>NW_026622874.1:96331975-96932014 GCF_023065955.2 Ursus arctos | reverse complement strand
CATTAAATACACAGTGCCCATGAGGATAGGGTTGAACAATTGGTGTGGTTTTTTTTTTTTTAAAGATTTTATTTATTCATTCGACAGAGAGACAGCCAGCGAGAGAGGGAACACAAGCAGGGGGAGTGGGAGAGGAAGAAGCAGGCTCATAGCGGAGGAGCCTGATGTGGGGCTCTATCCCATAATGCCGGGATCACGCCCTGAGCCGAAGGCAGACGCTTAACCACTGTGCCACCCAGGCGCCCCAATTTGTGTGTTTATTTTAAAAAGATTAATTTATTTGAGAGAGAGAGAGACTGGAGGGGGCGGTGGGGAGAGGGAGAGAGAGAATCATGAAGCAGACTCCCCACTGAGCACGGAGTCCAGCAGGGGGCTCCATCTCAGGACCCTGAGATCATGACCTGAGCCAAAGTCAAGAGTTGGCTACTTAACTGACTGAGCCACCCAGGTGCCCCCGATTTGTGTTTTTTAAATATAAATTTGTAAATGCTTTTTGTATATTACGAATACTAACCTCTTATCTGTCATCCACATTGCAAAAAAGTCCCCCAGTCTATTCTTCGTCTATTTTGTATTGTTTTGATACGTTACTTTTTTATGTAGTAGGAATGTGGAATTTTACTTTTGTACTTTTTGGGGCTCTCGTTTTGATTAAAATAATTTCCTCAGCTCCCAAGTTGTATGAAGAGCCTCCTAGATTTTTCCCTAGAAAGTTTATTTTTTTCTTATGTTTTTGAGTTTGCCTTAAAATCCAATGTTGTAAGGTAAAGATCTAACTTATTTTCTGCTATGGGGATATTCAGTGCCATTATTAAATAAACCATCCTCTCCTCTGAGTTAAATTCCACCTTGGTTGTGTCTGAAATGGTGGGATTTATTTCAGGCTTTTCCATTCCGTTTCATGCGTGGGTCTATTGCTCGTTCTTAGCATAACATCATACTGTTTGGATTGCAGTCGTTTTATGGTATGCTTTTAAAACTTAAAACAGTGCGGTTTTGGTTTTTGTTTTAATTTTTTGTTTTTGTTTTTTGTTGTAGTAAATTTTAATATATGACAAGACACAATTATTTTTCATAATTTTCCAGTATATCGTTAGACATTTATTCATCTACGTGGACTTTAAGGTAATTGTGTCCATGAAGAAAATTCAACCCTGTTGGGATCTTCATTAAAATTGCATTAAATGGGGCACCTGGGTGGCTCAGTCTGTTAAGCATCTGCTTTCGGCTCAGGTCACGGTCCCAGGTTCCCGGGATTGAGTCTGGCATTGGGCTCCCTGCTCAGGGGGGGACCCTGTTTCCCTCTCTCCCTCTGACCATCCCATCACTCGTGCTCTCTCTCTCACTCTCTTGTGCTCGTTCTTGCTCTCTCAAATAAATAAATTCTTTAAAAATAAAAAAAAGACCCATCGGGTTTGATCCTGTCTGCCAATGTCACTGATGGCTCTTAAAAAAATTTTTTTTTCCTAGAGAGGAACAGAGGTGAGGGGAGGGGCAGAGGGAGAGGGAGAGAGAGAGAATCTTAAGCAGGCTCCACGCCCAGTGTGGGGCCTGACGCAGGGCTCCATCTCACGACCCTGAGATCAGGACCTAAACTGAAATCAAGAGTCGGACGCTTAACTGACTGAGCCACCGAGGCACCGGACCGATGGCTCCTGATTAGCATAAACCATAGCGACTGTCAGGATCCCCGCTGCGGTAGGTCGTGTTATTGTTCAGTGTATTTGCTTTCTCTCCCTGGGGCGGATTCTGTCTCCCCGCACCACTGATAGCAGGCTTGGCCTCAGATGTGCGGAGCCTGTCTCTGGTGAAGGCTTTACGTTCTTGTCCGTCAGGCTCAGGGCAGCCATGCGACTCGCTTTAGCCAACAGAATGTGGGCGGAGGGTATGCGACGTCACGTCTGGAAAGAAGCTTTAGGAGACAGCTCGTGGTTTTGCCATCTGTCATTTCCCACCGCTGTGAGACTGGCAGAGTCCCAGATGGGGGCTGCTCCGTCGGCCTGGGACCCCGAATGAACAGCACAGATGTTGGGATGGGCAAGTAGCATGAGCGGGACAGAAATGTCTGCTGTTGGGAGACATTAGGAGGCTTTAGGGTTGTTTATCTCAGCACTGCCTGAGCTCTCCTGACTAATACGCCAGCCACCACTGGCTCCCACTTGTTGTAAAGCCAAGTGTCAGCTTTTCATCCGCCATCATGCAAATCAGTGCCCCCTTCCCCACTTACCATGACTTCAGAGACAGCTCTGGTCAGCACCTTGATTCCTATCACCTGACACCATCCATGATAATTGCTACCACAATTCAGATTAGGACACAGTGGAGGGGACGGTGAGCACACTTGTCCTAACCTTTCGAGCAAGCTTGACTCACTCGTGAGGTGAAAAGGAGTGACATGCCCCTGGCCTTATCTTTACGCTTTGTCCTTAAACCTTGGCTTTTGAAGGATGGTGCCAGCCTGTATTTTCCTGGGTTTACGTTTCCCCACAAGTACCTGTGATAATGGTGGAATCTCGAAAAGAGACCAGTACCCCTGACTGGTCTCCCGTGAACTGCACTTTAATGTCACGTGGCCTGGGGGGTGAGGTGCGGGTGCTGGGAAGGGGTCAGATGGTGGGTGTCACTGTTGATGGCTCTAACCTCACAGTCCTCAGCCCCAGTCTCCCCAGCAGGCCTCAAACTGTTTGTCTCAAACTCTGGCTAGGGCCATACGCATGTCTGGACCATACGCCTCCCCTCGGTCTCAGGTGCGTTTCCCAGTTGCAGCGTCGCACGGTGGTACAGGGGACTGAGGCGCTTGCCGCTCTGTTCCTTCCTTTCCAGCTTTCTCGTGAAGCCTGGAGGCCAGCATGGGGAGGAGGCATTCCCCAACAGCAGCTAGAGGACTCAGCAGTTTTAGATTGCCCGTCTCCTCCTTAGTGAGGTGGGGCTCTGCTAGCTCAGGAGGGAAGTGGCCGCTGCCCCAGTTCAGGGCGCACAGGTGTCGCCTTCCCCTCCCCCTTCTGGGCAGGCATTCAAATGACTAATACCTGCCACTGCATGATAATTGAGGAGCGATGTCAGCAGTAAGCACCATTGCATTTCAAGAGTGGGAGAGGTCACCTCCTCAACACACACGGCTTCCTGGCGGAGGAGAGAGAGAAGCAAAGCCATAATAAAGAATGGGTAGGATTTTCACAGGCTGGGAGAAAGAGAAAGGGAGGTAGGCAGGGCAGTCCTACTGTGGGAAACAGTTCACGCAAAGGCCGGAAGGTAGGAGAACCTAGACAAAGAAGCCTGTTGGCTGGAGTAGAAAGAGGTCTGTGTAGGAGAGGGAGAAGAAATTGAAAGGGTGGAGGAGGAGGAATCAGGGAGCCTGATGTTGGGTTGGGATCCATCTCCCCAGGAGCCTGGTGACCCCTTCCAACAGGGATCCATCTACATCTGTGTCCTTGGTACAGTAACTGGCCTTTTTGTGCTTTGTTTCCAGCATCTTGGCCAACACTGGGGCTTGACCACATAGCTCCAGTCCCAGGGAGACTCTCGTGAAAAACCAGAACAAACCTTTCCAAAAACAAGAGCTTTAATATTGTGCAGTTGGTCAAAGGTGTTAAGAAATCAAAGTGAAGGGGGCGCCTGGGTGGCTCAGTCGTTAAGCATCTGCCTTCAGCTCAGGGCGTGATCCCGGCGTTCTGGGATCGAGTCCCACATCGGGCTCCTCCGCTATGAGCCTGCTTCTTCCTCTCCCACTCCCCCTGCTTCTGTTCCCTCTCTTGCTGGCTGTCTCTCTGTCACATGAATAAATAAAATCTTTAAAAAAAAAAAGAAGAAAGAAAGAAATCGAAGTGAAGGATACCAAGAATGGCCCGGCTCCCCGTGGACTCCTTCGCCTGAGCCTCCTCTGTGGGGCTGCTGTCGGCTCTGGGTGCCACCTCATCTTGCTGATTTATCTTTCCACTCCTTTGCTCACTTCCCCAACTTGACCACACACCCTCTGAGGTCAGAGCAACATAAGGTGTCCCCCAAATTTTGGTGAGTCCGGGTGTGTGTCTGGCATTTAGCCAGCACTGCTTGGTGAGTATTCACAATGCCTCTTGTTTGCAGTTCCTTCAGCGACTCTGGATAAAGACGTGTTCGCCCTTGAGATGTGAGAGGCACTGAGCCTCAAGGAGCTCCCAGAGGGCCTGGCCCAGGTGAGTTTGCCAACTGCCTTTCCACTTTGCAACCCCCTTGAGACCTCCTGAGTCTTGGGCCTCCCAGGAAGAGGAGGATTTATGGGGTTCCCCTCTGCAAAGACTCCAAGGCCTTAGGGATTGTCATATCTAATTTTATATTCATAATTTTGTATTCTTTTCTAATAAAAAGAAACCCCCCCCCCCAGTTGTGGTGAGTGGCATTTCGACCTCCGCCTTCCAGTGCTCCCCCCCTGGACTGTAGTCCTTCCCACACCTACCTCTGCCTCCTCCAAGCTCTCTGGGCCCACTGCATTCTTCAGTTCACCTGGAACAGGAGCACCACCTAACTGTGTCACCCTGTGCTGGAGCTGATGTCACCTTCTGGTCTGAATTCACATGTGAAATCCATTTCTTAACTGAATGGGGCTTCCATGGTAGACTCCACTTTCCTGCGTGGCAGCCTGCATTACCCTGCGTGTATGTTCACATTACTGGGCAACCGTCACCACCATCCATCTCCGAAGCTCTTTTCATCTTGTAAAAGTGAAATTCTGTGGCCACTCAACAGCAGTTCTCCATCTCCCCTGCCCCTGCCTCTGGCATCCACTATTCACTTTTAATCTGTTTGCCTCTTTGTATCTCAGATCTCTTGCAGACATATATCTGTTGGGCCATGAGTTTTTATCCATTCTGCTAATCTCTGTCTCTTGAATGGAGAGTTTAATCCATTTACATCTAAAGTAATTCCGGATAAGAAGGGACTGTTGTCATTTTGCTCTTTGTTTTCTATACGCCTTATAGCTTTTTTTGGTCTTTCATTTTCTGCATAACTTTCTTATGTTTTGTGGGGTTTTTTGTAGTGAAATATTTAAATTCTTTTCTTATTTCCTTTTGCATACATTCTAAATCTTGTGTATATTCTATAACTTGTGCTTACCACAGGGCTTGCATTTAACATCCTAAGGTTATAACACTCTAATTTGAATTTATACCAGCTTAACTACAATAACACACAGAAACTCTGTTCCTTGATAGCTATGTTACCATCTCTTTTGGTTGTTGAGATCACAAAATTACATCTTTATATATTGTGTGCCCCCAAAACACTAATAATTCTTTTAAATGCATTAGTCTCTTAAATTATGTAGAAAACAAGCTTTGGAGTTTTAAATCAAAGTTACACTAATATTAGCTCTTACACTAATAATTGTTTTTTTTTTAATTTAAATGTATTAGTCTCTCTTTTTAAAAAATTATTTATTCGAGCGAGTGAGACAGAGTGAAAGAGAGAGAGCACGAATAGGGGGAAGAGATAGAGGGAGCAGGAGAAGTAGACTCCCTGCTGAGCGGGGAGCCTGCCACGTGGCTCAATTCCAGGAGCCTGAGATCATGACCTGAGCTGAAGGCAGACACTTAACTGACTGAACCACCCAGGTGCCCCTAAATATTTAGTCTCTTAAATCATGTGGAAAGGTGTTAGTTAAAAACCATTGTTACAAAACTGGTAGCTTTTATAATCGCCCAATGTATTTACCTTTATTGAGATCTTCATCACTCCATACAGATTTGAGTTAAAATCTAGTGTCCTTTAACTTCACCTTGGCGGACTCCTTTGAGCATTCCTTGAAGGTCAAGTCAGTGGTCATGAACTCCCTCAACTTTTGTTTACCTGAGAATGTCTTGAGTGTCACTTTTGAAGGACTGTTTTACTGGATATAGGATTCTTGGCTGACAGGTTTTTTCTTTTAGCACCTTGAACATATCCGGCCTCCAAAGTTTCTGATGAGAAATCTGCTGATAAACCTATTGAGGATCTCTTGTATTTGACAATTTGCATCCCTCTTGCTGCTTTCAGGATTCTCTCTTTGTCTTTTGAAGGTTTAATTATAATGTGTATTGGTTTGGGTATCCTTGAATTCATCTTACTTAAAGTTTGCTGAGCTTCTTGGGTGGTTATATTTATGTCTTTCATCAACTTCGAGAAGTTTTCAGCCAGTATTTCTTCAAATATCTCTCTACCCCTTTCTCTCTCTCTTGTCCTTCTGGGATTCCCAGAATGTATATGTTGTTCCATTTGATGATGTCCCACAGGTTCCTTAGGCTCCATCCACTTTTCTTCAATGTTTTTTCTTCCCATTTCACCAATTTAATAATCCATGGTCCCAGGGGCACCTGGGTGGCGCAGTCATTAAGTGTCTGCCTTCGGCTCAGGGCGTGATCCTGGCGTTCTGGGATCGAGCTCCACATCAGGCTGCTCCGCTGGGAGCCTGCTTCTTCCTCTCCCACTCCCCCTGCTTGTGTTCCCTCTCTCACTGGCTGTCTCTGTTAAATAAAATCTTTAAAAAAAAAAAAAAATCCATGGTCCTATCTTCAAGTTTGTTGATTCTTTCTTCTCCTGCTCAAATATGCCTTTGAATCCCTCCAATGAATTTTTCACTTCAGTTGTTGTGCTTTATAGCTCGCTCTTTTTTTATTTCTTTTTAGATTTTCTCTATTGATTTTTCTGTTTTGTTCATACATCTTTTTTTTTTTTTTTTTTTTTTTTACTCTCTCCGTATCTTCCTTTAGTTCTTTGAACACCCTCAAGACAGTTGTTTTAAAATCTTTGCCTGGTATATCTTCTATTAGGTCTTCTTCAGGGATAGTTTCTGTTTAATTCTTTTTTCTTTGTACCATACTTTCCTGTTTCTTTGTATGCCTTCTGATTTTTTTGTTGTTGTCATTGTTGGACACAGAACATTTGAGTCTAATAGTGTGGTAACTCTGGAACTCAGATTCTCCTCCTTCCCCAGAGTTTTTGATTATTGTTTTTGTTGGTTATTGTAGGGTGTCTCTGTGCTGAAGATGGGCATAAGGTATAAACTAAGGTCTTCTTAGGTTTGTTCTAATTCTTTCCGTGAGCATGCATGGTCACTTTCTAATTTTTCCCACATATGCAGATGTTTTGAATGTCCTAGTCTTTAACATGCAACTCCCAAAGGGGAAAGAGAAAAAACTGAAGGGGAGGGAAAAGGAGGTCAGCTGCTGCAACACCGCCTGCGGAGCCGTGGCGCGATTCGGAAAAAGACGAGGCACGGACAGGTTAGCTGCAAAAGAAAGTGTGGGTGCGGGGGACGACCGCAAAGAGTGCAATCGCCCCAAACAGCTGCAACCTCACATATTTATTGGCGGTAAACAATCAGGGACGATCAAGGGGAGTCTTGTGATCCGTAGCACATCCTAGTGAATGGTAGTACATCGTGGGGAAGGTCGCGGGAGTAGATGATGTAACGTTCAGCAAGTGAGGCCTATTCTTTTTTTTTTAAGATTTTATTTATTTATTATTAGAGAGAGAGAGAACCAGCGAGAGAGGGAACACAAGCAGGGGGAGTGGGAGAGGAAGAAGCAGGCTCCCAGCAGAAGAGCCTGATGTGGGGCTCGATCCCAGAACGCTGGGATCACGCCCGGAGCCAAAGGCAGATGCTTAACGACTGCACCACCCAGGCGCCCCAAGCGAGGCCTATTCTTAAACGTGTTTCTATGGACCCCGTGGGCTACTGTCAAGAGCAGTCAGGTTTCGGTTGGGGTGGCGTTCTCCGCTTACCAGACCAGGCATTCCTGGCTGCTTGTTATCTGAGGGGGTTTCGGGAAGGGCAGCGTTCCACCCTGAGCAAGCTGGGCGTTCCCAACTGCTCGTGCTCTCACATTCACACTAAAGCCGGTGGGGTCACAAACATGTTTTCCTATTACATCCTTAGCATAAGCTCTCGGCCAGGGGGCTGCTGCAGTCAGCCTTTTAAATCCCCTGGAATTCATTTCAAATGGAGGGGGAAGGGCTTGTAAGAATGGCTGTTTGCCTCTTTGCACCTTTGTGATCAGAAGCTATAATTAGGGGCGCCTGGGTGGCGCAGTCGTTGGGCGTCTGCCTTCGGCTCAGGGCGTGATCCCGGCGTTGTGGGATCGAGCCCCACATCGGGCTCCTCTGCTGGGGGCCTGCTTCTTCCTCTCCCACTCCCCCTGCTTGTGTTCCCTCTCTCGCTGGCTGTCTCTATCTCTGTCAAATAAATAAATAAAATCTTTAAAAAAAAAAAAAAAAAGAAGCTATAATCAGTGACCAAAGTGTGTCACATCAGACAGATTTTGCTAGTGCAGTTACAGTTGTTCTCCAGGTGGCGAGATCAATTCCTGATTCCTCCTCCACCGTCTCTCCAGAATCTTCCTCCTCTTCCTCCTCTTCCTCCCCTCCTCCTTCTTTTCCTTCTTCTCCTTGTCTCGTCCTCCTATTCATTTATTTTAGAGAGAGAGAGCATGAGTGGGAGGGAGAGGGAGAAAATCTCAAGCAGTCTCCCCACTGAGTGGGGAACTGAATGCGGGGCTTGGTCCCATGACCACAAGCTCATGACCTGAGCTGAAATTGAGTTGGACGCTTAACCAAATGAGCTACCCAGGTCCCCCAGAGTCCTTCTTCTAAACTACTTTTACATTACCTTCAAAAGCGTAGCATCATCTTCAAGTCGTCAAGGATAAACAGAGCCAGACCCTAGTTAAAGTGGGAAGGCCAGATTTTAATCACTAACATACTGTTGCCGTAGGAAGGAGTCCAGAATGAATGAACTCTGGTTTGCACAGAGGTTGCTGGCTGATTTAAGGGAGAGTGGGGGCGGGGAGGGAGGGAGTGGAGCTCAGGGGACTGCGGGAGTGAACAGTAACAGGAAGGGTAGGGGATGTGGTCCATGTGAAACCCATCTGAGTTTGCTAACTGGTGCTTATCAAATTTAGGCTCCTACCCTTCCCCAGAGGCTGGGAGACAGAGGGCCTATTTTTGGGTGTTGGCCGGGACAAATAGTAAATTCTTTTGGTGGCCTTGAGTTTTCTTAGGCAAGCACTTGAAGGGAGGCTGGGGTCAGCCTAGGGATGTGGTCTTGAGCTCTTAGAACTGTGTTAGTGATTGTTCAAGTCTCTATGGGCCAGAGTTAAGGATTAGTTGGGAAGACGGCTCAGGGGAGTCCGGTCAGAGTTTGGCCAAGGAGAGAATCTTTGTCAAAGTAAAAAGTAAAAACTACAGGTAGAGCTAATGTTCTCTGATTATTATCATTCTGAACCCTAGTTCCTTCTCGCTTCTCTGAATTAATCTTACCCTTGTTATTGGGGTAGGTGAGACTTTTTCCCTCCAAATTTTGAATGCACTTACCTGTGTGTCTGTGTCTGTGTGTGTATTCATAGGAGATACATATGCGTGCGTTTTAACCAAACTGTGTCTATCGGTTTCACTGAACAAGCCGTTCTGAGAGTCTTTCCACTATGGTTCTATTCTTTTTTTTTTTTTAAAGATTTTATTTATTTATTTGACAGAGATAGAGACAGCCAGCGAGAGAGGGAACACAAGCAGGGGCAGTGGGAGAGGAAGAAGCAGGCTCACAGCAGAAGAGCCTGATGCGGGGCTCGATCCAATAACGCCGGGATCACACCCTGAGCCGAAGGCAGACGCCTAACCGCTGTGCCACCCAGGCGCCCCGACTACGGTTCTATTCTTTTTGATTCAAGCGTGGTAGTCTACAGTGTGACTATTCCATAGTCATTCTGGATTCCTACTGAGGGATATTTGGGTTGTTTCCAGTTTCTGCTGGAATCACAATAAACTGGACGGCAATAAACACCCTTGTGAGTACCGCTGTGAAGTCCTTCTCGCACACAGAGATGGAACGGAGGAATTCCTGGGTCCTTGAGCATGCATTTAAAATTTTAATAGATGTCACCAAATTGCCTTTTGAGAGCGGCCCAGCACACTTACACTCCCACCAGCTGGGTAAGAGTGTTTGTCCTTCACACCTTTCCCACACTGAATGGACTCAGACTTCCTAATAGCTGCTAATCTCCTGCGTCCAAACATCCTTTTTGTTTGATTATTTCCACTGGCCATCTGCATTTTCTTTTCTGGGACTGGCCCAGATCCTCAGATATTAAAATGACTTCTGATTGAACGCTGCGTTGCTCCCATGGCTTTGGTTATGGGGTCTCAGCCCAAGTCATGCTAAGGGCAGGATGGAGAGAGGGAAGAGCAAGGGGCAGAGGGAGTGAGGAGAACAAGTTTTCACGTCCCTCTCCTGAAGCTAGGACTGAAACTAAAGAGAGGCTGTGAGAGCCAGCCCCAGACTTCAGAGTCCAGGGTCTTGGCCAAGTGTATCCTCCATCCAGTTTTGCTGGTTCTTGGTGGGGGGCAGGGGAGGGGAAGGCAGGGTCCTAGGAACTCCTCTGCGTAGGGCCACCAGCCGCTCTCCCTGTGTGGCGCCTCCTGGGCTAGCCCTACCTTCTTGGTGTCCTTCCCAGTCATGCAGTCAGATACCTGGAGAAGGGGGGAAGAGAAGTGAGGTAGGCGGTGCAAGTGTGAACCCATGCTTAGCCCCCACGTCTAGCAGGCAGGTAAGCACAGCTTTTACTTCCAGACCGGCGCTGCTGTGTACGTCGTGGCCGCCTCCTGAAGCTGCGCCCGGTGCTCCCGCCCGCTCCGCCGCTGCACCAGGCCCATGCAGCAGCTCAGGCGCCTCGGCTTCCTCTGGTTGCTCAGGGTCCCCACGGGGGCCGGAGGTGAGGGGGCAGATGGGAGGAGGGCTGGAGACAGCCTCCTGATGTTCTAGGGCAGGGCTGTGCGGGGACGTGGCTCCGAGGCCCCAGGGGAGACCGAGGAGGGAGTCCTCGGACCTTTGGGTGCGGGAGGCATTAAGGAGAAAGGAAGCTGGTCCGGCAGGTGCTGCTCTCCACCCAGGACCAAGCAGGTTGCAAGGGTTGGTGCTTGCATCGGGAGAGTGGGCGTGACCTCTTTTCAGAGGAGGGCTCTTCCCTTTGATTTGGTTTTCTGAGCCCCCACCCCTCTTCTGTCCCTCCCCCCCACTAGCCCCGGTGCTCCATCCACTCTGGACTCTTCCTTTACTTTCGTGGGTTCTCTCTCTGTTCTCTCTTTCAGGCGCCCCTCCCCTGCCCCTGGGGTTCTCTCCTCTGTCTGGGGCATCTCTGCCTTTTGTCCCGGTCCCCTCCTCCTGCTCTGACTCTCTCTCTCCCTGCCCCCATCCAGCCCATGTTTCTGGGCACAGCTGTCACTGGCAAGGCTGGGCTGGGGAGATCCTGATTGTTCCCAAAGGGTGGGTGTGTACCACCCATCGTGGGGTCCAGGGCTTTCTCTTTTCTATCCCTTAGGAATTGCGCCATTCCCCTGTATTTCCCTTCCCTCTGTCTCCTGGTGCCTGTTCCTGACCCCCAATCCTACACCTTCCCAACCTAGAGGCCCATGGACCACTCTCTCACTTACCTCTAGGGCCACCTCCTGGCTCTAAGGACTGCAACCCAGGAATCTCCATAATCCCCCCATCCCACTTCCCTGACACACCTAGCTAGGCTGAGAAATGAAATCCCAGCTCTCAGAACAAAGATGTCCTGGGTCCAAGGTGAGGAGGAGGCTAATGCTGAGGGGGCAGGAGGTCTGGGCACTTCCTGCTTGCAAATGCTGTGGCTGCAGGAGTCTCCCCACCACTCACCACCAGCATTATGACATCTCTGGCCCTCACTCTTAAATGGGGTTGATGATATCTATGGAGTGAGGGGTTCATGTTTGTAAACTAATTAACCCAGTGGCCAAAATAGAGTGGGTGATAGAAAATATGTTTGTTTTTATTAACACTCACTGCTAAATCTTAAGGTCCTTGGAACTCATACCTATCTTTTTTTTTTTTTTTTAAGATTTTATATATTTATTTGACAGAGAGAGAGGGAGGGAGGGAACACAAGTAGGGGGAGCAGCAGAGGGAGAGAAAGAAGCAGGCTCTCTGCTGAGCAGGGAGCCTGATGCGGGGCTCGATCCCAAGACCCTGGGATCATGACCTGAGCTGAAGGCAGACGCTTAACCGACTGAGCCACCCAGGCGTCCCTCATGCCTACCTTCTGAGTTATCACTTTCTCTAAGTTTCTTTTTCTGTCCTGTCCCTCAGCCTGTCAGTGCGGTTCTCTCTCCCTGTCCCTCAATCTCAATAGCGTCTGAGCCTCCATCTCTGGTTTTCCCTTTGCTGTTCTCTATGCAACTTTCCCCTCTCTGACCCAAGGGCCCCAGTGTCCATGATGTGTCCCCCCTCCCCCAAGCCCAGGCTTGGCTGGGTTCTCTTAGAAGAGCAGAGTCTGCCCAGACAGCAGTGTGTCATAGGGAGAAGGGCAGAGGAGAGCCAAAGCGTGGGGACATTGAGCAGCCGGTGGGGGAGAGGAAGGAGCAGAGTCAGGGAAACACGTATGTGTGGACAAGGGGGTGGGGTGGAAGGACCCGCAGCTGAACCTGCTTGCTCAGCACAGCCGTCCCTAGGGCTGGAAGGTCCCCACTCAGAAGAGGGGAGCAAAGGCCTGAGGGCGTCCCCTTCAGAACCTAAAAGGCCCTAGCTCCAACCTGTCTCTGATGGAGGGATAAGCAATGGAACTTCCTACCTTCTGTGATACTGTCTGGAAAACGGGGTAGCGAATAACCACGCGGTGTTTATGGTGTCAAAGCGATCGCAAATGAATCCCTCTGTTCCGTCCTCAACACAGGCACTTTCCCCATGGCTGCGTCCACCTCTCCTGAGCTTTTTCCCAGAGCACAAGCAGCTGGTACTGCTCTCAGCAGCTCCCCACGCTCCCAAGGGGCGGCAAGGTGGCCACTCAGCCTCCCCAGCAGGGCCCCTCCAGCTCCCAACAGTAGGGAACACACACGTAGAGCTCCCCCCACCTCCCCCCACTTTAAACCTATTTCTGAGGCATTGCTCAAAACTGCCATCAGGTCCAGCACCTCAGCAGTCCCAATGTCCGAGCTTGGCACCAAGGTCGAAGCCACTCCACTCATTGCCTACACGAGGACCGCAAAGTGCATCTGTCCCACGAGCCTCGTCATCACTACCACTTACCCCACCACCTGCGTGACCCTGACCACCGCCGAGAGACTCACCTCGGCCACGGCCTCGCCTCCCACGACCACCACCGCCCTGGGGAGAACTCCCACAACCGTGGCCCTACTCTCTTCCTCTGTCTCAGCCCCACGCACGACCTTCCGTACTCCGGTATCCCCTACAACTGGTACCCCAGAAAGGGCTAGCCTGGCCACGGCAAGCATCCAGACACCCAGGTCTCTTACCCCAGTAACCACTTCTACCTCTATTACCCCTTCGCTAACTGCTGCGAATATTCCAGCAACCGCGACCGATAACAGCTCTTCACCCATCCCCGGTAGCCCCTTGATTACAACCACAACTTCGCTTCCTAGTCCTGCCAGTACATTCAAAGCAGCGACCGCCGCCACTCACGATCCCACATCCGCAAGTAGACGAACAACACCGACAGCACGAAGTGTAGCCGCTTCTGCTGAAACAGCTGCTCCACTCAGTGCGCCGACAGTGCTTGGGAAACGATGAGCTCCACGAAAACAAAACTTTTGGGGAGTGACTCCCCTAGAGAAACTCCCACGACAGGAATTCCCTCGATTTCTCCCATCGCGTCATCAATCCCGCCAACAAACACAGTGGTTTCCGCCGCACCTGCCACCTCTGAAACCACCCTGGAACCCACTACCACCAGTATTTACGCGACATTCCCAACCACAGAGCCCCACTCCCCCACTGCGGCCGCGACGCACACGGGCAAGTTGACCAGCGCGCCTTCGCCTGCCATCCCCACCTGGAAAACTACACTTACGCCTGCAAAAGACGTTTCCGCAGCATCTCTCCTGACGGACATGGCTCCTCCCCCTACAATTCCATCCTTAATTACACCCAGAATACAGTCAATTCTGCAGCACCAGCCTCTCCTATTCCAGTGACCAGCAGTCCCTTGACATCAGCCACGAGCACGCGTCTGTCTTCTCTACCTGCTCCATCCACAAAATCCGTCTCCAGCTGGACCACAAACACTACCCCTCTATCCACCCTGATTACCACACTCCCTACAACCCATGTCCCATCCACCCCTATAGCTCCCACTAGAACTGGCACCGTGGCCACAACCAAAATCCCCACTCCCACCAACATCTCCACCATTGCCACCTCGAACACAGCCTCTTTGCCCACTTCCTCCACTCCAGAAACTACTACCACGATTGGGGTAACAGCACCCACTCCTACGATACCACACAGTACCCCAGGTGTCACTTCTTCAAACATCTACCCTGAAGGAAGCACGACCACATCAGCAATAACCCAGCTCCCTCTACCATGGGTACCCCCAGGATAAGCCCCGCCATGACCGCATCCTCTGCTAGTACAGGCACGCCTGCCTCCACACCGACAACCGTCATCTCCACATCCAGGGGTCCCAGCAGTTCACCGATTACCATTACTGACCTTAGCTCCACAACCACCGTTTCCAAAATGTCCGCGGTTCCCACATCCGTCATCCCATCTTCCCCCACCGTGCAAGATGCAGACACAACACCCAGGGTCATCACAGCCTCTCCTGCAAAGCCTGCCGTGCTCACAAGCACCCACGGCACTCCCCCTCCCACCCTTGCTACAAACACCCCAGGTACATCCGCAGGTCCCTCTCCCGTGTCTACCGGTGGTACGGGGACCACGCAGACAGACGGTACCCCCTCATACGCAACAGGCACGAAGACACGGCACACAAACGCTGACCCCTCCCCAGCACCCACCACCACGGACACACGCCACGTCCCCGGCCGCTGGACTGCCGTCCTCTACGACGTTTACCACGCACACACGCAAGACGACTGTCACAGCCTCTCACGCGGCATCCACCTGGAAAGCCACACGAACTCCTGCCGGGGATGTTGGGACGCAGTCTTTCGCCACAGAGATTCCTTCTCGTCTGGCAACGACATCATCCGTCACTGCCACGGATACAGTTGATTCTCTGACGTCTACCGCCTCTACTCCGGGGACCGTGACCACCAAAGCCTTAACATCAGCCTCGCGTACGCATCTGTCTTCTCTTCCTGCCCCAACCGCGGAATCGGTCTCCACTTCGACCGCAAACACCACCCCTTCCTCCACCTTGAATACAAGAACTTCTCCAACCACATCTTCTCTAAAGACCTTTGCTACCGACCCAACGACCAGCTGTTTTATTTGTTCTACCCCGTGTCCAGACTCCGTATCAGTTATGATAGCTCCTGTCTCTCCCGCGACTTCATGTATGGAAATGGGTCCAAGTGGTGAAGTGACTTCTACGCCCACCAACCCAGTGTCAGTGTTTACCTCTCCTACTGAGATGGCCACCTCTCCTAGTTCCACCAGTATGACAACCGTGTTTCCTATGCATACGGACACTTCTATTGTTCTGGAAACTCGTCCTGCCAACAGCGTAACAGATGCTCCTAGTTCTGTCAGCACTGGGACTGTCCCCAGTGACACAGTTGTGACAAGCACTCAGAGACCCACCAGTGGAAACTGGATGAGCCCCAATTCTGTAACCATCCCACATATGCCTGGGTTCACTAGCCTCCCACTGACGCCAAGACCAAGCAGCAGCTTTCCAACGGCTGTGGTGACTTCGAGCAAGTCGACTCACGCCGCCCCAACCACTACCAAGACTCTGGAAACACCGGCGGTCATGCCTCGGAGTACCACTACCCTTACGTCACCCAGGACAACTTTGACCACTGCTCAGATGACCACGCGGTGTAGGTTGACCACCACTCCAGGTTGGACCTCCTGCTTACCTCTTCCCTCTTCTCTCTCCTCTGAGAAATTTCTGTGTTACCAAGAGCAAGCCCTATGCTGAACTTCCTTTTTTCCTGTGCTGCCCAGGCCCCTGTGACAATGGCGGCACGAGGATGCAGGGCCCCTGCCACTGCCCCTTGGGGTTCTCTGGGGACCACTGTGAGCTCCAGGAGATCAGGTGCCAGAATGGGGGTTAATGGGATGGCTTCAAGTGCCACTGCCCTAGCACCTTCCACGGCTCCCGTTGCGAGTTTGTGGTGGACCAGGTGGATCTGGGTGAGTTGCCAGGACCCTGCCGTCTGCACTTTCTCCGGGGAGAGGCCACTGACTCTCCCTGGTCCAGTCCTATGGTCTGCCTGCCAGCACTCAGGTCATTTTGCCTAATTCCTCCGTCCCTGCCTTCTCTCCAATGCTTTCCTCTACCCCATGTCCTGCCTCCTTTCCACCCTCACCTCCAGGAGGTGGTAGGGATCACACTCCTTCTTGTGGTCTCCTTCTCTGTCTGGGCTTCTAGAAGCTGTACTAGCTTCTAAATGCTGCTGTGGGGGCGCCTGGGTGGCACAGCGGTTAAGCGTCTGCCTTGGGCTCAGGGCGTGATCCCGGCGTTCTGGGATCGAGCCCCACATCAGGCTCCTCTGCTGGGAGCCTGCTTCTTCCTCTCCCACTCCCCCTGCTTGTGTTCCCTCTCTCGCTGGCTGTCTCTATCTCTGTCGAATGGATAAATAAAATCTTTAAAAAAAAATAAAAAAATAAAAAAAAATAAATGCTGCTGTGATAAATTTTCACAAACTAAGCAGCGGAAATAGTGCAAATCTATTCTTACCATTCTATAGAGGGGAGTCTCACGTGGGTCTACCCAGGCTAACATCAGCGTGTTGGTGGGCCTGTGTTCCTTTCTGGAGGCTTTATAGGCAAGGATCCATCTCTTTGCTCCTTTCAGGTTCTGAAGCCTCTCGCATTCCTTGTCTCAAGGCTCCCTCTCTCCGTCTTCGCAGCTGGCAACATGCATCTCCGCGCCTTTCCTCTATCGTCACATTTTGTGACTGATTCTGAGCTCTTCTGCCTCTCTTCTCCACTGCTAAGGACTCTCGTGATTATGTTGAGCCCATCCAGTAATCCACGTTAATTTTCCCATGTTAGTCAGCTGATGAGCGATTTAAATTCTATCTGCAATCCTGATTCCTCCTTGCCATGTAGCATAACATATCCGGAGGCTCTGGGGTGAAGACACAGGCATCTTGGGGAGCCGTCGTTCTGCCTGCCACTGGGTCAGACAAGGGGGAGGCCACGGGCCTGGCTGCCGTGCCTCCTTACCTCTAATCTTTCCCACAGCTTGGCACAACTCATCCTAGAAATTCTACCTCCATTCCTCCTGCTGTTCAGTCAGTCCTCAGGGAACACGGGCAATGGGAGGAACCCCTGGGTGGCAGTGGCGGTGGCGTCAGACAGGAGTGGGTGGTGAAGTGACCAGAGCGGGATGTGCTGTGTGCAGGTGCCATGGACACTGAAGTGGGCATGGGGGTGTCTGTTGACCAGGAGTTCTCACCGGACCTCAACGACAGCACTTCCACGGCCTACAGGGATTTCAGTGACACCTTCCGGGATCAGGTGACGGGGAAAGGGAGGGAACTCAGGCGTCCTTCCCTGAAGCTGAGCTTGGGCCCCTGGGTACACGCAGGTCACCAGGTTCAGGCGTGAGCCCAAGGTCTTGGCATTTCAGATGCAGAAGATTTACCAGAATGTACAGGGGTTCAAGGATGTGGAGATCCTGTCACTGAGGTGGGAGACCCTTACGGGGCTGTGGAGGCAGTGCTGGGTGGGGGCAAGGGGCACAAAGAAAAGCTGGAGAAGCCATCTTTTCCTTTTGGAATCATCAGATTTTAGAGAGAGGTGGAGGAAGGAGACGGGAACCAATCACTTCATGGGGGATTTTTTTTTTTTTTCAATCATTTTCTGTGGTCATTTCTCTGTAGGAGAGATGCCACCCCTCCTTTTTAAGCATGATTGGAAGGAAAGAGATTACATGGGACATGCAGGGAGGTGATGCATGAGGGCTTATGGGAAGCTTGGTGTCTGGACAGTTAGCTGGTTTTTCTCTGGCTGGCACCTGGCCTACTGAGTGGGTCAGCATGAACGAGGCAGAGAGCCCAGGAGGGCCTGGTTTGGTAATGGCTCGATGCAAGGCGAGAGAATGTCAGTCATTCCTTGTCCTGCCCTCTGGGCTAAATCAGGGATGCGGGCGGCTCCTGCAAATAATGTTCCTGGAATCCCAATTCATTGCTTCTGCCTTCCTCCCAATAACAGTGCCCTTGTGCTTGGTCCTGGAGGTGCCCTCCTAAAGACTTACGTGCCCCAGGCCTGAGCACCCTGTAAGGCCCCCACCCTCTTGATCCCGCCAGGAGTGGCAGCGTTGTGGTGGACTGTCTGGTCCTGCTGGAGTTGCCCTTTAGCCTCCAGCTGGAGAGCGCGTATGAGAAGATGAAGACGGGCCTGAAGGAGGAGCTCCAGAATGTCAGCTATAATGGGGACGGCTGCCAGAATAACCAGAGTGAGCCAAAGCTAGAGGGAGGGGTCAGGGCCAGAGCCACCAGCTTTGATAGGAGCCTCTGGGCTCAGGTGTCAGCTCGGCGCTCCTTCCAGCAGATTGGGAGAGGAGGGGGTGGGTTTACAAGCCAGCTGGGTCAACAGTGGGGCTAAGGGGGCGCCTGGGTGGCACAGCGGTTAAGCGTCTGCCTTCGGCTCAGGGCGTGATCCCGGCGTTGTGGGATCGAGCCCCACATCAGGCTCTTCCGCTATGAGCCTGCTTCTTCCTCTCCCACTCCCCCTGCTTGTGTTCCCTCTCTCGCTGGCTGTCTCTATCTCTGTCGAATAAATAAATAAAATCTTAAAAAAAAAAAAAAAAGAATGGGGCTAAGGAGGAGCCTTCCAGAACTTGGGTGCTGGGGAAGACCCATTAACAGTTCTGCTCCAAGTTTTCAGGATGGCTGAGGACCCTTGTTTATTAGGGGGGAGATGAGGGAGGCAAGAAGCGCCTTCCCTTGTGGCCCCTCCACATCTCCCCCATAGTGACAGAGCCCTCTCTGCCCCTCCCCGGGCTTACCCTGCTCTGAGCCCTTAACCCGCCTCTCCCCCCCCCCCCCCAGTTCACCTATGCCTGTGTCCCCCCAGCCCTGCGTTTTAAGCCTGACTCTGTCAAGGTGAACAGTAACATCAGGAAGGAGCTGACTCTGGGAGATAAGGGTGGGCAAAGGGCTGAGTGGCCCCAGGAGGCCATGACCCTCCCCCCAGGAACATTTGCCCATTGAAATTCCCTGGGGAGGAGGGGGAGACCTTTCAGGGAGGCAAGTAATGTGGCCCCGGGCAGGGCTTGCCCTTCCTGGCCCTTGTTAGTAGCTTCGCCCTGAGGATCCGCAGGGAGGGTGAGGAGAAGGTGAGGGTCCTGGGGGTCTGCCCTCCCCTCATCTAATCCTAGGGTCAGCTCCGCGACACCCCACCCTCGGAAATGTCGTTTCCCCATCTACTTTCAGAGCCATTATAACCAGGCCCGAGTAGCGTGGATGAGGTCCCTGTCTTTCTGCAACCCCTTACCCCCTCCCAGCCATCTGTGGCCGCGCCACCGCCAAAGGCTATGAGGATTTCTACTTCCCCTTGGTGGAGGAGAACCGGCTCCGCTACGTCACCAAATGCACTCCCGGCGTGGACGGCGCCATCGACTGTCACCAGGGCCAGTGCCTCGTGCAGAGGAGTGGTCCTGCTTGCCGGTGAGACTCGGTGCCCACGCGGGAGCCCCGCCCACAGCCCGCCAGGCCTATCAGCTGGCCTCTCACCGCGGCTCCGCCCCCACCGCGGCCCACCTGCCAGCCTGAAGGGGTCTGTGTGCATGCGAGTGGACCCGGCAGGGAAGGTGGTGAGGGTCTGTGACCTGTGACCCCCTGCGCCAGCTGCTTCTCCACGGACACGCACTGGTTCTCGGCCCGCGCTGCGAGGTGGCCGTCGCCTGGAGGGCAGTGGTCGGCGGCCTGGTGTGGGTCGTGGTTCTGCCGCTGCTGCTGCTGGCGTCCCTGAGCCTCTTTGTTGCCCGCTCCCGCTCCCGGAGAGGTGGCCAAGGTGGAGGCCGGTGAGAGCGCTGGGGGTGGGGGTGAGGGTGGCAAAGGGGTCCCAGCTGGGGCGGCCCTGCTCTGACGGTGCGGTGCGTCGCCCGGCCTCAGGTCCTGGGACGATGACAGGAGATGGTTCGAGATCTGGGATGAGGAAACTGTGGGAACTTTTTCAAACTTGGGCTTGGAGGACGACTGAACGGGTGAGTCCTGCCTCCAGAGAAGGGGGACCGGGGGTTTCCTGGGAACCGTTGTGGCCTGGGAAGGACCCAGCCTCCTCCCTTGCCCAGGGCAGACACGTAGGAGCGTCGTGTACCTTCCTCCTGAGGAGGGCGAAGGTCTTGCTCGGGCCATCCCTGCAGGGCAGGCACTGGGGCCTAGGAGCCCCCCTGCCAGGCCTTGCCTTCCCCACCTTTCCTGCCCTTCTCCTTTCCTGCCCCTTCTCTCCTCTCTTTCCTCCTGTTGTCTCCTCCCCTCCTCTTTGGTTTGTTTGTTTGTTCGATTTTTTTATTATGTTGTGTTAGTCACCACACAGTATATCATTAGCTTTTGATGTAGTGTCCCGTGATTCATTGTTTGTGTCTAACACCCAGGGCTCCATGCAGTAACTACCCATCACTGGGCTAACCCATCCCCCCACCCCCTCCCCTCTGAAACCCTCAGTTTGTTTCCCGGAGTCCATAGTCTCTCATGGTTCCTCTACCCCTCTGATTCCCCCCCTTCACTCTTCCCTTCCTTCTCCCAATGTCCTCTGTGCTATTCCTTAAATTCCACAAGTAAGTGAAACCATATGATAATTACCTTTCTCTGCGTGACTTATTTCACTTAGCATAATCCCCTCCCCTCCTCTTTTCTCTCTGTCTAGTCAAGGATGAACACTTCCAGGTGGCCTTGGAGAATGCGGACACCAGTGTGAGGGTGAGGGGGCCAGGGGGGATGGTAAGGAACTCTCCCAGATCCGGGTCCAGACACCCTCCCTGCACGCACCAGGGCCCGGGGCTGGGCTAGGACCAGGAGGCAGTGCCCTGCCAGCCAGGCTGAGCAGGGTGGCTCCCTGTTCTCACTCGCTCTTGGACACATACTCTGTGGCAGGTGCATCTCCAGAGACTGGAGGTTGGCCTCGTCCTTACTGTGAGCCCCGCACGTCCCCCTCCACCCTGCCCCAGACAGTGAGAAGAAACCGTCCGAACCGCATCCATCTCAGGGTACGGCCCACGGACTTGCGCAGCTCTCGCCTGGGTTCCTTGAGCAAACTCAGACCGTTTCCCTGACCCTCATCCTTCTCCCGACTTGGGTGAAACTCACCTGGAGACCCAGTTCAAATCCAGGCTCTTGCACTGTGGGACCTTGGCCGAGTCAGTAACTTCTCTGAGCCTGTCAGAGGAGTAGAGCATACTTGTCCTGATACCTCGTAGGGTTACTGTGAAAACCAGACATGCCGTCAGATCTCCGTCCCAATGCACCTTCCCGTGTCAGCCCTCATGCTTATGTGGTCTCTCGGGGACCCCCACATCCTTCAGGGGTCTCGGACCTCAGTCTGTTCTCCTGTGTGCATCCCTACACTGTTCCCCACCTGCACCTGTGCCCATCCTCCTACCTGCTCCATATGGAACTCCTTGTGGCACCCCTTGCTCCCACCCTTAAGTCTCCCCGTATGAACCCACCTCTTAAACGACTCCCCAGCCCAGTGCCCAGCCCCAGGTCTCCCCCAGTTTGTCACTTCCCCCATCCTTACAATCTCAGCCCTAAATTCTTACCACCCCCCCCCCAGTCCCAGACCCCAGTCTTAAATCCTCCCTCCTCCCTCCATACCCCATTCGGAGCCAGGTGTGGGTGTCCTCTGCCTCTCAGGCCCCCCGGCTGGTACTTCCCAGGCCCTGGTCCCCCATTCTGAGGCTCCATTCCTTCTTCTCGATCCCAAAGTCCCAGGATTCCGGTTTTCCGAGGCCTCAAGGAGGAGCAGAAGCCGGGCCCTGAGATGGAGAAGCTCCCTCGGCCCTTTGTCCTCATTCCCCTCTCTTCCCATCCCCTACTACCTCACCCTCCCCGCCCTTCCCCACCCTTCCCTGTCTGGCCTCACCCCCATCCCCACAGTAACCTCAGGGGCCAGAAGTCCCCAGCCTCGTTCGCAGGAACATCTCCTTTGGGGAAGAGTGTGTGCCAGCCTCCAGTTCTCCCGTGTGAACACAATACAGCGTTTACTGTAAAAGAGGTTGCTCCGTGTCTTCCTCATCTCATGGCACCTCCACTTGGAGAACAGAGACTTCCAGAGGATGTGTGGGAGGGCCTGGCAGCACCGGTTTCTCCCAGCAAGGAGGGAAGGGGTCTGTGGGACCCCTCAGGGCCATGACTGTCCTCCTAGAGACTGGGGGCCCATTTTGTTACTCAGGGGAGCCTCCAGATGAGCAGCAGGTGGGGGCCTGTTGGGTTTGTCATCTGTGCCCTTCCTCCCTTGACACAGGGAGCTCAGGGCTGGGTCGGGGGGGTGGGTGGCCCAGGCTGGGTCAGCTGCCATTTGCGCCGATGGGTAAACCTGGGCCTCCCCAAAGACCTCGAGCCTCCACAAGCCCGGGTGGCAGACACGCTCACGCCAGGGCCTGCCGCGCTTGGGCTTCGGCCCTCCTGTTCCCACTACTGCGGGAGCTGAGGGTGGTTGGGGCCGACAGATGGAGGTTCTTAGGGTGGGGGTTTGGGAAAAGCCCCTGGGACCTTTGCCCTGGGACGGCCAGTGGCTGGGGGTGGAGGCTAGGGCCGCAAAGCCTCAGGTGTGAATGGGACTTCCACCCGGAAGGACTAGTGGTCGCAGGTCTGGGGGAAGGCACTGGAAATTTGCAAGGGGCCAGCTTGAGGTGGATGAGGGGGAAGGAAGGCTGGACGAAAGAGGGGCTTCTCAGGGGTGGTGGTGCAGGGTCCTTCACTCAGCCTGGCCTGGGGATGGCTGCTCCTTCCAGAACTGTCACCCCTCCCTCCATAGTTACCCTCTTCCTGGCATTTCTTGGCCCCCGCCCCTTGCTAACCACCACCGACTCTCACATCTCCGGCCTCTTGTCCCTCCCTCTTGCCTGGCCGCACCCATGGCTCTGGCTTCCGCTGGAGGGACCCTGGCTCTGGGCGGTCGGTCAGCTTCCATGGAGTTAGAGGGGAGGGTTGACAGGCCGCCCTTTGGCCAATTCCCTGTGGTCACCACACACCATCCACTCAGTCCCATCACCGCACCCCTACCCCAAGGCAAAAGTCTCTGGGGTCCTTTATACAGCTGGTCCTTCCCTGGGAGCTCTCATTCCTTGGGCCCTCCTGACGAGGGGAGACCCTACAGCCAGGGCCCCGTCTGGAGATGCTGGTGTCCTGGATCCTCACACTGGGTCTCTCGCTCTGGGCACCTGCTACAGTGACTCAGGCTGAGTGGACCAGGGCAGGCACTCCCTGGGGGCCCAGTGTGTGCTGGCCTCGGGCGGGGCTCCTCCTCCTTTCCCCCCACTCCCTTTGCAGGGGAGGGGTCTGCCACAGAGCTGGACACCTGGGCTCTGACCTCATTCTGCCTTTGGGGGTGGTACAGGGGTCACCCTGGAGTCGTGTGGGAGCGGGGCAAGGGGTGTGGCCTGTGGTTGCGCATTTGATGGCCTACACCAAGCCCCTGGACCAGGGCTGAGAGGGGCTGGGATTCTTTCTTCACTTAGATGGTGGCGTCTGCCTGCCTTCCTCCTGTGGGCTGCATCTGCTGGAAAGGCTGGGTATTTCCAGACCTCACAGAGGCACGGTACAGGTGGTCAGCCCTGGCTGGGGAGGGAAGGACGGAGCTTCCAGCAGCTTCCTGCATGGGCGGAGCTCAGGGGCACCTGGGAAAACCCCTCTAGTTAGAATCAGCTGAAGGGCTGAGGGGGAGACACGGGCTCTGGGGTCCTTGTTGAACCTGTCATGGCTGTTTCTCTGGGAAGCAGTCGGTTACAAGCTGATTTCCTGTGGGTTCCCTCACTCGGAGCTGACTTTCAGATCCCCACCCCCACCCCCAACCCTGGAGGCCAGGAAGAACCATAGGGAAGGGGTGGGCAGGACAGTCACTGGGTGAGGGGAGCTGGGGGAGTGAGCCCAAGTCCCCAGGTAGAAGAGGAGAGCCTTGAGTTGAAGGCCCCAAGGGGTTGTGGGGGAGAGGTGGTGAGTGGGCAGGGGAGTGGGCAGGGGGGTGGGGAAGGGAGTCTCCGGTGCCCTGCAGGGTGGCAGTGAGATAACCCAGGCAGGGCAGTCACGGACACGGGCCCTCAGGGGCCACCGCAGCCGGCCGCCAAGCCTCCGCGTACCTCCTTCCCTGCCCGGACGAGGCCCGGCCGTGCAGCCTGCGAGCGGCTGATGGGAAAGGATGAGGGCTGCCGGTGTGAACCGTGGAGATTTACGGACATGAAGAAAGTACTTTAATTCTAGATAGACTAGCTTTAAGGTCAAATACAGAGAATAGGAAGCTACGGGCAGGGTCAGCCTTAGGAGGGGTCCAGCCTGTCCCTGCCACCCAGGCAGACTCCGGGCCTCTGTCTGGTCAGGCTGTCGGGGGAGAGAGAGGGCGGTGGTGATGGTGACGAGGATGAAGGGCCCCACAGCCAGCAGGGCATTGCCCCCGTGCGCCTTGCCCTGAGTTAGAACCACCAGGACAAGCAGAGACCCCCATTCCTAAGGCGCTCGGTATCGCGTGAAGAAGATCACACCGACACCAATGAGCCCATTAGCATTCCAGAGTCAAAGCATCTATCAGGAGTGGAGAGGTCAGGCAAGTAGGGCCATTCCAGAAGACTCCAGAAGGTCTGATGGTACCCAGTGGCCCCCCACCTCCCACCCACAGAGGGCTCTGCTCTTCACAAACCCATTTCACAGCAGGTAGCTCACATAATTCCAGCAAGGGAGATTGTGTAAGGAACCGTAGGAGGATAGGAGATTGAGGCTCAGAGAGGGTGAGTGACATACCTGGGGCCACACAGCAAATAACGTGACGTCTCCCTTAACAAAAGGTTTGTACACTGGAGGACCTCAGCTCTCTACAACACCCCCCACCCCCAGCTGGTATTCTGGGTCTTCGGGGAAGGCTTCAGATGAAAGGTCAGAGACCTGCGTGGCATCCATAGTTTTCTTTCTAATCTGCACTCTCCTCTGGGTACTCCAGTTCCCTGTGAGGACTGATGAGGTTTGGATAGTAGGGGGAAGGAATGCCAACCTGAGAAGGTAGGAAAAGCACAGGCACAGCTGTGCGGGGGAACTGACCTGTGGGAATGCCCCAAAGGTCAGGGAGCGTGTAAGGGACCAAGGCATTAGAGCCAGGTGGAGGCTTGGAGACCCCAGAGGGTCTCTGTGGACTGAGCAGGGGTGGAGTGCCCTGCCAGGGCAGACCCTTGTGTTGCCCTGAGAGCCATCCTGGCATGGGTCCAGCCAGGAGCCCCACTTCCCTTGACGATGGACTGTGGGGGCCCCAGGATACACTGTCCTAGAGCCTCTATGGGTGGGAAGGCAGGAGCCTCTTTCCGGTGGTTGACGGTGGCCTTCTGGGAGACCTGCTGTGTTTGAGCTGACCGTGGAGTTTCTGGGTGTAGCCGTCCTGCAGGCCCGGGGCTTGGAGGTGGATACGAACAGGGCACAGTCTGGAATTCTCCATTCTCCATGTGCTACAGGGGCCACAAAGACCAGACACCACTGTGGATTAACACGAGGACTGGAGACAGTGTCCCGTTTGCTCACATGAAGTTCCAAAGTGTTCCCAGGCAGGGTGGGGGAGGGGAGCTCCTCGGGATGCAGGGCGGCAGGTAGAAGCATCTGAGGGGTCCGAGCTCTGGGGCAGAGCAAGGGGAAGGCGGAAGCGGAAAATGTGTCAGCACAAAATCGAGAGGAGTGTGGTGGAGATGAGAGCAGATTTGTTCACAATAGACAAAGGGCCAACCTTTGGCACTTGCATAGTATAAATTTAGAGCGATTAAAAGGAAGTGTGTTTTATATGGAAAGTAATAAACTTACTCATTCAGCAAACACCGGAGGCCTGGCTCCGCCTGGGCAGGTGCTGGGTGCTCTGCGTGAGGCACGATGAATAAGGCAGTTTACAGCCAAGTTTGTCCAGCGGAACCATGGGAACCGCGCAGGAAGGGCTACGACCCAAGCGGGTGTGGAGCTCTGAGACGGGCCGATGATGGAGGAGAGCAGGCGGGCCTCAGAGGCTGCTTCTGCCGCCCGCTTTTCGGGGAGGCCGTGGGGAGAGGTGGGGGGCTGTTGAGGACTTGGGCCAGAAGGAAGTATTTTCTTTCTTTCTTTCTTTCTTTCTTTCTTTCTTTCTTTCTTCTTTTTCTCTTTCTTTCTTTCTTTCTTTCTTTCTTCTTTTTCTCTTTCTTTCTTTCTTTCTTTCTTTCTTCTTTTTAAGATTTTATTTGACACAGAGAGAGCGAGCACAAGCAGGCGGAGAGGCGGGCAGAGGGAGAGGGAGAAGCAGGCTCCTCGCTGAGCAGGGAGCCTGATGCGGGCTCGATCCCAGGACTCTAGGATCATGACCTGAGCCGAAGGCAGACGCTTAACGACTGAGCCACCCAGATGCCCCCAGAAGGAAGTATTAATAGATACTCAATGGCCTTCGATCAATTCAGAACCAAAAAGGCCATACGTAACTCTGGAGAGAATTGGAATAGCGATAGGTGTGTGCAGCGGGGAGGGGAGAGAGCCAATGGGCTTGGCCTCAGCTCCGTCCCGCTCTGCCAGGTGGGAATGGCCTTACAGAAAAGGAGACAGGCCCAAGCCACTGAGCTCATGCGTGGCAGGGCTGAAAGTGCACCAGGGACTGGGGGGCCGGAGCACATCCCAGTGGCCCCCACACTGCTGCTCGTGTAGAATATTCTAGAGTGAGCAGTGTGGTCATGGCAGGCATCACTGATCCCCATTTTCCAGGGAGAAACGGAGCGCATGAGATCCTTCAGTTGTGTGGTGGCTGATCTTGGAGGGGCTCTTGGGCCCCACCCACACTCCAGCCTTCAAACCCCACTGACTGGGCTCGCCACAAGCACAAATGTGTTTTGGAGGTGGCAGGAGGAAACGGCTTCATCTCACGGTGCTGGACTTGCTTTCTAGAGCTTCCCCAAGGATGCCAGTAAATGGAAGACTTGTCCAGCAAACTGGCTGCCTTACTCCAATGCTTATCTTTTCAAGAAAATTCTAAATGCACGTATTGTGAAGAAGCAATAAAAACTATCAACGGGGCAAGAAAGTAGCACATGGTGCTTGTTTGGTAGGGAGAGCTGGTGTCTTTGATGATGACTGTGGGGCCACAACGCCGGCGAACACAGTTGATCCTTGAACAGCGCAGGGGTTAGGGGCGTCGACCGCTGTGCTGTCGAAAATCCACGTATAACTCTTGATTCCTCCCAAAACTATCTACTCATAGCCTTACTGTTGACCGGAACCCTTACCGAGAACGTAAACAGTCACATGACACGTATTTTGGCTGTCCCATGTATTCTGTCCCATATCCCTACAGTAAAGTGAAGCTAGAAAAAACAAAGTGTGATTAAGAAAATCATAAGGAAGAGAAAATACGTTTACAGCGCTGTCCTGTAAAAACTCCGTGTACAGGCGGACCCGCACAGTTCAAACCCGTGTTATTCAAGGGTCAACTGTAGATCATTTTCCTTAAGCATTTTGGCCACGAGGGCGTGGAGAATCCCAGCCTGGGAATCATTAGCCATGAGCGATTTTCTCTGCGTCTTCTGAGGTTTGTGGCGCACCTAACCTTCTATTTTTACGGCATGTGTGTTTTAAATATGTGTTTAAAAATGTGTTTAACACGAACGCATAGCTGTTGTAGAACATTGAGAAAGTACAGGCAAGCGGAAGGAAGAAAACTTCGTTTAACCGCTCAGAGCAACGTTGTGAGAATTGTCATCTATTTCCGAATATGTGTTTAGATTTATTCTATGGGCAACATTTTTTTTTGAAGATTTCTTTATTCATTAGAGAGAGAGAGAGCGCGCGTGAACAGGGGGAGGGGCAGGGGGAGAGACTCTCAAGCAGACTCCCTGCTGAGCGCAGTACCTGGTTCGGGGCTTGAGACCCTGCGATCATGACCTGAGCTGGAGTCAGACGCTTCACTGACTGAGCCCCCGGGCGCCCCTCGTTAGTGTTTGTTTTAGCGGCAGGTCAATATTCCATCTGCGGGGGATCACCGTCCTCTAACCAGTCTCTTACTCTTCTGTTCTTGGACACTTTGAGCCTATTTCTCATTATAATAAATAACGACGTAATAAACATTCTTGCGTGAAAACTTACAAAAACTCCGCATCTAGAAATGGAATCATTAAGAATGCTGTGAGTCTGCCCACGGTCCCTGATGCGTGTTTTCAGATTCTCCTTTGGAAATCTGGTACCAGGTGTAGTCCCCCGGCATCCCACGCGAATGCCCCACACCACCTGCCGTCATTATCATGTAGTATCGCAGAGGGGTGCAGTCTGGTGGGTAAACATACATAGCGTCTTGCTTTGTTTTGAATTTCTTTGCTTACTGGTGACGTTTGTTTACTCTTCTCTTCTCCTAGGCTTGTTGGTTCTTTCCTTGGAGAGCGGCCGTGCTTTTCCTTTGCTCAGCTTCTAGGGGGCATCCCTGACCCTGGAGGTCGACTTTGGGAAGGACAGCCTCACCTCCCTGCCATGTCCTTTGGGGACACCATTGCCAGTCCTGGGCCTGGAGGGGTCCGAAGCTCTTCACCTGGGGCGCTGCTCGGGGCACTGTTTGCTCGTCCCTTCCAGGAGTGAGTGCACTCCTTGAGCGCAGAAAGGGTTGGGAGGTGCGGCGGAGCCTCTACCTGGGGGCTCCCTCTTCGCCAGTGAGCGGGCAGAGCAGCCGGAGCGAGGAGAAGGATAGATAGGGCGCGGTGGTATCTTGGAACCTGAAGGATACGACAGATTCCATAGGTGGAAGGGCAGCCGGGTGAGGTGGACAGGAGCTCATCAGTGTGTCCGGAGAGGCAGCCGAAGCCATCCTTAAAACATGGATGTGGATGTTTTAAGGACAGATTGAATGGCGACTAAGTGACGTAAGTGATACGAATCCAGGAACAAAGATGAAAAACAGCAGGATGCCCAGAGTCCATTCCAGTGAGTGTCCCAGCCTGTGTTGGGGTCCCAGTTGGCCCACCATGTCCCTGCGGTGTCCTCTTCAATCTCTCTGCCTCTACCCTTGCTACCCCTTCACTCCAGGGCTCTCTCCCCCTCCCCCTCCCCCTCCTCCTTTTTCTTCTTTTAGGGCTCTCTGCTTCTAAGGCACAGTTGGGACCATGGCCTTTTCTGGACGTTCTTCACTGCCGCTCAGCCGAGTCCAGAGCTGGCCTCACACCTGCTTCACTAGCCTTCCCTCTGCCCCACTTGTCTCTCTACCCTGAACATGGAGAGAATTCACCGTCGGAACTGCAGTGAACGTGTGAGACAGAAACAGTAATGCCTGCCTCACAGGAAAACATTAAAACATTAGGAAAAAGAGTCTGGTGGACTTTTCAGTCTTCATTCACTCATCCGCTCAGAAGTGTTCACTGAGCACCTGCTCTGGGTCCCTGCAGCCGCGGAGACTCTACTCTGGGCGGGGGAGGGGGCTGTCGGGATGGTGTAGGCTGTTCCCCACACAACCGCTGAGTTGCACTTGTGATAAGGTTAGTCGGTATGGGACGCTGATAGGCGGCCAATAAATGCCAGCCCTCCCCACCCCTATTCATTCTTCGTGATTCAGTTAGAGACACGACCATAAACTGCCTTTATGTATCTGTTCATTGTTTGATTTGTCACAAGAAGCACAGTCTACTTTTATAACTTAAAAAGTCCAGTAAAATTTATAATGCCTAAATCCACAAAACGCTTTTTAAAGAAGGGGAAACGGTAGCTCAGATATTACTTTCTGGCTGTTCCCTCCCTCCCCACACCCCCCTCTGGGGTTGCTCCCACCTCCCTTCATGTGGACCTCGACCACGCCCACCTTGCAATGGGGGGGCCAGGAGCCCCAGCAAGGGCAGGGGGCCGAGTGGTCGGCCATCCCAGGGCCCAGCATGGTCTCAGCAGTTACAAGGACAAGGGTGGGGCAGAGCTGAGAAGTGGCTTTTCCGTGGGCACATGAAGATAGCGAAGGGGAGGGCTGTGGTCCCCTCCGGGTGAGATACAAAGGGGGCTTCAGAGACGTGAGTGGAGGAGGCACCCTCTGAGACGAGGAGGGCCGAGTGGTCCATCACTGAAGGGAAGGAGGAAAGGAAAGAAGGCGGCTCTGAGGTCCTACAGCCAGGCCTGGGTTTACTCCGAGTCCGGCCACCTCTGCTTTGTGTGGACCCGAGCCCTGCGTGCCGCCTCGCTCTGAAACTCCTCATAGCTGCGACTCAGGGTGTCCCCCACCCTGGCAGCCTCCCCAGCTCTGCCCCTCTACTCCCAAATTAGACAAAACCGAACTCACAGGCAAGAGGATTGGGCAAAACAAACATATCTACTGACTTAAAAAACAGCCAAGCAATCTTTTCAATCTTTCTCATCAACGTAGAATTCCAAAAGTCGTAGGCATTATGACCCCTCTGACCCGAGCTCACTGATCAGTGATTTGATAGTGCTGTTCCCTAAATGCTCGACGGCGGTCTGCGAGACTAAAGATCCAGAACTGTTGATTTGAACGACCCGTCTCGACTAATTGTCCACTCCCTGCTTTCCCTGGCTTCCAGTCCTTACCAGCTCCTGGTCTCCCCCTGTGACCGTCTGTCAGGACCTTGTGAAAATGGGGGTGTCTGGAATGGCAGAGGGTGACTCTGCCCTGAAGGGCCCCATGGTACTTTCTGCCAGTGGCAAAGGTCCATCCTCATGAGAGGTAAGAAAAACGCAGCTCCAAGGCATCTTTGGGGAGAGGTGGGGTACTGACAGGAGGGACGAGAAGCCACATGCCCTGCCCTTTCAAGGAAGTCCCCTCATACCAGCCTGTAGAATTCCTAATACTCCCTACCTTTACGGCACTATTGTCCCAAAGATTCTTTTCATATTTGATTTTATTCATCTTATAGGCAGGAAAGAGGAGACAGGATTATAGTCCCGCCTTACATGGGAGAATAGAGTCCTACGCAAGCAATCGCACGTTCTAAGTGGTGACGAGGTGACAGAATGAGACCTCCAGGTGCAGGGTACATTCCCAGCACTCTGATTCTCAGACAACTGTGGTCTATTGAGTGGGCTATGGGGCCAAGGAGTAGGAGGAGCTCACCTGGGCCACAGGGTGGCCGGATAGAGGTGGTAGTGTGGCTGGCTCTTGAGTAAGTGTGTCTGGAGAGAACAGACGGGTTGAACTATCCATGGAAATGTGCCAAAGCTCTCCTATTCCTCCTGGGTCTGTGAGAACTGCTAGGATGGCAGTTGGGGGGGGGTCTCACACGTAAGAGATGGGGGAGACTTGTCAGACTAAGTATCAGCCAGATGACTCAAGGTGACTATGTGGTCTGCAAATCATAGAATGTGAGGAGCAAAAGGAGTGTGCCTGGGGCATTTGTGTGAGTACAAATGTCCTTTCAAATTGATGCCAGAGTGCCCAAGTAAATAAACACAACCCAGAGTGCTGAGGGAGGGAGGTGACCTCATCTAGTGACACCTTGCCCTCTAGACAAACTAGTATATTCCAGAAGGGACAAAAGTCTACATCATCATTGGTAAATTATCCAAATATACAGGTTCCTCTGATATTTCCTGTATGTCTGAGGAGAGAAGCTATGTTTCAGTATCAGAGGTTGACCAGCTATCCGGGACAGATTGTCACTGAATTCAATGACAGATTCACAGACCACAGCATCATCTCTGATTTTTTTTAAACCCACAGGGTCAGCTGCAACCACCTCGATGCATCCACATCGACTTCCAATTACCCCCTCCCCCTTCGGCCACATCCACTTCTGTGGAATCCACTGTCACCACCACTGGTTCACTGTCGTCAAATTCTACAGTCTCATTTTATGCTACAGGTTCTTCCAATTCCTTGAGCCCCAGTGGATTTTCTACCACAACTCTGAACACTGGTCACAGGATGACAACTTTTACTGAATTGACTTCTCTCTTCACAACCAGTCTTGGATTGTCCAAATCAGCTGTTTCCTCTGGGACCTCGTCCACCTGGGAAGAGAATACTGCATTCCCTTCAAGCCTTGGTCATCTATCTACCACCCCTATTGTCTCAACTCAGACAGACTCCGGCCTCACAGAAGGATCGACTGTGTACCCAGGCACCCCTGATTTGTCCAAACCTACAGTTACCTCAAATAGCACCATTAGCAGAGCGGATGGAGTTCCTGCTTCCACATCTGGGACTGCCGACTCCTTTACTACCCATGCTGCTGGTGGACAAACAACCTCATCCTTTGCTGAAGGGTCCACTTTCTACACCGCCCCCTCCGAGTCATCCACACCAGCGTTTCCCACCCGCTCCTCCCACAGCACAGATGATGCAAGTCTTGCCTCCACATCCAGCCCCGATGAGCTCTCTATCTCCACTCTGGTCCCTGGCCAAGCAGACTCAACTCTCGCAGGACAGACAACCGTCCTCGCCACTGTGCCCGCCTCAGCTGAGCCCACAGCATCGTCCCCGGTTCCCCATGCATAGGCACTGGGAGCTCTGTGGCTCCATGGAGCCCTGGGGAGGCATCCCCCAGCCCAGCTGTCTCAGGAACAACTTCCAGTACAGTCCCCTGGAAACCCACTGCGTATAGCGCCCTGTCTGATTTTTCTCAACCCATAGGCTCATCTGTAACCACCAAAGATGATAGAAGTTCTGTGTCCACATCAAGGTCTACTGAACCATTTAGTACTTCTGGTGGTGATGACCAAACAACTTTTCCTCCAGGATCCACCTTGAATACAATAATCTCACCGGTTTCCACAGCAACATCTTTCCACTCTTCCTACAGCACAGACAAGACAAGTCCTGGTTTCCCATCAAGCCCCAGTGACCTCTCTCACCCAAGTCTACTCTCGGAACGAACCACACTGATTCTCACAGAGGAGCCAGTTGTGTATACCAGTGTTTCTGATTTACTCAAATCTACTTCTTTCCTCTGAAACTTCTTTTACCAACTTTGAAGGAAGTTCTGCCTCTTGTTCAGGTTCTGGCCACCTTTCTACCACCACTGGTGTCCCCCAACCTACATCCTTAAATCTAAGTGATGGGTCTACTGTCTATACAGGCACCCTGATTTGTCCATTCCTACAGTGATTTTGGACATGACTCTGTCCAAAGAGAGCACAAGTTCTGCTTCTACTTCAAGTTCAGGTGAAACTTTTTCCTGCACAGGTGGATATCAAGAAACACCCACATCCTTTACTGTGGAATCAACTGTCTCCACAATCCTCTCAGATTTTTCAAATTCAATGATTCCATGTAATACCTTCTATGGTACTCATGATACAAGTCCTTCTGCCTCATCTGGTCCTGATGAATTAATTTCCACTACTCTGGTCTCTGGGCAAACATGCACGCCCCTTCCTGAAGGATCCACTGTCCCCACAACCATATCTGATTTGTCTCACTCCACCGATTCAGTGCTTACCTCCTCCACCAGTGTTAATGAAAGTTTTGTTTCCTCACCAAGCTTTGGTGAATCACCCACTACCACCTTGGTCTCTGGACAAACAGCCACAATTTTCATGGAAAAGCCAACTGTCTACACCATTTCTGCCTTGTCTGGTTCTATAGTTTCTGTTGATAGCTCCTCTACCACTCCTCCTGGGGGTCCTGCACCCTCATCAAATTCTAGCTTGTTGCCTTCCACTACCATCACAACCATCCCTGCCGAAGCCAGTGGTAGTACCACTACCACCTATTTCTCCAACACAACTGATTCATCTGATGCCCCCCAACCATGGAAGATCTTAGTCCATTATCTTCATCAAGCCCCATTCATTCCTCTTGACCCCCAGCCACCTCTGAACAAATGCTCCCCACCTTGGATGAGAATTCCACTTTCTTCATCACCAATAGTGATTCTGCCAAACCAATGATTTCTACTTCCATCCCCTCTGCCTCGGACAGCCCTAGTCCTGCCTCCCCATCAGCTCTAACTTTCTCCTCTACAGTTAGAGTCATCTCCAGACTGACAGCTACCACCTTCAGGGGAGAATCTACTCTCTTTCAAAGCAGCACAGGGGCACCAAAGACAACAATATCGTCTAACAGTTCCCTAACCAGAGTCCCTGGGGCTGCTGCTTCAGCCTCAGCTATCCCTGGCTTCTCCTCCAGACCAGTCCCTGACTCTTCTTCAGCCGTTACAACTGCTTCTGGTTTTTCTCCTCATCTGTCCTCCACTCCACCTGGCTCTACCCATGCTCCAGTCCCTGGGTTCACTACCTCTTCAACTCTCCATCCTCTGTTCATTTACACACACACAACTGTGATGATGACCCAGTCTTCAACTATGACCCCAAGTAAGTCTTTTCATGTGTCACTCTGTGTGCCTCTCCTGTCCATCTTCTCTCCTCAGCTAATCAGCTTTGATTTGACCTCTTCGTGGTCTTGCTTCACCCTTCCAGTGCCTTCTGGTCAGTGAATATCATCCACATGGATAGAAATTGTTTTTTCTTTTCTTTTCTTTTCTTTTTTGATTTGTAGGGCTTTTGTTTTCTTTGCTCATCCCCTCTCATCTCTTGTTTCCTTCTTCCTCATTGTCCCTCCTCCTCTCCCCCTCTGGGGCTTGAGGTGGTGGCAGAGGGTCCCATCCTCCTCTTTCAGTGCAGTGCCTGAATGATGGAAACTGGAATGGGAGCCAGTATTTCTGTCCCTTGGGCTTCCATGGCGACTGATGTGAATTCTACCCCTTCACAGGGCAGTGTCAGAATGGGACCAGCTGGAATGGAAAAGAGTGTGTTTGTGCCCAAGGCTTCTCTGGTTACCAGTGCAAGTCCCTTGTGGACTCCTTCCTCCTAGGTAATGAACTTTGCTGAGACCTGCATATTGTCCCTATACTTCCTAACCACTTAAATAGGACGGCAGCGCTGGAGGGATTATCTGCTACCACTACCTCATCGTGCAGGTGGAGGAGAAAATATGATATTTACCTAGGCCCAAATGCCTAGGTAGAACATGGACCTTCTGATTCCTTCTTCAGGGCTCTTTTCACTAGCTCCTCTGCCCCTCAGATCAAGATGTTTCCAACCCAGCCCTTTCTGGAGCCCTCCACTTAGCTCTCTCTGGGTCATAATCCTGACCACTAGCTCCTCATGGTGTTCAGAGACAAGGGGCAGAAGTTTCAGTGACTCCTACTTGCCTCTTGAATTTCCATCCACCCTCCTGCCCACTTTCTCTGCCTCCATGAGACCAGCAGGTGGAGAATTAACCAATCCCAGAAGACATTATTGGGAGGTGGTTATCTCATGCGTAATGTGGCTATTCCCACAGAAATCCCGGAAAAAGTCAATGCCACTTTAATTGTGACAGTGAAAGTGACTAATAGGAATTTCACAAAAGACCTGAATAACATATCCTCCCCGGTATACTGGAACTTCACTCAATTATTCAAGAGTCAGGTAAGAGCAGGAAAATCCCAGATTCTCCAATGTGGATGTCCAGTGTCATAGGGGATACAGGGGCTCATTCTGACTGACTTTGGAGTTTCTCAGCCCATGGATCCCTTCAGTCTTCCCAAGTCCTGGGAGGGGATCCTCTGGAGCCCACCTCACCCACATCCTGGGGAAGGGAGCATCCCTATACTTTTCCTTCCTTCTTTTCTATGAGCTAATTCCATGGGTTCCCTGGGGGAAGGCGGCCCTGGGGCTACCTCTGAGACAGGGAACAGGGGCTTTTGCATGCCCCAGACCTGTATGAGCTCAGCTGCCTCATTTCTTTCAGATGGATAAAACTTACATGGGCAAAGACTTTCCTCAGTACAGAGGCGGGATCATTAAGAGACTGTTGTGAGAATGAGGGGAGATCAGATTTATAGACTATGGGAAGCCCCCCTCTCTCTGCTCTCTTGTCTTCTCCCATCTTGAATGAATATCAGTACCTAGCTGGACCAGAGGATACCCTAGCCCAGAGGCAACACCAGAAGGTTCTGATCCATTCATTTATTCATTAATTTATCCTTCATCCATTCAACAAGCTTGTACTGAAAGCCTACCCTGTGCTAGGTGCAGGGAACACAGTGGTCCTGGTCTTCATGGAGCAAAGAGTGGCAGAACACAGCAAAAGGGCTGTGCAATATGGTGAGAATTAATGGTAAGAGACACACAGGGTGCAATGGGAGAGGTTGAGTGCAAGCTGGTGAGGTGGAGGGAAATCTTTCTGGAAGGAATGACAGCTAAACTGAGGCTTGAATCATGAGGAGGAACAAGCAAGGTGGATGGAATTGATGATGAAGAGCCTAGAGGTGAAAGAGAGGAGGGTAGATTAAGGAACATGAAGAACAGTTGGCAGCTTGAACTCATGGTGGGAGAGGAGGTGGAAAGATGACTTGTACCAAGCTGCTTAATCTTTAAGCATCAGTAGTTTTGGCTCACGTGGGAAGGTATCTGATTTGCACTTCAGACAGCTCAGTCTGGCTGCAGGACTGAGAATGGGTGGACAGGTGACGGAGATTATAGTGACCTGGACCAGAGAGGTGACAATGCAGGAGAAAATTAGTCCAGTGTGAAAGGTCTTTAGGAAGCAGGACCAACAGATCATAGGGATTCGATGGGTGTTTGGAAAGAAGGAGGAATGACACCAGATTTCTAGGCTGCTGGGGGTGTGAAGTGCCCTTTGCTGAGATGAGGAAGGTTAAGAAGGAGGGGGATGGGGAAAAGATATAAGTGGGCCGTGTGGCGTGTCAAGTGCCTGGGGCCCAGCCACATTGAATGGTTGAGTAACGGAGCGGCGTGTGGTGGAATATGTAACAGAAAGTATCTTCAGGGGCGCCTGGGTGGCACAGCGGTTAAGCTTCTGCCTTCGGCTCAGGGCGTGATCCCGGCGTTAATGAGATCGAGCCCCACATCAGGATCCTCCGCTATGAGCCTGCGTCTTCCTCTCCCACTCCCCCTGCTTGTGTTTCCTCTCTCGTTGGCTGTCTCTATCTCTGTCGAATAAATAAATAAAAAATCTTAAAAGAAAAAAAAAGTATCTTCAGCACAGACACTGGTGTTGGTGTCCTTGGATAGAAGTCGCTGGAAGCCCTGAGAGTGGACCAGATGGCCTGGGGATGGTCACAGCACAGGGGCGAACATTTCCCAGGAAAGAAGCATGGGAAGCACCAGCATCTAAGGGATCAGGAGAAGAAGCAGGGCCCCCAAAGGAGAGTGGCAAGAAGTAGACAGAAGCATGGGAAGGGAGCCTGGAGGGTGTCTTGTCCCCCCAGGGAAAGAGGGAGATCCGTACTGTCAGGGGTCCATGGGGTTCCATGGCTCAGCGTCCTCTACCCCACTCTCACCCCTGCCCAGTACCAGTGCTTATTTCCGTCTCCATTTTGGCACAAGGTTTTGTTAGTTTTTGTCCTCCTGTGTCCTGTTCCTGACTTCTCTGTCACAATGGCTGTGACTGGTGACAGACCTTGTCTTAAGATCTCTCAGTGCCCCACTGGCCATCTAATAAGGAGCTCCTGGGTTGGAATCTTATATCTCTAAAGTGACCTCATGTTTCTTCATTTCTAAAAGCATGCTTATTTGGTTTTCAAAGTATAATCCAACAGCCTCTATTAAAAAATTTAAAATTTTTAATTTAAAATATTTTTTATTTTGGTAAAATACCCATAACATAAAGTTAGCCATTAATCATCAAATGAATCATTTTGAGTGTACAGTTCAGGGATATCAAGTACATTCGCATTGTTGCATAACCACCACCGCAGTCCATCTCCAGAACTTTCTCATCTTCCCAAACTGAAACTCCGTACCCTTTAAACAATAACTCTCAATTCCCCCTCAACCCACCTTGGGCAACTCCCATTCTACGTTCTGTCTCTATGAACTGGATAACTCTAGGGACTTCGTTTTCGGACGCACGTAAACACTCACACGGTATTTGTCCTTTTGTGACTGGCTTCTTTCACTTAGCACAATGTCCTCAAGGTTCATCCACATTGTAGTGTGTGTCAAAATTTGCTTCTTTTGTAAGATTGAATAACATTGCATTGTACCGTTTACCATGTTTTGTCTATCCGTTCCTCCATCAATGGAAGCTCACTTGGTTTGCTTCCCCCTTTTAGCTATTGTGAATAATGCTGCTATGAACATGGGTGTACAAATATATCTTCAAATCCCTGCTTTCAATTCTTTTGGATAAATACCAAGACGTGGAATTGCTGGGTCATATGGTAATTCTATTTTTAATTTTTTGAGGAACTGCCACACTGTTTTCCGCTGTGGCTGTACCATTTGACATTCCCACCAACAGTGCCCAAGGGTTCAATCTCGCCACATCTTCACCCAACAGCCTTCCATTTTTAGGAATGAATTTCACCCAATGATGTTTATTGTGATCACCGATATTTTGGAGTCTTAGATTGTTTGGCTCTGCAGCTTCCCTCTAGGGTGTGAACTGTTGGAGGGAAGGTCTCTAGTCTGTCCTGCCTCTGGGTCACACAGCTAATTGTCTCTCATCACCCCTCTCATTTGTGGGCCCCACTTTCTGGGAGGATGGGTGGCCCAGGGTGACTGATGAATCATCAAGTCCTGGTTCTAGCAATGGCAGTGTTGTGGTGGAACATGACGTCGTCATGGAGGCCAACTACACCTCAGATTTCCGGGAACTATTTGAAAACCTCACTAAAATCGTAAAGGTCAAGATTATGAATGAGATCAAAAGGGTGTCTGGTGATTCTGAAGCTTGCAGAGGTAGGCCGACCCAAAACCCCTTGACGGTGGTGGGAAAAGGATGGGAGGGGTCCCGTAGGGAGGTCTCAGCCTCTCCCCACCCTTCATCTCTCCTCTTTTCTGGAACCCCAGAGGCCTCCCTGGATAGGGATCCAGAAGCCAGGCCTGGGTGCCTTCCGCAGACTCTGCCGTGCCCCCAGCAGCGGTTCCCAGTCTCAGGTCCAGTTGTCCCCAGCCCTAAAGCCCCCATCTGAGCCTGCTTGCAGGCCCAGCTGTGTCTAGGGCTGGGCCAAGACCCAAGTAGGGCAGAGGGCTGTGTTTCTGTTTAGTTCCTTTCCACCACACTTAGCAGCCTCGTCGCCTCTGTGCGATGAGGAAGCCACTACCATGAGCAAGACCGTGGAGCTGGGCTTTGACCTGCAGGGCAAGTAGCTCCATGGAGTGGTGGGCGCTGGGGCGCAGAGTGTGGGCAGGAAATGTGGAGGCTGGGGGTGTTTTAACCAGGCTGATGCTTGCTGCCCACCCTTCACCCCAGAGCAGTGCTCTCAGAAGCCCACGAAGGACTATGCTCAGTTGTACTATGTGGAGGGACTGGGTGGGAAGCTGGCCTGCGTGACCAAGGGCACCTCGGGGACGAAGTTATAACCGAACTGTCATGAGCATGGATGCCAGCTGCAACGAAGCAGCCCTGCTGCCTGTGAGCATCGAGCCCCTCTAAGGCCAGTGCCCACTCTCCCTGCTGGTAGGATGGCACTCTCCACCACAGTCGTGGAGCAGGGATGGGGGGGGGCAGAGGGAGCAGGCAGAGCTCACAAGGTGCCTCCTCTCCCACCATCCCCCCTTCTTCTACCTGGGTGTCCCTTCACTCCTCGCCCCCACCAGAGGGAGGAGGTGCAGGTTAGAGACGTGGGCACCCTAGGACTGAGCGAGCCCCTCCCCGAGAAAGTGCCAGTTACCAATTTCCAACTCTGTATCTGTGGATCTCTATCTCTGTCTTTCCTTTTCCTTTCGATATGCTAGCCGCAGTGCCATCATCACCTCTAGCTGGAGCTGGGGCGCTAGGCTCGGGAGAGCGTAAGGCATAAAATATAAAATCGGGAACAGGCCAGTCAAGGTGCCAGCTCGAGATTAGACGGGTGGGCATCATGCGTCTGGGACAAGGCATCCAGTGCTCAGATTCTGAAGCCTGCTCCCTAGGAGGGGGTCCTCTACCCCCTCCCTGCCCCTGAAGAGCTGGGGAGCCTCCTAACCTGGGTCCCTCCTAACCAGCGCCTGCCCTTAGAGGAAGAGCCAGTTTCCTGTGCTTTGACAGCTTTTGTTTCTTTTGGGAGCCTGGGTGTGAGGGCTGCTAGTGGACTGGCCTGATCTTGTGTGTGTCCCCAGATGGCTGACCTCAGACACGCGGTACTGGGGAGAGACTTGTGCCTTGAGCACCGGCAAGAGCCTGGTGTACGCGAGGGACTGTGGGAGCACTGCTGGTAGTCACGGCGGTGGTCCTCACCGTCTCCCTCTGCCGATCCCGGAGAAAACCGCGCAGGCGAGCTTCTGGGGCGGGGCCCAGGGATGGGGACGGCAGTTGGAACAGCCCAAGGCTCTGCTCCTTCCAGCTCAACATTCGGAGGCCTGAAGGCAACCCAGCCCCTCTCAGCTCGGTAACAGCAGAAGGCAGCCTGCTGAGCTGATCTGATCTGTTCGGCAGGGAAACGCATCCAAAAAACTTGCGTCCTGAAATTGGATTCTGTAACGACATTACCTGGTGTATCCCTTCGGCTGCCGCAGAGCCACATTGTTGCACCAGGACACTGGGGCTGAGCTGTCCGGCATCGCTCTCCCAGCTGTAAAATGGGGGGAAAATCTGCCCGAGAAGGTGGAGGAGAAATGGGCAGAGCACGGCGGTCTGAGGGAGTTCACCTGGCCCTGGTCCAGCGCTCCCGTCTCACAGATAAGGGAAAGGAGGCGCACTGAGGGAAGGGCAGGCAGGTCAGAGTGATGTTGTTTTGTTTTCTGCTATTGTCCTGGGGACAGGCCGCTCCCTGACGCAGGGCTTGGCTGTGACAGCCCTTTCCAGGAGCCAAGGGTCAGGGCCCTCTAGGCCCCCTCCCCCACCTCCCTGCCCCCAGCTGTTCTTGGCGTTTCTGTTGGCAGGCAAGAATACAATTTGTCTCAAGAGTGGCACGGAGAAGATGTTCTGGCAGCTTCCAGAACACAGGCGTCTGGGAAGGTACTCCTCACCAGGGGCAGGCTGGTGGGTAGAGAAAGGCTGAGAAGATGCTGCGGCCAGACTCAGCATGGCTGTGGGTGCCAGCTGGTTTTGTGTGTGCTGGGCTGCCAGGCTCTGCCCCTCCTCTGCAGCCAGCCCCTGCCAGGCCTCGTCTTTTCTCAGCTCCTCTCTATCACTCCCGTCTGCGCGTGGCCCATGCTCACCGTGTCCCTCCTGCGTGCCAGACTGTACCACTGTCTGGAAGGTTCCCCTCGCTGGGGGCTCTGCACGTCCCAATCCCGCTCTGTTTCCAAGATCTGGTTCAAACACTGCCCCTCCATAGAGCCTCCCGTACGTTCTTCTGTTTCCCAGCTGCCGTGGAAAACCATGTCACATCTGCTCTGATATCTCACCGCACGAGATGAACGATCTCTGTCCCCCGCCCTCCCTGCCCCTGGGCAGGTCCTGCCCTACCAGTTCCTCCTGACAATCACCAAGGAAGGGCTACAGGCATGGCTGAGAGCCGGATCCTGCCCCCAGAGACCAGCCCCTGGGAGAGCATCAGATGCACACAGTTAGTGGGAGGACAGGACCACGCCCTGGGCTCCAGGGGCACAGAAGGGTGCCCGGCCCAGGCAGGGTGGGGTGGGATCCTGAAAGACTGCAGAGGGGACATCGCAGAGGGGCCGTGCTGCGAGCTGGTGAGTAAGCCGTGTGCTTCCCGCTTCCAGGAACACAGGTCCCAGGGAGGTAGTGGAGGTCTCTGTGGGCTGTGATGGGAGGACACATTAGGAGGCCCGGATGGGGGCACTGCCTGGTGGGGGGAGAGGCAGCAGGTTGAAGGCTGGGGGATGGCGGAGGGCGGAGCGGGAGGTGCCCCCAGCTCTGGCCTGTCTGGACCCCGCTGGGAGTCATCAGGGAGCATGCAGGCTGGGAGGGAGCAGGGTGTAGGGCAGAGTCCCCGGAAGACCTTGGAGGAGGCAGAGAAGAAATGGTCATGGAGGCTGAGGAGGGAGGAATGTGCAGGACTGGGAAAATGGCTGCTGAAAACCCAGCTCCAACAGAAGATTCCGGCACAGTTTCTGCTTGCTGTGGTTCCCGTTGCTGTGAGGGAGTGTGTGCTGGTGACCCCTGAGCAGTGCCTTCCTCCAGTTCCACCCTCGCCCAGGTCACCCCAAGCCTGCCCTTGGCCATGACTTTTGACCCCGAAGCATGTCAGGGGGCTGTGGTTGCCTCCTGTCCTCTTGTCACCTTGGGCCAGCCCCAGGCGCTCCAGGGCCACCTCATAGACTGGCCGCGGTGGTGGGACGATGGATGGGCAGTGGGAGATACTTTAGGGAAAATATGGGGCTGACTCTTCAAACTTGTCCCTTTTACTGGAAAAGGACCCCCTCTGTGTCTCTCCAGCCTCCCCCAGGCTCACTCAGCCTGGCCCCTCTTTCTGCAGGTGAAAATCTGAAGGACGAGCCTTTCAGCCTTGAAAACATCTACGGCCACTTCCAGCTCTCCCTGGAGAACACTGACCCTACCACAGAAGTGACTCAGGGGCCCGTCCCCAGCTAGGAGCTGTTTCCTCCCCCCCACCCGCCGCCCACCACCCTGGGGCCGCACCCTTGGTCTAGAGACAGCTAACTTCCCCTGGATATGGCTGTTGCTGAAGGGCCTGTGGCCTCATCTCCTCTCTCCCACCCCAGCTCCACATCCAGAGGCCCAGGGTGGTGACAGCTGCTCAGTGAGCGAGGCAGGGGCTTCTGCCCCTCCTCCAGACTTGGACAACAAGACAGGGGCGGACGGACAGCCCACCGCAGTGCTACTCCCCCACCGACCCCCTTGGTTAAAAGGAAACAGACGTCAGGGCCCAAGGTGGTTCTGCTCAGAGCTGGTGGGCTTGGCCTGGCCCTTGCTGTGAGGCCCCCTCTCCTCCCTCAACCTCCATCCAGGAGCCCTGGGGCCGCCCAGACACCCGGACATTTTGTTCGCTCCAGTGATTCCCCACTCTGGAATTTGCCTCCCAAAAAAAGGAGCAAGGCTTCAAGTAGAGAGCTGTGAGTGGTTTCTCTCTCCCCTGTGGGGGCCTGCCTTCCTAGCTGGGGCCAGGGAGCCCTTCCTGGGGAGAGCACTCCTCCCAGGGTTAGATGCCAGATCTGGGCACGGGACTCTTGCCACTCTCAGCCCCTTCCTGCGACCACATGTCGAGCACGGAGCATGGACCCTCTCTACCCCAGGCCGGCGCAGGCTCAGGCCCACCCTGCCTGAGGTCGCTGTGGCAGACGAGCCTGGGATCAGACATTGGGGGTCTCAGGCCCAAGGCATGAGAAGTGGGGGGTCCACAAAAGGCAAAAGAGTGAGCACCTGGCTTTGCTGACCTTGGGCAGCGGCAAGGTCACTCTGGATGGCCATGGAAGCTTGTGCCCACCTGTGAACTCAGATCTCTGGACCGAGAGATCCAAGAATGCGGCCATCCCGGAGCTGGGCCCTGGCCCAGGTGTGGCCACGATTTGCATGCTGGTGGGGTGCACACAGGGCCAGTAAGAGAGCTTGAGAAGAAGGGAGGAGGAATGTCCATACCTGGGGGGTGGGGGTCGGAGTGGAACAATGGGCGCTCTTCTCCTCTGGGGTTCAGCTCCAACCTCTTCTCCTCCATCCCCTGCCTCCCTCCACGGGTCTTCTCCAGTTTCCCAGGCTGTTTCAGGCCCGTGTGCCTGCCCCTCTGTTGGGGTGAAAAATCCGATGGCCCACATGCTTGTGTGCTGCCTGGAGAGGGAAGGGCTCCCCTCCCTCTGCCCTTTGGCCTGAAATGAAATCCGCACCCCCCCTCGCCCCGTCATGAGAGAAGCTCACACACTGACTCAGGTGGGTTGGTCCCAGTTCTCCAGAGTCTCAGGGATCAAAGGGCTCTGGTGCCCATTTATTACTGCGGCTCCTTGGCTGGCGATCATTTTGCCCATTCTGGCGGGTGACAGCAGGTGCGCTGCCCTCCGAGCTCCCATGTCGAGACCGGCGATCGGGGCGCTCTGCCTGCTGCCCCTTGTCATCCTGCTGCTGTCCCGCCATGCTGCTGCCGGCCACGGTGAGTGAAGTCTGGCTTCACCTCCTCTCCCGGGTCTGCCCAGGCCCGAGGGAGTGCTGCTTCCTGGGGGGTGCAGGTAGGGTATCTTCTGCCTGGAGCTCAGCCTCGTGCCCCTCACCCTCTTCTTCCCTCCCCGGCTACGTCTGAGAGAAGAGCTGCAGTTTTGGGGTGCATGCGCGTAGTCTCTCTGAGTCTGCTTCCTCTCTAAAAAGAGCACAAGAGCCCAGCCTTGCCACGGCCCCTGGCATACGGCAGATGCTCGGCCGATGTTAGGGTCTGTCCTTACCCCGTGGTTGGGCCCCTCCAACCCCCTGGTCACCTCCCACCAAATGCCCAGGCCTTCTTTCATGACAGGGACAAATGCCTGAAGTCTCTGCTCTCACTCTCATCTTCGCCATTTCTGCATCACCCCACCCCTGCCTTGTGCCCTGAGGATGTCCCAGGGCTGTCAGGTGTCCCAGAACCAGGAAAAGGGCCACTGCTGTACCCGGATGGGTACGAGATGGGGTTTTGGGAGCCCCAGATTCTAATCCTGTAGTGAAACAGCTGTGCGCCACGGGGCAACTCAGTTCTTCCTCAGTGTCTTCCCCTCAAGGACAAGGGTTGGGCCCTCCAGGGGTTCCATGGCCATGGGAACTTGGCTCAGGTCGGCAGAGGCTGACAGGGCGTCCCGGTCAGACCCTTCAGGAGTTCCCTCTGCCACTAGCCTGTCCCTAGAGAGAGAGGGAGGGGAAAAGGCAGGAACCAAACTGCCAGCCTCAGGTTCTCACTCCCTTGAGAACCTCCCAGGATGGCCTCCCAGGGGCAAGAAGGGGACTCCGAGGCAAAAGTGGGGGGACTGATGCTGAGGCTGTAGGTGGCATTCAAACTGCCATGTCCTGGGCTTTGTCCTGCCCTGAGCTCACTACACCAGGAGCGGTAGGGGCTCCTGGTCCCCTGGCCCCAGACAGGCAATTCTTCCCCAAAGACGGAATGGGGTGGGAGCGGGGGAGAAAGTACCTGCAAGTCTAATCCCAGAGCCTGTGGCCTCCTCGGCCCAAACCGCCCCGCAGGGGGCAGCGCCTTCTCTGGGACCAGTCTGAGGGCTGACGGGGCAAACGAAGAGGATGGGAGGGGGCAGGGGGGCAGCGGTCCGGGGCAGGGTGGGGCAGTGCTGGACTTGGTCTAAAGGGCTGGTTCACTGACCTGAACCCTGCCATCACTTGGGACAGACTCCCAGTGTGACAGCACCCAGAGCTGTCACCTTATTAGTAATAAGAATGACACCTTCAGAAGGATGACTACCCACCATTGGCATCGACAGGCCTGGAACTGGAGGGGATTATGCTGAGTGACGTGAGTCAATCAGAGAAAGACAATTATCATATGATCTCACTTATATGTGGAACATAAGGAATAGCACGGAGGACCACAGGGGAAGGGAGGGAAAACTGAATGGGAAGAAATCAGAGAGGGAGACAAACCATGACAGACTCTGGACCCCGGGAACCAAACTGAGGGTTGCAGAAGGGGAGAAGTGGGGGGGGGGATGGGGTAAGCAGCTGACGGGCATTAAGGAGGGCCTGTGTGGGGATGAGCACTGGGTGTTATACGCAACTAATGAATCACTGATCACTACATCAGAAACTAATGATGTGCTGTATGTTGGCTAATTGAGTTAAAAAAAAAAAAAAAAAAGAATGACACCGTCTTCCCAGGCACTGTCTAGGCTGTCCATATTCTTAGTGTCTTATCTCTAACAACGCCATTTTAGGCACCATGATGGGCCTTAGTTGGGGAAGATGTTTCCAGCTCCCTCTCGTTCCTCCAACCCCTGCCCTCCCCTTTCTGCTCTGTTTCAACTTTCTGGCCCTTCTCTCCCCTCCCTCTTCCTCTCTTCCCTTCTTTTCCTCCTCTCCCCGCCCCCAGCCTCTCCCACATTCTGCACGCTGTGGTTCATTGCATCTCTAGCCTCGGTCTCCCCCTCAGTGGAATGGAGCCTTGCAGACTCTCCACTCCTGCTCTCTAGGAGTCTGTCGTCCCCCTTCTGCGTCTGGCAGAAATCAGCTGGTCTGCAGAGCTCTGGCCAGCTTTGAGTGGCATCTGACCCTCCCATGTGCCCTCTCTGGGGACCCAGAGCCACATCCCTTCTCAGGCCACGGGGCTGGGGATGCCTGAGTGGGGTGTGGGCTGCCAGGAAGAGCCTGGTGGCCTTCACCTGGCTCTTCCTGGCAGTCACACCCTCTCATGGCCACCTGCCCTCCTTCCAGTACGCCCTGGTTATCTTGCTTATCAGCGAAACACAACATCCTGGGCCCAGTTCGGCCCTGTCCAACCATGGCCAGTGCCTCTCACCTCCCACACGCAGCACAAACGTGTCCAGGGCTTGGGGGTTCAGTATCTCCCTCTGCCCTCCCCGCCACTCCCCGTCCCAAGCGCCTTCACCTGTCACGTCCTCACCACGATCTTACTGTCACCCTCTGAGGGAGTCTAAGGAACATACACTCTAGAAGCTACTTTCCCCCTCTCCTCCGTCAATAAGGTCCACCTCTTCTGAGGAGCCTTGCTGGGGGTCACCACGGACTTCCCTTGCCTTGAACCCACTGCTGCAGCCACAGGTGACCAGAAAGTCTCACTCCCTGGACACCATAACATTAGCACAACCCGAGTGGCTTAGAACGACAGGAAGAATCTTGTCTCATAGTTCTGGAGGTCAGAAGTCCAAAACCAAGGTGTCAGCAGGGCTGTGCTCCCTCTGAAGGGGATGGGGAGGAAGGATCTGTTCAGCATCGCCCCTGGCATCTGGTAGCTGCGACAAGCTTGGCATTCCTTGGCTTGCGAGCACATCATCTCTGCCTTCATCTTTCCCCAGCTTCTCCCTGTGCGCATGTCCCTGAGTCCAAAATTCCCTTCTTATGAGGACACCAGTCACTTTGGATCCGGGCCCACTTTATTCCAGGGGTGACCTCATCTTACGTAATTACATCTGCAACAACTCTAATTCCAGATGGAACATTCTGTGGTACTAGGGGTTAGGACTACACTGTACGAATCTGGGGAGGGGGACACAATCCAACCCCGGGGGGGGTTGTTAAAGCACAGAGGTAAGCCCACACACATGTGTTGGAGGGATCCTGCTAGCTGCAGTGTGTGGACCGCCAGGTGTGGAGGCCCAGGTGGGAAGTGAGGAGATAGGGCAGGAGGCTGGGTGGGAGTCCTCGGCAGTGCTGATCCGGTGGCGTTCGGCGCCACTGTAAGAAGTGGCCACGGGAAGAAGTGCAACGCCAGCAGGCCTGGCTGATGCTGCAGGGGCAGGAGGCGAGAGGAAGAGAGAAGCAGAGTGGCTTCCAAGGCGCTGGGCTTCAGCAACTGGTAGAAGGCCGCTTGCTCCCAGGGGTCTAGCAAAGAACTCAGGAGTTCCGTTTTGGATGGAGTCTGGGACGTCTACTTAACATCAGCTGAAGACGTCAAGTCAAAATGGGAATCAGCTTGCCACTGAGAGCGGGGAGCAGAGCAAGAGACACCCACGGGGTGCGGGGCTGTATTTCCCAGGACTGCAGCAAGATCTTCCTGAGTTCTCTGCCCCACACCCAGAGGATGATAGGTTTTGCACTTCGGCTGGTGGCAACAGCACTGTTCCCATGCCTACATGAGAGCCAGGTCTCCTTCCTTCTAATCTGTTCGTGGGTGATTGTTTCATACCCATGCTTGGATCAGTAGAGCACGGGGCGGATATCCAGGGACCCCTCTGAGCAAGTCTGCCTCCCCAGTAATTCTGTCCTGGGAACTCTAGCTGTCTTGGTCTCTCAAGACGCTGATGTGTATCTCCTCAACCCGGGAGATCTGCTGGGCTGCAGCCGCGTTCTCCGTCCGGGCACTCCGCCTGGGAGCCCTCTCGCGTCAGTGAGCTAGGGCCATCACAGGGCTCGCCTTGTTTCCTTGTCTGTCTCTCAGGAACCACAGTTCTTGTTGCCTGACATCCAGCGCCTTTTTTCTTTTTTTTTTTAAGATTTTATTTATTTATTTGACAGAGAGAGACAGCCAGCGAGAGAGGGAACACAAGCAGGGGGAGTGGGAGAGGAAGAAGCAGGCTCCCAGTGGAGAAGCCTGATGTGGGGCTCGATCCCAGAACGCTGGGATCACGCCCTGAGCCGAAAGCTTAACGACTGCGCCACCCAGGCGCCCCAATGACACCCAGTGTCTTGACAATCATCATTTCGTATCTTCTGTATGGTGATGTGGTTATCTGGGGGCTGGGTGTGGTTTCAGGTAGGAGGGTGAATTCCAATCCCTGACGCTCCGTCTTGGCCAGAAGCAGAAGTATAACACTTCGACAAGGGCCTTTGATTAGTGTGTAATCTATTTTACATACTTGGCCAATTAAATCACTTTCAACATTTCAAGTTACATTTATAAAATTAGTACATTACATTTCTTATTCAAAGACTTCCGTGGTTTGATTAATAACAAAACCTTTGCAAGTATTCAAGAAACTCTAAAATCTAACATGAAGTGTAGATTTTGAAAAACTTCCCCCCAAACCTTCAAGTCTAATACATTATAAGTATCTATGTGGTGGATCTTAAGTTCTCTTAAATGTTCTCATACTGTTTACAATCTTAGCAAGATTTTAATGCAAAATGACAAGTCTAAATCAATCGCTCAATTATATATTATAAATTGAAACTACAAGGTTGGCACTTTAGGCCAAATTCTCTTGAACGTTACAAATATCTTAAATCCCAAGTGCAACGAGATTATTTAATACAAAGGGTTTAAATTTCTTAAAGAGAATTAGAGTAAGTGTGTCTTGTTCATAGACTTAAACAAAGCTCTTTCCTGTATTAGTTAGCATATTTTTGTATCTGCTATAACAATTATGCCCCAAGTGTATAATTGCTCAACCACAAAAGATTGTTTTTCTTGCTCATGTAATAATATGAGGCAGACGTTCCTGGGTGGCAGGTAACTTTCCTTCATGTGGTGAATTCAGGGACCCAGGTTCCTTCTTCCTGAGACTTCACTGTCCTCTTGGGCCTCCTTGCCATCTGCCTCCAGCAGGCAGAGCAATGAGGACGACGTCGGGAAGTTTCTGGGCTGGCCTGGACGTGGCATGCTCAGCTGTACTCACGTTCCACCGGAAGGACTTAGCCACATGTAAATACTTACCTTCTTGAAATCTGACTCCCGAACTGGGCAGGGGCCCCTTTCCTACTGCTGTACAACTTGACCTTGTCCCAACGTCTCAAAAGCTTCAAGACCTCATCTCCAAAACCCCGGCCTTCATGCCTCACCTCTGTGTGGGCTAGGTCCTGACGCATGGTTTCTAGATCCTGAAACAAGCAAGGTGGCCCTTCCCAGAGGAGGCCCTTTCCAGAAGGGGGGGGGAATCACAGAGGTTGTGAGAGAATGAAGGATTCCCAAAAGGGAAGGAAAGTTAAAGCTCCAGGAGACTAACTTCCCTTTCTCTCTTTCAGATCTCCAAGGGGACAGGGCTGTATGGGATGGTGGAGGGTGTGTGTCGCAAGAGAACCCCCAGAACCCTCAGTGCAAGCAGATACAAGACATCTACGATACAGGTGAGGCACAAGAGCCCTGGAGGCCTGGGAGGGGCACCTTCATGCAAAAGGACTGGAACAAGCCTCACAGGCCCCCAAGCCCCTAGGTTTTACAGTCCATGACCATGTGGATTCTAGGGCTTTATAAAGATTCTTAATGTAGATGGGAACCAGCCAGGGTCTATGGAAAAGGGTTCAGCTCAGCTGAATTCAAACAGCCTAGAGGAGAAGGCAGGAGAGACCAGAATACACCTGCAACAAATATTTCAGCTCATTCAGACAATGGATTCTGACAAATTTTATTCTGACAGCACTACTAAGAAAGAGTCCACTTAAAGTAGCATTTTCTTTCCCTTTTTTCTTTTTTTTTCTTTTTAAAGATTTAATTTATTTATTCGACAGAGATAGAGACAGCCAGCGAGAGAGGGAACACAAGCAGGGGGAGTGGGAGAGGAAGAAGCAAGCTCGCAGCGGGGGAGCCTGATGCGGGGCTCGATCCCATAATGCCGGGATCACGCCCTGAGCCGAAGGCAGACACCTAACCGCTGTGCCACCCAGGCGCCCCAATTCTTTCCCTTTTTTCACCCTAAGATTTATCATTCTATTTGAGAGAGAGAGAGAAACAGAGAGAGAGAAAGAGAACAGGAAGCGGGGAGAGGCAGAAGGAGAGAGATTCTCTGCTGAGTGTGGAATCCGACGCTGGGCCCAATCTCGTGACCTGAGATCATGACTTGAGTCAAAACGAGGAGTCAGACAGTTAACAGAGAAAACCAACCCAGGTGCCCCTAAAGTAGCTATTTCTGACACAGACAACCGGGAATTCCCATAGGTCCTAGACAATTTTAAAAAGCACTGACCAAACTGAAAACTTGAACACTTTTATAGGACGTGGAGAGGACCAACCCTATTCACCTGAGAGTAACAAAACTGTAACAAAATTGAGAAAGACTAGACAATCTGCAGTGATATCCACATACAAGCCCACCACGCTGGGTAACTCTAAAGAGAATGACAGATCTGAAACTGCTGCTGACAGCGGAACCAAAGTGCACCCTCCTACAGGGTACAAGACATCTAGAACCAGTGCTGACGCTGCCCACTCCTACGCAAAGTCGCAGGACTCCACAAACTCGGCCACCAGGAACATCACAAAGAGCTCCCTCCAAGAGTCAATGACCTCTCAAAACCCCATACACACGAGAACCTCACGGCACTCCTCTCGAAGATTGCTGTCCCATACAAGCCTGACAAAGACCACCGTTACTTCAACAGAGTCCTTGCCAGCGAACCCGAACTCTCCCACTGAGGCCTCCAAGAAACGCTTGCCGAGGTCCTCGGAAAATAACTGGACCTCTCCAAATTCGGAGGACACCAGCTTCTCCCGCGAGGCTTCCCCAGTGACATCATCAGCATCCTCGGCCTCTCCCACCTCTGCCGTCACTAGCCCCTCAGAGCAGTCATCAGCAGCGTCATCAGCCTCTAAAAAATCAGTAGCCAGGAGCGCCTTGGGGCAGATCTCCATAGCAAGCTCCTCAGAGTCCTCGACCTCTCTCACATCTTCAGATACCAGCCCCTCAGAGCAGTCCTCATCAACATTCTTGACCTCTCCAAACTCGGCTACCAACCTCCCCTCGGTGCAGTCCTCCCCAGTGACCTTCCCAGCGTCCTCAGGCTCTCTGACCTCAGCGGCCAGTAGCTCCTCAGCGGAGTCCTCACCAACATCTTCGGCCTCTCCAACCTCCGCTGCCACCAGCCCCTCGGCACAGTCCTCCACAACCACAGCGCCTGCGTCCTCGGCCTCTCCAACCTCGACGGCCACCCTCCCCTCGGCGCAGTCCTCCCCAGCAACATCCCCAGCATCCTCGCCATCTCTCACCTCTTCGGCCACCAGCCCCTCGGCGCAGTCCTCCCCAGTCACCTCCCCAGCGTCCTCAGGCTCCTCGACCTTGGAGGCCACTAGCCCCTCGGCGCAGTCCTCACCAACATCTTTGGCCTCTCCAACCTCCGATGCCACCAGCCCCTCGGCACAGTCCTCCCCAACCACAGCGCCTGCGTCCTCGGCCTTTCCCACCTCGATGGCCACCCCCACCTCAGCGCAGTCCTCCCCAGCGACATCGCCAGCTTCCTCTAATTCTCCAAACTCTGTGGCAACCAGCCCCTCGGCATCATCCTCCCCAGCAGCCTCCCAAGTGTCCTCAGCTTCTCCAACCTCTGTGGCAACCAGCCCCTCAGCGCAGTCCTCCCCAGTGACATCACCAGCGTCCTCAGCCACTCCCACCTCCGCGGCGACCAGATCCTCGGCGCAGTCCTCCCCAACCACAGCCCCTGCGTCCTCAGCCTCACCCACCTCAGCCGCCACCAGCCCCTCGGCGCAGTCCTCCCCAGCAACATCCCCAGCATCCTCGCCATCTCTTACCTCTTCGGCCACCAGCCACTCAGCACAGTCGTCACCAACATCCTCGGCCTCTCAAACCTCCGCTGCCACCAGCCCCTCGGCACAGTCCTCCACAGAGACATCGCCAGGTTCCTCGACTTCTCCAACCTTGGCGGCCTCCAGCCCCTCAGCGCAGTCTTCACCACAATCCTCGGCCTCTCCAACCTCAGCAGCCACTAGCCCCTCGGCACAGTCCTCCCCAGTCACCTTCCCAGGGTCCTCAGGCTCTCCGACCTCGGCGGCCACCCTCCCCTCGGTGCAGTCCTCCCCAGCAACATCCCCAGCATCCTCGCCATCTCTCACCTCTTCGGCCACCAGCCCCTCAGCACAGTCATCACCAACATCCTCGGCCTCTCGAACCTCCGCTGCCACCAGCCCCTCGGCGCAGTCCTCACCAACATCTTCGGCCTCTCCAACCTCCGCTGCCACTAGCCCCTCGGCCGAGTCCTCCCCAGTCACCTCCCCAGCGTCCTCAGGCTCTCCGACCTCGGCGGCCACTAGTCCCTCATCGCAGTCCTCGCCAGCAACATCCCCAGCATCCTCGCCCTCTCTCACCTCATCGACCACCAGCCCCTCAGCACAGTCGTCACCAACATCCTCGGCCTCTCCCACCTCCGGGGCCACCAGCCACTCGGCGCAGTCCTCCCCAGTCACCTCCCCAGCGTCCTCAGGCTCTCCGACCTCGGCGGCCAGTAGCCCCTCGGCGCAGTCCTCACCAACATCTTCGGCCTCTCCAACCTCCGCTGTCACCAGCCCCACGGCACAGTCCTCCCCAACCACAGCACCTGCGTCCTCGGCCTCTCCAACTTCAACTGCCACCCTCCCCTCGGCGCAGTCCTCCCCAGCAACATCCCCAGCATCCTCGCCATCTCTCACCTCTTCGACCACCAGACCCTCAGCACAGTCGTCACCAACATCTTCGGGCTCTCCAACCTCCGCTGCCACCAGCCCCTCGGCACAGTCCTCCCCAACCACAGCCCCTGCGTCCACGGCCTCTCCCACTTCGACGGCCACCAGCCCCTTGGCACAGTCCTCCCCAGCAACCTCCCAAGCGTCCTCAGCTTCTTCAACCTCTGTGGCAACCAGCCCCTCAGCGCAGTCCTCCCCAGTGACATCCCCTGCGTCCTCAGCCTCACCCACCTCAGCTGTCACAAGCCCCTTGACACAGTCCTCCCCAGCGACAACGCCAGCTTCCTTGACTTCTCCAACCTCGGCGGCCTCCAGCCCCTCGGCACAGTCTTCCCCAGCGACATCCCCAGCGTCCTCAGGCTCTCCGACCCTGGCGGCCACTAGCTCCTCCACGCAGTCCTCCCCAGCGACATCGCCAGCTTCCTCGGGCTCTCCCACCTCCGGGGCCACCAGCCCCTCGGCGCAGTCCTCACCAGTCACCTCCCCAGTGTCCTCAGGCTCTCCGACCTCGGCGGCCAGTAGCCCCTCGGCGCAGTCCTCACCAACATCTTCGGCCTCTCCAACCTCCGCTGTCACCAGCCCCACGGCACAGTCCTCCCCAAACACAGCCCCTGCGTCCACGGCCTCTCCCACTTCGACGGCCACCAGCCCCTTGGCACAGTCCTCCCCAGCAACCTCCCAAGCGTCCTCAGCTTCTTCAACCTCTGTGGCAACCAGCCCCTCAGCGCAGTCCTCCCCAGTGACATCCCCTGCGTCCTCAGCCTCACCCACCTCAGCTGCCACAAGCCCCTTGACACAGTCCTCCCCAGCGACAACGCCAGCTTCCTTGACTTCTCCAACCTCGGCGGCCTCCAGCCCCTCGGCACAGTCTTCCCCAGCGACATCCCCAGCGTCCTCAGGCTCTCCGACCCTGGCGGCCACTAGCTCCTCCACGCAGTCCTCCCCAGCGACATCGCCAGCTTCCTCGGGCTCTCCCACCTCCGGGGCCACCAGCCCCTCGGCGCAGTCCTCACCAGTCACCTCCCCAGTGTCCTCAGGCTCTCCGAACTCGGCAGCCACCAGCCCCTCGGCGCAGTCCTCCCCAGCGACATCGCCAGTTTTCTCGACTTCTCCAACCTCGGCGGCAACCAGACCCTCAGTGCAGTCCTCCCCAGCGACATCCCCAGCTTCCTCTACTTCTCCAACCTCGGCGGCAACCAGCCACTCAGCGCAGTCGTCACCAACATCTTCGGCCTCTCCAACCTCCGCTGCCACTAGCACCTCAGCACAGTCCTCTCCAGTCACCTCCCCAGCGTCCTCAGGCTCTTCGACCTTGACAGCCACTAGCCCCTCGGTGCAGTCCTCCCCAGCAACATCCCCAGCAACCTCGCCATCTCTCACCTCTTCGGCCACCAGCCCCTCAGCACAGTCGTCACCAACATCCTCGGCCTCTCGAACCTCCGCTGCCACCAGCCCCTCGGCGCAGTCCTCCCCAGTCACCTCCCCAGCGTCCTCAGGCTCTCCGACCTCGGTGGCCACTAGTCCCTCGGCGCAGTCCTCACCAACATCTTTGGCCTCTCCAACCTCCGCTGCCACCAGCCTCTCGGCACAGTCCTCCGCAGCGACATCGCAAGCGTCCTTGGCCTCTCCCACCACCGGGGCCACCAGCCCCTCAGCGTCATCCTCCCCAGTGACATCCCCTGCGTCCTCGGCCACTCACACCTCCGCGCCGACCAGCTCCTCGGGGCAGTACTCCCCAGTAACAGCCCCTGCGTCCTCAGCCTCACCCACCTCAGCCGCCACAAGCTCCTTGACACAGTCCTCCCCAGCAACATCGCCAGCTGCCTTGACTTCTCCAACCTCGGCGGCCTCCAGCCCTTCAGCGCAGTCCTCACCAGCATCCTCGGCCTCTCCAACCTCAGCAGCCACGAGCCCCTCGGTGCAGTCCTCCCCAGCGACATCCCCAGCGTCCTCAGGCTCTCCGACCTCGGCGGCCACTAGCCCCTCGGCGCAGTCCTCCCCAGTCACCTCCCCAGTGTCCTCAGGCTCTCCGACCTTGGCAGCCACCAGCCCTTCAGCATCATCCTCCCCAGTGACCTCCCCAGAGTCCTCAGCCTCTCCCACCTCTGGGGCCACCAGCCCCTCGGCGCAATCCTCCCCAGTGACCTCCCCAGAGTCCTTGGCCTCTCTCACCTCGGAGGTCACCAGGCCCTCAGCGCAGTCCTCTCCAACCTCTGCTGCCACCAGCCCCTCGGCACAGTCCTCCGCAGCAACCTTCCCAGCGTCCTCGGCCTCTCCCACCTCGGCAGCGACCAGCCCCTCAGCGCAGTCCACTTCAGTGACATCACCAGTATCCTCGGCTGCTCCAACCTCGGAAGCCACCACCCCCTTGGCACAGTCCTCTCCACCCACCACGGTCACTCCAACATCCGCAGTCACCAGCCCCTCAGTGCAGTCCTCCGCACGGTCCTCGGCCTATCCCACCTCAGCCGCCACAAGCCCCTCGACGCAGTCCGCCCCAGCAACCTTCCCAGCGTCCTCAGCCGCTCCCACCTCGGCGGCCACGAGCCCCTCAACGCTGTCCTCCACAGCGACATTGCCAGCTTCCTCGTCTTCTCCCACCTCAGCGTCAACCAGGCCCTCAGTGCAGTCTTCCCCAGTGACATCACCAGCGTCATCGGCTGCTCCCACCTCGACAGCCACCAGCTCCCCGGTGCAGTCCTCCCCAACCACAGCACCTGCATCCTCAGCCTCACCCACCTCGGCGGCCTCCAGCCCCTCAGCACAGTCCTCACCAGCGTCCTCAGCCTCTCCCACCTCGATGGCCACGAGCCCAACGGTGCAGTCCTCCCCAGCGACATCCCCAGCATCCTCGCCATCTCCCACCTCTTTGGCCACCAGTCCCTCGGCTCAGTCCTCCCCAGTGACATCGCCAGCATCCTCGGCTGCTCCCACCTCGGAAGCCACCAGCCCCTCGGCACAGTCTTCTCCACCCACCGCGGTCACTCCAACATCCACAGTCACCAGCCCCTCACTGCAGTCCTCCCCACCGTCCTCGGCATCTCCAACCTCGGCCCCTACCAGTCCCTCGTTGCAGTCCTCCCCAGCAACCTCCGCAGCATCCTCGGCCACTCCCACCTCGGCGGCCACGAGCACCTCCGCGCAGTCCACTCCAGTGACATCACCAGCGTCCTCGGCCGCTCCCACCTCGGCGGCCACCAGCCCCTCAGCGCAGTCCTCACCAACATCTTCGGCCTCTCCAACCTCTACTGCCACCAGCCCCTCGACGCAGTCCTCCCCAGCAACCTTCCCAGCGTCCTCGGCCTCTCCCACCTCGGCAGCGACCAGCCCCTCAGAGCAGTCCACTTCAGTGACATCACCAGCGTCCTCGGCCTCTCCCACCTCGACGGCCACCAGCCCAACGGCGCAGTCCTCCGCAGCGACATCCCCATCATCCTCGCCCTCTCCCACCTCTTCGGCTACCAGTCCCTCGGCTCAGTCCTCCCCAGCGACATCGTCAGCATCCTCGGCTGCTCCCACCTTGGAAGCCACCAGCCCCTCGGCACAGTCTTCTCCACCCACTGAGGTCACTCCAACATCTGCAGTCACCAGCCCTTCAGTGCAGTCCTCCCCACCGTCCTCAGAGTCTCCCACCTCAGCCGCCACCAGCCCCTCTTGGCAGTCCTCCCCAGTGACCTCCCCAGCGTCCTTGGCCTCTCCCACCTCGACCGCCACCAGCCCAACAGCGCAGTCCTCCCCAGCGACATCCCCAGCGTCCTCGGCCTCTCCCACCTCGGCGGCAACGAGCCCCTCACCGCAGTCCACTCCAGTGACATCACCAGCGTCCTCGGCTGCTCCAACCTCGGAAGCCACCACCCCCTTGGCACAGTCCTCTCCACCCACCACGGTCACTCCAACATCTGCAGTCACCAGCCCCTCAGTGCAGTCCTCCCCACCGTCCTCGGCCTATCCCACCTCAGCCGCCACAAGCCCCTCGACGCAGTCCTCCCCAGCAACCTTCCCAGCGTCCTCGGCCTCTCCCACCTCGGCGACCACGAGCACCTCAACGCAGTCCTCCGCAGCGACATCGCCAGCTTCCTCGTCTTCTCCCACCTCAGCGGCAACCAGGCCCTCAGTGCAGTCTTCCCCAGTGACATCACCAGCGTCATCGGCTGCTCCCACCTCGACAGCCACCAGCTCCCCGGTGCAGTCCTCCCCAACCACAGCACCTGCATCCTCAGCCTCACCCACCTCAGCGGCCTCCAGCCCCTCAGCACAGTCCTCACCAGTTTCCTCGGCCTCTCCCACCCCTGCTGCCACAAGCCCCTCGACGCAGTCCTCCCCAGCAACCTTCCCAGCGTCCTCGGCCTCTCCCACCTCGACGGCCACCAGCCCAACGGCGCAGTCCTCCGCAGCGACATCCCCATCATCCTCGCCCTCTCCCACCTCTTCGGCTACCAGTCCCTCGGCTCAGTCCTCCCCAGCGACATCGTCAGCATCCTCGGCTGCTCCCACCTTGGAAGCCACCAGCCCCTCGGCACAGTCTTCTCCACCCACTGTGGTCACTCCAACATCCACAGTCACCAGCCCCTCAGTGCAGTCCTCCCCACCGTCCTCGGCCGCTCCCACCTCGGCGGCCACCAGCCCCTCCGTGCAGTCCTCCCCATCGTCCTCGGCATCTCCAACCTCAGCCGCCACAAGCCCCTCGATGCAGTTCTCCCCAGCAACCTCCCCAGCGTCCTCGGCCACTCCCACCTTGGCGGCCAGCAGCCCAACAGCGCAGTCCTCCCCAGCGACATCCCCAGCGTCCTCGGCTTCTCCCACCTCGGCGGCAACCAGCCCCTCAGCGCAGTCCTCACCAACATCTTCGGCCTCTCCAACCTCTGCTGCCACCAGCCCCTCGACGCAGTCCTTCCCAGCAACCTTCCCAGCGTCCTCGGCCTCTCCCACCTCGGCAGCGACCAGCCCCTCAGCGCAGTCCACTTCAGTGACATCACCAGCGTCCTCGGCTGCTCCAACCTCGGAAGCCACCACCCCCTTGGCACAGTCCTCTCCAACCACCACGGTCACTCCAACATCTGCAGTCACCAGCCCCTCAGTGCAGTCCTCCGCACCGTCCTCGGCCTATCCCACCTCAGCCGCCACAAGCCCCTCGACGCAGTCCGCCCCAGCAACCTTCCCAGCGTCCTCAGCCGCTCCCACCTCGGCGGCAACCAGCCCCTCAGTGCAGTCTTCCCCAGTGACATCACCAGCGTCATCGGCTGCTCCCACCTCGACAGCCACCAGCTTCCCGGTGCAGTCCTCCCCAACCACAGCACCTGCATCCTCAGCCTCACCCACCTCGGTGGACTCCAGCCCCTCAGCACAGTCCTCACCAGCGTCCTCGGCCTCTCCCACCTCGACGGCCACCAGCCCAACGGCGCAGTCCTCCGCAGCGACATCCCCATCATCCTCGCCATCTCCCACCTCTTTGGCCACCAGTCCCTCGGCTCAGTCCTCCCCAGTGACATCGCCAGCATCCTCGGCTGCTCCCACCTCGGAAGCCACCAGCCCCTCGGCACAGTCTTCTCCACCCACCGCGGTCACTCCAACATCCACAGTCACCAGCCCCTCGGCGCAGTCCTCCGCAGTGACATCGCAGGCATCCTCAGCCTTTCCCACCTCCTGGACCACCAGCCCCTCGGTTCAGTCCTCTCCAGTGACCTCCCCAGCGTCCTCAGGCTCTCCGACCTTGGCGGCCACCAGCCCCTTGGCACCGTCCTCCCCATCAACCGCCCCAGCGTCCTCGGCTTCTCCAACCTCGGCAGCCACTAGCCCCTCGGCACAGTCCTCCGAAGCAACATCGCCAGCTTCCTCGGCCTCTCCCACCTCGGCGGCCACGAGCCCCTCAGTGCAGTCCTCCCCACCGTCCTCAGAGTCTCCCACCTCAGCCGCCACCAGCCCCTCTTGGCAGTCCTCCCCAGTGACCTCCCCAGCGTCCTTGGCCTCTCCCACCGCGACCGCCACCAGCCCAACAGCGCAGTCCTCCCCAGCGACATCCCCAGCGTCCTCGGCCTCTCCCACCTCGGCGGCAACGAGCCCCTCACCGCAGTCCACTCCAGTGACATCACCAGCGTCCTCGGCTGCTCCAACCTCGGAAGTCACCACCCCCTTGGCACAGTCCTCTCCACCTACCACGGTCACTCCAGCATCTGCAGTCACCAGACCCTCAGTGCAGTCCTCCCCACCGTCCTCAGCCTATCCCACCTCAGCCGCCACAAGCCCCTCGACGCAGTCCTCCCCAGTAACCTTCCCAGCATCCTCGGCCTCTCCCACCTCGGCGGCCACGAGCCCCTCAACGCAGTCCTCCGCAGCGACATCGCCAGCTTCCTCGTCTTCTCCCACCTCAGCGGCAACCAGGCCCTCAGTGCAGTCTTCCCCAGTGACATCACCAGAGTCATCGGCTGCTCCCACCTCGACAGCCACCAGCTCCCCGGTGCAGTCCTCCCCAACCACAGCACCTGCATCCTCAGCCTCACCCACCTCGGCGGCGACCAGCCCCTCAGCGCAGTCCTCACCAACATCTTCGGCCTCTCCAACCTCTGCTGCCACCAGCCCCTCGACGCAGTCCTCCCCAGCAACCTTCCCAACGTCCTCGGCCTCTCCCACCTCGGCAGCGACCAGCCCCTCAGCGCAGTCCACTCCAGTGACATCACCAGCGTCCTCGGCTGCTCCAACCTCGGAAGCCACCACCCCCTTGGCACAGTCCTCTCCACCCACCACGGTCACTCCAACATCTGCAGTCACCAGCCCCTCAGTGCAGTCCTCCCCACCGTCCTCGGCCTATCCCACCTCAGCCGCCACAAGCCCCTCGACGCAGTCCTCCCCAGCAACCTTCCCAGCGTCCTCGGCCTCTCCCACCTCGGCGACCACGAGCACCTCAACACAGTCCTCCGCAGCGACATCGCCAGCTTCCTCGTCTTCTCCCACCTCAGCGGCAACCAGGCCCTCAGTGCAGTCTTCCCCAGTGACATCACCAGAGTCATCGGCTGCTCCCACCTCGACAGCCACCAGCTCCCCGGTGCAGTCCTCCCCAACCACAGCACCTGCATCCTCAGCCTCACCCACCTCAGCGGCCTCCAGCCCCTCAGCACAGTCCTCACCAGTGTCCTCGGCCTCTCCCACCCCTGCTGCCACCAGCCCCTCGACGCAGTCCTCCCCAGCAACCTTCCCAGCGTCCTCGGCCTCTCCCACCTCGGCAGCGACCAGCCCCTCAGAGCAGTCCACTTCAGTGACATCACCAGCGTCCTCGGCCTCTCCCACCTCGACGGCCACCAGCCCAACGGCGCAGTCCTCCGCAGCGACATCCCCATCATCCTCGCCCTCTCCCACCTCTTCGGCTACCAGTCCCTCGGCTCAGTCCTCCCCAGCGACATCGTCAGCATCCTCGGCTGCTCCCACCTTGGAAGCCACCAGTCCCTCGGCACAGTCTTCTCCACCCACTGTGGTCACTCCAACATCCACAGTCACCAGCCCCTCAGTGCAGTCCTCCCCACCGTCCTCGGCCGCTCCCACCTCGGCGGCCACCAGCCCCTCCGTGCAGTCCTCCCCATCGTCCTCGGCATCTCCAACCTCAGCCGCCACAAGCCCCTCGATGCAGTCCTCCCCAGCAACCTCCCCAGCGTCCTCGGCCACTCCCACCTTGGCGGCCAGCAGCCCAACAGCGCAGTCCTCCCCAGCGACATCCCCAGCGTCCTCGGCTTCTCCCACCTCGGCGGCAACCAGCCCCTCAGCGCAGTCCTCACCAACATCTTCGGCCTCTCCAACCTCTGCTGCCACCAGCCCCTCGACGCAGTCCTTCCCAGCAACCTTCCCAGCGTCCTCGGCCTCTCCCACCTCGGCAGCGACCAGCCCCTCAGCGCAGTCCACTTCAGTGACATCACCAGCGTCCTCGGCTGCTCCAACCTCGGAAGCCACCACCCCCTTGGCACAGTCCTCTCCAACCACCACGGTCACTCCAACATCCGCAGTCACCAGCCCCTCAGTGCAGTCCTCCCCACCGTCCTCGGCCTATCCCACCTCAGCCGCCACAAGCCCCTCGACGCAGTCCTTCCCAGCAACCTTCCCAGCGTCCTCGGCCTCTCCCACCTCGGCGGCAACCAGCCCCTCAGTGCAGTCTTCCCCAGTGACATCACCAGCGTCATCGGCTGCTCCCACCTCGACAGCCACCAGCTTCCCGGTGCAGTCCTCCCCAACCACAGCACCTGCATCCTCAGCCTCACCCACCTCGGTGGACTCCAGCCCCTCAGCACAGTCCTCACCAGCGTCCTCGGCCTCTCCCACCTCGACGGCCACCAGCCCAACGGCACAGTCCTCCACAGCGACATCCCCATCATCCTCGCCATCTCCCACCTCTTCGGCTACCAGTCCCTCGGCTCAGTCCTCCCCAGCGACATCGTCAGCATCCTCGGCTGCTCCCACTTCGGAAGCCACCAGACCCTCGGCACAGTCTTCTCCACCCACTGCGGTCACTCCAACATCCACAGTCACCAGCCCCTCGGCGCAGTCCTCCGCAGTGACATCGCAGGCGTCCTCAGCCTTTCCCACCTCCTGGACCACCAGCCCCTCGGTTCAGTCCTCTCCAGTGACCTCCCCAGCGTCCTCAGGCTCTCCGACCTTGGCGGCCACCAGCCCCTTGGCACCGTCCTCCCCATCAACCGCCCCAGCGTCCTCGGCTTCTCCAACCTCGGCAGCCACTAGCCCCTCGGCACAGTCCTCCGAAGCAACATCGCCAGCTTCCTCGGCCTCTCCCACCTCGGCGGCCACGAGCCCCTCAGTGCAGTCCTCCCCACCGTCCTCAGAGTCTCCCACCTCAGCCGCCACCAGCCCCTCTTGGCAGTCCTCCCCAGTGACCTCCCCAGCGTCCTTGGCCTCTCCCACCTCGACCGCCACCAGCCCAACAGCGCAGTCCTCCCCAGCGACATCCCCAGCGTCCTCGGCCTCTCCCACCTCGGCGGCAACGAGCCCCTCAGCACAGTCCACTCCAGTGACATCACCAGCGTCCTCGGCTGCTCCAACCTCGGAAGTCACCACCCCCCTTGGCACAGTCCTCTCCACCCACCACGGTCACTCCAACATCTGCAGTCACCAGCCCCTCAGTGCAGTCCTCCCCACCGTCCTCAGCCTATCCCACCTCAGCCGCCACAAGCCCCTCGACGCAGTCCTCCCCAGCAACCTTCCCAGCGTCCTCGGCCTCTCCCACCTCGGCGGCCACGAGCCCCTCAACGCAGTCCTCCGCAGCGACATCGCCAGCTTCCTCGTCTTCTCCCACCTCAGCGGCAACCAGGCCCTCAGTGCAGTCTTCCCCAGTGACATCACCAGAGTCATCGGCTGCTCCCACCTCGACAGCCACCAGCTCCCCGGTGCAGTCCTCCCCAACCACAGCACCTGCATCCTCAGCCTCACCCACCTCGGCGGCGACCAGCCCCTCAGCGCAGTCCTCACCAACATCTTCGGCCTCTCCAACCTCTGCTGCCACCAGCCCCTCGACGCAGTCCTCCCCAGCAACCTTCCCAACGTCCTCGGCCTCTCCCACCTCGGCAGCGACCAGCCCCTCAGCGCAGTCCACTTCAGTGACATCACCAGCGTCCTCGGCTGCTCCAACCTCGGAAGCCACCACCCCCTTGGCACAGTCCTCTCCACCCACCATGGTCACTCCAACATCTGCAGTCACCAGCCCCTCAGTGCAGTCCTCCCCACCGTCCTCGGCCTATCCCACCTCAGCCGCCACAAGCCCCTCGATGCAGTCCTCCCCAGCAACCTTCCCAGCGTCCTCGGCCTCTCCCACCTCGGCAGCAACCAGCCCCTCAGAGCAGTCCACTTCAGTGACATCACCAGCGTCCTCGGCCTCTCCCACCTCGACGGCCACCAGCCCAACGGCGCAGTCCTCCACAGCGACATCCCCATCATCCTCGCCCTCTCCCACCTCTTCGGCTACCAGTCCCTCGGCTCAGTCCTCCCCAGCGACATCGTCAGCATCCTCGGCTGCTCCCACTTCGGAAGCCACCAGACCCTCGGCACAGTCTTCTCCACCCACTGCGGTCACTCCAACATCCACAGTCACCAGCCCCTCAGTGCAGTCCTCCCCACCGTCCTCGGCAGCTCCCACCTCGGCGGCCACCAGCCCCTCTGTGCAGTCCTCCCCATCGTCCTCGGCATCTCCAAACTCAGCCGCCACAAGCCCCTCGATGCAGTCCTCCCCAGCAACCTCCCCAGCGTCCTTGGCCACTCCCACCTTGGCGGCCAGCAGCCCAACAGCGCAGTCCTCCCCAGCGACATCCCCAGCGTCCTCGGCTTCTCACACCTCGGCGGCGACCAGCCCCTCAGCGCAGTCCACTCCACTGACACCACCAGTGTCCTCGGCTGCTCCAACCTCAGAAGCCACCACCCCCTTGGCACAGTCCTCTCCACCCACCACAGTCACTCCAACATCTGCAGTCACCAGCCCCTCAGTGCAGTCCTCCCCACCGTCCTCGGCCTATCCCACTTCAGCCGCCACAAGCCCCTCGACGCAGTCCTCCCCAGCAACCTCCCCAGCGTCCTCGGCCACTCCCACCTCGGCGGCCACAAGCCCGTCGGCGCAGTCCACTCCAGTGACATCAACAGTGTCCTCGGCCGCTCCCACCTCGGCGGCCACCAGCCCCTCAGCGCAGTCCTCACCAACATCTTCGGCCTCTCCAACCTCTGCTGCCACCAGCCCCTCGGCACAGTCCTCCGCAGCGACATCGCAGGCGTCCTCGGCCTTTCCCACCTCCGGGGCCACCAGCCCCTCGGCGCAGTCCTCCCCAGCGACTGCCCCAGCGTCCTCGGCTTCTCCAACCTTGGAGGCCACTAGCCCCTCTGCACAGTCCTCCGAAGCGACATCGCCAGCTTCCTCGGCCTCTCCCACATCTGCGGCCACCAGTCCCTCGGCGCAGTCCTCCCCAACCACATTGCCAGCTTCCTCAGCTTCTCCAACCTCGGCGGCCACGAGCCCCTCAGTGCAGTCCTCCCCACCGTCCTCTAGTTCTCCCACCTCAGCCGCCACAAGCCCCGCGGCGCAGTCCTCCCCAATGACCTCCCCAGCGTCCTCGGCCTCTCCCACCTCGGCGGCCCCGAGCCCCTCGGCGCAGACTTCCCCAACGACATCGCCAGCTTCCTCGGCTTCTCCAGCCTCGGCGGCAACCAGCCCCTCAGCGCAGTCCACTCCAGGGACATCACCAGCGTCCTCGGCCACTCCCACCTCGGCAGCCACCAGGCCCTCGGCACAGTCCTCCCCAGCGACATCGCCAGCTTCTCCGTCTTCACCCACCTCAGCGGCAACCAGCCACTCAGTGCAGTCTTCCCCAGTGACATCGCAGGCGTCCTCGGCCTCTCCCACCTCTGGGGCCACCAGCCCCTCGGCGCAGTCCTCCGCATTGACTTCCCCAGCGTCCTCGGCCGCTCCCACCTCTGCAGCCACCAGCTCCTCAGCGCAGTTCACACCAACATCTTTGGCCTCTCCAACCTCCGCCGCCACCAGCCCCTCGGCACAATCCTCTCCAGCAACATCGCCAGCTTCCTCGTCGTCTCCCACCTCAGACGCCACAAGCCCCTCGATGCAGTCCTCCCCAGTGACCTCCCCAGCGTCCTCGGCTGCTCCAACCTCAGCAGCCACAAGCCCCTCGCCACATTCCTCTCCACCCACCGCAGTCACTCCAACATCCACAGTCACCAGCCCCTCAGTGCAGTCCTCCCCACCGTCCTCAGCCTCTCCCACCTCGGCGGCCACCAGTCCCTCGGTTCAGTCCTCTCCAGTGACCTCCCCAGCGACCTCGGCCTCTCCTACCTTGGCGGCCACCAGTCCCTTGGCTTCATCCTCCCCAGCAACCTCCCTAGCGTCCTCGGCTTCTCCAACCTCGGTGGCAACCAGCTCCTCAGCGCAGTCCTCCCCAACCACAGCCCCTGCGTCCTCAGCCTCACCCACCTCAGCCGCCACAAGCCCCTTGGCTCAGTCCTCTCCAGCGACATTGCCAGCTTCCTCGTCGTCTCCAACCTCAGCCGCTACTAGTCCCTCGTCGCAGTCCTCCCCATCCACCTCCCCTGCGTCCTCGGCCTCTCCCACCTCAGAGACCACCAGCCCCTCGGTGCAGTCCTCCCCAGTGACCTCCCCAGCGTCGGCCACTCCAATCTTGGCCGCCACCAGCCTCTCGCCACAGTCCTCCCCAGTGTCCTCGGGTTCTCCCACCTCGGCAGCCACCATCTCCCCGGCGCAGTCCTCACCAACATCCTCGGCCTCTCCAACCTCAGCAGCCACCAGCCCCTCGGTGCAGTCCTCCCCAGCGTCCTTGGCCTCTCCCACCTCGGGGGCCAGCAGCCCAACGGTGCAGTCCTCCCCAGTGACATCCCCAGCATCCTCGGCTTCTCCAACCTCGGCCGCTACCAGTCCCTCGTCGCAGTCCTCCCCAGCAACCTCCCCAGCATCATCGGCCTCTCCCACTTCCGTGGCCACCAGCTCCTCGATGCAGTCCTCCTCCTCTTCCTCATCTGTTTCCACTCCTGTCCCGTCCAGTTCTCCAACAACTTCTGCCACCCTCTCATCTGTGACTCCTGTGGTTGTTACCACCACGACTCTGTCCACTTCGACCTCCAGCTCCACACCTACGACACAGATGACCACGTCTACCACAGTCCCGATTGTCACCACTCAGTCTACGACTGTTATAAGCAGCACCCCAATCCCTCCATCTACTGCTCCAGCAACCACACCGCGTAAGCAATTTCTTGAATTTGCCTTTTGAAGCTTCATATTTCTCTCTCCCACTATGGTCTTTTTAAGCTTTTACCCTTCATACTCTTCTTTTGTTCTTGTTTCCCCTGAGATCAAATGTCATCAGTGTTGTCACCCTGTCTCTGACCTCTCGGTGTGCCCGCTGTCTTCAGCTAGATCCACTCTGTCATACAGCACGCTTTGCCTCTCTTTGCCTGGACCCTTTCAATCCCCAGCAAAGTGTCTGCAGACTCCATTTTTCCTTTTGTATCTGCGAGACTCTGTCCCACTGTGTCTTATATCCTGTAATTCCAGAACTTCGTATCTTTCATTTGGATTTCATATCTTTTTAGTGGTTTTTCTCTTTGATTTTGCTCATGATTAAATGCAAAGGGTTTTGTTTTTGTTGTTGTTTGTTTGTTTGTTTTTGGAAGCAGGTGTTGCCAATAGTACTCACATATGCCTTTGGCAAGTAGCTCTCTGCTACGGTTCACTTATATATTTTTTAAATTTTCTGCACATCCAGCACAGAAGCCAAAGAAGATTCACTTTTATTAGGTCTGAGCTCAGCCGCTATGCCTTTGAATGTTTCCGTATCCTTATGCCTTCCTGTCTTCTCTGTGTCTATAGTTTCCACTCATCTCTCTTTGCTCTGGGTAGGATGAGACCTGCTCCACTCCATACCTACCGTTATAATATACTGTCATTATGTAATATAGAATATACAATATATATTACACAATACACTGTTATACTTGTGACACTTATTATCAGAGCGAGAGAGGATATTTATCATACATTAAGAAAACCATAGTAGTTAAAATACTTGAAGACATTTGCTAGTTTAGAGGAACAATAGATATGCCCAGAGACATAAGATCTGTGTTTGCCTGGGGCGCAGACCAATCCTGTCTTGAACTGAGGAAGATGAAGGGAAGTTCTTCAGCATTTGGCTACTGCATTTTCTCAGTGCTTTGTGAATTCTTCCTCTGGCGAGCTCTTTGCCTGGCCTTTATTTTATGTGGCTGTGTTCTTTGGTTTCTCTCCAATGTGGCATTGTCTTGTTGAGCTCTCTGGTTCTCAGAGGTGCTGAGCATCTTCAGAGGGGAAGTCTGGACCTTGTGTCCCCAGGATGTCCCACGGGTGACTTACAGTGAATGCATGACCACCAGGCCCACAGCTGGTGTCGATCACCTCTCTGAAGGCAGATGGTCTCCTTTCATCTTCCTCTTCTTCCCTGGAGGTTGGCTTTCCCTATAGACCCTTGGACAACAAGTCACACACCCCAGTAGGTCCTTTTGCTGCTACGCACAAGCTTGTGCTCAGCACTTAGAACAGGTCTGGACATCTTCAGTAACATACGAGAGAGAGAACGAGAGAGAGAGAGGCTGACTGAGGATTTATGGATCTTTATTGTGCCCAGGATGCCATTCTTGACTGAACTCTTTCATTCTTCCTGAGTGTCTTAGACCAAACGCCTGTAACCAGAGGCTGTGTGATGTGATGGCCGTGGGTGTGGCCCATGCACTCCGAATCTGGTAGGACAGGGGTAGACCAGGAGACAGAGGTGGGGCAAGTCTTCTTAGAGTATGTGCGTATCTCGTGTGCCTCCCTAGATAAAACATACCCGGAATACTAGTCTGTGCAGGTACAGCTCTTTTCAAAAAAAGCCAAAGCGGGGGCACCTGGGTGGCTCAATCAGCTAAGCATCTGCCTTTGGCTCAGCTCATGATCCCAGAGTCCTGGGATCGAGTCCCATGTCAGACTTCTTGTTCAGTGAGAAATGTGCTTCTCCCTCTGCCTGCCACTCCCTTGCTTGTGCTCTGTTTGGCAAATTAAAAAAAAAAAACTTTAAAAAAAGGAAAGAAAGAAAGAAAGAAAGAGCCAAAGGGAACAGAGCTCTCACTCTTCCAGGCAGGTTGAGGGAGGTTATGCTCCTCACGAATCACGGATAGTCACAACGGCAACTATTTCCAGTATGAGCTCTTCTGAAGCAGGTGATGGAGAGACAATGACATACTCATTCGCAGGCTTGCTGGAATCTAGATTGGTCACGTTCCTCTGGGTACTCCTAGTTTCTGTTTCCTCTTTTCTCTACTTCGGCCTTGACTGTGTTGTCCCTCACTCCTGACAACACTAGGTTTCTCATTCCTTTCTTTTCAAGCTAAAGTAAATCATACTAGAATACTCCAAGACCAAGTCAAGTCTGGCCTCCACACGGACCCTTGGGCAGGTCTGTTAGCCTCTCTCCACCTCACTTGTCCCATCTGTAAAGTGGGGATGACACTAACTGTCCTGCCCACCCCAGGGTCTCATGAGAGTATCAAATTAGATGGTGCCTGTGAAAATGTGGTGCACGCTGTAAAGCGTTATGCAAATATGTGTGGGTAAGAGGGGCCTTGTCCTTTTCAGTGAACTGCTTAAATGGAGGGACATGGAACGGGCAGGTCTGTTTTTGCCCCAGCGGCTACAAAGGAGACCACTGCCAGAACAACCTGTTCTGCAAGAATGAAGGCTTCTGGGATGGGATCAAGTGTGTGTGCCCCAGCCTCTACCAGGGGCCGAAGTGCGAGGATGTGGTCCCGAGCATTGAGATAGGTGAGTGAGACCGCACGGCCCTGCTCTCCCCAACCCTGGGCCTCCATTCCTGCCCCTCTGCATGCCCAGGAATATGGCCTCTTCTGGGGGCAACCATTTTACTCAATGGTAAGAAAGGTGAAACATTAAAAAATGAATAAGGCAAGAAGGTATAGTTTGGAACAAAACACAAATTTGGCACAGAATTTTACCATAAAATACACTAAAGGTAAATGAATGTGTGATGGAGGAGAATACAAAAAGTGTGTGGAATTCTCTAAGAGAATGTAAAACCTGAGATCCCCAGGGCTCAGTCCCAAAGCCTGAGGAGGGCAGAGTACTCCCCACCCTCCAGGGGCACTCTGGTGAGACCTGAGTGGGGGTAGTGGGTGGTGGAGCCAGGCCACTCCCCTGCCCAGGGAAGAATAGCTGGAGGTGTGGGTCTCCTCGGGAGGGAACTTGGGGGCGGCAGGGGGGAGGGCTCTGTCCTCAGTAAGTGGTGTTTCTGTCTGACCCCCTCAGAGCCTCCACCGGAGACTGTCTCTGCCCAGATGGAAATGACCGTGACAGTGACCAGTATGGAGTACACGGAAGAGCTAGAAGACCGGAGTTCTGCACAATTCCAGAGCTTCAATAAGACATTCACAGACGAGGTGAGCCTGGGAACGCAAGGCCCCGTGCGCCGCTCAGCTCTCCCTAGGGAGCAGTCTCTGGAGGTGAAGAAAGCAGCTGAGGGCTGTTCTCCTGTTAGAGGGTTGGGAGTTTCTCAGTTCACTCCTTGCCTCAGGTCTTGCCAGAGAGCTTGTGGAAAGACAAAGCAAGGTTCCATGAAAGGGTAGTGGTGGGCCCCAGGGGCAGGACTGGTGTCTGAGCAGGGACCACTCCATCGGGACAGTGTGCCGCTGCCGGCTCCTGACAGAGAATGGGGAATGCAGCAGGTCCACACTCTGCCTTCCCAAGTTCCAGCAGGCTCCAAGTTGGGACCTCTGGCATGACACGGTGATCTCCTTGCCTTTCAGATGGATAAGGTTTATTCCGGAATCCCTGAGTATCAAGGGGTCAACATCACAAGGCTGTCGTGAGTATCTGGGGCTCCTGGGAAGAAAGTCTTTGGAGTGGAAGCAAATAGTCATAATTATAAAGACCACTGTAACTCTGCCCCTCTGTTAGTTGGTTAGGGCTCTCCTAACAAAATACCCCAGACTGGGCAGCTCAAGCAACAGAAATTTATTTCTCACGGTTCTGGAGGCTGGAAGTCCAAGACCAAGGTGTTCAGTGGGTTGGGTTTCTTCTGAGTCTCTCTTTGGCTTGTAGACAACCGCCTGACTGGGTCCTCACACAGTTTTGTTCTGTTCAACACATTCCTGGTGTGTCTTTATGTGACTGAATTTCCTCTTCTTTTTTTTTTTTTTTAAGTTCTTATTTATTTTTTTTGTAGCAATCTCTACACTCAACACGGGGCTTGAACTCAGGACCCCGAGGTCAAGAGTCACATGCTTTTCCAACTGAGCCAGCCAGGTGCCCCCCAAATGTCCTCTTCTTCTAAGGACAGCACTCAGATTGGATTAGGACCCACCTCAGCAGGCTCATTTTAACTTAATTGCATCTATAAAGGCCCTATCCCCAAATACAGATGCATTCTGAGGTACTGGGGGTTAGGGCTTCAACACATGAATTTTGGGGGAACACAATTCAGCCTATAACACCCTCCAACAATTATGGTTTCACATGTATTTTCCAATTTGGAGGCTCATAAGCACCCTGTGAGTGAGGCTGGCAGGCCTGTTCCCATTGCACAGATGAAGAAACAGACCTAGAGACAGGCACTGAGTTGCCTGAGGGGTCATTTATGGAGTGGGAGAGCGAGATTCACACAGAAGTCCTCTTATGCTGGGGACACTGACACACGAGAACACTGCAGGTTACAGCTTGTGTGATGGACACCCCACTTGTCTTCAGAGATGAAGCCAAATAACTTAGCTTGGGAGGGAACCCCAGGGAAAAGGTGTCCAAGTCCACAGTTGGCCAGTATTCACTCCCACTCACCTCTCACAGGATTCTGTCCCCACAGAATCTCGGCCCCGTTATCAGCCTCAACTTTCTGAAACCCTTAGAATGGTGCTGGGCAATGAGGTTTACAGGAGTTGCCCAGCTTCCCCTGGGTCATGAGGGAGCTATCTTTCCCATGGTTTATAGAGTCATGATAATTTTCAAGAGGAACTTACAACCAGTAGGAAGAAAGCTGCACAAAAATCACAGGGGGGAAAATGTGTCTGCCAGCCTCTGTTTGTCTTCCTCTCTTAATTGTGCCCAACCCAAACCTTCTCTCTCAAACAAGAGAGGACACCCCAGGTGGGACCAGGTGGGCTTGTCACACCCCTCCCCTCCCTGTGGTCTGTGAGCTCAGTAGGTGCTCCCTGTGAGCTCTGCAGCAGCTCAGCTCTCCTGAAAGACAAAACCATTTTTCTTTCTGGCCCTAAAACTTCCTCTCCAGGTTTGGCATGTGCTGACCCCATAGGACTCTCTTTTGCTCCTGGGGATGGGGCAGTCTGTGGGTATAGACGTCACCCTTCTTCTCTACGTGTCTCTATCTCTCAGGCAAGAGACGGAAGACAGGCTCTGTGGACCAGGCATTTTTACATTCTTGCTGGCTTCTCCTAGCTCCTAAGCAGAGAGTAGGAAGAGACTTTCGGCTAGAATTTTAACCCTTTAGGTGTCAGAGATTCGTTTTAGCATTGACAGAGGTGTATGTGTTGAGCTTCAAATCTGTGCATACTCTTAAGAGGCTCACAGACCTTCTACAGCCCTCCACCTAGCAATTCGTGAATGCTGTGAGAGTCCCTGGTGTCCTCCTACCTCTTAAGGACATCTTGCCAGCAGCTGCCCAGTCTCCTGCTGGAAGGCATTTAATCACACCTTGAGGATGATCTTCCACGGTCCCATCTCTCTCTCCATCTTTGCCCTTGAGTACCTGAGACTTCCACACAGGGATGTCTAGAACCTGACCTTTGAGACAGACAGTCCTCTTAGGTGCAAGTCGTGGTATGAGTCCTATGGGGAAGTGCTTAGCACTCTGCCTGGAATAAGCCTTCACCCAGGGAACACAAGGTCATTATTCCAGCCATCCTCCCCCAGCTCTGCCTTTCCATGGGGGCAAAGAGGGCATATCCTGCCTGGGAAAGGGGGCTGGGGACGTGAACACCTATTACGACCTGGGAGGATGCTCACGGACATCTTTTTCTCTCCTCAGTGCTGGCAGCATTGTGGTAGAACATGAAGTCCTCCTGGAGACCAAGTACACCCCAGAGTACAAGGATGTTCTCGTTAAGGCCACCCAGGAGGTGACGGAAAAAATCCAGAATGTAACCAAGGAGCAAATAAGCAGAAATAACACCTGCCCAAGTAAATTTCTAGGCCTCTGGGAGGGGCTGGAAGGGGTCCTCAAGGAACCTTTAAGCTTTGTCATCCCTGTGGTGGGGGAGGAGGGAAAAGCAGGCTTACACGCAGGCTAAATCCTCCGGGACCTCTGCGGGAAAGTGAGACTAAGCATGGCTGGTTATGCAGGACAGATTCGTCTGAATGTAATGAATAGTGTGGAAATCTTGACAAAAGTGCTTACGGGAGAAGAAGATACGGGGAAGGCACAGGGGACTTGGAGGGTCTTTGTTCTGGAGAGCTGGGCATGAGGCTGGCATTCCCCAACTGCAGGGCTGGGTTTCCCACCACCCCTCATCACAGGCCCAACCCCCACTCCCCCACCCCCTACCAAAGGAATCTGTTTTAAGGGGCTCTATGTGTCTCCTTTCACAGCTGTACTGTGTTACAACACGACTGCCACCAAGGTGCAAAACGTTACAGTTACCGAATATGATCCTGAAAGTAGGTGACTGGGGGGAGGGCTCCGGGGAGGGCAGGGGGAGGCAGACAAGGTGCCTGGCTGCCTGGTCACTGCAACTCCTCCACACCCCACAGAGGAATGCCAGGAGAGGGCTGGGAAAGTTTACGCTGCCTACTTCTTCGTGGAGTACAAGGAAGAGAAACCAAACTGCATCAACCGCTGCACGCCAGACTTCAACAGCTCCCTGAACTGCAACTTCGGGAAGTGCCAGCTAGACCTCAGTGGCCCTCGGTGCTAGTGAGTGTCCCGCCCCAGCCTGGCTGTCCTTCCTCCCCACCGGGGACCGCACTCTTCAAGACTCTGCCTAAAGGCCAAGTCATGGAGTAGGTCCTGGCCTCTCTTGAATGCAGCCAGCCACAAAGGACATGTGTAGCCAGAGCCCCAAGGCCAGGTCCGGAACAGGCCTCAGTAGCTCCCCTCCCCTCCCTGGGGTTTGTGCAGTTGAGGCTAAAGGCTGTGCCAAGCTCTGAAGAAGTGGAAGGAAAGCCCCAGCTTCAGGAAACTCCTAGTCAGATGATGAGGGTAGAGCCTTGCTGCCAGGGGGAGACCATACTGGTGAAATGAGAAGGTGGGAGGGTGGAAAGCCTGTAAAAGCCCAAGTCACAGGCTTTCTCTACTGAAACGAAACCAAAGAGAGACCAGGGGGAAGGTGTCACACATATGCAAAGGCCTGAGTAGATGTTCTGGTTCTGGGAAGCTTTCCTGAACAAGGATTTTGCAGGCTGGTGTGGGGAGGAGAGGAACAGGGCTTAGAAAGGGTGTCTACAGGGAGGGGAGGGAGCTTCAGAGGCAGAGTGTGTGCTGGGGATCCGGGATGGGGATTTGCTTTTCCTGATGGAAAGGGAGAGGCTGAGAACGTGATGGTTAGTGCATGGATAAAAAGTTTGCTATTGGGGTCTCAAGTTCCTGGGTACAGCCCAGGGCAGCGCCAGAGGTGGGCTAACCGCTCTAGATCCTGGGCTGCAAAACCTAAAATTACTGGGCTGAGTATTGGGTCTTTCTTAGGCCCATGCCATGGAAGTTGGACTTTACCTCTGCCCATCCCCTCAGGGCTCCTCATTCTGCACCCCAGCAAAGTCGTCCTCACCCTCTCCTCATTAAGCACCCATGGGGTCAGGGCTGGATCTGAGGCAGGGAGGCTGTGGGTGTTGGCTGCCCCTGACTCAGAACGCTCCCTCTCTCCATCTGCCTCCTCTGTCTGTCTCAGCTGCCTGACCACAGACACTGAGTGGTACAGCGGGGAAACCTGTGAGTTCAGCACCAAGAAGAGCCTGGTGTACGGGCTTGTGGGGGCAGCTGGTGCCATAGTGCTACTCGTCCTTGTTGTTCTCTTGATATTCATGCTCCGTTCCAGGAGAGAGTTGAAAAGGTGAGTCACTGCTGCCACCTCTTCCATTTGCCTCCAGCTCCTCCTCCTTTTCTGACCCCTCTGCCTTCAGTCATTCATCTTCAGGGTGGACAGTGGGGGAGCTGAAAGGAGGGACATAACCAGTCCCCAAATCCTAGTTCCCTGCTCATAATGGAATCTCTCTGGTGTTTTTGTCAATAGGCAAAAGTCTAGAGTGTCTCAGTTGTACAAGTGGCATGAAGAAGATGGAGGGCCAACACCTGGAACCTTCCGAAACATTGGCTTTGACATCCATGAAGGTATTGGAAGTCCTCGGTGCACTCAAAATGTCTCAAAGTGTGGAGACACACATGGGAGGTACATGGGAGGACTTAAAGGAGCAAAGAACAGTATTTTCATCTCTAAAACATTAGGTTCCACATCTGTACCCCTATTTCCACCTCTGGCTCCTGCAAGATCCTGGATGAGGTATAAGCATGGGCACAGCATAACTAGCCCATTAGAGGGCACGAGTTACTTGATGGTCTAGATTTCTCCAGAACACAAACCTGCCCGTGTGGACACGGATAACCACCTAGGAGTGGGTGAGCTCACTGATAGGTGATTTATAGCTCAGTCAAGAGATTAACTGCAGATTTTGTCAGGTTAAATGTATGTGGTAAAATTTCTACAAATCGAGCCTCTACATTCCAAAGAAGGGGAAAATGGAACGAGGAAACCATTTTAGTCAATCCGCAAAAAAGCAAGAAAGGGGGAGCGGATGATAAGGAAAGGGATGACAAATAGGGAGCACAAAATAAGATGGTAGAAAATAATCTACCATGTGAACAACAACAAATAGAAGTGGATTAAACACTCAGCTAAAAGAGGGAATTTTTTTTTTTTAGATTTTATTTATTTGACAGAGCTAGAGACAGCCAGCGAGAGAGGGAACACAAGCAGGGGGAGTGGGAGAGGAAGAAGCAGGCTCATAGCAGAGGAGCCCAATGTGGGGCTCGATCCCAGAACGCCGGGATCACGCCCTGAGCCAAAGGCAGACGCTTAATCGCTGTGCCACCCAGGCGCCCCTAAAAGAGGGAATTTTTAAAAATCTAGCTATTTCCTGTGAATGAAAGGCAGAGCACGGATGAAGGCAAAAGTATGGAAAATGACAAAAAGGAGAAACACTAGCCCTGCAGAAGGTGGGATTAGGGGGAGAGATGGGAGCTTGTCTTCCTAACCAGCTGCCTCCATGGGGCTTTCTTCCCTTCCAGATCGAGATGACTCCATCCACTTGGACTCCGTTTATAGTAACTTCCAGCCCTCCCTGGACCACATAGACTCAGAAACACAGGTAAGAAAGACATGGATGAAGTGCTCACCTCCCCCTGCCCTGAGACCCCCTAGCCTCTCCTACTACAGTGAGATCTTCAGGAAAGCGAAGTCATGTTTATGGTTTGTTAGTCCAGGTGACCTCTAGGTCTACACTGCTGGGAAATGAACAATAACTTGGGGTGGCAGCAGGTGGGGGAGAAGGAGCTAAGCAGCAGGGTGGAACCTACCTTCCCTAGATCCCTGGGGCTCTAGGTTCAGAGATTTCTTTTCACTTTAAGTATGCCCTTAATGGCCACTTTATTTAGTTTATTTAGTTGTTTCAATTTTCAAACCCACATAAAAGTCAAAATAGTAGTGCACTAAATACCCCACCTAGATCAACAATCTTTAACAAGTTGCTACACGTTCATTATATGGCATAGTATGTACAATACACACACTCATCGAATTCTGCTGGACCATTTGGAAGTCAGTTGCAAACATTATGACATTTGATAAAATGATAAAAGTGATAAAACACTTTAGTACACACACACACCCCCAAATACCATTAGCATTCCCAATAAGTTGATAATTTCACAATATCATCCAATATCTATTTTCCCAATAAACCCAAGAACCTCTCTTATGACTTGTTTTTTCAAATATGAACAAATTTCACTCACTGACTTTTGCCTCATGTCGGTCTTTTTAATCTAGAACTGACTCCTACTTTTTAAATATATTGATTTTTAAAGAGTCTAGGATGATTGTCTTAAGAAATGTCCCACATTTTTTTTAAAGATTTTATTTATTTATTCGACAGAGATAGAGACAGCCAGCGAGAGAGGGAACACAAGCAGGGGGAGTGGGAGAGGAAGAAGCAGGCTCATAGCAGAAGAGCCTGATGTGGGGCTCGATCCCAGATCGCCGGGATCACGCCCTGAGCCGAAGGCAGACGCTTAACCGCTGTGCCACCCAGGCGCCCCATTTCCCACATTTTGAATGTATTGAATTACTTCTTCATGGTGTCCCTTATCTTGTCCCTCAATCCTCTGTACTTCCTACAAATTGAAAGTTAGGCCTAGAGGTTCGATTAGACCCAGCTTAGACATTTCGTTAGGCATATGTCATGGGTAATGCTACTGCATCACCTCGGGAGGTACATCATGTCAGGATGTCCCACTATGAGTGAGGCCAAGATTGGTCACTTGGCAAGAGGTGACCACTCATTGATTGCCACCTTAATTTTATTTTTAAGATCTTATTTATATATTTGACAGAGAGAGAGAGACAGCCAGCGATAGAGGGAACACAAGTAGGGGGAGTGGGAGAGGAAGAAGCAGGCTCCCAGCGGAGGAGCCTGATGTGGGGCTCGATCCCAGAACGCAGGAGTCACGCCCTGAGCCGAAGGCAGACGCTTAATGACTGAGCCACCCAGGCGCCACCTTAATTTTATTTCAACTGGTTGGGTGTTCCAGGGCAGAAGAAATGCTCTCAAAGTATTCACACTTTCGAAGAAGGGTGATTGGCTTCAGGCTCTGTACTCCCTAGGGAAGGCCTTGGGGCAAAGATAAATTCCCTAGCTAGAATGCCTTAAAACTACCTAAGTTGGGGGTAAGTGGGGGAGACAGTTGGTTTGTACTAGACTCTAGGTTATAAGGTAAGTTCTAAGCTGAGCACTTCCCCAGTCCCAAGACTCTTCTGTTTCCAAATCCCAGGTTCCTTATAAACCTAGCCCTCACCTGGTTCTATCTCTCTTTCCAGATCAAAATTCAGAGGCCCGAGGTGATGATGACATCGATTTAAGGCAGTTTCACAAGAAGCTGTGGGGTCTGGGAGTGAGGAGAGCTTGCTTTGGCTAAGCCTGGTGGAACTTTCCCCATCGAGAGCATTCATGGAACCTGATGAAAAACAAAACCTGTACCAAGGAGGAAGAGGGGGGAGAGTACAGTGCTGGGAAACTCTCAAAGAGAAACACTATGGAAACTCCGATGGGCTTGTTATGATCTCAGGCGAGGCACTCCAGTTCATACAGGGAAGTTCTTCCTCCTGTCTGCCTTGCTTCAGCACCAAGGACAGCATCCGAATGACCCGTTAACAGAGGCCATCACTTAAACATAGGACTGAACTTTACCTTACACAAAACCTCGTGTAAGGTTTATTGTACTTCCTTTTCATGAAAAACATGTTTTGAACCATTCAGCATTTTCTTTCAGTATATAGGATTATAAGTTTTTTTAAAGTTCTAATATTTATCTACCAGTTCTGATTTTTTACTGGTCTATATAATAATATATATTTCTAATAACTAAAAACAATAAAAGCAAATTCATTAAATTTTTCATGGTTCCCAGTCCTTTCTTCATCCGATACCCTATACTGGCTCCTGTTTCTCGCCTGCCAATCTCTCTCACCATCTCTCCCTCAGGATGTAGGATCTGATGAGTTTGGCCTCAACATGAAAAGAAGAAAATCTACAGCCAGAAAGCATGCCATTCTTGATCGTCCCCAGCATCATTTGCTGGCCACTGAAGATGCCTGAGGCAGGACTCACACATACTCCCATGATACTGGGACTCCCAACTGGGAAAGAACCAAGTTCTTCTGGAAATGGGCTTATGTTTCTTTCCATAGATTTGCAGAGATAGAGTCTTGGGTTTTATTTCAAGTTCTCTCATCAACGCCCTGTGTAAAATCTGGGAAAAGTCATATTTGACAATTCAGACTCAGTCTTTCCTTTTGCTGAGTAAGGACTAGGTTCTTTCTAAAGTCCCCTTATTGCTGTCATTTTAACCATGTTTAGGATGCTTTATTACGATTCCAGCCACGCTGCTCAGGATTTATTTTGTTCTGGGTGGTGTTTCCCACAGGTTACCCCATTTAAACCTTAACCTAAAAACAGAGCCTAGGCTCTGCTGCCCCCTCACGATCACTCAGAGCATCTGCAGGCACCAGTCAGCTCGCGGCCATCCCCTCCTGGTCCCCTTCCCCCCACCTCCCCACCCCAGTGGAAAGCCATCAAAATCCCCAACTCTTAAAACTGGGTTTAGTGCATTTGGGCTGCCATAACAGAATTCCATAGACTAGGTGGCTTATAAACAACACATTTATTTCTCACAATTCTGAAGTCCAAGATCAAGGTGCTGACAGATTTAGTGTCTGTTAAGGGCCCACTTCCTGATTCACAGACAGACAGCTCTTTTTTGTGTCCTCATAGGACAAAAGGGGTGAGGGAGCTCTCTGGGGTCTCTTCTATAAAGGCACTAATCCCATTCGGGAGGGCTCCATCCTCACGACCTAACCACCTCCCAAGGGTCCCCATCTGCTAACATCATCACATTGGAGATTAGGTTTCAACCTATGAATTTGGGGGGTGGGGGGAGACAAACATTCAGTTTATAGCCCGGGCCAAATCTAGATGTCTTCCTTTTCACAAACCTGCTTCCTGCTTCACACAGGCCAAATGGTCATAGGAGGGGCCATTTAGAAGAACAGAAGACCCCACAACCAATCTAGAACCACATTATCCACCTCAACTCCTTCCTGCTCTCTCCTCATATCTGCTTCATGGAGAGGCAGGATACAGTAACTAGACACATAGTTGGTCTGGGTCCAACTCTTGGCCAGCCATTTACTACCTGAGTGAACTTCGGAAAGTAACTTCTCTCTGGACCTCAGTCTTCTTATCTGAAAAAACTGACTGACCACTCCCCTTGTGCCAATTACCGTTGTATATTTTAATTCATTTATTCTTTACAACACTATGAAATGGGAATTATCATTATCCCCATTTTACAGATGAAGGAGTCATCGTGTAAGTAAGGAATTCTTATTTGTTCTGATTGCTTCATGCACGCTTATGTTTGTAGAAAGAAAGAAAGAAAGAAAGAAAGAAAGAAAGAAAGAAAGAAAGAAAGAAAAGAAAAGAAACAACAGACCCCAAATGGAGTCACTTGTGCTAAGCCTGTGTCAGCAAACTAAGACTTAACGCCTAACCTAATTGCAGCGTTAGCCTCTCCCAGGACTGTGACCTTTAACAGGCCAATCTGGAATTCTCTAATCAGCACTAGGGAAGTGATCTGCCCAATAGACCCCTCCTCTTCCCGCATGTGGGGGTGACCTTGCCTTAAACAATCCACTCTTTGTTAGAAACTTCCTTTTTCTGACCTTGATGTGAGACAGGAATCCATCAAATTCATAGAGAAAAACATAGGCTGTAACCTTTTCGACATGGGCCACAGTAACTTCTTTCATGACACATCTCCAAAGGCAAGGGAAACAAAAGCAAAAATGAACTTTTGGGACTTCATCAAGATAAAAAGCTTCTGCGCAGCAAAGGAAACAGTCAACAAAACAAAGAGGCAGCTCACGGAATGGGAGAAGATATTTGCAAATGACACTACAGATAAAAAGCTGATATCCAAGATCTATAAAGAACTTCTCAAACTCAATACCCAAGAAACAAATAATCAAATCAAAAAATGGGCAGAAGATATGAACAGGCACTTTTCCAATGAAGACATACGAATGGCTAACAGACACATGAAAAAATGTTCAACATCATTAGCCATCAGGGAAATTCAAATCAAAACCACATTGAGATACCACCTTACACCAGTTAGAATGGCAAAAAGGGACAAGGCAAGAAACAACAAATGTTGGAGAGGGTGTGGAGAAAGGGGAACCCTCTTATGCTGTTGGTGGGAATGCAAGTTGGTACAGCCACTTTAGAAAACAGTGTGGAGGTCCCTCAAAAAGTTAAAAATAGAGCTACCCTATGACCCAGCAATTGCACTACTGGGTATTTATCCCAAAGATACAGACATAGTGAAGAGAAGGGCCATATGCACCCCAATGTTCATAGTAGCATTGTCCACAATAGCCAAACTGTGGAAGAAGCTGAGATGCCCATCAACAGACAAATGGATAAAGAAGATGTGGTCCATATATACAATGGAATATTACTTAGCCATCAGAAAGAATGATTACCCAACATTTGCATCAACATGGTTGGGACTGGAGGAGATTATGCTAAGTGAAGTAAGTCAAGCAGAGAAAGACAATTATGGTTTCACTCATTTTTGGAACATAAGGAATAGCAGGGAGATCGGGAGAAGGAAGGGAAAAATGAAGGGGGGGGGTAAACAGAGGGGGAAAATGAACCATGAGAGACTATGGACTCCGGGAAACAAACTGAGGGTTTTAGTGGGGAGAGGCGTGGGGGAATGGGCTAGCCCAGTGACGGGTTATTAAGGAGGTAACGTATTGCATGGAGCACTGGGTGTTACATGCAAACAATGAATCATGGAACACTACATCAAAAACTAAAGATGTATCGTATGATCACTAACATAACCATAAGAAAGAAAGAAAGAAAGAAAGAAAGAAAGAAAGAAAGATCCTTTTTCTGCCCCCTTCTGCCTGTAAAAGCCTTCCATTTTCATTAGCTCCTTAGAGCACCTAATCTATTTGCTAGATGGGATACCACCCCATTTATGAATTACTGAATTAAGCCAATTAGATCTTTAAATATACTCAGTTGATTTTTTTTAAACATCTTCTGGTCCTATGGAAAGCACCATGTTGTTGTTGTTGTTGTTCTTTTTTTTTTTTTTTTTTTAAGATAATTTGGTCTTTTTTTTTTTTTTTTTTTTTAGATAATCTTTTTTCCCAACATGGGGCTCAAACTCACAACCCTGAGATCAAAAGCCTCATGCTCCACAGACTGAGCAGCCAGGCGCGCTGGAAAGCATGCTCTGGAGCCAGAGAATTTAGCTCAGACCGTGCACTCCAGGGCCTCTCACACATCCTGGTTTTCTCCTTTCCTTTCATGGCTAAGCCTTTCCCTCTCTAGAAGAGATCAAGACAGGAAGAATGGCAGCAGAGGGCCTGGGTTTGGGAATAAATACAGCACTCCGGTCTCCCTCCTTGGCCTTCTCTGGGTCTTTCCAAGTCACTTCTAGTCACCCAAAGACCCTGGGGGTGGGGCAAGTGTGAAATGAGGCTGCAAGTCGGAAGGCCCTTCCCTGATGAGAAGCGAAGACTAATGCCACTATTCCACCCTCAAAATGTGTGGCGATAAGGGAAATAATTTTCCAAGGCACCCTCTAAAACCCAGCTCTCTTGCAGCCAGAGTATAGTATAGACTTTTGGAAAACAGTAAGACATTTAGAACCCCATAGATTTTACTGGATTGGGAAGACCGTGACAGTTGTGCTTTGCGGCTGAGGGTGGTGTGACTCTGGCGTTTAGATTACACCCCCAGGTTGGGCAGGCCTGATTCATCTGTGATGATACAGCAGGCGGGGGAGCTGGCGGCTGCCTAAGTCAGGCTGCCTGACAAGAGGCAGGGCTCACAGGGGAGCCAAGCAGCGAAGGAAATTTACTGCGTGTTGTAGCCAGGGAAAGTGGAATTGGACCTGGGTGATAATCAGCCTGATTAGCTTGGTGCCTCCTGGAGAGAGCCAAGGGCGGGGGAGGCGAGGCAGGGCAGGGCGGGGGCGGGAAGGACGGGTCAGCCAGCATGAAGGTGGAGGCCCAGAGGCTGGGGTTTGCTGAGGTCAAGAACTGGGGCCCAGAGAAGTCTGTGGAGCAGCAAACCCAGAGAAAATGAGTCTAACACCCAGTCATCGGTGCTGAATTAAAAAAGAGACAACAGGCCCAGAATGGAGTTGCTTGTGCTAACTATAATCAGCAAACCGCAACTTAATATCTAACCTAACTGCAGTTTCAGCTTCTTCCAGGGAATATAAACTTTAATGGGTCAATCTGGAATTACCTGGTCAGCACTAGTGAGGTCATCTGCCTGATAGACCCCTGGCCTTCCCCCAGCGGAGGGTGACCTTGAGGAAACAATCCACTCTTTTGTTAGAAACTTCCTTTTTCTGCCCCTTTCTGCCTATAAAAGCCTTCCATTTTGTACAGCTCCTCAGAGTTTCTTTCTGCTTGCGACATGGGATGCGGCCTGGTTGGTGAATTGTTGAATAAAGCCAATTAGGTCTTGAAATCTAGTCAGTTGAGTTTTGTTACTTAGTGGCAGCAACGGGATCTGAAGGGAACTTCAGATGGCTTCAGGGACAATGAGAAACAAAACATGGTACCCTTGAAGCCTCTGAGATCTCTCCTTTGCTTGCCATTTCTGAGGGCTGGGCCCAGTTCCTCTCAGTCCCGAGCCCCACTCTCTTTGCTTTGGGCGCCTGATCTAATTGGCTCTCCAGTCAGTTCCATGTTGGGAGCTGCTAGTATTTTTGTGACAATAGCTAGTATTTTACCTTCTTCGAGTGGAAAACCCAGCCTTTGGTTCTGTCCCCAGGTTCCACGTTGGGAATTGGTGGTGGTACACGCAGGGCCTCCTTTTGGCCAGTCTGCAGGAGCATTCCTTGGTTACTGCTGACATACTAAGGTGCACGTGTTTGTCTTGTTTTGTATAGACAAAGTCTATTGATAATGGGAATCTCAGAAGCAGCCACAAAATTAGTGGGTGCCTGTCCAGCATTTAACAGCTGTTAGAGCGCTCACCACCTAACCCAAAGACTCCTGTTAGGATAAGTTGGTTACGGAATAGGTTAGATCCACACTTGGCTACCCACCAATCTCAAAAAAATTTCTGCGCAATGAGGTACACTGTAAAACACCACACGGTCCCTAACCCAGTGGCACATCCCTTTTAGGTATCAGTTTGGCTCTGAGAGACCTAAAGGCTTAGCCTAAATAAGTAAGTAAGTAAGTAAGTAATCCTTAAATTGCAAAGATGAGCACACACACCACCTTTGGCACACCTGCTTATTTTTTGTCTAAGAACTATGGTTCTGGAAGCTATAAATACCTACAAAAATGGCAAAATCTTACAAAAGTTAACCTAGAATTATAATGGCCGTTATGGGGAACGTTCCAGTTAGACGAGATCATTTATTTAAGAAGTGCACTTGAAAGCAAGGATTCCCAAGTTCAACACACAGAATGGGATACCTATTTTAACTGGTATGCAAAAACTTCCAAATGCCTTCAAGATTCCAAAATTCCTTCATTTAAACAATTCACTGCCAAGGTTAATGAAAAATTTAAGACACAAGAGATACCTCAAACAATAGATGATAAAACCGATGTGACTCCTCCATTCTCATTTACCTGAGTACTCACGTTCTACTAATTCTCTATCTGAACTACCTTCCCATGCTGAAAAGACTGTTGAACAATTAATTACCTTATAAAATAAAACCTCTGAAGTTGCAGGAGACCCTCCTCAGGTATCTTTCCCTTCTTGGTCAAAGATCAAACTAATGGCCAGAGTTAAAGAATTTCCTAAGCCCAGGGAAGATCCCCAGAAGTCTTCTGAAGACTTCAGTCATTATCAGGGCCCATGACCCCAGGCTGCCAGATTTTTATCAGCTTGTGCACCCGCTGGTGGGACCCAGTGAAGCACAAAAATGGTGGAAGGAATCAGGATGGCATGACCCTGAAGAAGATATCCAAGATCGCTGACCTTCAACATGGTCCCCTTTGTGGATTAAAAAAAAAAAAAAAAAAAAGCTAGCAAAATAGCAACTGATCTTTTTTTTTTTTTTTAAGATTTTATTTATTCATTCGACAGAGAGAGAGACAGCCAGCGAGAGAGGGAACACAAGCAGGGGGAGTGGGAGAGGAAGAAGCAGGCTCCCAGCGGAGGAGCCTAATGTGGGGCTCGATCCCAGAATGCCGGGATCACGCCCTGAGCCGAAGGCAGACGCTTAACCGCTGTGCCACCCAGGCGCCCCAAAACTGATCTTCTAAAAGCCATTCCTAGAGTCTTCCCTGCCTGCACTGATGGGTCTATTATTCAAACACGTACGCATAAAATGTATTTTATGTACTTGTATGTATGTATTTGTGGCAAACTTTAAAGCCCATTCGGAAACTCTCTTCCAGTAGCATTCCAGGTCCCATACAATAAATGAGCCCACCCACCCACGTGCTCTAGCTGTTCTTTTTATAAATTGATTATCTTCTGAGATCAGTGGATTGATAAAAAGGCAGAAAATAGAACGGGAAATCACCAGTCTGACTAAACTTGTGACCCTAGCTGAACACTTTGAAAGGACTTTGGAACAAGATTACACACGTCTGCCAAGCTACTGGCCCTAACAGCCACGACAGCTCCAAGTCCAGGCACCTAAAATAACTCCTGAGAGCCCCACACCACACCTTCCTAGGGGTCCACCATCAAAACAATGGCCGAAGGGTTGATATTTCATTTGTAATCAATTGAGACGCTGGAAAAAAATGTGTCCTCAAAGACCCCATGCAAATTTTTCAACGTCAGCTTGAGTTTACTATCTCTGTGGTCCTAAGCTGATAATCAGAACCTGATAAGAAATTATTTTTAGACCTTCTCACCTAAGCTAAAATAAAACTGTGTACCCAGAGGGCGGGGGTGGGAAACCTTCAGAAGCGCTTGTAAAAGGATTTATGGTGGGTCAGTTTACGATGTCATTTAAGTTGCAACCCATTTCTTGAGGAATTACAAATCCTTACAAAACCAAAAATGGCGTCAAAGTCCACTTATTTTTTTTTTCCAATCCCCAAACCTCTTCTATTTATCACAAAAGGCTTGTAAGGAGTGTGAAAATTTTGCCTTTAGGAAATGAAAGTCCTTCCTATAGAAACTTTCAATTACGCTCAAAGTCTTTGAAATGTAACAGTCCTACTTGATCCGTGCAGGCACTCTTACCCAGGACATCTCACTAAGATCCAGCTTCCCGGGAGGAAGTTCTTATTTAAAAAGAGGGGGAGGGGTATTTTAAAATTTACCTGGCTGGCAAATGTGGGGAACCCAGCTGGCTCAGGGGGTGGAGCGTGCGGATTTGTCTCATCTCAGGGTTGTATCTTGTGGGGGTAGAGATAAAGGAAGTTTCCAAAGAATTTGGGGGTAAGATTTAATTTTATTTGGGAACAAGAGAGAGCAAGCTGGGGAGGAGCAGAGGGAGAGGGACAAGCAGACTCCGCGATGAGTACAATGAGATGAGATCACGACCCCAGCCAAAACCAAGAGTTGGACACTTAACTGGCTGAATGACCCAAGCACCCCCCAAAGGAATTTTTATGTGTTAGAGAAGAAGACTTACAAGATCCTGGGGGAGTTGAACTAACATTACCTTTGCCCTCAGCAAAGTATTAATAGTGAGGCAGCTGAGTCCCTAGCGGAACGTCACTCCACCTGTTTCAAGGACTTGTCAATGGGCTGGAAGTAGTAAGAAAATTTAATTTTTTTCTTCTGCCTTTGTTGCCCTCATCATAAGGGACAGTCCATAATTGTTTACTTCTTCATTTTCACTCGAAATTAAGGTTTTTAAAGTGTTAAGAATTCTCATATAACTATAGCTACCAGAAGTAATAACAGAAACGTCTCCATACGCAGGGAAAAGAGGATGTGTGTTTTCAGTAAGAGAGGATATGAGGAGTGGAGATGCATTTTTGTTGAGAGAAAAGGAAGTAATTTTGTCCTAAATGGCCTCAGAATTGGAAAGAGGAAAAACGGCAAAATCTGAATGTGAAAAAAAAGTATAGGTTTCTGGAAAACAAATCTTGGGGAAGGAATTTTATGCGTGGTCAAGATGGCTAAGATTGAAATAAATTTATTTGAGTAAAAAAAATGATGAGTTTTAATATCAAAAGTACACTAGTGCATGAGTTTTAATATCAAAAGTACACTAGTGCAGGGGCGCCTGGATGGCTCAGTTGTTAAGCGTCTGCCTTCGGCTCAGGGCGTGATCCCAGCGTTCTGGAATCGAGTCCCATATCAGGCTCCTCTGCTGGGAGCCTGCTTCTTCCTCTCCCACTCTCCCTGCTTGTGTTCCCTCTCTCGCTGGCTGTCTCTCTCTGTCAAATAAATAAATAAAATCTTAAAAAAAAAGATTAAAAAAAAAAGTACACTAGTGCAAAATTAGAGTTGATTTCTCATTGTTGAAAAAAAAGTTTTCTTGGACTTTCGGTTTGCTTTTGGCAACAGATTGTTAAGTTTCTTTACTTTTTAAGCAGTCCACACAAAGCAGAAATTTTGTCTTATCAAAACAATTACTGTTTCATGTTATCTTTCTCATCACAGATGTGATTACTTAAGGAAATGGAGTCTTCTGTATTAAAAGAGCTAAGGGCTTGGTTTTTTTTTTTTTTTTTAAGATTATATTTATTTATTTGACAGAGAGAGAGGCAGTGAGAGAGGGAACACAAGCAGGGGGAGCGGGAGAGGAAGAAGCAGGCCTCCCACTGAGCAGGGAGCCCGATCCAGGCTCCATCCCAGAACGCTGGGATCATGACCTAAGCCGAAGGCAGAGGCTTAAGGACTGAGCCACCCAGGTGCACCAGCTAAGGTTTTTTTTTCCCTAAAAAAAAACAACTGTGTGACTCTCTGTATTTGATTGTAAAGTCTTCAATTGTCACTGTGGTTAAATAGATAAGTATTGGTTCACAGTGACCCACAAACGATCCTTTTGGTATTTTTGATAAATTTCCCCAAATCAAATTCTAAGGGAAGTATTTTTGACCTCCAATCAACTCTTGAGATTTTTAGGAGGGGTCCTGGCATATCTCAAAAGATTTGTTTTCTCTCCTTATGGAAAGAGATGTTAAACTAATAAGATGAATATGTCAAGTTAAATTACATGGGAAGCACCGTCAAATAGGAAGTAATACTAAGACTTCCTTATGTTGAATTTGTATAAGAATATAAGTAGTTCCAGAAATTATATGAAATTCCTGAAGTCTGATACGTCCTGGCATAATGTTATCATCATAATTCCAGGTCATTTAAAAATGTTGTGTGCCACAAAAATGACTAAATTTCCTTGTCAATTCCACTGTAATGAACTCTCATCAGATCTTTAGTGATAGGCATTTTTTGTCTTTTGTCATTTACAAATAGTTATTGTTTTACTCAGGTGCTTTTGCAATAATGTTCCTCCCTAAGTACGTCATCTTCAAGGAGATTCATGAAAAGGACTTTGGTAAGCACAAGTTTATGATAACTTTAAGATCATAAAACTGGGGGCGCCTGGGTGGCTCAGTCGTTAAGCATCTGCCTTCAGCTCAGGGCGTGATCCCGGCGTTCTGGGATCCAGCCCCATATCAGGCTCCTCCGGTGGGAGTCTGCCTCTTCCTCTCCCACTCCCCCTGCTTGTGTTCCCTCTCTCGCTGGCTGTCTTTCTCTGTCAAATAAATAAATAAAATCTTAAAAAAAAAAAAAGATCATAAAACTGAACTGGATAAGAATTTCTACAACTACTGGAAAAAATTGGATTCAAGCAGAACCTTAATCACACGGAACTGAATGAACTAAGGAGGATGACTGTAATTCTTTATGACTTTTTGTTTGAAACATTGGTTGTTTTTGAATGTTGTGTTTTCCAAGATTTAAGAAACCTTTTCTTTTCTTTTTTTTTTTTTTAATGATTTTTTATTATATTATGTTAGTCACCATACAGTACATCCCCGGTTTCCGATGTAAGGCTCGATGATTCATTAGTTGTGTATAACACCCAGTGCACCATGCAATACGTGCCCTCCTTACTACCCATCACCGGTCTATCCCATTCCCCCACCCCCCTCCCCTCTGAAGTCCTCAGTTTGTTTCTCATAGTCCATAGTCTCTCATGTTTCATTCCCCCTTAAGAAACCTTTTCTTAAGCTATCTGTGACTTAACAGCAATTTGGTAAAGTATATATACCTTTATAACAAAGACGAAACATTTACTTTCTCTCCCTGCCTGATTCCTCCAAAATTCAGAAACTCTTGAGTATTCTTTTCATGGCAATATTATTAGCTATTTGCATAAGTTCAATAAAAATTTGTTCTCCAAACAGGACACACTGGAGACACTGGCTGTATAGCCAAGGCTTTGACTAGAATGCATTATTGGAGAGAGATGTGTGTAGACTCAGATATGACCAGACAGCTTTCAGGAACTGCTTGGAAAGGTCAGCCTAGTACCTTGCGTATAGGGTTCCCAGCGGCCTTACCAGGTGAGTAAGGAAAGTCACTCCCTGGCAGGCCCTCTAATGGCTCAGGGGGGACCTCAAGAAGAGAGAAATTCACCCAAACTAGAGTATTGCAGGAAAAATCTAATAGTTGAGTCCTTGACTTAGCTTCCTGGCCTCAGAGGTTTTTAAGAGTTCAATCTGAGGGAGGCCTGGGTGGCTCAGTCAGTTAAGCACCTGCCTCTGGCTCAGTTCATGATCTCAGGGTCCTAGGATTGAGTCCTGCGTCAGCCTCCCAGCTCAGTGGGGAGCCTGCTTCTCCCTTTCCCCGGTGCTTGGGCTTTCTCTAAAATAGAGTTCAATCTGAGATTACTTATGAAAATTTCCAGCAAAGCTGGTCTTTTTATTTTTATTTTTTTAAAGATTTTCTTTATTCATTTGACCCCGGGCTGGGGGTGGGGGGCGCAGGTGGGAAGCAAGCACAAGCAGGGGCAACTGCAGGCAGAGGGAGAAGCAGGCTCCCCACTGAGCAAGGAGCTCGATGTGGGGCTCCATCGCAGGACCCTGGGATCCCACCCCGAGCTGAAGGCAGCTGCTTAACCAACTGGCCACCCAGGTGCCTGCAAAGCAGTCTTTAAAAAGAGTTTATTTGGTCAGTCACTATTCTTGCTACACTTATGTAAATAAACAATCAGGCCAGGTTTAATGCAAACAAACTAGCTTTACTGCGATTATCTGAGGTAAAAGAAAAAAAAAAGAATGGGGCTAATTATAGAAAAATTACCCTTGCACATTTATAGAGTTTAGATTTTAATCTCATTAATTGTCTTTGAGGTTTTGTGATATACCTGTTAACTGGACTGGATTCTGAATTCTTCTAGTTGTCACACATCTGCCTATGACCCTCCAAACTCACGTTTCCGTTTTCTCTCACCCTTCTCATTTGGGATCAGTTAAAACAAAGGCCGTCCTTGAATCTCCTTGGAAGGGACTAGACTAGGGCCTAGACCAGGTCCTCCTTGCTGCCCAAATGGCAGCCAGGCTTCAGGAACCCAAGCCTTGGGTACACATCTCACAGCCGAAGAAGGCTCCTCCTGACGCCTGGCCCTCTGCAGACACTGGAGAGTCTCCCCATCGGTTGACGAGAAGGGGAGGAGCTGACATCGATAGAGAGTTTCCATCAAAGATGCCAGATCAAGACTTGTTACTTTAACTACACATAAAACCCTTTTGTCTTTTCTTTCTTTCCTGTACTCTGCATTGGGCTGGTAACCATGCAGTAGTTATCAAACTAGATCCCAGACAAATAAGATTTGTTTGTTAGCCTTTTGCTCTTATTTTCGAGTTATTCCGCATAGCCAAAACCACAGTCTCCGTCATGCCGAGCCGCTGGGGTCTGCCAAGCTTCCCTGTAACTGAGTGCATGGTTAAATGGTTAATACCTGTGAATGCCCCATGTGTGCTCCACAGTATGGGTAGTTCTGTTTCTTGGGCGTTGAGAATAAAGATTCTCTCAATACATTAATATGTATAACGAATCATCACTAGATCGTGTTTAGCAATGGCTTATTCAAATATTCCATTTCAGGATTGGGCTGAAGACAGATATTTTCTTAGGAGAAAGATATGAAAGGGGAATTGAGATCTCGAAGGCTAAAAAGACTTTAAGGCAGAAAGCATTATGATATAAAGGCTTGGTTGATGTTAGCATGTGATATTAGCATAATGGTAAAAGTGGTCAATTAACTGGAAATATATAACAATTCTAAATGAATATAGATTTAATATAGCCTAAAGCGTATAAATCACAAACTGGCAGAATTATGAAAAGGAATTTCATAGCCTTATTGAGATATTTACAATTTCATAGCCTTATTGAGATATTTACAAGAGCATATGTTGGTGATTAATATCTCAGACAGAAAAAAATATTACATGAAGAATATAGAGAAGTTGAACAAAACAGTTGTAAGCTCGTTGTAAGGGACAGAAAATAAAATTGTCGTCCCAGACATTTAAAGAACATACATATATTTTTCTCAAACACACATGAGGCATTTATAAAAACCTATGACCCACCAGTCCATAAAGCACATCTCTGCAAATATCAAAGGGAGGCAAGAATGACAACAGGAGGCCAATGAGGAAGTTATTCTAACAGTTCAGGCAAGAAGTAGGGAGAGGAGGTTGGATTCAGGGTACCCTTTGAAGGTAACACTGACAAAGTTTGCTAATGGACTGGATGCACAATGCAACAGAAAAAGAAGAATCAGGAGGGTGACTATAGTTAACAACTATAAGTTGTTAAGCCACAACTATAAGTGGCTAAGAGAGTAAATCTGGAAAGTTCTCATCATAGGAAAAAAAATTAGGGGCGCCTGGGTGGCGCAGTCCTTGAGCGTCTGCCTTCGGCTCAGGGCGTGATCCCAGAATCCTGGGATCGAGCCCCACATCAGGCTCCTCTGCTGGGAGCCTGCTTCTTCCTCTCCCACTTCCCCTGCTTGTGTTCCCTCTCTTGCTGGCTGTCTCTCTCTCTGTCAAATAAATAATAAATAAAATCTTAAAAAAAAAGAAAAGAAAAAAGAAAAAAAATTATAGCTATGTGAAGTGATGGACATTAACTAAACTTACTGTGATAATCATTTCACAGTATATACATGTATCAAATCATTATATTGTACATTGTCAGAAATAAGACCCAGGCCCAAAATGGAGTCTAAGCCCCATGACACCAAACCAAGACTTAATTATGGTTTTGGCTTTCCCAGAAATGGGATCTTAAACCAGGCAATCAGGGATCACCTGATCAGCACTAGTTAGGTCATCTGCCTGATTAGACCCCCACCACCCCCTAAAGGATAGTAATTTTGCAATAGTCGACCTACTTTTTTGCCTGAATATAACTTCCTTGTTCCCACACTCTTCTGGCTATAAAAATCCTTCATTTTGTGTACTTCCTAGGAGGTCCTTTCTATCCGCTAGACTAGATGCTGCCCAATTCATAAATTGTTGAACAAAGTCAATAAGATCTTTGAAATCTACTCAGTTGAATTGGGGGGGGCAGTGCAGAGGGAGAAGGAGAAAGAGAACCTTAATCAGACTCCAAGATGGAGGCTGACACGGGGCTCTATCTCATAATCCTTAGATCGCGACCTGAGCTGAAATCAAGAGTTGGACACAACCAACTGAGCCACCCAGGTGCCCCTCAATGCTATTTTTTTTTAAAGATTTTATTTATTTATTTGACAGAGATAGAGACAGCCAGCGAGAGAGGGAACACAAGCAGGGGAGTGCGAGAGGAAGAAGCAGGCTCATAGCGGAAGAGCCTGATGTGGGGCTCGATCCCATAACACCGGGATCACGCCCTGAGCCGAAGGCAGACGCTTAACCGCTGTGCCACCCAGGCGCCCCCCTCAATGCTATTTTTAAACAACACCTAAAACCAACAACAATGTTATGTTGATTGTATCTCAATTGAAAGAAGAAAAAAAAAAAAGAAAAGACAAAAGGAATCAAGGAGGATTGCAAGGTGCTTGGCCTCAGCAACTGGAAGATGGAGTTCTATTACAGAGACGGAGATGCCTACGGTGGAGACGGCAGGCTGGGATGGGGGAAGCACGTCAGGAACAGAAGTCTGTTTGAATTACAAGTGGAAATGTCCAATGGGGCAGCCAGGCATGAGTCTGGCAGTGAGGGGGAAAGTCTGGTCTGGGGCTGAGGTTTGGAAATTGCCATCCTGTCGAGGATACAACATCAGTGGGAGCTGTGGCACTTGGTGAGATCACCTCGGGAAGGAGTGTGGACAGAGAGGCGGTCTCAATGTGCTCTCATGTTTAGGATCTGGAAAGATGGAACTCAGAGGTAGGAAGAGAACCAGGAGGGCTAGGAGACCAAGCTGCCAAGAGGAAGGAGTTTCAGGGAGGGGGTGATCTCTGCCAGATTCTCAGCCAAATGAGAGGCGCACCAATATGCTGCAGGTCGTTGGTGACCTTGGCCAGACAGCTTCCCGAGGGGGTGTTGGGAACAAAAGCCTAATTGTAGTCAGTTCAAGAGAAAGAGGAAAACAAAGCAGAGAATGAAAGTTGGGGCATGTGAGGTCAAGCAGGGGACTGTTTTTCTTTTGTTTTAAGACAGGAAATATGCTAAAGAAGGATCCAGGGAAGAGTGGAATAGGTGACGTTGCAGGACAGAGGCAAATACAGAAGAGAAGTCCTTGAGTAGGTGGTAGGGGGTGAACCCCAGCAGTGCAGGTCTCAGCCATATGGAAGCCAGAGGCCAAAGGAAAAATCAGTAATACTGATTCAGTCCTTACTTAACATTTTGATATTTTGCTCATTATAGATTTTTTGCATTGATTTTGATTTTTAAAATATTGCATTAAAATATTATTTACGTTGATTACTGTGTTCTTTGGTGCTCTTTTAGATTTTGCACCTGAAGCCCAGTGGAGGGGACTCTTGGGGGAGATTTCCTAGTACAAGAGGGAGGTGGAGTGGGGGCGGGTGTATCAGAATAGAGGGCACAGGGCCTCTCTTATGACTGGCAGGAGCAGCCCGCAGGCTGACAGGCATCCCCCCAAAGCCCAGAAACAAGGATGGGTGGTTTGTGTGGGCGGCTTGGTAATGGACCACGACCCAGACTAGAGAGTCAGCTTCAGTGGGGACAGAGCTCCCTCTGGTGGGCCTGGGTGGCAAAGACAGCTCAGAGCAGATGGTGCTGGGGGGTCTGAGGTGTGCAGGGGTGCCGCTGACCCCAGAGCGCGCAGAGGAACAAAAACTCTGGAACAGACCAGAGTGGTCAGAGAAGGAGGAGGTCAGGCCACCGATAGAGGAGCGTGTTTTGAGAAGGAAGCGAATAATCAATTATTTCAAATGTCCAAGAGGCCTCATTTAATGTTGGCCAGATTATTGGCCACAAGACTTGTAAATCAACACATGTAAACCTCTCCGAGCAGACAATATTTTCCAAACTAAGATGAAAAAATTACCTTCTATGTGGAAATTTCCTGAAGGAGTTAAGGCTTGGACTTTTAAAAGCCTCTATTACTATTCTTATCCTGAGCGTAGGCCCAAGGCTAAAAAACTCCCTTCGTGAAATTTCACCTGCCTATAAGAGCCTATAAGTCAAGTGAAATCTCATCTCAGGGATATTCCTGACCTTCTTTACCACTGTGAGGCTGGGACCTTTAAAAAATAATAAACAAAATGTCAGAGAGGTTGGGGAGTGTAAAAGGAAGCTAATGTCAACCCTGGGCCGCAGTGCAGGTCTTTCTGTCACTGGGCGTCTGATCATGGAGCCTTTGGCGCTGGGCCACGAGGGCTGGCTGGACAGGGACAAGATGGATTTTTGAGTGACTCAGAGCAACTTTGCTTCCTATTAAGATGGACCAAATTCCAGCTTCGTGCCAACAAAAACATCAGGACTGAGTCTGCCAGCTCTATTATCCAGAAGGTGGGCAGGAAGTTGGACGCCACTACCAGTCTCACCCGGCCAGCTGGAGGTAGGAACGATGTCTTTGGAGCAGGAGCTATGTTATCGGTCATGCTTCTCGTCGGAAGTGAACACACCCAGCCTGAACGGGTTAGGATACACACAGACCCAAAGCAGACAGCAAACCCACATTGTCTGCTCTGCTGGATGGCAGAAGCAACAAACCCAGGGCCGCAGGCAGGGTCTAGCACTATAATTTTGTTTCTAAGTGAGTGTTACACATTTTAAACTATTTTGCAGCATAGCTACCTTTAGAATGTAATGGTTTTTTTTTTTAAGATTTTATTTATTTATTTGAGGGAGAGAATGAGTGTGCCAGAGAAAGCATGAGCAGGAGGGAGGGGCAGAGGGAGAGGGAGAAGCGACTCCCGGCAGAGCAGGGAGCCCAACACGGGGCTCAATCCCAGGACCCCGGGATCATGACCTGAGCCGAAGGCAGCCACTTAACCAACTGAGCCACCCAGGCACCCCTTTAACGGTTCCTTTTAATGATACTTGTCTGGGATGTAAATATTGCTAAGGATCCTGGGAAGCCAGCGTGTTGGTTTCCTCCAGGAAAGTGAGGCAGCCCAGCAGAATATAAAAGACGAGTCCAGCTGAACTCCAGACACACTCCCCAGCCACACTCTGGTGATTTAGAAGAAGGTAGAAGCCTCATGGGGTTCAGGTATGTGAGCACAACCTCTGCCCACACTGACTGACCGACCACTAAGCTATGCAGACACCAGGAGATCCCGAAGTCAGCCTAGAATAAATAAGAACAGAAGAACCAAGTAGAGATACCAATGACCACACACATCTGGAAACATGAAGTCCAGTTTAAGCTTCGTTAAGTTGCTAAGGATTAGCAGTATCAGCAACAACCCTTACCATCGAATGCTCCAAGATGCACAAAGGGATAGGAAAGTGTGACCCATACTCAGGAGAAGGGAGTAGTCCACAGGAAGTGATTCTGCATGGGCCCAGATGTGGGATTTAGAAGATACTTCAAAGCAGCTATTATGAATATTTGCAAAGAATCCAAGGGATTGCACTGATGAGAGTGACTCAAAAAATAGAAAAATCTCAGCAGGGAAACAGAAACTATTAAAAAAAAAAAAAAAAAAAGAACCAGATGGAAATTCTACTGTTGAAAAATAAACTAACTGGAATGAAAATTTCATGAGAAGGGTTCGACAGCCAATTTGAGATGGCAGAAGCAAGAATCTGTCAACTCGAAGATAGGTGGATTAAACTGATCCAGTCCAAAGAAGAGAGAGGGACAAAATCGAAGGAAAATGTACAGAGCCTCAGAGACCGAGGGACAACGGTAAGCGTACCGACATACGTGTAATAAGGAACCCGGGAGGAGAAGAGACAGAGAGACAGAAGTAAAATACCCTTCAAAAATGAAAATGACTTTCCTCGGCCAGTCCTGGCCCTGCTTGTGTGCCCATCTGGTGGCGCTCTTTGAAGTATCTGATCCTGGCTCTGATGAAAAACCCGAGAAAGGAGTCCAGACCAAGAACAGTGGTGTGGTTAATGTGAAGGCTATGGGCGGGATGGTTCGGTGGTACCGTTGAAGATTAAGTAGCATGCGCCACTTGCTAAACTAATGAAAACCTATTGTGAATGACCAGGCTTGTCAATGAGGCACATCAGATGTTGATCTGATGGGCAGCCAATCAATGAAATAGATACACTTGCGTAGTTGGAAGTAGAGGGCAAAGGTACAATTGGCGTGTTCCCGTAGCGGCCAGGAAGTAGCTACCAACTGCTGCTTTAGTCCAGAATTCGGTTTCCACAGGCCAAGAGCCCGCTCTCAACTAGAAATCTGCCATTTGGCTGCACTGCTTCTTTTTTTTTTTTTTTTTTTTTTAAAGATTTTATTTATTTATTCAACAGAGAGAGAGAGAGAGAGTCAGCGAGAGAGGGAACACAAGCAGGGAGAGTGGGAGAGGAAGAAGCAGGCTCATAGCAGAGGAGCCCGATGTGGGGCTCGATCCCATAAGGCCGGGATCACGCCCTGAGCCGAAGGCAGACACTCAACCGCTGTGCCACCAGGCGCCCCTGGCTGCACTGCTTCTTGAATAGTTTCCCTGTTCTTTCATTTGTTCCTTCTCCTCCATTCCGTTATTGTGCATGAAATGACTGGGGCATATACCCAAGCATCTTGCTTGGTGGTGGTGGTGGTTGTTTTAACTAAACGGCCAATGATGGATTTTCATCAGCATCAGATGGAGATGAATTAGGGAAAAGTATTGTTTCTGTGAAAATACCCCCTTTCTCCCTTAGGAACATCCTCATTTAGTTCTAATTTTTTATATTCCAATAAGTTATTAGCTCTCCCTGTTTAAAAAAAAAACAGGTACAAAAATATTGCTACATATCTTGGGGGTGCCTGGCTCGTTCAGTCGGTGGAGCAACTGACTCTTGTTCTCAGGGTCATGAGTCAGAGCCCCACATTGAGTGTAGAGATTACTTAAAAATAAAATCTTAAAAAAAAATCCTGCATATCTTAAAACAGTGGTTTTCATTTGTCATTGTAAAATCAAAGACAAATTATAACTTTTTTTTCTATGGAGCTGTATTACATGTATGGCAATGTCTTTAAGTAGTGATAAATTACTTTTATTTATAAATTTTTTCAGTAAAAACCATATATTTACTTATTTATTGTTAAAAGTCTAGTATAACTGGGATGCCTGGATGGCTCAGTCAGTTAAGCCTCTGACTTTGGCTCAGGTCATGATCTCGGGGTCCTGGGATCGAGCCCCATGCCGGGCTCCATGCCCAGTGGGGTGTCTGCTTCTCCCTCTCCCTCTGCCCTCCCCCTGCTCATGCTGTGTGTCTCCCTTTCTCTCAAATAAATAAATAAAATATTTATTAAAAATTCCAGTATAATTGACATACAGGGTTATACTAGTTTCAGGTGTACAATATAGTGATTCAGCAGTTCTATACATTACTCAGTGCTCATCAGGCTAAGTGTGCTTTTAATCCCCTTCACTTATTTCGCCCATCCCCCAACCCACCTACCCTCTGGTAACCACCAGTATGTTCTCAATATTTAAGAGTTGGGGTGGGGGAGGGGCGCCTGGGTGGCGCAGTCATTAAGCGTCTGCCTTCGGCTCAGGGCGTGATCCCAGCGTTCTGGGATCGAGCCCCACATCAGGCTCCTCTGCTAGGAGACTGCTTCTTCCTCTCCCACTCCCCCTGCTTGTGTTCCCTCTCTCGCTGGCTGTCTCTGCCAAATAAATAAATAAAATCTTTAAAAAAAAAAATTAAAAAAAAAAAAGAGTTGGGTGGGGGGAGGGTTTGTTTGTCTCTTTTTTCCTTTGTTCATTTGTTTTGTTTCTTAAATTCCACATATGAGTAAAATCATATGGTATTTGTCTTTCTCAGACTTATTTCACTTAGCATCATACCCTCTAGGTCCATTCATGTTGTTGCAAATGGCAAGATCCCATTCTTTTTTTATAGCCAAGTAATTTTCCAATGTGTGTGTGTGTGTGTGTATCACAGTGATAAATTACTTTTAGAGGATCCAAGGTAATTTTCTCTTCAAGTATATTGTTGTTTAAATCAATTTCTTATTAAAGTTTTTTTAAATTAAAGCAAAAAATAAAGGCAAAGAAGAACACTTCATAAGATATATAAATATAAGAAAATACATAAAAAGATATACAAAAAATGAAAAAAATTCATAAGATAAATAAAAATATCTTCATAAGAAGAGATAAAAATTATAAACATGGGGGCCTGGGTGGCTCAGTTGGTTAAGTGTCTGCCTTCAGCTCAGGTCATGATCCCAGGGACCTGGGATCAAGTCCTGCATCGAGCTCCTTGCTCATCAGGGAGTCTGCCTCTCCCTCTGCCTGCAGCTCCCCCTGCTTATGCTCTCTCTCTCTCTGACAAATAAATTTTTAAAATCTTATAAAAAAAGAAGAAGACTTGAACAACTCTATCACCCAATTTGATCTAACAAATACGTATACACAACCCTCCACCCAGCAACAGGAGAGCAACCATTCTTTTCAAGCACACATGAAATGCTGTCCAAGATAAACCACATGCTAGGCCATAAATCAAGTCTGAGTAAATTTAAAAGGATGAAAATCATACAAAGTATTTTCTCCAACAACAACAGAACCAAAGTAGTAATCTACAAATGGAAGAAATCTGGGAATCCCCAAATATTTGGAAATTAAACAATGCACTTTTAAATAACCTGGGGGTCAAAGAAGATACCACGACGGAAATTAGAAAATATCTGGAATTGAACAAAAATACACAATACCAGGGCGCCTGGGTGGCACAGCGGTTAGGCGTCTGCCTTCGGCTCAGGGCGTGATCCCGGCCTTATGGGATCGAGCCCCACATCAGGCTCCTCTGCTATGAGCCTGCTTCTTCCTCTCCCACTCCCCCTGCTTGTGTTCCCTCTCTCGTTGGCTGTCTCTCTCTCTGTCGAATAAATAAATAAAATCTTAAAAAAAAAATACACAATACCAAAAATATCTAAATTGCTAAGATACAGAAAGTGGTGTTATTAGAGCCAGCGGATGGCTCCAATAGTGCGTGTCCCTCCCCAACTTTGTGTTCAATGGCCTCACGTTGAGAGCCTGAAATCAATCCTGGTGGGAATATTTTTTTTTAAGATTTTATTTATTTATTTGAGAGAGAGAGAAAATGCATACGTGAGAGAGAGCATAAGCAGAGGGAGGGGCAGAAGCAGAGAGAGAAGCAGACTCCTGGCTGAGAGCCAAAGGCAGACACTTAACTGACTGAGCCACCCAGGTGCCTTTCTATCAAACTTTTAGGGAAGAAATAATATCAACTCTATATAAACCCTTTCAGGAAACAGAGGAGAAGGGAACATTTCCCAACCTGTTTTATAAGGTTCGTATTACCGTGATATCAAGGCCAGACAAAGACATGACAAGAGAATAAAATAATAAACCAGTATAATCCACCAACATAGACACAAAAAATTTTTTTAAGTTTTTATTTATTTTGAGTAATCTCTACACCTGACATGGGACTCGAACTCATGACCCAAGATCAAGAATTGCATGCTCTTCCGACTGAGCCAGCCAGGTGCCCCCAGACACAAAAATTTTAAACAAAATATTTTCAAACTGTATCCAGCAACATATAAACAGGATTACATAACTATGACTAAATGGAGTTTATTCTAGGAATGAGACATTGCTTTAACTCTAAAAATAAAGTAATGTATCACATTAATAGAACAAAGGAAAAGCACATGATTATCTCTGCTGGTGCAGGAAAAGAATGAAAAATTCAATTCTTATTATGATTTTTAAAAACTTTGAAATTCTCAACAAAGCGGGAAAAGAGCGGATTTCCTTAATCTGATAAAAGACATCTGCAAAAAACATACAGCTAACATCATACTTAATGATGAAAGACTGACTACTTTTCCCCTATGACCAAGAACAAGACAATGTCTGCTCTTACCACTCTTATTCACCATTTTCTGAAGATTCTAGCCAGTGCAAAAAAGGAAAGAAAAGAATTAAAAGCATACAGATTACTTTTAAAGAAATGGATCCTAAGAAGAAATTAAACTGTCTTTATTCATAAACGCCATGACCTTGTACGTAGAAAATCCTAAGGAACTTATAAAAAGAAAAAAAAAAACCTATTAGAACTAATCAGTGAGGGGCGCCTGGGTGGCACAGCGGTTAGGCGTCTGCCTTCGGCTCAGGGCGTGATCCCGGCATTGTGGGATCAAGCCCCACATCGGGCTCCTCCACTGGGAACCTGCTTCTTCCTCTCCCACTCCCCCTGCTTGTGTTCCCTCTCTCGCTGGCTGTCTCTATCTCTGTCTAATAAAATAAAATAAAATCTTTAAAAAAAAAAAAAAAGAACTAATCAGTGAGTTTAGCAAGGCCATACGATCCTAAATCAAAATATAAAAACCAGTTATAGTTCCATAAACTAGCAATGTGCATGTCAAAAATGAGATTTAAAAAACAATTCTAGAGCGCCTGGGTGGCTCATTCGTTAAGCGTCTGCCTTCGGCCCAGGGCGTGATCCCAGAGTCCTGGGATCGAGCCCCACATCAGGCTCCTCTGCTGGGAGCCTGTTTCTTCCTCTCCCACTCCCCCTGCTTGTGTTCCTTCTCTCTCTGGCTGCCTCTCTCTCTCTCAAATAAATAAAATCTTAAAAAAAAAAACAATTCTACTCACAAAAGCATCAAGAAGAATAAAATACTTAAGAACAAATTTAGCAAAAGAAGTATGAGACTTGTACAATGAAAACTGGAAAAGATTGCCGAGAAATCTGCTGAGAAATTGCTGAGTCAGTAAAGCATCTGACTCTTGATTTTGGCTCAGGCCATGATCTCAGGGTTGTGCGATGGAACCCCGCATCGGGCTCTGTGCTGGGCGTGGAGCCTGCTTAAGATTCTCTCTCTCCCTCTCCCTCTGTGCCTCCCTTCCTCCCCTCCCTCTTAAAAAAAAAATCCGATTAAAAAACGGGCAAAAGAACACACGTTTCACTGAAGAGGATCTAAGTTAGATCAGAATGTGAAAAGATGGTCGGCATGACTAGCCGTTAGGGAAGTGCAAACTGAAACCATGACGAGCTAACACACCTATCAGAACTAAAATAAAGAAATCTGACAATACTAAATGCTGGCGATGATGTGGAAAAATGGAATTTCTCATACATTCCTGATGGGAAGGTAAAATGGTACGATCACTCTGGAAAACAGTTGGGCAGTTTCTTGTAAAATGAAAGACACTTATCACTCAACTGAGGATACTTCTAAGCATTTATCCCAGACACAGGAAGACTTTGGTTCGCACGAAAACCAGTAGAGAAATGGTTATAGTGGCTATATTTGTAATAACCCAAACTGGAAACAATCTGAATGTCTTCCAAGAGGAGAATGGATAAACAAACCAGAAAACCCCCAAACAATGGAATATTACCCAGTAATAAAAGCAGTGAACTATTGACATGTGTATAAGAACTCGGGTGGATCTCTAAAGGTGTCGTAGTTTATGATTTTATTTAGGTAACATTCTTGAAATGGCAAAATTATAGAGATGGGGAGCCGCTCACCGGCTGCCAGGGGTTAGGGATGGGGGAAGGGAGTTCCTTTGTGTTACAGGACGGTTCTGTATGTTGATTACGATGGCGGTTACCGGCATCTGCACTTGTAATAAAACTGCACAGAACTATACACAACACACACACACAAAGTGAAAAATGAATAAGGTCTACAGTCTAGTTAACAGTTTTGTCCCAATGTCAATTTCCTTATTTTTATATTGTACTATATATGATTGCGTTGGTAATTATTAACGATACACATTTGTCAAAACTCACTGAACAGCCATACACTTAAATAGCTGATTTTTACTGTGTATAGATTATACCTCAGAATGCTAATTTTAAAATATAAAATAATAAATAGTACAGTCACCAAAAAAGAGAGGAAGAAAGGAAAGGAGGGAGGGAGGGAGGGAGGGAGGGAAGGGGCGGGGAGGGAGAGGTGGGGGAGGGAAGGAAAGAAGAAACAGCAACTTGGGGTAAACAGAAACCACCCAAAGTGAAGGACACACACACACACACACACACACACACACGCTTGCACACACGAGTCAACAAGACATTCATGTCCTCAGAAAGGTAGGAGAAGATACTGGATCCATCTAGTAAAAATCAGTTACAAAAAAATATATATAGGATACTCATGAATTAAAACTATGACAGCAGATTTGAAAAACCAATAGTTAGAAGGATGAAGTTGAAAAAATCTCCCAGAAAGTAGTACAAAAAGACAAATGGAAAATGAGAGAAAAGATAAAATCGGATGACCTATGTGGGAGGTCCAGTATCTCAAAGGTGAAAGTTCCAGAGGGGGAAACGGAGGGGAAATCGGAGAAATCGGAGAAGAAGTTGGAGAAATCGGAGGGGAGAGAATCCTCAACAACATGGGAGAGTTTCCCAGAAGGGAAACATGCTTTGAGACCAAAGAGCCCAATAAATGCTCAGCACGATGGTACCACTGTGAAATTAACACTGGGGACAAAGAGAAGATTCTAAAAGCTTCCAAAGACGACTGGCTCCTGAAAGCTCATTGTTAAATTCTGGAAATTTTGCAGGCAGTTGTTAAATTATTGGTAGCATGAAATCAGCCCTGATGGGAATATTTACACCATTATTTACATCATGGAAACTGCTAAGGGAGGGGGGGGAAGCTGGTTTACCAGCATATTTCTAAATAGTTAAGTAAATTACAGCATATAATTTATTCAGCCGTTAACAATAACAACTATGAAGAATGTATAGAAACACAGCAAATGTTGGGGCGCCTGGGTGGCTCAGTTGATTAAGTGTCTAACTCTCAGCTTCGGCTTAGGTCATGATCTCAGCGTCCTGGGATCTCGAGCCCTGGGTCCATCCTCTGCCCCTCCCCCCCTAAAATAAACAAGTAAATCTTTAAAAAAAAAAAACACAGAAAATGCTGACATAACATTGTTAGGTAAATAAACAAAAAGTATAAGCACACTATAAATATAATTATGGTAAAATATATTCATAGGGACAGAGACCAAAGGAAATGAACTCAGGAAAAAAGTTATTTTGTTACAATGATGCTAGGAGTGTTTTAAAGTTTACTTTAAATGATCCTTATTATTTGTATAAATTAAGATTATAAACCTTGGCTCAGCTCACAAGGACCTACAGAACAAAGCTCAAACTTGCTTAATGAAAATCCTATAAATGGCGACTTTAAGGGAAAACCCTTAGGCCTTCTAGGAATCGAGGCATTAACTTTGTTCTGCCTGCCCACCCCAGGGTTATCTTGAGGAACCCCCAGCATCCGGGGAGAATCCACACACCCCACTCCCACACGTGTCTCTGTGGTAACGCTTATCATTTGGTGGGGGTGAGTTATCCCTTAGCTCAGAAGTCTGTTCTCTGGGGAAGAAACTGTCTTCCTGGCTGTATACCACAGGCACTTTAAGCAACTGTTCAGTGTTTGAGGAGGCAGGGTAGGATGGCCATAGTAATGCTACCTCTTCCACGAAGCCCTCCAGATTCCCACACCACCACCACCCTTCCAGGAGAAATGAAAGAAATCTCCTTCTCTCGTATTGGCATAGCACTTGCTATAGCTTTGGGTACTGCTGAGTGACTTCATCAAGACCACAGAAGAGTATAGAAAGGTTACAAGCCTGGGTGTCGCCAGCCTTACCCTCCCTTCTGACCTCCAGAGCCTGCCCTCCTTCCTTGGCCTCCCGCCCCAGGCCTTGTCACCAGTGCCGAGGCTTCGTGGCCTCCAACAATAGCTCCCAAATAAGGATCCCATCTTCCCTCCTCCTCTCTGTCCTGCGGTCAAGGGGTCAGCTCAGACCCCTCCACTTTTTCCCTGGACCCTGATGCCACAGTGAGCTCTCCCTGGGTCACTGTGAACAGGGGGGTGCGTACACGGATAGATACCTAGTAAATCAACTATCATATCTTAACCATAGACTCTAAGTGGTAGGTATAGGAATGTTTGTGGTGATTCCTTCCACTTTTTCTGTGCTTCAAATTTTTCATAAGATATCAGGGGAAGTATCCTTCAACGGTTTCTTTTCTCTTTTTGGATAAAACTCAGAGTCCTTCACGGAGAACATCAGGTCCCCTACAATCTGGCCACTGCTTCCTTCTGTAACCGCATCTGCCGGCACTCACATGTCCCCTTCCCATAAACCACCCCAAATTACTTGGAGCCACTGGGAAGAGTTGGGGTATTTCATTCCTCTGTACCCACGGACTTGCTGTTCCCGATTCCCAGAACGTCCTTCCCTGTGTTCCTGCCCCAAACCCCTGTGTGCCCTTCAAACTCATCTCGAGCGATGCCTCCTCCAGGAAGCCTTCACTAAGCCAGATCCAAAGCTCCTCATCTGGTTCCCATGCCTCTCCCCTATCTCAGCAAAGGTCTGTGGCCTGAAGGACCCCACCTAGGACTGGGTTTGTAGCTATGCTGCCTCACCGGAGACCTGGCCCCAGGACTCAGCTCTAATTTCTCCCCTCAGAGGACGTGTCCTCAGGCCGTTCCTCTGCGTGTGTGTGTGTGTGTGTGTGTGTGTGTGTGTGTGTGACAAACACCCTTAACTGGCTGCACGGATCCTGACCTAGATCGGACCGGCCAACCCGGGGAGGCCCACCGAGCCCCAGGGCCTGCAGGAGGGGCCCCGCGGCCAGGGGTGGAGGTCTCCCTCCCGAGGAAGAGGTCCGGGCTGGGGTAGGGAAGAAGGCGGGGCCTGAGGCCGTGCAAGTCGGTGTCCCGGGCTGGGGACGGAAGTTGCTGAAGTACCATTAGTTTCAGTTTTGTTTCTCTCTCAGGCACCCAGCCACAGCGGCGTCCAGGCCTCGGGGGCCCCCCACTCCCCGTCCTGGAGCCCGGGGTCAGCTCAGGCTTGGTAAGGAGGGCCTGGGAATGCAGATGAAAAAGGAGCTGAGCTGGAGGGAGTGGGGGGAAGGGAGCAGGAGGAAGAGGAAGGGGGAGGGGAGAGACCCGGAAGGCGGGAGGAGAGGAGAGGGTGGGAGGGAGCACCCCACCTTGCCCCACTCTGGGACCAGAGGCCAGACGCTGACCTGGGAGAGACCCCCTCTCCCTCTCTGGCCTTTCCTCCCAGCCTCCACTCCCCAGAAGTTTGGGGGGACTCCCCTCTCCGGCAGTCTCTTCCTGGAGGATTTTGCCACTGTGCTGGCATCAGCGGGGAGTCACAGACGGACCGCACAACTCAGAGGCTTCTAGGAAAGCGGAGGCCCCTTGCAGCAGGACAGGCAAAAAGGCCTCTAGGAGATGAGGCACAGGCCCTGGTGACCCTGAAGTCTAGCAGCTGGAGGGACAGCAGGGCAGCCCCTTCCCCACAACCTTCCTTCCTTCTGCTCCAGAACCCCTATCGAGTTAGTCCAGCAGGAAGTAGGGCCCCCACCACCCCTGATGCTGCTCCCAGGGTCTAGAAGAAGACTGGTGTGTGGGGCTGCAGGAACTGGGGCCGCTTATCCTACCCAAGCTGCCAGGAGTCAAGGTGACTCTGCCCACCTGCCCCTCCCCTGTGTCCTTCCTCTGCCTGCCCCCACCCCAGCAGCTGCCCCCGGCTGGACCTCAGCACTCTTCACACAGGGCTCCTGCCACACTTGCTACAGGCCTGTCAACCCGGGGTGCTAATCATTACCCTGTTCGCTTCCTAAGGCTGGGCTTCTTCGTCTGGTCCTTTCTCAAAGCACAAGGCACCAGGCAAGAAGCGGTTACTTTTGTCCATTCGCCGAATGTATGCACAGAGCTGGGCGGCAACCTAGCTCAAGAGCAAGCGGCCACCAGCCCTGGGAGACCAGAAGATTTCCTGGCCATTCAGGTGAGACCCCCAGACCTGGCGGGGCTTGAGGATGGGGGGAGAGGCAGGACGGCAGGCTGGAGGGACCGTGGAGACACCCACTGCCCTCTGACCCTGACCCCTCGCTTGCAGCATGGTTTCCCAGGGATCCTCGCCCTCCCTCCTGGAAGCCCTGAGCAGCGATTTCCTGGCCTGTAAAATATGCCTGGAGCAGCTTCGTGCCCCCAAAACGTTGCCCTGCCTGCACACCTACTGCCAGGACTGCCTGGCCCAGCTGGCCGACGGTGGCCACCTCCGCTGCCCTGAGTGCCGTGAGACTGTGCCTGTGCCGCCGGCGGGTGTGGCCGCCTTCAAGACCAACTTCTTCGTCAATGGGCTCCTGGATCTGGTGAGGGCCCGCGCTGGCGGAGACCTGCGTGCGGGGAAGCCCGCCTGTGCGCTGTGTCCCCTAATGGGGGGTGCTGGCACCGGGGGGCCGGCCACAGCCCGGTGCCTGGACTGTGCGGATGACCTGTGCCAGGCCTGCGCCGACGGGCACCGCTGCACCCGGCAGACCCACACCCACCGGGTGGTGGACCTGGTGGGCTACAGGGCGGGCTGGTACGACGAGGAGGCCCGGGAGCGCCAGGCGGCCCAGTGCCCCCAGCATCCTGGGGAGGCCCTGCGCTTCCTGTGCCAGCCCTGCTCCCAGCTGCTGTGCCGCGAGTGCCGCCTGGACCCCCACCTGGACCACCCCTGCCTGCCACTGGCCGAGGCCGTGCGTGCCCGGAGGCCCGGCCTAGAGGAGCTGCTGGCGGGTGTGGACAACAACCTGGCTGAGCTCGAGTCAGCGAGGATGGTGGAAAAGGAAGCCTTGGCCCGGCTGCGGGAGCAGGCGGCTAGGGTGGGGACCCAGGTGGAGGAGGTGGCTGAGGGGGTCCTCCGGGCCCTCCTGGCCCAGAAGCAGGAGGTGCTGGGGCAGCTACGGGCCCACGTGGAGGCTGCTGAGGAGGCCGCTCGGGAGAGACTGGGGGAGCTGGAGGGCCGGGAGCAGGTGGCCAGGGCGGCGGCTGCCTTTGCCCGTCGGGTGCTCAGCCTGGGCCGCGAGGCTGAGATACTCTCACTGGAAGGGGCAATTGCCCAGAGGCTCCGGCAGCTGCAGGGTTGCCCCTGGATGCCTGGGCCAGCCCCCTGCCTCCTGCCCCAGCTGGAGCTCCATCCTGGGCTCTTGGACAAGAACTGCCACTTGCTACGACTCTCCTTTGAGGAGCAGCAGCCCCAGAAGGACAGTGGGAAAGGCGAAGCTGAAAGCCAGGGAGGGGATGAAACTCAGAGCTGCAGAGAGGATGGAGCCAAGTCAGAGAGACAAGGTGGAATCCAGCCCCAGAACAGGGATGGAGCCCAGACCCCGAAGGAGAACAGAGCCCAGACACCCCAGGAAGATGGAGCCCAGACCCTGAAGGAGGACAGAGCCAAGACACCCCAGGAAGATGGAGCCCAGACCCCAAAAGAGGGCAGAGCCCAGACACCCCTGGAAGATGAAGGAGCCCAGACCCCGAGGGGCAGCAGATCCAACAAGAAGAGGAAGTTCAAAGGCAGGCTCAAGTCAATTTCCCGGGAGCCCAGCCCAGCACCTGGGCTAAACCTGGAGGGCTCCGGCCTCCTCCCCAGGCCCATTTTTTCCTGCAGCTTCCCTACACGGATGCCCGGAGACAAGCGGTCTCCTCGGATCACAGGGCTCTGTCCCTTCGGCCCCCGGGAGATCCTGGTGGCCGACGAGCAGAACAGGGCACTGAAGCGCTTCTCCCTCAGTGGTGACTATAGGGGCGCGGTGCCCGTCCCTGAGGGCTGCTCCCCGTGCAGCGTGGCTGCCCTGCAGGGGGCAGTGGCCTTCTCAGCTGGCGCCAGGCTCTACCTCATCAGCCCCGATGGCGAGGTGCAGTGGCGCCGGGCCCTAAGCCTCTCCCAGGCCAGCCATGCCGTGGCCGCGATGCCGAGTGGGGACCGGGTGGCCGTCAGTGTGTCGGGCCATGTGGAGGTGTACAACATGGAAGGCAGCCTGGCCACCCGGTTTATCCCAGGGGGCAAGGCTAACAGGGGCCTGCGGGCACTGGTGTTCCTGACCACCAGCCCCCAGGGCAATTTTGTGGGGTCCGATTGGCAGCAGAATAGCGTGGTGGTCTGTGATGGGCTGGGTCAGGTGATTGGGGAGTACCGGGGGCCAGGCCTGCATGGCTGCCAGCCAGGCTCTGTGTCTGTGGATAAGAAAGGCTACATCTTTCTGACCCTTCGTGAGGTCAACAAGGTGGTGATCCTGGATCCAAAGGGGTCACTGCTCGGCGACTTCCTGACAGCCTATCATGGTCTGGAAAAGCCCCGGGTGACCACCATGGTGGACGGCAGACACCTGGTTGTGTCCCTCAGTAATGGGACCATCCATGTCTTCCGGGTCCGCCCTTCTGATAGTTAAAGGGCTAGGACTGGGGAGGGACTGGGGTGGGGGAGGGGAGGGGGAGGACTGTCGGGAGGGACAAGGGAGGCCAGGCTGCCATGGGATGTGGTGGCCAAGGGCATTTTCCCAGAGGGCAGGGGCTGGCAACCTTTCAATGTGAAGTGCCAAACTGCTAACCCCTCTTCGGGTGTGCAGGAATGGGACCAAGAGCAGTGGTGTGACCACAGCTCTCAGAAGCAGAGGAGGAGGGGAGGAGGGCGCCAGGAACTAACCGTGCCTCCTGCTTTTTGTGGGTGACTGTCTGCCTCTGCCGTCACTGCCCTTATAGATGAGGTCTCTGAAATTTGTAAGCTTGTGCTGATTTTCATTCTTCGAAACCATTCCCAATGGAATGGCCCAGGGAGAGTCTGTGTGTGGCGGGGGGGGGGGGGGGGCTGGCAGAAGGAATCCTCTGAGCCAAGAAGGGCTCAGGGTATGTCTGTCACGTGCCCTCTGGAAGAGAGCTGAGAACCCAGCTTCCCCTCAGACTGGAACAGGGGGACATGCCAGGTCACAAGAGGCCTGGGATTTTGATACGGCCACAGCCAGGAAGTAGAGGCTCCTCTGGTCATAGTGTCCCCCAGCAAAGTAGAGAGAAAATCTGGCCTTCATTTGGCTGAACTAAAGGGTGAAGGGATTTGCCCTCAGGTAGGCCATTATTGCTGAGGAAAACAACCTCGCCTGAACCCTTGGAGGCCAGGTGTGGGACTGTGGGGCCACAGCAGTTGGAAAACCTGAGAAGTCAGTAGTGGGGCTGGGCTGGGTGGGGGAATGGAATCCACAGGGAAGGATTCCGTCGGAGGTGAGCCGGGACCACCGGTCTCTTCAGTGGACAGGTTGAGCCAGGGGCTGTCGCGAGATGACCAAAGTGAATTTAATGTAGGGATGGTGGACTATGGAATGTTCATGAGAACCAGAGGGATTTTGGACAAGTCCAGAGGGAAAGTGCAGGGCATTCGGAGTGGGGAAAAGAAACCCCTTTCCTGGAGAGGTTATTGCTTGTTCATTGGAGTGATAGGGGAAATAAATAGTCAGTGTCAAGTGGACACATTCAATTATATAAAAACCTCAAACATTTGCACAGCAAAGAATAACGAGAGAAAGGGCAAGGGAAACCAGTTAAGAGGAGGAAACTATGTAGAACTGGGCTGAGTAAGAGCTGAGCCTCCAGTGACCAAGAGATGTACTTGGTTCAAAAGACCAAACAGGCTGGCACCCAGGAGGAAACGCACACAGGCCAGCACCAGGAAACTCGAAGTCAACCCCTTGCATTCGCCAAAACTACATTGAAAAAGTATGTCGTGGAGTGGTAGACTCCCGGCGCTATGGAGCGATGCTTTTTGGAAAGCCGTTTGGCAATACTTGACAAAGGTAGAAAGGAATGACTGTACGACTAAGTTATCTCACTTTGGGGAATACATTCTGGGAAAATAATTCAAAAGAAAGAAAGTATTTGCACAGAGATATTTGCGGCCACTTCTGTATCACAGTCATCGGCTGGAAACTGCTCGGCTGTGGGGGACAGCCAAGTAGATTGTGGTCTATTAGGACAATGAGCTATTGCCTTCACGTATGACAACTATGAAAACTATTTCAAAGAATATGATGCTATGTGATGCAATCATAGCAAAAAAAAAAGAGAATTTGGAATTATGATCACATAATGATAGCAACAAGATAAAAGTATGTCTGAATAGTTATCGAGTGGAAATAGGTTCAACATTTGTAAATAGTGATTTGGGAGACTGGGTTCTGGTCCTTTTGTGCTGTTACTCATATATGCACATTTCTACTTCAGTTATTATTGACCATTAAGTAACATGTATGCTTGAATATTTACTTCAAAAACATACACTTCTATAAATGATATTCGAGAATAGCTACTGGATTGGGAAATGAATGTGTCAGGGCAAACGAGACTGTCCGGTTGAAGGAGAGACAGGAGAGGAAGGGCCATCAGAGCAAGGGCCTGTCTGGTGACTGACCAAGGAACCTGCCCTGGGGAGGTATGCAGAGGTCGGGGACTCCTCCGGGGTGATCAGATCATTGTGGAGTATCCACAAGGCAAGGGAAGGTCTTGTTGAGTTCATCCACAAATTGAGACCAACTTGGTGGGAAATCAAGTGGTGTTTCTAGGGAACCAACTAATATCGGGTGAGTTGTATGGGGGTGGGGGTGGGAACAGGGTCTTCTCTTTTTTGCAGCTCTATTTGCAGAGAGCACAGTGATGGCTCATAGTAGGTGCTCAGTGAACGTCTATGAAATGAATTAATATCTAGAAAAAGCACAAGACAGCTGTAAGACTCTTCCCAGAGGTTTCCCACCTCAGATGTCTAAAAACATCTGAGGTTGTCCAAAACCTTAGCTTATGAGAAATCTCTGGTAGGGGGCACTGTGGACACAGGCCACCGTCTGCCTCCCAGGAGGTGGCCCAGCTCTGAGTCACAAAGGAGATGAGACTGGGGTGTCTTGCTTGTGTGTGAAGGGGGACCTGGTGAGTCATAGGCTCTGGGGATCATATACCTTCGGGTTAGAAAAACAGTTTTGCAGAGCTGTGTGGGAACCACGGGAATGTCACCTGGCTGCTGCAGGGACCACGTGACTTTCCAGGAAACTATAGGAATCCTGGGAGGCCGGACTTTGGAAGATTGACGGAAGTACTAACTTTTCCTCATTAAGGGGCAGAGGTAGCAAGGCACTGGCAAAAGCTGAAACAGAAGGAAAGTACAGCTTTGAGCATAATTTGGGTGTAAAAATCCCCAGCACCTTAACCGTGACCCAGAAATCCCACTCGGCACCGTGAGAAAGTTCTTTTTTTTTTTTTTTAAAGATTTTATTTATTTATGTGACAGAGAGACAGCCAGCGAGAGAGGGGACATAGCAGGGGAGTGGGAGAGGAAGAAGCAGGCTCCCAGCGGAGGAGCCCGATGTGGGACTCGATCCCGGAACGCCGGGATCACGCCCTGAGCCAAAGGCAGACGCTTAATGACTGCGCCACCCAGGCGCCCCCAAGAGAAAGTTCTTAGTTAAACTAGAGATGTTAAGAAATCAGGAACATCCTGAAACATACATCCCGCTTACAGACACACACACACACCGCATTTGACTATGACGGTTAACTTGATCAATCATTCCGTTTCGTGTTTGGAACTTTCCAGGCTGTGCATATACTGGTGAAGGAAGCATGCCGTTTGGGTAGAGAGGGAATAGAAAACCTCTTCCATAATCTTTGTGTCTACTAAAGGGAAGGGAGTGAGGTAGCAGAGACCTGGGTTGAGCGCCGGCTCCTCCACGAAATAGCGTGTGATCTTGGCTAGCTTCCTCACTTCTCTGAACCTGTTTGTACATCAGTGAAACAGGGATCACAATAGGCACCACGCCCACCTCACAGGGTTGTTTGTGAGTACTGGGTGAGAAGGACGGAGGAGTGCTTTGTGGACCATTAAGCTCGAATCCGAGGAGCAAGCTCAACCGACATGCGCTGACCTATCGCAGACTCTTCCGTTGGCGTAAGCCTGTATGGGGGTGTTACATGCACATATTGTGAGGTCAGAGCTCAAGAAGGTCTGGGTAGAGTTGACCTGTTTCTCCTTGGGAGGAGGTGTTTTGTTTTGCTTTGTAGCAGTTATTTGAAGAAGCCATGTGTGTAAGACACAGGAGTAACCGTAGGAGCAGAAGGGACCAATGGCCAGCTTGCTAAGATTCGGTGCTGTTCTTAAAAGCCAGCTGAGAACCAGCTTGTGCTAATGAAGGACTGAGAACCATAGACGCTTAGGAATAAGTTCGAAATGGCAAGCATGGCCGGATCTTTTGATAATTTAGAGGAAATATAATTTGGGAGGGACTAGCTCTCCTGTCATTATAATCTTGTTATTACAGTCTCTATAAAGCCATGTCATTCTAATACACGCTACAGAGATAGAATTCCAGAGGGGTAGAGGTCTGAGCGGGAAGTCAGAAATCTTCCGAGGAAATTGGTGAGGTCGGTGATCTGGGCTGGGCAGGATTCAATAGGTGGGTGCCAACAGCAAGGTGTTTGACCATCTGTCCATGGCAGGGCAGCTGACGACTACAGCTATCTTGCAAATGAAGTGGGAGACTGGACAGGGCACAGAGGTCTGCTTCAGTGGGGAAAGCGGTTTTGGACTAGCTGGGGCAGAGAGCTGCCAGGGTGCGCTCAAGAAGATGTTCCTAGCAGAGGAAGATCAAGTTCAGATGCAGGCTTAGGAAAATAGGTAACTTGACTAAAGATAGCAGACCCAGCCTGCCCAGCTGGTTCATGAATATAGTTTAATTAAATGGATCAGGACAGGAGCAAAAATAGGTTTTCCAGGGACCACGGATGGCCTTTGATAGGAGAGTGGAGTAGATACAGTGGGGTCAAGGCAGGACCTCACCTGAAGCCCCAGGTGAGGAGCCTTCGGGACCAGGTAGAGAAGGGCCTGTATATAAAGAGGCGATTAGGACGTTTTGGGGAGATTTGAGAAGACAACCCGACTTGTCTCCAGAGAAAATCTGAACTGGTTGGCTCAGCAGCCAAGAGAGACGGGGTTGAAAACAGAATCGGGACCTCATTACCCATGGTGTCAGCCCAGCAAATTTTTCTTAGTTGTCATGGGCTGAAGAATCCTCACGGGAAGCTTTCATTCCTTTGTGTACTTCCTATCTTTCTTCTATTTCTTAATAAATTCTTTTGAAAAAACGTGAATCTTCTCTTAGATGGATTCATGGCCGTGGGGAACTGTCAACACCAGAGCCCAGAGAGCAAAGGGCCCAGATATCATGACCACCCCTGCTACAGCTCCAAAGATGCCAACGCACAGTCCTTGGGGGACACCGCAGGAGCAGGGCGACCACCACAACCACCATGTGTGGTCCCCCCTAGTCCCCACCACTACCGCCTATAGACAGAGAGGACCTCTGGGCAGAGATGTGGATCTTCCAGGCTAACCCGTGGTGGGAGCCAGCAGGGGACCTGGCTCAGCAGGACTACACGTGGGCACACTCAGGAGGGATACGATGGCATGAAGGGAGGCAGGCGAGGGGCCCAGGTCAGGGTGGCTGTGCCCACCACTGGTCTCTGCTTGTTCTCTGGTTTGGAGGAACCAAACAGGTATCTGGGGGCCCCTTCTAGCATGCACGGTGGGCCCTGCTGGGCTGGGAGGTATCGGGGCTCTAAGATTGTCTGCCTACTAGCCAAACCCACCCGCTCTGACCTAGTCTCCAGAGCCCCTCGAGGAGCTCCTGCACCCCCTGCTGCCAGCTGTGCCCAGCCGGAAGGGGAAGGAGCTTAATTCACACAACCTCTGGCCTCCCCGTGGAATACAGATAGAACAGCAGTTACTGAGTGCCCGCCTACCTGTGCTTCCTACCCATCGGCTTGCAGAAGCCTCAACTCCTACAAAGTAGGAATCATTTGATTTGACACACAGGGACACCAAAGGGGGTGAGGCCTGCTCGTTATAAGTAGATTCTGACTCCAACCAGCTCTGAATCCCAAGCCTGTGTCCCTCTTCCTGCATTCATCAATGACAGCTGAATGGAATGAGATCGGAGGCTCTTTCCTAAGCCCACAAACAAGGCCCTTGTCCCTATAATAGGTCTGGAATCTAGACACAGGAAGGGAAACTCAGAGATAATTCTGAGCATCCCACCGTCTAGTGCTCACTGGCGGGGGTGGGGGCGGGGGGGGAGCAAGATGGAGAAGAAAAGACAGCTGAGGAGAGAATGTTTTGAGCGGCTTGGTGGGGAAGCAGGGGGTGGGGGTCAGCGCCCACCACTGCTGCGGTGACAGCTTGAATAAGAATTCCACAATTCATCATCAAATGACTCAGTCCGGCTTTGGACCGGCGCCTCTCTGAACCCCGGGGAGCATGACTCAGCAGCTGAGGGGGCCGGGCACAGGAGACACAGCCGCGGTCCATGTGAGCGGTGATTGTGGGGAGAACGGCCTGTTCCCAGCTCCAGACCCCAAGGCGGAGCGTCTGCCTCTGCGGTCAGACATACACACGGCCTGGGGTTCCTCGCCATGTGGCCGAGCCTCCTCCCTCAGACCTGGGTCTCTCCTCCTCTGTAGTTGAGAAGGCAGCCCCAGCCCTTTCCCCCATGGCCTTGGGGTCTGCAGCAGGATGCCATGGCCACAGACACTAGGGGCCTCTCTCCCCTGCACTGCGCTGCTGGGGTGAGGCCAGGCTCCCTATAAGGGCAGCAGAGGCCTCACTGTAGGGGCAGGAAGGCGGGCACGTGTCCCAGGCTGGGCAGATGGTCACAGCATCCCTCCTCACTGCTGAGGGCAGGGGAATGGGGCTCTCTGACCTTGATTTTGCTCAATAGTCAACTCAGAAAATGTCTCTTCCTTCTCAGACATAGAGAACTGTCTCCCCTTAACACTAAGGTAGGGACAGTCCATCAACTTACTGGCAGAAAACAGCCAAAGCAAGGTGAGTTGGAACAGCCCCCACCCAGCTAAATCTGGGGGGGGGGGGGGGGGCGGGGCACAGAGGTTGTAGGTCACCACGCAGGGCACACAGACTCGCTTGTCCCCACCAGTGACCCCAGTCACTTTCTCACCTAGATTATCCACACGCAGCCCCTCCTCCCCAGGACAAGAAGTTCTGATTCACAGAGAGCATTCCGCGATCGGGTGTTCAGTAAATATTTGTTGGCTGAAAGAACAAAGGAGCGAATTGGTGCTGGAACCTCGTCACCGTCCCTCACTTGGGATGCAGCAGTGGGAGGAGCAGGCGACGCCACTGGCCTGCAGACCCTGCGGTGAAAGAGGGTTATCCCTCCTCCTTAGAAGGGAGGCATGAATAAGAGCAAAGTTATCCAAATTCTGGGGAAAAAAGTAATCCCACTCTGCTGTCCTTTTTCTTTTTCCCCCGGTCCTTCAACCTTCTACGGTACTGTTTCATTTCATTGTTTATCCTGCTTATTACTGTGGACTGTTTGTTTCCTCTCCAGCCCACCCTGTGAAGGATGCGGGTCCCAGGAAAGGGCAGTTCGCCTGTTTTGTGCGCAGGTGTACCCTACGCCTGAAGAACAGTGCCTGGGACATAGTAGAGAATGAATGAATGAAGGAATGAATGAACGCACGCACGCACGCTATCTGTTGAGCATTTCCTCAGAGCCAGGCCTCTCTCCACCTGCTTTGCACTTTACACGTATTATCTCATTTAGTGCTCTCAGTGGTTCTAGGAGGTAGCGATTACTATCATCCCTGGTTTAAAAATGGGGAAGTTGAGGTTGGAAATGACATAACACGGACAAGATCACCGGGAGCTGGGCAAGGGCCTGGGTAGAGGTCAATGACAGCTGTGGCTTGTCTGGGGCCAGCTCTCCATCACTCCCCCTCTGGGAGTGCTGCCCACGAGGCCTTCCAGGGAAGCCACACCCGGCTCATCCAACCCTTCTGGTTGATATTTTTCTTTATCACTCTTCCTACTGACTTCCCCTATCATCCCGTCCCACCCCAAAAGATATTTCTGCCCCGAAACGCAGCACCCCAGTCTCCAGACTTTTCCTGGCAGAACCACAGAGACCTCCTGAGGGCAGAGAAGAGGACTAGGGAGCCCTGGCCCTGCAGAACTGGGGCAGGGCTGTTCCTGTAGCCCGCTCCCTAACACCTCCCTTCCTGCTCTCCCCCAGACTGTGTGGGAGGCTCCCAGCCTCAAGCTCAGGGGAGCCCCCCAGATCACTTTTCTATGGGTTTCCTACTGCTGGGAACTGAACTAGATCACCCCTGCCCACCCCAGGGTGCCAGCACTCCCAGATTCTGTCTCCTCACCGGGGCGGCTCTGCAGGGCCCATGCAGGGGTAGCCAGGCCCCTCACACCCCCCAGTCCCCTTCTCTGCCCCCAAGACCCTGTGGTTCTCCTGCCAGGAAGAGCCTGGAAGCTGAGGAGATGCTGTGCGTTCAGGACAGAGATATCTTTTGGGGGCGGGACGGGGGTGATCGGGGAAGTCGGTAGGAAGAGTGATTAAAAAAAAAAAAACACATCAACCAGAAGGGACAGAGGAAGCAGGGTGGGATTCACCTGGAAGGCCCTGTGGGCAGTAACCTCCCCGGGGGAGTGGTGGAGAACTGGCCACAGGAGGCCACAGCTGGCACTGCTGCTGCTGCACAACCCCTTGCTCCCAAGTGATCTCTAGAGAAAAGAATGGAGACCCAGGAACATCAGGAGCGGTGGGGAAGCCTGTGGAGACCTGAGGACAACGCATGTCCGTGCTCAGGGAGACACAGGCGCTTATGTTTCCATCTAAGGGCTCAGGGGAGGCAGCAGGAAAGGAAAGGAAGGAGGCCGAGCTGTCTGAGCAACATCTGGAAGTGGGTCGTCAGGGGAGGCGGGAGCTGGAGTGGGGGGTTGTCAGGGAGAATCTGAGTCCAGATGTTGGAGAAGCAGGACCACGCCTCATGTATGGGTCTCTGCATGTGGCTGGAGCCCAGCACCCTCGCTGGTGTTTGCAGGAGAGAGGGGGGTTGTAAACACATGGGGGGAGGCACGCTGGTAGGGTGTTCCCAGGCAGGGCGCCGTGCCAGCTTGCGTCTCATCAAAGAATCAAGACTGGAATTTCCCTGAAGCTCATTTCCTATCATTTAATCCTCAGTCGAGGACCATAGCTGCCAAGTCTGACCCCCAAGGGCAAGTGCTGGTGGCGGGGGGGGGGGGGGGGGCAAGGAGCAGAGCCCTCCAGGAATGCCTCCAAGCCCTGTCCACCTCTCCACCCAGAAGCCCCTCTCCTACTACAGAAGGTTATATGCCTTCCCTTCGGGGTCTTTCCTCCTTTCCTCCAAGAAAGGGATTCAGGATGAGGAGAGCCACATTTTACCCCGGCTCTGGCACTCATCAATGGGTGACCCCCGCATAGATTTCTTTGCTTTGCTTTGCTTTGCTTTTTTCTTTTTTCTTTTTTAAGATTCTATTCATTCATTTCAGAAAGAGACAGAGAGAACACAAGCCAAGGGGAGGGGCAGAAGGAGAGAGAGAAGTAGACTCCCCGAAGAGCAGGGAATCCAACACAGGGCTCCATCCCAGGACACCGAGATCATGACCCGGGCTCACACTTAACCGACTGAGCCAGCCAGGCGCCGCCAACACCACCACCAACCCCCCCTCCCACCCCGCCGCCATAGGTTTCTTAACCTCTCTAGACCCTGTTACTTCATCTGTATAATGAATGCAGTGAGATACCGTGGGGCGCCCACATGAAGAAATGAGATATGTAATGGAAACGCACCCAGCCAGTGCCTGGCACACAGGAGATGTCTAGCCAAGTTCATCGTTCCTTCCTCCCCTCACCCCTTAGGACCGTGTGCCTTCTCCCCACACCTTCTGGAGACAAAGCCGCTGGCTCAGCTATTTCCTCCCACCCCCCAAGCACCAATCAATCAGTCCACCATACAGAAGGCATTTCCTGGGCCCTGCCTCTAGGGACCAGTGCAAACAGCAAGTGGAAAAACATCAAGGGAAGACATGACCAGCTGGGGAAAGTGGCAGGTCACCAGACTAAGTGACTTTATTTGGACGCGCATCACAGCCCTCCCTGGTTCCCTCCTAATGCGTGTATGCCATGGACACACCCAGCTCAGGGCCAACTAACGGCAACCCGGGCGCACAAAGACTAGGGCTGGGAACCAAATACCTGCTTCTTAATTTACTGACAGAGCCACAGACCCCAGGCACCCGGACATATTTCTCCTGGCAGCTTTAGAATCAAATGGCCAATTATGGGATCAGAACAAGGCCAGGGCATTGGATGATTTCAAGGGCTAGATGATAGGTGGAAGCATCCACACCACCTTGGGACAGCCCAGTCCCACAGCCTGACCCCTGAGGGTTTTGGGACAGAGCACTAACCGTCCTGCACAGCCTAGAGACTGGGCTCCAAGCTGGGTCTCCCTGGAAGCCCCATTCATAAAGAGGGGGAAGTCTCCCCTCTGTTGGCATCTCCCCCCCCACCACCACCCCAGGCAGAAGACAATGCAGTTAGGTCCCTAAAATGCATTTGCAATCTTATCTGTCCTTCTGAGATTTCACCCAGGTCTCCTTAATTGGATTTGGGATATTTACAGACAGACAGTCTCCTAGGTAATTTCTGCAGAGGGCTAATATCCTCTCCTAAACCGTGTTTCTTCCTAATTGAATTCTCAGAAGGCAATGTTAACTTTAAGGTATTTGGCTGTCAGGCCCAAGTCCTGCCCACGTGGGACACAGGGGAGGAAAACGTAGATCCAAACAGTTCCTACCTCTGAATGGCGCACAACCCGGTAGGGAAAACAAAATCAACACGTGCGGTTGAAGAATGATCCAATGTTGAGCAGTGTGTCTGACTGTGTGCGTCTGATCGTACCAGCGTTCAAGTTCACAGGAGAGACAGCTTAGGGTGGCCTGGAGGAGGCTGGAAAGCCTTTGGGGGAAAGGTAGGGTCCAAGCCCTGTTTGGGAGGCTCTGTGAAGGGCTGAGTTACATAAGAACAGCAGGGGAGATGGGTGGTGTAGATGGAGGGGACAAATAGGGCAGAAGAAGATCCTGTCCCCATCATGAAGGCCTTCCCACTTTCCTTCTTTCACCCACTGTTCCTGCCGATCTTCCCCAAACAGGAGCTGGCTTTGTGGAGAAGCCCAGCAGGCCTAGGGAGGCCCCACAATTAAGACAGATCTGGCAGGTGCCCATCTCCTCAACCACCACCGCCACCCCCGCCACACACACACACACACACACACACACACACACACACATGCGCGCCACCTAACATCCACTAGCGGGAAAGCCCTGTCCCAGAGGGAGGGCAGGGGAGCCTCTGCCCCAGACCAGAAGCGACAGCCCCGCGCCTTCCACCTGCTGCCTGATTCAGCCCGGAAACCAGCTCATTGTGCCAGACACAACAGGACCTCTTCCCCTTACCTACGGTCCCTTGGGGTTAGCAGAAGTGATAACAGGGAGTTTCCGAGTCAGGGGCTTTCCATCTGGGATCAGCTGTCGCCTCCCACCTTGGCCACCGCCACAGAATACGTGGCATGCTACTTCCTGAAAGGATAAACACTTGAGGACGTAGGTCCCCTGAGCCTGTCCTGAGAGTTCAGTCTACTTGATACATCCAGAGCAGAATGGGTTCCATCAGCACCAGTCTAAAGCAGGAGCTCAGAATAAGAAGGCCCCCCCTCCATTTCCTAGACCCCAAAGCTCTCCTTTTGGTCTCTCTGTAATTCCACTGGTGTCCCCTCTGAAGGAGCAAGACCTTGGAAATGAGACAATTGGACTTCTGCTTCTCCAGAGGGCCCAATCCCTTGCCAGAGCTAGCCGGTGCAGGGCGGAGGGCTCAGGAGGAGGGATAGGTCTCCCCCCACAGAGCCCTGAGCTCCCGGCTACCCTGGCATGACCCACAGAGGCTGTCTGGGTCTGGGGCCAGCCCTCTTGGGTGGTGAGCTGGCAGGCTGGGCTGCACTCTGGGAAAGAGGGAGCATGCCTCAGGGAGCCAGTTGTCGGTCCACGCTGTGAATAACGGGGGCCTCATCACCACCCCAGAGCTGCAGGGGCAGGAGTACCCAGCACAGGGACTGACTAAGAGAGCAGGTCCGGGCGGGTGGGTGACGGGCAGGGAGCAGGGAGGCTCTGCCAGGCACCTACACACAGGGCAAATCCCTCGGCCTGCTCTTTGGTGTTTTTCCTTCCCAGGACCTTCTACCCACATGACTTTGCTTCTCCGGGCTGACATGCCCCCCCCCCCCACCATGCCCCTCTGCCTTATCCCAAAGGTCAGGTCCTTGGACCTTTCCGGGCCTGCCCCAGGCCTCAGATATCCCTTGGCTGGATGCCTGATCTCCTGTATCACTCAAGAGGCATTTGGCACACCCCTCCTCGAAACTCCTTGTCTTTATAACTGCCTTTCTCTAGAACTGGGCCCTAAATCCCTCCAGGGCCAGAGCCCTGTCTCCAGCCCCAGCACCTTTACCTGCCCCAGGGGCAGAAAGGGCAATAAAAGCAGCTCTCCGTGAAAGCTTGCAGATGACAGTTAGGATAGTGACATCTTGCAGATGCAGCTCTCGGGCTGGCTCTCACAGGGGCCTTCCTGAGCATTTCATGTGGCCCTCTTCTGAGGCATTCCAGGCCCTTTCTGGCCTCTCCGGCCCTGAAGTTGAAGACAGTCCCTCCACGCCCGGGGCCAGCTTTTCATCTCCTCTCTGCTTCTCCACCCATCTCAAAGTCAAGATGGAAGTCCAAGGTCAACAGATAACCAGCCCACAAACATGAACCGGCCCAGAAACTGCTAACAGAGCAGATGGGTCAAAGGGCAGTGTGGCCCGTCCTCCTCCCCAACCCCCTCCAGAGGCTTCGACTCCCTGTCACCAGGAGACCCAGGCTCAAGGCCTTGGGGAAGACTGTCAGGCAGATTCTTTCTAGTGAGATCCCTTGCCTCCAAAAACCACCTCAAAGCCACAAGGGTCTGAAATTGCACACCACTCACTGGGGTGGTCTAAGGTTGTAATCTCAACCCCAGGGAGGAGCCAATAAAGACAAAAACCAAACCAAGCCAGCATCCCAGGATTCTGACTCAAGATTCAGATCATCAGAGGTGGGCCTGGCTCTCAGGACTTTTCAAACTCTCCCGGGTAAGCCTAAGGTGAAGCTGGGGTGGAGAGCCACTGGACCAAGACCCAGAATGTCACCATTCCCGTGCAAGTGTGGCGGGGGAGAGTGTGCAATCATCACGACTTGAGTGGGAACCAGCTCCTTGCTCAGCAGCTGCTCTGGGGGAAGGGAAGGAGTCAGGGGTGGGAATGGGAGCCGTGGGACATAGTGAGGGAAGAGCCTGGGCCCATCCTGGGTTGGGGGTTTAGGGGAACAGGCATGCAGGGGACCTAGGAGGACATCTGAGGCACTGAAAAACAGAATGGAGATGGGTTAAGAGCTGGGGGTGCTGGAGCCAGCTCCTCTCATTAGCTGAGTGACCTCGAGCAAGAGATCCAACTCCCTTGTGTGTGGGTCCCCTGTGGATCGGGACAGCGCCACTCCCGGTCTCTGAGCCGGATGAGAATGAACGCAGGTACTGGGCCTACAATAGGGCCTGGCAGACAGCCACCATTCTGCACAACTTAGCTATCGGTACTGCTGCAGTTTGGGGAAGGGACCTTTTCCTCGAACCTCTAAAGAAGAGGCATGCAGACCCCAGAGCCTCAGGAATGAATGGATGTGCAGGTCAGAAACTGCCTGAATCCATTAACAGGGGCACCCACGAATCCAGACAGCCTGGCAGGAGTTTTCAGACGCTCAGCATCCTCCTTTCCCCAGCCTCACCAGTGTGGGAGGCTGGGCTGCATCCCAAGGGCACTGCAGCCCTCTTGAGATGTCTCTTTCTGTCTCTTCCAGATGTAAGCTTCTTCTGGGCTCCGAAAGAGGAAGGAAACTCCCCCACTGGCACTGCACACAGTGGGGGACCCTCAGCTGGCCTCCACACTGGCCTGGCCTCCTTCATCCCAAATGGAGCTCCCACAGGCTCCAACCTCCACAAATCCTGCCCTAGAACCTAGAGCTGTCTTACTTGGTTTCCGGCAGCACATTGGCCATTTGGGGCTGGGGCTATCCCAGCCTTGGCATGGCTGGCCTTCTTTGCCAAATGCTCCTTCCGTTCTGCTTTTGGCCTCCCTCTGATCCTCCTGACCTTGGCAGGAGATCCTGTTTTTCCCCTATAGGCGCTCATCTGCCTTAGAAGGCCAGAAAGGGTGCAGGGGACCGTTTCTCCCAGTTGTCCCAAAGCAGGACCCAGACCTCTAGCTTTCCACGCCAGCATCCATACCTGGCAGACAGTTCATGAGGGGCCTTCCCCAGGCTGGGGGTTGTTTACCTGCTTGGGGCAGGAAAGCCCTGTCCCGTTCCTTGCCCCCTTGCTCTCTGGAGGGTGACTCTGTCTCCCGTGTATTGTTTTCTTTCCGGTGGAATTTTGCTCTTGAGGACTCAGTGTTCTATGTTACTCCACTGCTACCACCACCGCCGGGCCTCACATCCTGGTTTCCTCCTGTCCAGACAGTGCTGGCCACCGGCCAGGACCTCGACCATTCATGGCGAGCACAGGGGTTGAGGACAGCAAAAGGAGAAGCAGGAAGTGGGAAGCTGACCCTCCTCCTTGGTCAGGGCCTTGGGCCTCTTCTGCGGGGCCTGCAGTGTGTCCACTGTGGGTGGGAGAGCCCTCCCCCCTGCACTGGGCCATGTGAGCCCAGGGAGCAAGCCTGGGGTGGACACATAAGAAAGTTTCACATGGATGGGGACACACCCTACAACCTGGGACTTCATAATCCCCAATGGTTTCCCCTGAGATTTGGTGCAAGACCCCCTTGGCTCTAAGGGAGTCAAGGAAGACTGATAGGCCAAGACTGAGGCCAATCTCCCATGGGGTCGCAGGGCAGGGGGCGGAAGGTAGAGGTGATAGGCAAGACCGCCCAGCCTGTGCCAACTCCCCTGCCCATGGCACTTCCTGTGGGGTTGCACAAGGTCGGGAGAAGGGGCATGTGTGGATGGGGGTGGCTCATGCCTCCTCTTTCCTTCCCTAGACACTGGCCCACATGGCAGCTCCAGGAAAGAGCCCACGTCTGATTCCTGGGGTATTAAATGCACCCCAGATCTGCCTGCCCTGCTTCGCCTTGCCACCTCGGCTCCCCTCACCCCCACAGCCCCAGCTCCTTCCCCCAGCACCCCCAACCCCAAGCAGAGCTGTGATGCGAGTAAGTTACTCATTCTGCCTGCATCAGCCTTTACTCCCAGTCCTGCTATTTCCTGATACACTTGGCGGTGGGGGGGGCGCACAGCGAGGGCCCCTAGGCCAGGGACTCAGGAGGAGGGCATGGTACAATTCTGGGTCCTGCACGATGAGGGGAGGCAGGCACTGCCAGCCTTGAGCACTTGCTTCAGATCCAAGTTCTTAATACGGTGGTCGTGCTTTCATCAGGCATCCCCAGGAAGCCTGGTCCTCTCCTGCCAGCACCAGACGTGGGCCAGAACACTTGGTGGCCCTCCTTGCCCCAGGGGGGGCCTTATCCAGCCCCATCTGCTGAGCTTCTGCGGTTCCTTATCTGAGGGCCCGATTAGCTGACCCCCCTCTAGCACAGGCGTCCCAGTCTCTCCTTGGGAACCAAGGGGCTCAAGAGAGGACACACAGGAAGAAAAATGACGAATACGAGTTTTGAGTTTTTTCTAAAGTAAGTTCTATGCCCAGCGCAGAGCCCAACGCAGGGCTTGATCTCACGACCCTGAGATAAGACCTGAGCTGAGGTCAAGAGTTGGACGCTTAACCGACCTAGACACCCAGGCACCCCAGGAATGCAAGCTTTAAAGTCAACTGAAACCTATGGACCCCCTTCTCTTAATGGACAGATACACTCAATCACTTCACCCACGCCATCCTTTGAAATCCTAACGACACTATCACGAAAATGGCATCACCCTCCCCACTCTGAAGAAGAGAAAACGGAGGCTCAGAGGCTCCTGCTGGTCCTCGGGCTACGTCTGCCTCTTTCTACAGAAGGCGTCTTGCTCTGACCCGTGGTGTCTGTCTTAGGGGGATGGAGGCTCTAGGAAGATGATAATTGGAGCCAGGACTGTCTGGTCACACGGATGACCATCAGAGAATCCCGTGTCGAGAGCGAGCACACTGCGCCCATTCTCCCTGACCCCGCTGCAGATCCTGGGAAGGTTATGGGAAGGATTGTGGGCCCTGGTGTATCCAAGCACACCAGCAGCCCGAATGCATTACTGTTCATCAAGCCAGCTGCGCACCGAGTAGCCCAGGGTGACTCAGATGGAAAGACATGCAGAGAGAGCTTGCTTCCATACGGCAAGGAAGTGAGGGAGAGGAATGGTCAGTGACTCGAGAGGCCCCTGACTCTCCAGTGGCAAATTCCATCTGTGCTATATCATCCAGGCTGCTTCATCCCTGGGACCTCTGCCACCCACAGGTCCCCCACTGACCTGGGGTCACTGTCTCTCTGGGCATTTGCTCAGGGAAACAGTGGTGTCCAGAGCCAGGAACCAGACTAGAACAAGAACATTTATTTCAAGGAGCCAGAAGGAGGGTGCAGGGAGAGCAGAGGCCTGCTCATCTTAGAGAGGGCAAGACAGAGACAAGAGCCTCAGCCAGAAGAGGAAAAATTGCTCCCAGGAGAGGAAGGCATAGAGAGAGAATGGGTGCATTTTTTTCCCTTCCCCCATGTGGCTCTGTGTCTCCTGGACCCACCCCATCCCTACCGACCTCCCTGCTTCTCCGCCAAGACCATGCTGCCTCTCCCTCATAACCCAGCACCAGTCCCTCTGTGTCTGGGGAGCCATTCCCCCAAGTTCGAGCCTGCACCCTGACAGCCTGGCCCACAACTTGGCATACAGACACTTTTACGTTTTAATCTAATGATCGTGAGCACATTAAATCTTCTGCTCTGGTAAGTGTGTCCGTTTCTTCAGGGAGGGAGAAGTGTCTATTTCTCTAAATCACGCCAACGAGCATGCGTTCTCAATAAACATCTGGCCATCTTGGAGAAGCCAAGATTCACACAACAGCCAGGGTAAAATAAAACAGGATGTGTCCAGAGAAAGTTACAAAGGGAGTTTCAGGAATTCAGAGAACGAGGAACAAGTTCTGGTAAGGGTGAAAAAAGTGAATCAGAGCTGGGCAATCCACATATGTGAGTAAGGAGAAATGGAAGGTGGCCCTGGGGTGTCCCTGGGGTGCCCCACGGGCCTGCACTGCCTCGTTCTGGCTGACACTAGCAGACTTTGTGGTCACAGCTACCCCAGAAATTGCACACCCCACCCTTCCCTGCTCATCAGACTTCCCCTTGTGGCCACACTGGGTCCCATTCTCTCCTCCTGCCTCTTTCTCCCAAGAGAGGAGGCTCATTCTTGCCTGGGGGGTGTGGGGGTCTTGGTGCTCATTGAACAGACATTATGAGAGAGCTCCCAAGGGGATACTGCCCCTTGTGCCCCCCAGGACATAAAAATCAATGAGACATGGCGACAGTACAGTAAGCTTGCTGAGTACAGATATGACCGCGGGACAGAGGAAGTGTGCACAAGGAGTGAAGTGTACGGGGACTCGGCAAGGGATCAGGGACGTGGGTGGCAGACAATGGGTCAAGAGGGCCAGGACTAGAAGAGTCGGTCAAGCACAGTTTGGTTTTTACCTTTTTTTTTTTTTAAGATTTTATTTATTTATTCGACAGAGATAGAGACAGCCAGCGAGAGAGGGAACACAAGCAGGGGGAGTGGGAGAGGAAGAAGCAGGCTCATAGTGGAAGAGCCTGATGTGGGAGTCGATCCCATAACGCCGGGATCACGCCCTGAGCCGAAGGCAGACGCTTAACCGCTGTGCCACCCAGGCGCCCCCTGGTTTTTACCTTTTACTGAAACAAGGTCCCCTCCTTCCCGGTATGCTCAGGGGATCGGGACAAGTGTCAAATGTCAGGAAGGTCCACGTGTGATCCCACAGCCCAGACAGCAAGATCCAAAATCTGCAGAATCAGCCAGGGGTTGCCCATCAGGCCTCGGGTGGAAGTGGGAAGATCTGGCCCAGAGCAGACAAGAGGGGCTGGCATTTGATGCCAACACTCGCCCCAGGCCAAGGGAGGTGAACAAGAACATCTAACATCAAGGAGCTCGCATTGTATCAAGATTAGCAGCTCGAGCCATCTGGGTTCCTGTTCTGGCTCTGTCCCAACCAAGAGTGGCTGGCTGCCACTTAGTGAGAGCCTAGAACATGCCACATGCTCACGGACATTCACTGAACCTCGACAACCTCGAAAGAGGGGGATCATTCTCAGCCTCTCCATAAACTGCCATCCACATGCCTATCTACAAAAAAGAAAACTGAGGCACCCGAAGGTTACGTTTTGCCTAAGGACACGTAACCAGCAAGGTGTCAGACCCGCGTGCCCAGGTGGGCACTACATGCAGTGGCCACTCTTCTCCCCACCAGACGGCGCCATGTGGCCGCACACACCACATGCCCCCTCTGTGGACCTCAGGGCCCGTGCCTGCAAATTTGAAGGACCAGACTAAATGGTTCTCAGTGCCCCCTGCTCTGAAACACTAGGATAGAATTGCAGAAAAAAAGCAATGGACAAGCGGGGCCAGGGCTGGCAGATGGTTTGGGGGCTGCCCTTCTGCCTTCTTCAGGCTGTAGGTTTATAGGAGTTTAAGGAAAGAAGGCCAGCAGTGGCCAAAAAAGGGAGAGGGGGTTGTGGAGGCAGAGGAGGGGACATCGGCATGGCACCAGTGTGAGAAGGGACCCTGGATATGCCAAGACCCTGGGTGGTCCATGTCTGTCGGGGTCCCAGGGGCATGATCTTAAGCGAGGAAAGGCTGGGAGACAGGGCATTCACCCCAGCTCACTCCGGGGAGAGGGGCAGAGCCAGGCCAGCCCAAACACAGGCTATTTTTGGCCTTGTGTTGTTTGGAGAGCAACCAGGCCAGAAATAGTGCTGTGAGTTAGTAGGACCCTGTCTTGCTCCCACCCCCGGCTCTCCCAGTGAAATCACCAAGAATCGGGAGGCCGGCTCCAACATTCCAGGGAGCCTGTGTAACTGATAGGGGGCAGCGCTCTCCTCCCCACAGGAAGACTTGGAGCAGAGCATTTGACTGTAAAAGGGCTTCTGCAAGAGGAGAAGCCAGGGAAGGGGGACTGAGTCAGAGAGAGCGGAAGAGAAAGAGAGAGAAAGTAGGAGAGATCTCCCATGGCTGAGACTAGGGGCGGAAACCTGTTGACCAAGGGTTGAACAGGGAAGTCAAGAAGAGGGAGTCCCAGGGAGAGAAAGGGAAAGTGAAAAAGCCAGTGGGTGATGGTGTTGGGAGAGCAGAGGAAAAGCAAAGCGGAAGAGAGCGGAGCAGGCCAGAGGGAAGCTGGAAGGCAGGAGGTGAAGGGTTCGGGGAAGACCCGATGCTCTGAGGCCAGAAGGGAACCAGAGCTGCTGGGGCCTGTGGGCGTGGGGTGGGGGACAGTCACGGAAAGTGTAACTCTGGTCTAGTCACGAACCACCTGCTGGCGGACAGATGGCAGCATCTTTCCCAATTGGCTGGAACTGAAACTTCCCCAGAAATCCACATTCTTATAACTCACCCTCTTATCTCTGACCCTCTGGCAATCAGTGATGGAACAATTTCAAAAGCAGGGACTTTTCTCTTTCTGTCTGACCCCTTACAAAAGAGCCATGGCTTGAGCAAGGTGATTGGGTCAAGGCTGTTCACTTGGGGTTCAGGAAAAGGAGGGAAAGTGACAGCCCCTTGAGTCAGGATGGATTCTGAGAAGGGCATCGCATGGAAGTCCGTCGGGGGGCTGCAGGGGATCCGGCTGCACCGTGAGGTGTGGAAGGTCTCCAGAGGGCAGACAGGGTGGCAGCAAGGCCTGACTACACAGAGGAGTGACAGGGACCATGGTCAACTCTGGGTCTAGAGCATCTAGTGGCCCTAGATGGCCCTCTTCAGAAAGTCAAAGGAAGAGTCAGAAACGCCAGCATGGGACCCAGTGACAGTGGGCCTTGCCTCAGTTTCTAATTCACACCCACCAGATACCTATAAGTTCCCTTCAGTTTGGGAAAAACCCTTTATTAAGTCGGCCCTTTCTGTTTCCAATGTAAATCGTATCCCCACTCTCCCCAACAGGATATAGAGCTGCTCCTTTCCTGCCTGGGAACAGAGTAGCTTTTCCGGAATGTCATCAGGATCATCCATCAGGTCCAGGAGCAGGGATGGAACCGGTCACTGCCCTAGCAGGACCCCGGCTGTTGACAGAAAACAGCAGGGGCTTTTGCGGCTAAGGCCTGGCCAGGCGAGGGATGACGGCCCCGGGTATGGCCAACAGAAGCAGGGAAGGAGGCTCAGCTCCAGTGGCCGCCGAGGATGGGCAGCAGGGCCCCTCCAGGGACCCCCTTCCGGCCCCGTCTCCACCCATTGCCCTGCTAGCTTGGGGCTTGGCACTCCCGACGCTGACGCCCACGTCCCCGTCCCCCTCGAGCCCCCAGGGGTGGAGAGCAGGGCACTGGGGGCATTTCCAGGGATAGGAGATGGATTGAGGGCTGCACTTCTGTCTTCTCTACTTGAGAGAGGTAAGGAGTAACCACCTCCTCAGGCTTAACCACTCTCTCAGGCACTCCAAACCAGACCAGCAGAGGAAAAGGACATAAACAAGAAGAAGCTACATGGGAACGGTCCTGTACTGGAAAAGGGTGGGTGATCCTAACTTTCCGACTGAGGTTTGCGCTTCTTTCCCTGCCACCCCCTCCCCACCTGACTCCCAGGGGCAACGGAGAAAACAAACGGAGGCGGAGGCAGAGAACAAGTGGGAAAAGCCATCCAGCTGTGGTTGCCCTTGGCATCTGCTTACTGAAAAAATCCAAAACAAATATCGCGACGCTTCCACCCACTTAAACTTCCTGTGATTCTGCTATCGGCTGTCTCCATGGATACTCCCAGCTGAACCCCACCACCTACACCAAGCAAGACAGTGTGTGGACCAGCAGGTCTTGGGCTTCATCTCCCCACCCAGCCACCCCCTCCACCCACAACAGCCTGGGCACGTGGCCTGACCCCGCCAAGCCTCCAGATGCCCGAGTCTGGTCCCACACACCAGCCTCTGGCCAGCTCCCACCCTCTCTAGGATTGTTCAGTCACTCCTCCACCTCCAAGCCCAATGGCCCAGAGGCACATCCCACAAAGCCACGACAAATCGACTCTCTCACTGACTTCTCCAGTCCTAAGGGTGTCTGCGTCCGGAGGAAAGGATAAGGTGTAATTCTCCCCAGGCTCCTAATTCCTTGCCAAGGCTTTACCCTGTTAACCCCTGGTCCCTTTCATCCTCCATCACCCCACCCAGCACACTCAAACCCCCTCCAGACACGGCTGTTGGCACACAGGAGAGCCCCAGGGGCACCGCGAGAGTCTGGACACGTGGGAGTCAGCTGTGTATCATCGACGGGCTGGCGGGCCCTCGGCAGGGAAGAGGGCAAAAACGGAAGGGAGTCCTCTGCGTGCTCACGTCCTAGACAGTCAAAACCCAGACAATCACATGGCACGCTCCGTGCCCTCTGGCCGCTGGGATGAGGCCAAGAGGAGGGAGGCGACCCATTTCTCCAAAAGAAAAGGAAGAGATGTCAACTGCTTCTCCCCAGCTGAGCACAGGGGAAAGCCATCGCAAATACTGAGTATTTGGGGCCGTCGGGCACTGCCAGGGCTCAAGCTGGCAGATCATCCAACAAGAGAGGGACACAGGCAGAGGGTAGCAAGTCCAGGGAGGCCCTTGGGCCAAGACGAGCAGGGTTTGCACAGTTGCTCCTGACCCTCTCACACTCGTACACACAGAGCAGCACGCACACACATGCCTCAGCAAGTTTGGCAGAGGGAGGTGCGGAGGGGGCCTGGCCGGACTTCCAGAGCCAGAAAGTGGGTGGGGCTGAACCATGAGTTCATCTATTTCCTGCCCACAGCGGTATAAAGGGAGGTAGCGGGCTCCAGAGGAGCACAGCTGTGTCTGGCTGCCGGGCCTAGAGCACTGCCAAGAGAGCCACACCTCCTCCGGGGCAGCAGAATTGCCACCGTCAGCCGCAGCAGCCGCACCACAGACCGCCGCTCACAAGGCGCTTTGAGAACTTCAGGTAAGAGAAAGCAAAAACCTCTCCATCTCTTCCTCCCATTAAGGCGAAGAAGGCCCGCTGCGAAATCTCTGCGAAATGCCCTCCGCCCACAATCCCCACTTTTCCTCGTTCTCCCCCGCTGGAGACCTGCAGACTCGAGTTGACAGAAGGTGGCTGGGCCCCACCAACAACCCCACCACCCAGAAACAAGGGCCTGGAGTCTCTGTTCTTCTGCATCAGGACACCCCGCCCACCTCTGGAAAGGGGCTTTTCATGCCTGCTAACTTGAATGAATGAAAGGTTGTGAAAGCATTAGAAGAGAATTAAAAGCATTATGCAAATCAAAGACATTATCATTTAGCCTCTTGCCCACTCCCCCCGCCCAAGGGAGAGGAACTGCAGGGTGCTGCCAGGGGTTTGGGAGAGTCCCACAGGTGGAACCACACCTAAGACTCCCTGGGGCTGAGACGGAGGGGACAGGCTCAGAATCCGGGCCATCAGGGTTCCTTAAGGACTCTCGCCCTCTCGTTCATGCATCACCTGCCAGTGGTAAACACAAGGAGCCTGGCCCGTGGCTGGGGGGCCTTCTCCCTACCCCACCCACCCGTCTTCCAGAACTCTCTCCCCTCACCAGATCCTCTTCCACTTGCTCTAGGATGCAGATGTCTCCGGTCTTTGTCTGCCTAGCCCTGGGCCTGGCCCTCATCTTTGGTGAAGCGTCGTCCTCAGACCCCCGCCAGACTCAGGCGGCACAACTGGCCACAGACTTTGGAGTGAAGGTGTTTCAGCAGGTGGCACGGGCCTCCAAGGACCGTAACGTGGTTTTCTCCCCCTATGGGGTGGCCTCAGTCCTGGCCATGTTGCAGCTGACAACAGCAGGAGAGACCCGGCAGCAGATTCAAGAGGCCATGCAATTCCAGATTGACGGTGAGAGATGGGGCAGAGCGGGGGGGGGGGGTGGGGGTGGACACTCATCCCGTCTTCTCGGGACAGGGGCGTCACCAACCAGAAGCAGGGGGAAGGCCAGCTCCAGCACCACATCTTCCCAGCACACCCTGCCTCACTGGGCCCTGGGTCCGTCACCAAGGGGTACAGGCCAGAGGATGTGGCGTAAAGCAGAGGTGCCTTAGCGCTTATTAACTGCATGACCTTCATGCCCCGTGGACCTGTTTCCTCATCTACAAAATGGGGACAATAAAACTATCTCCCACACAGAGCTGCTGTAAGGATTCAATCGAATTATGCATGTGAAATGCTTCTTATCGCTATCATTCTGATAAGAAAAAAACGTAGGGTTCATAACTTAAAAGCAGAGAAGAATATTTTAACCCACAAAAGGGTTAGGACCTGAGATTTTTGAGGGAAAGGGGGAGATGCAGAAGAGATTGAGATTTGGAAGAAAATCTCCCTCCAGAGACCCCTGGGGGAGCAGAAGAGCCCATCGAGATGGGCAGAATTGGGCTTCTCATGGGGGAGGTTGGCCTGACTGGGGGCCCCTGGCTCAACGTAAGCTAATGTGTCCTTTCTGTCCTGCCCCGGCACAGAGAAGGGCATGGCACCTGCCCTCCGCCAACTGTACAAGGAACTCATGGGGCCGTGGAACAAGGATGAGATCAGCACTGCCGATGCCATCTTTGTCCAGCGGGATCTGAAGCTGGTCCACGGCTTCATGCCCCACTTCTTCAGGCTCTTCCGGACCACGGTCAAGCAGGTGGACTTCTCCGAGGTGGAGAGAGCCAGGTTCATCGTCAACGACTGGGTGAAGAGACACACAAAAGGTGAGCCGGCAGGGAGAGGAGGCCGGGCCTGAGGGCCTGCAGAGGAAGGGGATCTGGAAACAAATCGCCAACATCCCAACCTCTCCCTGTCAGCGTGCTCTTCTCTGTAGACGGGTCAGGCACTTTAAGAATCAGAGCACCTTTGTTTTCATAAGTAGGGTTCTCACGAACTATCTCTAAGGGTGGCCCCCTAAAAAGTGCTGTGAGGTGTCATAAAAACGGTAACAACCGCAAGAAGAATACACAGCTCTCCCAGACTGCAGCTTAGGGAGCAAAGTGAGGGGAGACTCAAAGTAAGGGAAGACTTCGTCTCCGCGTCTGATCCCGGACAGGATCCCAGAGCTAGGGCGTGTGCGGAGCGGGAGGCTGTCCCGAGACTCGCAGGAAGACGGAACAGGTTGAACACAGCTAGACGGGCTCACTTACACCCCCAGTCTGCCTCCTGACCGGATCCCCTCAAAGACACACATTCAATCTGAGGACCGAAGGGAACCAGCTAAAAGGATTAAAATATAGCTAGCCCCCTCACAGCTCACCCGGCTTTCTCATAGGCATGATTGGCGACTTACTGGGCAGAGGGGCCGTGGACCAGCTGACGCGCCTGATGCTGGTGAACGCCCTCTACTTCAACGGCCACTGGAAGACCCCCTTCCCCAAGTCGGGCACCCACCACCGCCTCTTCCACAAATCTGATGGCAGCACCGTCTCTGTGCCCATGATGGCTCAGACCAACAAGTTCAACTACAGTAAGTTCAAGACCTCCTTCCAAAGTCCCACCACTACTGTACCTCATCCCCCAGGTGTTCCCCCTCCCAGGGAGGAGAAAACCCTGAATGTAGCCCAGCTTTGCCAAAGACTCCCTCAGGAGGAGCTACTAGGATAACGGGAACAGTGGAAAGTAGCTTTAGCTCGTGCAAGACGAAGCTGACATCCAGAAAGTGCCTCCAGCCCACATATGACCACGTGGCCCCTGTCTCTGGTCCCCAAGTGTTTCTAGTGTGATTACAAGGGGGTTCACAAATCCTGCTGGGGGAAGGCCTGTGTGGAAGTTGAGATGAAGGAGAGAAGAATCGGAATGAATTAGAGGCTGGGTGTGGAGGAGAGGGGAGTGAAGGCCAAGAAGGTCAAAAGGAGACAGAGTAACCAGAAGACGGTGAACTGGCAGAAGAGAAGGGAAATGGGGATAAAAACTCTGACTAGGGGAGCCTCCAAAGCCCGGGTAGAAAGCTGGCTTCCAGACAGAGCGGAGGAGACAGAACTCGTTGAAAACTCAGTGCTGGGTGAGAACCAACAAGAGCAGAAGCCATTTTCAGTGCGCCAATCTGGTGTCTTCGCAGCCGAGTTTTCTACCCCCGACGGCCATTACTACGACATCCTCGAACTGCCCTACCACGGGGACACTCTCAGCATGTTCATCGCTGCTCCCTATGAGAAGGAGGTGCCCCTCTCTGCCCTCACCAACATCCTGGATGCCCAGCTCATCCGCCAGTGGAAAGGGAATATGACCAGACGGCTCCGCCTCTTGGTTCTGCCCAAGTAAGTCACCCCTCGCTCTCACCACACATGCCAACGCCCCAACCCCCTTTATGTCCCCCTCCCCTCCCCCAGGGCTCCCTGAAAGGACCACCCCCACATCGAGTTTCCCAAATGTGACATTTGCAGGGCAGGGACATGTGTGGGAAGCTGATGGGAAACACTCCGGCCTGGGTTTGATTAAGATTCCTCTCACCCTCCCTCCTCCCGTTTCTACTGGAGGGCGGGCGGCGGGGCATTTTTCTAGACCATGCCCCCACACTTACCAACCTCAGAATACCGGGCCAAAGCCAGCCAAAGGAAGAGCCGGAGAAATGGTGGAGGTGGGGAGATAGATGGGCCTTTGAAAGACCCTCTCCCACCCCCATCAGCTCAAGTCAACATCCAAACAATAGAGACAAAAGGAGCCCGAGCAGCTTCTCGCTGGCTTCCAACAAAGCAGATTTTTAAAATCCTTCTGCTGAAACACAGAGGGTGGAGAAGGCTGAGGCTGGGTCGTCCCAGATTTAAAGGGAAGGCTCCCACCACACTTACCCCAAATTTCCAGATGCCATAATGCTAGGCTTGGGGAAAGAGGAGAATTTCGCTGGTTTGCGTGCTCTGGCCCCTCCCCGCCCCGGTCCCTAGAAAGTGAAACCCGAGGTAATGAGAGCCCCGATGGGAAGGGGGGGAACCCAAAGCCTCCCTGCTAGAGTCCTCTTCAGAATTAGCCCTCAGAAATACCATCTACAGACTAGGTTCCAGGGGGCAGGGAGATGGCAGAGAACGTTCATTTCTATTAGACCTCACACACAGATTTGCAAAGCCCAGCCTCCCTCCACTTTCACATCTGTCCCTCCTGTCTGGCTGCCAGCCAGCCGGGAGGGGGACATGCTGTCAGGGACTGGGAAAGCCCGCAAGGGGCCGCCTGAGCTTGAGCTGTTTCCTGCTCCTGTTCCCAGGTTCTCCCTGGAGAGTGAAGTCGACCTCCGGCGGCCCCTGGAGAACTTGGGGATGACCGACATGTTTAGGCCAAACCAGGCAGACTTCTCGAGTCTTTCAGGTAGGAGATTTTCCTTTCACTTTCTTCTGCTGGTGGACCGTGGGGTCCCTAAAAGGACAAAGGAGTGTGTCTCTGAGAGCCCCAACTGATCTGCCCGCGGGTCCACTTGTGTTTCAGATCAAGAGGCACTGTATGTGTCGCAGGCTTTGCAAAAAGTGAAGATTGAGGTGAATGAGAGCGGCACGGTGGCGTCCTCCTCTACAGGTGAGTCAGGCTCAGGTGAGGCCTGGTGACGCGCAGGCCAGGTCTGCCAGGACGGGCCCACATCTGGGATGAAGCCCGCGGTCCTGCTCTACCAGCCTCTCCTGCAGAGTGGCACCACCCCCCCACCCCGTGTCGAGGGCACTGCCCCGACCCCACCAGAGTTTCTCAGCCTAGAAGGTGGGCCCACTTGGCCTGGGAGCCGGGTCCCTCACACAATGGCTCCCGAGGTCCCCTGAAGGTGAAAAGCCCCCCCCCCACCCCAAGGCAGCCTGGCTTCTTCCCTCAGTGGCTAGTCAGCTTAAGGAACTTGCTCACCAAGACCCTCTAAGAGGGCACACATAAATGGCTGTTTGTGAGGAGCTGATAGATCTCTACGAAACTACTGGGGGAAATCCGGCCTCCGAGGGCTTCCCTAAACTGTTGAGGTTCACGGACAGGAGAACAACCAAGTGTCCTAGTCACCCTCCAGGGCTACCATCAGAAAGCGGGTGTCGGGGATCCCCGATGATCAGTCCAGGCGCCAGTGCCCAGTCCCTCCGTTCTAGATCATTATCCTTCTCTCTTAGCCATCATCGTCTCAGCCCGAATGGCCCCCGAGGAGATCATCATGGACAGACCCTTCCTCTTTGTGGTGCGGCACAACCCCACAGGTGAGCCGGGGCCGCGACGCTCCACTGCCCGCCACCCCCCGCCCCGTCTTCTTGCCTCAAGCACCAGTCTAGACAGGTGTAGACACTCCCCTCTCCCCAAGAGGACTCCAGACAAAACCCCATAGCTCTGCCCCACCTCCTCCATTCAGGGAGGATGTTCTGTCACCAACGGAGCACCGTGCCAGGACCCCAGCCCTAGCTTAGTCACAACAGCAGCTGTGACTCCAGACAGCTCACTCACGTTCTCACATCTCGGTTCATCCATAAACATGGGGCTGGGTGAGCCGTGCCGTTTCTCCCTGTTCTCATCTCCCACGTGCCTTCCTTCCTCAGGAACGGTCCTTTTCATGGGCCAAGTGATGGAACCCTGACCGTGAGAAAAGCAGCCCTCATCTGGGACAGAACTGGAGATGTAGCCAAGAAGAAGGAACTTCAAAGGAAAAAAAAAAGTTATTTTAACTAATGCTTCTGGAGAAAAAGGCAGCATTTGCCTTTTTTTTTTTTAATTTACCTTTAAAAAAAAGGGGGGGTAAATCTTTCAAATCTGCCTCCCAGACCTCAGCCTCTCCCAGGAGTGGGGAAGAGGACCTTTCAGTAAAACTCCCTCGTGGAGCCCCCCGGAGAGACCTCCGAAGCACAGTGGGGTCTCCACACCAGACTCTCAAACTCTACAACCGCTGGTGCACCTGCTTCTGCCCGGCGCTCTGCCCATCCGGGTCTTCAGACCTGGACCCCACCGAGACCCTGGCAGGTTGGCACAAGGTTTATGGGAGGTTTTGTGTGCTCGGTAGAAACGATTTGTGTTCCAGTCACGTTGCTGTCACTCTTGCACTGTCTGCCACTGCTGAGGAGGCTGGCGGCGGGCCAAAGTTGGCCAGTGGAAGAGGCACCCTTTCAGTTGGAGGTCTGTGCTGCCCCAGCCCAGAGGTCCCGCAGACTGGGCAGCACGCCTGCCCACCCCGTGTGGAGACCCGCCCTGACCTGGCCGTCTCCCTCCCCAGAAACAGTGTGCATTTATTATTTTGGAGTGTAGGTGACTTGTTTACTCATAGAAGCAGGTTTCTGCTTCCCACTAACTTTATTTTGCAGGAATGGAGGAAGAAAAAGTGTGATGTGTGCCTGGCTCTTGGCTCTAATCTCCTGGTGGGGAGGGTGGGATGCCAGGGGTGTGCTTGAGTATTTATCACATCCTTGTCGTTGTGTGCTTGTGTGAGAGAAAGAGGACTCTCAAGAAAAATGTATTATATGAGCTTGTTTGTAATGTTCCTTGGTGGTCTGTGTCTTGCGTCTCAGGAGTCTGGCCCCTTGACTGGCTGCCCCTCTGGGCGGCAAGCGTGGTGGGGCCCACACTGCCACCTTGTGGCTTCCCGAGCCCCATGGCTCCTCTCCCTTCCTGGCCCTTCCATTTGATGGCTAAGACCCCCGCCAAGATTATCTAACTTTAGGGACCAAAAGGATGTGGTGGGTCAGAGAGATTACAGCGAGGACAGAGTGGTTTCAAAATTTTCCAATATATTTAGGAACAGGAGAGCAAGGGGCTGCACGACCTAGCAGGACAGAACTTTCCCCAATTACAGGGTGATTCACAGCCGCATTGGTGACTCACTTCGATGTGTCATTTCCGGCTGCTGTGTGCGAGCAGTGGACACGTGAGAGAGGGGGAGAGAGATTGAGAGAGAGAGGAGAATGAGAGAGACCATGAGCTCGGACTTAACAACCCTAGCTGGATAATCTTCCTGAAAACCAACGAGCTAGGGGGCATGGCATGAAGACCAATTTGTTGAAGAACTGCATAGAGATGTCAAATGAATGAATGTAATCCAAATAGGACCCTAATAACCTCCCCCCCACCCCACCCTTGTGCTCTTCAGTGAAAAATCTTTGTTTGTTTCTCATAATGCACTGGACAGTGACAGCTACACATAGTACCCATAAGGATACCCAAATGTGGGGTCCAACTTTCTTGAAGTTGTGTTGAATCATATGCTTTTTCACTTTTGATATATAAACAAGTAAAATATGTTTAAAAAATAATAAATTAATTAAAATATTCCAAAAGAGTCCCTGTCTTCACTTTCCACATTCCACACAGTACAAAACCAGAATCCTACCAGTCCATAGACTTTTCCAGTAAAGGGGATCTTTATGAAACATACACCCACAAGCCCAAGGCACGAAGACCTGCCCCAGGCGAGTTCACGGGGCTGACCACAGGGCTTCTGCAAGAAGGCCCACAGGACAAGCTGTGCAGGGCGTGGTTCTCCCCCTGGGTGTCACCCTCAAAAAGGAAAGAGGGGTCCCCCACACCTTGCACCTGCCCTGAGACCTGCTTGTGCGCACTGTCCCTCTGGGTTCCCATCTCTGTTCATGCCGTTGCCTTCCCTGCCAAATGCCCCCACCCCTGTGCCTACCCCACTCCCCACTTCTCAAAACCCAGACCAAGTCCAGTCCCTTGACCTGATGTTCCCCATGGGTCCAGTCCACACCATCACTCTCTACTTGGCATTTAGCAAGGTTCCTTTTTCCGGGTGTGTAACAGTGCTTGCATTCATGTGTGCTCTTTGAGTGTGTGTTGCCCTCACCATCCCCATGCACAGATCGGGTTCCTTTGAAAACAAGGCTCTTTTGTGATATAGACTCTCTTAATATCCTCCTTAAAACGACATCCTGGAAAGTCTTTTATTCTCTTCCTCTAGTCTCTTGAAGGCTCTTTCCAGGGGACATAACTCCCCCAATTAGTTTCTGTTCATATCTTCAAAAAAATCATCTTTTAAACTAAAAAAATTACCAAGAACTAGCTGCCGAAATTGTATGCTGTCCAGCTCCAGAATCCTAAAGAGAGGATTGATAGATCCAGCCTCCTGGAAACCTAGGTCTTCTCTCTCTCTCTTTTTAATTTTTATAAATTTTAAGGAACCTCTATACCCAACGTGGGGCTTGAACTCATGAACTCACGCTCAAGAGTCCTATGCTCCTCAGACTGAGCCAGTCCCTAGGTCTTGTCTTAAGAGGAACTAATTACCATCTGGGGGCTCTTGGTCAAATGCTGTCTGACAGTTAATAGGTAGGTGAGTTCTCCATCACTGGAAGTGTTTAAGGACAGCCAGGATGACCTCTTGGTGGCAATGCTGCTGCAGTCAGGGTCTACTTTTTTTTTTTTTTTTAAGATTTTATTTATTTATTCGACAGAGATAGAGACAGTCAGCGAGAGAGGGAACACAAGGGGAGTGGGAGAGGAAGAAGCAGGCTCATAGCGGAGGAGCCTAATGAGGGGCTGGATCCCAGAACGCCGGGATCACGCCCTGAGCTGAAGGCAGACGCTTAACCGCTGTGCCACCCAGGCGCCCCCAGGGTCTACTTTTTAAAACACATATTTTAATCTAAATTTAATTTTAAATGTCAGGTGACTTGTTTAAGTGATACCAAACACAAGCTCATAGTAAGACACTCAGTTTGAAAGGTAAAAATGGGAACTTAATTGGTCCCTAGTTTCTTCGGGGTTCTCTTAGAACTTCACTAAGCATTTATAAGCATATTTAAAATATTCTTCACTTTCATACAAATAAGATCATCACAAACACACACACACACACACACACACACACACACACAGAGTGTTCGGCAACTTGCATTATTTACCTAACGATACATCCTACACCCCTCATTCTCTTTACCAGTTGTGTACACAGACGCACTATAATTCCTGAACCATCACTGACGGATTTTGGTGCTTCCACAGCCTTTTTAATTGTATTTTTGTTACCAACAAGGCTGAGATGGACATCCTTGCTCATTCACTCCAGTGTACATGTGCTCGTGTGTCCGTAGGATAAAATCTTAGCGCAGGACTAAGGATCAAGGACCTCTCAACCCTGCGGTCATGTGACTCTGGTAATATAAACATTTTCAAAGGCACAAAACAGTCAAAAATGATCATTCTGCCTGGTTAGAATCTTACTTCTTCTCAAGCTTAAATAAGCCTTCACAACTTTCCTAAATGAGCCCACTGCTGTGAATAAAGATAGATTTTAGGCCTTGAACTAAAGGAACCTTCACATTATAATTTTCTCTAAATTGTGTTAGACTTCCTTGGAGCAACTTCAGATTATGATGTAAATCCAGAAAGGGTGTTCATTCAACCTACTCACTCCCCAATCATTCAACATTTGCTAAAGGCCTTCTCTCTGACCCTGTCATTCCTGCTTCCCTCTAGAGGGGCAGTAAGGGACCTTTTTGGATGCCTCCAACATGGTGCACTGAGATGTTCAAAGGGGTTGTTTGGCACCTTCTTATGGATTCCTCTCTTGGGATTCGTCTTGTTTAGGCTTTCTCTTCTCCCCTAAGGGTCCATATAGTAAGAGGGGCCCTAAAGCCCAATCAAACCTGGAAGGAAGGTCTTCCTCTCTCCTTAGAAAGCCAATGGATTAATTATACTGGAATTAAAATGTAAATTTTGGAAGGAAGGTGGGAGGGAAGGAAGGAAGGAAGGAAGGAAGGAAGGAAGGGAAGGGGGGAAGGGAGGGAAGGAGAGAAAGAGGGAGGAAGAGAGGGAGGAAGGGAGGGAGGAAGAGAGGGAAGGAGGAAGAGAGGGAGGGAGGAAGAGAGGGAGGAGAGGTAGGGAGGAAGGGAAGGAGGGGGGAGGGAGGGAGGGAGGAAGGGAGGGAGGGATGAATGGAGGGAGAGAGGGAGGGAGGGAGGGAGGGAGGGACGGAGGGAGGGAGGGAGGGAGACCAGTATGCATAGCCCACTGAAGCTACTCTGAGCCTTTGAAAGATACTCTCAACCTCAGTAAGTGCTTCCTCTTCCCTTTCCAATTCTCTGGCAAGCTCTGTGGGACAAAGATGGAACTAGAAAGTCATTGTAGAACTAGCGGAAAGGGGCCGTAGAAGCCACTGGGCCTGCTTCTAGCTGGCTCAGACCAGAGATGCCCAAACTAGGCACGGCCTGATCCAGTTCACAAGAGCACTGAGATTTGCGGCCAAAACTTCAGCTGGTACTCAAGTATTCCTCCTTCTGCACGGATACGTCCTTTGTCTTGTACAGACCTCCCTTGGGGGTCATAGTGGGGAGCTGGAGTCATGAAGGTAACGGTCCCAGAATTCAGGGATACGGGGACCCAGATAGATCTTCTGTCCTCCTTACCTCTCAAAAATATGACCAATTCCATGCACTGGGCTAGCTGTTGAGGATTTACCCATCGGTAACAGGTTGGCTTAGAAACTCAAAGAGTCTCTAAAAGCGGAGCAGGTTCGCTGGGTTCAACCGTGGATGGTTCAAAAAACCATCCATCCCTGCTGAGAAGTGTCAGGAGAGAAAAGTTCATCAAAAGGCCTCACCCACGCAGAGAGCTTGCTCCAGGAGGTGCCCTATTTAACTGTGCCCTCTGCTCTTCTCAGATATTTTGGGGACAGCGATGATGATGCGGCCTCACAGTACAAAGCCTGCCCAGCCCTGCCTGGCTTCGCTCTGGCCCCCCTCCTCCACCCTTGCAAATCTCTCTTCCTCCATCGCTTTCGAAATGAAAAGCCAACAAGATCTGCTTCCAGCCGTCATTACTGCACATTTCTTATAAACCTGACACAGTGGAATTATTTATCTGCCCACGTGTGGGCAATGAGTATGACTCATTCTGTAAATCCCTCCATGGTAAAAATATTCTAACAGAGTGAAACTTGTCAAGGAGACACCATCTGTTTTCCAAGCCACTCTTTTTTTTAGGTGGTTCCTCAAGTAAGTTTCGTTGTAATAGTAGCAAATGCTTATGTGGAGATGAGGAAACCAGGCAGAGAGGGGTTGAGAAACTTGTCACTGTTATTATTATTATCATTATTGTTATTATTATTACTGTGATTACATAACAGCCCAGGTGCCTCCATGCTCCTTGTTACACTGCTCCACCCCTCTCTGTGGCATTTGTGAACACAGGTCTCCCCGCCCCCACGTGTCAGCCACCAGCACGCCCTTACACCTCTGCCTTCAGCCTGCATACCCACGTCCTACCACCACACAGCCTTTTCCTTTATTCCCTAGCCACCAGATGTCGCTTTGACTCCAGTGGAAAGCCCTTCTTGAAGCAAAGCAGCTGTAGCTTCTGCCAAAATCTCGCCAAGTTTGAACCCCATACGATTTAACAAGTATTTATTTAAAAAGCTTAACTTGATACTGGGTACTGTGAAGCCCTTTTAAAAAGCATAAGTGACCTTTCTTACTATCAAGTACCTAAGGAGAGTAGACGCCAAAAAGCCAAACTGCTACGTGAGTCACTGCCAAAGATGGTTGAGGGGACATCGACAAAATGATCGCCGCGGTCTACACTAGAGTGTAAGGCTCATCAGGAGCGGGCGCTTGATGGAAACTTACAGGATGGATAAGGTGGATTCGGGTCTGTGGGGGCAGGAATGGTAGGGCATTTCAGAAAACAGTGTGAACAAAATGACAAAGGAACAATATTAGCAAGTCATGTTCAAGACACACACCTGAGGAGGAAGTCCCAAGTCACTGGGTTGGGATTCAGACTGCTGCCTCTCTCCTCTGATAACCCAGCCAGTCAACACTCCCCCTCCTTGAAACACCCTTTCCTGATCTAGTCAGGCAAGTCTGGCCTATGACCCTTGAATCAGCCATGCTTTCTTGTTATACCTCATGTCCCAGGATTATAGTCTGCAAGCCTACGAAAAGGTGGTGACGTTGACCACGCGGGGGAAACCAAAAGATAGGATGGTTTCAGGGGAAGGCGAAGGAAGCTCCTCAGTGAAGCTTGAGATGACAACGGAATTTTCTTTTCATTTTGTAAAAAGATTTTATTTATTTATTTGAGAGAGAGACACAAGCAGGGGGAGCTGCAGAGGGACAGGGAGAAGGAGGCTTCCCGCTGAGCAGGGAGCCCAACGTGGGGCTCGATCCCAGGACCCCGGCATCATGACCTGAGCCAAGGGCAGACGTTCAACCAACTGAGCCACCCAGGCGCCCTGACAATGGAATTTCCAAATGGGGGATCCAGTGTACACTTTTCAACCAATGTTGGGTATCTGCTGCTGTATGTCAGGCACTGTGCTGGGCACAGTAAAAACAGCAAAACAAGACAGTTTATCGTCTAGCAGGAATAATAGACATCAGACATGCTACCACTATATGCAAAATCAGAATGTAGCCCATTTAGGATCAGAAGATTTAAACATCTAGATGTGATAACCGTGGATACCAATCGTCATTGACGCCAATCAACAAGCACTATGCTGGAGGATGATGTGAAGAAACAAAAGATGACTAAGATAGCATCCCTGAAGGAGCTTCCAATCCGGCGGAAGACACAAGGCGGCTTACATGTGTAGTCAGCAGACACTACGGCATGCTTACCAAGTTTACCAGAGTTCTTAGTTACCAGGAACAGAAACCAACTCTATGGGCACCTGGGGGGCTCAGGCGTTAAGCGTCTGCCTTCGGCTCAGGTCACGATCCCAGGGTCCTGGGATCGAGCCCCGCATCAGGCTCCCTGCTCGGCAGGAAGCCTGCTTCTCCCTCTCACACTCCCCTTGCTTGTGTTCCCTCTCTTGCAGTCTCTCTCTGCCAAATAAATAAATGAAATCTTAAAAAAAAAAAAAAAAAAAGAAGCCAACTCTAGCTAAGGGAAGCACCAAAGGAAACTGGTGAGCTCAGGGAATTGCCAGGAGAGCCAGAGAACCACAGGGAGGTCTCGTACTAGAGACAGTGCTCCCAAATCACACTGGTGCCCCTGCCCTAACCTTCACTGGGCACAGGACACTGCCATTGGTGCCACTGCAATGGAGCCCTAAGTTTCGGTCCTCTGACCCTCTGCCAGAGTCTGACCTCCCCTCCATCACCTCGTTCCTTCCCAGACCAAAGTCCAGGCAGATGCGCAGACTGGCCGAGTCCAGCAGACGTGCCAAGGCTGAGGTCCCAAAGAAGGCTGAAAAAGTGAATGTCAGGAAACTCCATATGCTTCACTGGGAGCTTGTTCTATCTTCCCCTGGACTCATGAGGTGGGATTCCTAAGCCCTAGGAAGTGGGGTTAGAGCCTGGGAGGTGAAAGAGAATGGCAAGCATCTACCACAGAAGGTATTCTAACTGTCCAGACTGTTAGGAACAGTAAGTAAGGTTCCAACTGCTCAGTTAAAAAAACAAAAGAAAGAGGGCTACAAATGACATCATCGGGGAACTATGGACTACTTAAAGAATGTGCAAAAAATGGGTGCGGAGGCACCTGGGTGGCTCAGTTGGTTAAGTGTCCGACTCTTGATTTCAGCTCCAGTCATGATCTCAGGGTCGTGGGGTCGAGCCCCATGTCGGGCTCTGCACTCAGCACAGAGTCTGCTTGTCCCTCTCCCTCTGCTCCTCCCCCTGCTTGCTCTCCCTCTCTCTCAAATAAATAAATAATATCTTTTTTAAAAAATGGGTGCAGAGTTGGGGCGCCTGGGTGGCTCAGTCATTAAGCGTCTGCCTTTGGCTCAGGGCGTGGTCCTGGCGTTCTGGGATAGAGCCCCACATCAGGCTCCTCCGCTGGGAGCCTGCTTCTTCCTCTCCCACTCCCCCTGCTTGTGTTCCCTCTCTCACTGGCTGTCTCTCTTTGTCAAATAAATAAATAAAATCTTAAAAAAATAAAATTAAATTTAAAAATAAAACAAAAAAATGGGTGCAGAGGACATCACAAGAGGGAGAAACACAGAGCATAAACTCACAGAGACAGAAGACTTGAGGCCACTCCTCCAACCACTGCAGGAGCCACTGCCTATAACCAGAAGAGGAAAGGCTTAGAGAGGTGTCAGCCCGGTTTGTAGGGTGACAATACAAATGCCATCTGCACCTATGAAGGTGAATCTCCCCTCTGACCCTCCAGACTTACCGTTGACTCTTCCTCCTTCTCCTTTACTTAGATGAGTTATCAACGTCATTTGATGGGTCCATTACAGGCATCTCTCCAATTTGTCCCTCTCCATTTCATCTTTGTGCCTGGATTCCAAAAGATAATCTTCCAGCCTTCCATTTATCCTTTCAAATTGTCTCCCCCACCCCGTTTTACTATAAGATTAACTTTCTTGAAACAATTCTCACCAAGTTATCCACCAGCTCAGGCAACCATAATGACTCCCAACTGCCCACTGCATCAAATCGGAACTTCCCTGCAGACAGAAGCCAAATTGGATCCACTGACTGAGAGATTCACTACATTCATCTTTTGCTAACAGTGACGAGATCCAGTCCACCGTCTTCAAGTTAGTTTGAACCACCTTGAAGTCTACAACTCGACATGAGCAAAACCCATATTTCTAACAATTCCCTCACGAATCTTCTCTTTTCTGCAGCGAGGCATACCACGTTGAGACAAGGAATTCTAGAAAGTATCAGCTTTCCAAGGAGTGTAGGAGTTCACATCTCTAGAGCTTCCAAATTTCCACGCGCTGTTGCTCAGCTGTTTTACCCCTCATTACTTCCTTATCTACAACCTTCCTCCCCACCCCCAGGACCACATTTCTTTTCATTCGTTTTGCCTTCTGCCCTGCCTACACATCTCCTTTCCTTCTTTTCATTTCGTAATGATTTACCCTTCCTAACTCCAACAGCTGGCTTTATTGATCTTATTCTTGACATTAAAAAAAAAAAAAAAAAAGATAGTTCAGCCAACGTCTACGTCATTGGCAAGCTGAAGGTATACACAGAGGACAAAGGGGATTGACAAAGAGGAAAAAGAAAAAGTAGAAGAAAGAAGTTGAGAAAGGGAGAAAGTGAGCAGCGATATCACCAACGAGTATTGACCGTGTGCCGGATACTTTCTGTACAGCCTCAAAACAACCCTGCAAGGCTGTTACGGCCATCCTCAGTTTTTCAATAAGGAGACTGAGGGCTAAATGACTCACCTGAGGCCACACATCTAGTAAGGGTCAGAGACCGGACCGTATCCCAGGTGAATTAGGCCCCTTGTCTTGCAAGGATAGCATATTACTTCCATATCCAAGAGTAAGAAAAAAAGAACATAAAATGGAGACGGGTGAGGCCTTACCAACAATTGCTCCGAGCGTTATTCAAAAATAATAACATCACTTTCAACATGACAAACTGGAAGGTTTTCTCTTATCCCGACACGCCAATTGCTTCACATCGCGAGAAAACACGGAGGCAGGGGCACGCATGCTCACACGCGCACGCCGGCCACCGAAAAGCCCGTATTTTAATTCACAGCCTCATCTTTACACTTGTGTCCACGTTACACCTGTCCCTTTTTAGTTTTGACCAGTGCTCTTTGTTTCTTCTTGTTTCGCCGTCTCGTTCATGCTCCTCACCCTTTTCCTCACATCACTTTCAGATCAGCCCCTCCTTTTCTTTTTTCTTTCCCATCTCCCTCATTACCTACACATTTCCCCTACTTCAGGCGAGAGCCGCATCTAACAGGTTCTCAGTACATATCTATTTTGGGCTCCATACTTACTCTTGTTACCCCCCCACCCCGCCACCACGCTTTGTCTAGTCTTCCTCAAGTCCCCAAGTCAGAGCTTGTTCCCCACATCCAGTTCCCACCCTGAGCCCTCTCCATCGCCCCCGCCCGTCCATCAGTCCTCACAAACTCCAGTAGTCGTCCCCTCCACCTCTCACCCCTTTTCCCGCCTTTTCCCCCCAAGGTTCCGAAGCGCGAGGACCTCATTGTCCTCCTCCCCCCATCCTCCAACCGGCCCACCAGACGGCCTTGTTACCATGACGACAGAGCTACTCAAAGCTGAAATCAAGGACCTGGTTGCCATGGCTTTCGCTTCTCCGCCTCCAGCCCCGCCCGCGCGCCCCGCAGCGCTGGCGCCTGCGCGGTACGCCACTCCGAGGGCCGCCGAGCCGGGGCGGGACGGGGCGGCGCTTCAAGCGAGAGGGAGGGAAGGAGGAGATAGGATAAGAAAGGGAGTGGAGCTGGCGCGTACGGTGGCCGAAGAGGGACGCGCCGAGCCGGAGGCTGCAGGATGGTAGGCTGTGCGGAGAGGGAGGGGAGGGGGAACCGAGGGGCGTGGGCTGCACCTGCGGGGGTCCTCGGGGGCCGCCCTCTGTGCGGGCCGCCCTCTCTTCCTCCCGTCCTCAGAGGCCCCATTTACTCGGGCGGGTGGGCCAGCCGGCCTCGGAAAGAAGAGCAGCTGGAAATGGCTTTGGGGAGAAAGGGCGGGGAGGGGGCGCATTTGTGGGGCGAGAGGGGGCTGGCTAGGGGGCGGCGGGACCGTCCCGAGCCGGGGGGAGCGCGCGGGTGGCGGTCCAAGGGGTCCCGACCACTGCCGCAGGGAAGTCGCCCGAGGAAGAGGGGCGCGGGGGCCTGCCGGCGAAGGCAGGCGGCGGGGTTGGCGGGTCACCAAGACCCTCTGTTCTCGTGCAGCCCAGAGGAACAGCGGCCTCCGGGGAGATTGGTGTGTGGGAGGGGAGAGTTTCCGGGTCCGAGGAGTGGACGTCCTGCCTCGGTGTATCGCCCTGCTCGCCTACAGGCTGGGGTGAGGTGGGAAAGCCAAGTGGGCTCGAGGTCTTGCTCTCCGGGACCCAGGCTTCGAATCCCCGGCTCCCGTGCTCTTAGCTCTCCACCCCCCCCCATCCCATTCTCTTTCCGGAGCCCAGGCCTTCCGTCTTCCTGCGGGCATCCCGCTCCCCCACCCCCCAATCTCAGAGGCGCAGGGCTCCCTTGCGCCTCTCTGTTGCCCTCCCGCCACGCTAGCAGTGTGTCCCTTCCCCACCACCAAACCCCCTTGATTTCTGATTTAGCCTACTAAATAAATACTGTTTCAAACACCCACGGATTCCAGCCCTTGGTAATGCCCAGGGAGAGGCGAACTGCAGGGAGAAGAAGCTAACTCCAGGGTGTAGACTGGACCCCCTGGAACTGGGAAACTAGGGGTGCACGGGGTAGTGAGGGCTCTGCACTCCTCCCCACTCTACTGGGCGTGCACTTCGTTCCACAAAGCTCCAGGAACCACCCAGGATGTCCTAACCAAGGAACTGAAAGGGAAATTGGTCACCTGGTATCTGGAGAGGAGTGGGTGCATAGCAGGAGGCACCCTAAAAGAAAAAAAAAAAAAAAGAGTACTGTCAGTGGCCAGAGGCCTAGATGGCTGAGAAGAGGGTGGAATTTACCCCGGGCATACGACTGGCACTGGAGGGCAGTGCACTGGGGACATCGGCAAGAGTGTGTGGCTGTGATGGGGTGGAGAATTGAGGTAGCTTCTGGAGAGACAAAATACCCCATTTTAGCATGGTGGTGAATAGAAGGACCACAGAAGAAAGCAGACATCTCTTTGGTTTCAGCTATGAGCTGCTTGTCACTGTACTAGGCATTTTACTGACCTTTGGAAGACAGAGGTAGGAAACAGGAGGTGAAGGAACAATCATAGTGACAGTGTGTTACAGCTCTTACCGTGTGGCAGGCACAACTGCATATATCAACTCACTTAATCTCTCCAAATAGGTAAGTACTTTTATTACATCCATCTTACCAGGATACTGAGGCCTTGAGACATAAAATAATTGCCTGAGGCAAATTTCTGAACTACCGGAGCCAGAACCCAAATGACAGACTCCAAAGCTCTGTCATGCCCCAGAGGAAAGGCACCTGCTGGTGGGAATACCCAGAGGTGACAGCAAGGGCTGAGTTTTGAAGCCAGTGGGAGCTATGAATAGAGACGAGTGAGACGCATTTCTGGGACATGCGCATTTGTGGCTGTGTTTGTGGAGTAAAAGAATGCCAAGAACCAAATCTCTGACCCTCAGCTCTGCCCCCTGCCCCTAGATGCGGTTCATGCTGCTGTTCAGCCGACAGGGAAAGCTGCGGCTGCAGAAATGGTACCTGGCCACATCAGACAAGGAGCGAAAGAAAATGGTCCGGGAGCTCATGCAGGTGGTTCTGGCTCGCAAGCCCAAGATGTGCAGCTTCCTGGAGTGGAGGGATCTCAAAGTCGTCTATAAGAGGTGACTCGCCACCTGCTTTCATGGGTGTCTGGGTCCTGCTGGGGCTCTGGCAGTGGGTTCAAATATCTGAGCAATAAGGTCCAGGAGAACTGGAAGCTAAGGACATTTGGAGGGCAGTGATGAACTCCAGCTTCCTTTGCTTTCCAAACTTACCTGGAAGAAATTCTGGTTCCCTAGTCATTTCGCTCATGCCTGACACCTACTTCACGCACATACCTCTGTCGCCAGGGCCTTCTCCTGTCCGTCACACGTGTCCCTTGCAGCCTCATTCAACAGTTAGAGATCCTGCACCACCTTTCCCCAAACACACACGCGCACACGCGAGCACACACACACCCTGTCGAGTTCCTTCTTGAGCACGTGAATTAGTTGGCTCAGGTTTTTGCTGAGTCAAACTGAACAGGTCAGAGGGCAAGAGGGAAAGAGCTTGCTTGTTTGTCTCTGTCTTCTGAGAGCCACCGAGAGGCAGAGTGAGTTGTTACTATTTGCATACCCCGGGGCCACCCCGCCTGTGTCCAGTAGGGACACAGACCCTGCGCTGGGAATGAGGAGAAGTGGGAGGTTTGGGTGCACAAAGCCTGGGTTCTGAAGCAGGCCCAGCAGCCCCTCCAGAGAACCCGCGTGTGCCCTTGCCCCCAGATACGCCAGCCTCTACTTCTGCTGTGCCATCGAGGGCCAAGACAATGAGCTCATCACGCTGGAGCTGATCCACCGGTATGTGGAGCTCCTGGACAAGTACTTCGGCAGTGTAAGTCTCCCTACCCACCCTGTCCCTACCCAGCAGTCCCCTCTTTCTACCAAACCCTGGGACCCTTCCAGTCTCTGCCTGGAAGATTTGGGAGAGGTGAAGTTGGAGGGGGGAGAACAGTAATTAATTCCCGTCTTTAAGCCTTAAGCCTATTAGCCATCTCCCTTAATCAGCCCAGGGGAGGGGTTATGCACCAGAATCTGCCACTCAGTCAGTCCATCTAGAGCTCAGCTCCGACATCTCACAGAAGGACGGGGACCATGCTCAGATTTTATCAATGGCTCCTGACCTTGACTTTGCATTGGAATTTTCTGGAGAGTTGGGGTTTCGTTTTGTTTTTTCTTTTTTTAATGAGTGATGCCTGGGTTGCACGCCCAGCCCATCTGGATTAACTGATCGGGGGTATAGCCCGGGCATGGACAGTCAGCTCAGATCTTAGACGGGGAAGAGTAATAATTCCATCATATGTATTCTAAATTAACAGCTTACAAAGTGCTTTCAGCCTCTCGTGTCTGCTCCTTATTTTATCCTGTGCGTAGGTGTTGTTATCTCAATTTTCAGATGAGAAAACAGACTCAGAGAAATGAAATGTCATGTCCATCTAGCTTCGTAGTGGCAGAGCCGTGCTTGGCACCCAAGTCTTTCCACCCGTGATCCAGAATCTCATCCTTCCCGGCCCCATGGTGCCCAGGGAGGGAGACTAGCCTGGCCTCTGGTGGGAACAATGGCACAGATTTTGGGGGGAGGGCAGCAAGAACCACAATCAAGGGTAGATTAGGGCAACTCATATTTCATGTTCACAGAGAAAGAGGCTAGAGAAGGAGAAGGAAAAGTCAAACCGAGTACTAGGGCCTCAGGGTTCGGGGGTTCATAGGCCTGGGGCAGGAGCCCAAGATGGGAGCAGTGGTCACAAAGAAGACTGTGGAGCCATGAAAAGAAAAGAGGTGGGCAGCTGGGGTGCCGGGGGTCGGGGGGAATGCACCTTGACACTCAAGTCTGCCTTCTTCCCGTCCTCCCAGGTGTGTGAGCTGGACATTATCTTCAACTTTGAGAAGGCCTACTTCATCTTGGATGAGTTTCTGATGGGGGGTGATGTCCAGGATACCTCCAAGAAGAGTGTGCTGAAGGCCATCGAGCAGGCAGACCTGCTGCAGGAGGTACGGGCCCGGGACAGTGAGGAGGAGGAAGAGTACCGTGACAGAGGGGGCCCTTCCTTCCCTGGACAGCTTGCCTGCCAGCCACAGCTGCCCCCTTCCGGCCGCCAAGGGGACCCCCCTGCCTGTGGCGTCTGGCCCCCACGGCGCCTGCCCGGTTGGCCAGCTTGCCCTCAAGCACTGACTGACTGCTCAGGGTGGGAGGCCGGGGTAGCAGGCAGCCCGCCCGTGCCCGTTCTCCCTCCTTCTCCCAAGACCCAAGATGTCTCGCCCAGCCAGATCTCCTTGGTCCCATACTTCTCTTGGCATTTAGGGTTGCTCAGGGAATTGGAGAGGGGCACACCATAGGTAATTCTTTCTTCCCTGGTGTCTCCCCCACCTTTTTTCTTTCAACATGCACACTCAAAAGCCTCTGCTCCTCAGAAGCAAAGGGCTGTGGGGACTTGGGGGTTGGGGTAGAGGGTGCCTAGCTGTTGGTTCTCCTGCTATCCAACACCCCCGCCCTCACCCCATTACTGCCTGCCCCCTCTCTGCTGTGCCACTGCTGAGACTTGGTGCAGGGAGATGAGTCACCAGAATCTGCAATGACAAGCAAGCTGGCCTGAGCTGGCTCTGAGGAGGGGGAGAGATGGGGGCTTATCTCTGCAGTAGGAGAAAGGGCAGAATTGAACTTGCCACCTCACTGGTCCAACTTCCCCTTCACACACACACACACACACACACACACACACATGCCCTGGCACACACACCCACCCCTGTTACTAGTGCTCTGCTCAGACCCTAATGACTCATTTCTCTGCAGTCTGGTTCACCTTCCCTCAGGGACCTGATGCCAACTTATTACTCCCTGCCCCCACTTTGAATAAAAGGACCCAACCATCTGGCACCCCCAGCCTCCAGAAAGCGGGTTTCCCACCCCTTAGTCCCAGCTTCACACCCTTCCCCCTCCAAGACTGAGCCCCCGCTCCCCAAGCTTCTGGTTTTGGGTTCTCTGGGTGGTGGCAGACTCAACCTGGACCCCCTCCTTTCCACAGTTGGCTCTGGAGGGGGGGGGTGGTCCCTGGAGACTGGGGACTGGAGACTGTTCCAGCTTTGAGCTCACACTGGCTTTTCTCTCTCCCCTCCCCATGTCTCTCTGTGTTCCCCCCACTCGTGATTGTCTTTGTCTTGCCCACCCTACTGTCCCTCATTCCCTGTCTGCCTCTCCTGGTGTCTCTGCGTCACCCTCTGTCTGTCTCTGCCTCAGGAGGATGAGTCGCCTCGCAGTGTGCTGGAGGAGATGGGTCTGGCATAGCCCCCCCGCCCTGCCCCCGGCCTGGGCCTCGTGGAGACATGGGGAGCTGGTGGAAAGGCAGGGCATGAGTGCCCCTTTTCTTGGTGGGACCCAGCTGCCCCTCCTCTGCTGCCTCACCTTCTTCTGGAGTGAGCTGTGGGCTCAGGACCCTCAAACATTCCTTCCCTCACCTCTATCTCCGTTTCCCCTTTCCCCAGCGAAGGTTTTAGGAGCTAGGAGGTAGGAAAATGTGACCAAAATGGGGGTGCTATTTGGCTTTCATTCCCTGCCTTTGAAGAACTAACGTTACCCCAAACCTGCTCCCCTCCCTTATAACTGTAAATATATAAATATGTCAGGTTAAAGGGAAAAGGTTTTCAGGGCTCTTCTCTTCTCCCTTGCCCCATAACCTACCTCCACCCTGCCCCAGTAGCCAGCCAGGGCAGCTTCTCTGCCTGGGGTAGGGGTGGGGGGATTTCTGGGTATTAAGAGGGAAGGCCTTTCCCCTCATCTACCCCTCCTCCTTGGCTGCAGTGGGGACTCTGTCCAATGCCAGGGGAAGGAACAGCATGGTTAATTTTTTTCTAACCTTGCCACTTTGAGGGAAGTGAGGGCTGGGGGAAGGGTAGGCTTTATGGGAGACTGTCCCTCCTTCACTCCATGTTCTGGGTGAGGCAGGAGCTAAGGGTGGGGGGGGTGTGGGAAGTGTCTGACTTTATTTCCTTTCCTCTGAAATAAAAGGAAAAGCATTTCTGGACTTTGCCTGCTTAGGCTCTGTGAAGGAAGGAAAGACTCCTGGGATCAGTCAGGAGGGCATGAGAACTAGGATTGCCAGAGTTAGAGGGAAAAAACAAACAAACAAATGGAGGCCATCCAGTTCAGTTTGAAAGATTATGAATATTTTTAGGATGACCATGTCCTATGCAAATACATCCATTGTTTATCCAAAGTGAAAATTTGAGTGTCCTGTACGTTACCTGGCACCCCGATTCCAAACGGACTTGTGAGCTCAATACCTCTCCTAACATGGTACCTCCAGCTCCCGAGCCGCCTTTGGCCAGGGAGGAGGAACTCCATGGACACGGTTTCACCCCTGGGAGGTTTCTTTGTGGAGGATTTCATTCAGCTGGTTTAGTTTTATTTGGAGAGAAGAATCAGGGGTATGGCCAACCCTGTATGCTTACCAAAGGGTTGAGAAGTGGCTAAAAGCAGGGTGTTTCTGTAGGTGGAAGCCCCTCCTCCCTGTTCATTTTGAAGTACACAGGGCCAAGGAATTTAGGGGGCAGGTAAGGGAGGCGAGTGGGTGAGGTTGGAACAGGGGCTGTGAGGAGCCACCAGTACTGCCTAGGTTGCCGGAGGATCACGGATAGAAGACCCTTCTAAGTGGCCTGGAGCTGCCCCACCCTGGGGACCAATGACTTTAACCACCACCACCACCACCACCACCCAGGCTGGAAGTGGAATTTGGGCTTTCTTCGTAGATATAGGCCATATTCTACTCTGAAATACGGCTGAAAGCGGTTCCACCACCCTGGCTTTTGAACAGGAGGAGATGGGTGTTGTGGCTGGCGCTTCCCTCACCGCCCCTTGGGAAGGACCACGGAGGCCCAAGGGGACGGGTGAATAACGGAGAACAAAGTCCTAATAAAATAGTCACTTTTATTTCTTAGCAAAACTATTTCCTCCGTGAGGGGTATTTACAACAGAGAAGGGAAAGAATAGGTAAATTCATAGCGATCTGGAGAGGGTGGAGAGGCTCCTAGGAGGCCCAAAGGGCAGGAGACAGACACTTCTTCACACAATTAACTGGAACAGCTTTTTCCGGTTTTGGACGGGGACGTCCCGAGAGGGACGAGATGGGGACAGAGGCCCGTGAGGGGAGGAGATTCGCACAAACCACCCACCCGCCCGCCTGGGGTGGCCCCGGGGGCCTCCTTGAGTGAGTTTGGGGAGTGCGGGCTTCGAATCCGGGGAAGCGGTCTGATGGGTCCCGGCGCAGCCCGGGGGCGGGGCGACCCGAGGGCGGGGGCGGGGCCGGGAGGCGGCCAGGGGCGGGGCTGGGGTGCATGCAAACACCAAGAAGGGAGAGGAGCAACACGGAGGGGGGTGGCAGCGCGCGCGGCTGCGGCGCGCGGGGGCGGGACCAGAGCAGGTCACGGGCGCCGGAGCAGCACGTGCTCGATGTAATTCTCCAGCTCCTCCTGCTCCTGCATCCGGCGCTCCTCCGCCTCCGCCTCCTCCTGCGCGCGCCGCGCCTGGGCCTCCCGGCCAGGATAGTGGTGCGAAGGCGGCAGGGCGTGGTGGTAGTGGCGGCGGCGCGAGGCAGCGGAGGGCTGCAGTGTCCGCGGCCGGATGTAGTTGGGAAAAGGGTGGTAGGGCCCGGGGGGAAACAACTCGTCCTCCTCGCGATCCCAGGGCGGGAGCACCTCGTTCCAGTCGGGCAGCTCCTCTCGGGCAGGGGCGGGGGCGGGGGGCGGGGGCTGCGGGGAACGGACGTGGGTGGGGGCGGGGGCGGCCCGGGGGTGCGGCACGGGCTCGGGAGGGGCGTTCTTCTTCCGCTTCCGCTTCTCTTCCACCTCCTCGATGATGCTGACCACGTCGTCCGCTGGCAGGTGGAGTTTGGTGGACAGCTCAATGAGGCTGTCGATCGTCTGAGGGTCCATCTCTTCGTCGTCGTCCTCCTCCTCCCCGCCCTCCTCTGCCCCCTCAGCCTCCTTCCGACGGTGGCCGGGCATCTCTTCCTGGGAGCGCTTGTCCTCGGCTCCGGCTTCCCCGTCCTCCTCCTCTGCGAACAGCAGCGCGTTCTGCCGCGCCCTCTCCGCCTCCTCCGCCTCTGCCTCCGCCTCCGCCGCCTCCTCATCCTCTTCCCCCACCCTCTCCGCCCCGCCGCGTCTCTCCTGCTCCGCCTCCGCATCCTCCCTCTCGCTCTCTCGCTCCTCCTCCTTCTCCTGCAGCCCCCGACCCCCAAGGCCGCGCTGCCGGGCCCCGCCCTGCAGCAAATACTGGAGCAGCAGGTCGGAGGCGAGGTCTGCCAGCCGCTCTTCCTGCGCCGCGGCCTGCCGTGTGGCCTCTGCCTGCCGCCGCCCGGCCTCTACCTGCGCCAGCCCTTGCTGTAGAAGGCGCTCCCCCGCCTCAGAGCCGCCAAGGAGTGAGCTCTCCGGACGGCGCGCCTTGGGGAAAGGGGCTCCCAGGCTTTGGTACGCCTTGGATAGGGGTGCCAATGCCTCACCTAGATGTGTTTTGGGGGAGGACACTCCTTCCCCGAACTGGTGGGCTTCAGGAAGGGGCCCACTCTCGGGCATACGCGCCTGGAATTGCGGGGGAGCAGGGGGTGGCAGGGGCGCGCGCTCCGGGACGCGCGCCTGGAACTCTCCCCAGGAAGCGCGCCACACGCGCTCCGGCCCGGGGCTCTCCAGGTTGACGCGGGTCAGCGTGTGCGTGCGAGTTTCCGTCTCTGCTGCCGCTGTCTCTTGCTGGCGCTTGGCGTTGCTCGGACTGAAATCTCTCAGTTCCTGGAGCAGGGAAGCTAGCGCCTCGAGCTCTTCGGAGGGGTCGCCAGCCTCGGGACCATTCTCCTGAGTCTGAGGGCGAGGCGGAGCCGCAGGTGCCTGGGTCTCTGGCGCCGGGAGGCTGTGGGTCTGGCTGCGCACGGTCTCGGTCAGCAGAGCTTCTGCGGCTTCTTCCTTTGGCCCCTGCTGGGAGCCGCCGGGTGCCGGAGGCGAGCCCGGGCGGTCAAGTGCCTGCAGCAGCACCGCGGCCAGCGCCCGGGGATCCACGCCCTGGAAAAGCTCTCCCTCGTCCTGAGGCTCAGAATCTCGAGCGGCTCGGACCTCTGGGGCGCTAACATCCTTCGGCCCGGGCACTGCGTCCCCAGCTACCGGCTCTTTATGTTCAGAGCTGAGGGGAGGTGGCTGCGCCTCAGGGTGCCCCGGGGGCGCTGCTCCCAACCCCTTGATCAGTAGAAGGAAGCAGAAGAGGGTGGAAGCCGGCAACCTGAGCGATTTCATGACCAAAGGACTGCCGGAGACTGTGAAAAATAGAAGGGACCAAAGAAAGAGAGGGTTTCTGTAAGAATTTTCCGCTCTCTGATTCTGTATCCCCTTCCCCCACCTTTAATCAGGAAATCCAGGGCTTCCCTCATCCCCCTAACCTTACCCAGAAGAGGGACGTTTAGGAGCAAAGGAGAAAGATGTTGTGCCGATCTCTGGAGTCGTGTAAATGGAAAAACGCCCGCAACCCTCGCTCCCCCCAGTGCCTCCTCGCCCCCTCGCCTAAGCCATCTCACTGCCAGCGCCCACGTACTAAGCAGCTAGGATAAGGGGGAAAAATCTCTGCTCCCTCCCCACAGGACTCCCCGGATGGTGCGTGGGCGACTTCAGCAGCAAGAGAAAAGCGGCGACTCCCCCATTTACCAGGGACCCTTACCGGGGGCTCCCCGCTGTGTTTTTAACACCCCCATCCGGGAGGAGGAGAGAACCCTCCCTCACGCCCACGGCTGCCGAGGGTTTGAGGGATGGACAGCGGAGTATTTACCAGCTGGTGTCACGATGCGGGAGGTGGAGAGGAGGGTCGGGTCGGGGCGGGGTGGGGACAGGGGAAGATCGGGACGCGTCCGCCTCGGCTCCGAGCAGTGGCTGGGATAGGAGCGACGGTCGAGTTCTGGCGTCCAGTGGGTTGGGCTCAGCTGGGTCCGCGCGGCTCTGGGCGACTCGCTCGCTCCGGCTTCAGCACGCTGGACAGCGCCCGCGCCGCTGCCGCCTTATAAAGGGGAGAGCGCAGGGTCACGTGGGCTCGCCCCGCCCCATTGACGTCAATGTTCATTCATGGGGAAGCGGGCGGGCGCCTCGAGGTGGGGGGCAGCCCAGTGATTGGAGAAGGTGCTCTTCTCTCGGTCCGCGCCTGCGCGCCGGGAGCCTCGGCTGGAGGGGCGTGCGCTAGCGGAGCACCGGGGAAATGAATGAATGAATGAATGAATGAAATCGCCCTAGCGGGCGGGGCAGGGGGCTAAGAATGAATGAAGGAGGGACGAGGAGAAAAGGATGAATGAATGAATGGGAGAATGAATGGAAGGGTGGATGCAGAGACGCTGCTAGCTGGGAGGGTGGGTTACAGAGCAACTTGCAGCTGAGGGAGCCCGCGTCGCTGAGCCGAATAGGATGGGGGCACTCCCAGAGTCCCATCAGTAGGAGATCCATACTGGGGAGGGGGAGGTTAAGGATTCCAAAGCCGAGGAAGGGGCTGGCCTCCCCATCCCCCGACCGCACTCCGGGTCCACGGGGAACACACCCAAGGACGGCGTGAACCCGAGAGAGGAGGGACGGATCTGCGCGCCTGCGGGCGCTGTTCGCGGATCTGCGGTGCGGGGTGCCGGCCCTGGGCCGGGGCAGATGGGTGGATCTTGCGGTTTTGGTAATCCCGTTGGAAAGGGTCCGAGTCGGAAGAAAGGGGAAAGACTGAGGATGTGTGTGCTCTATGTCGTGTCTGTTCACAATCGGTGCGTGTTTGGAGAAAAAGGTGTGTCTGTCCTTCTGTCCAGCTCACTCTGTAGCGTATGTTGGCGGCCCGGCTTGCCCCTTGTCAGCCCACCTCTCCCCCACCCTCCTCCTGCTCCTTTCCCTCCCTCTGCTTCCCCCCAAAGGACGTTTGGAGGGCGAGAGCAGACCAGGTGGGGAGGGGGTTGCGCAGGTTGGGGGGGTGACTCAACTCCAGCTCTCTCCACTGCTTAAAGGGAAGGTTTGAACGCGTTGCAGAGGGGTGGGGGTGGGTGTGCAACGTCAGAGATATCCCCTCTCTATCACCAGACCCCTCGTCTCTATCTCCTGCCAGAGGCGTTGGGGTTGGGGGCTTGGACAGCTAGAGGTGGGGGGGGGGGCGATGACGCACAGATTGCGCAAAGAGAATCCATCAGTGAGCCGGGTCCAGTGAAGGGAGACCAGCCCGTGGGCGGGGGTGGGGGGAGGACGGAAATGGGGAGGGGGCAGGGGAGAAGGGAGGAAGGCAAGGGGAGCAGCCACTGCAGGAATGAAGGGGAGGAGGGAGGCTGGAGGGGGCTGCGGTGCAGGCAGAGAGCTGTGCGGGGGCGTGGGCAGGGAAAGGGGGGAGTGACAATGACACATGCCAGACACACAAGAACTGCGGACACAGGGGTGCCTGTGGGCACATGCAAGGCACCCGCACCCTAAGACTCTGGAAACCGAGATTAGGGCTGTCTGTTAGGGGCTCAGAGACTCTTTCAGAGCCAGTCCTCAACCCCCTCCTCATCTCTTCCTAGCACTGACCCTCCTTCTCTCTCTCTCTCTCTCTTTCTCACACACACACACACACACACACACACTCACTCACGTGCTTTCCTCTATAGCCAGCAGTGGCTTCTCGGTTCCATCAGTGGCTCGACTTTCCCAGAAGAAAGCCCATCAGCTCTGCAGGGAAAGAGGTGGGGAGGAGTAGAGAGAGGAAAGAGAGAAGAGATGGGAGCAGGAGAGGGAGGGAGGAAGGAAGGAATCTGGAACAGGTAGAAGGAACAGGCTAAAGGAGAAAAAAAAAAAAAACCCAACACAGCACTGAGAACCAAGGTGACTGTGGAGATACCAAAGAAAGCAGAGAGAGGAGGGGCAACAGACCCCAACGCTGTGCCTCGCCACCACCCCCAACACACACAACTGTCTGGGACCACTCCCTAACCTGGGGTCTCCCCTCCTTTCTCCTCCTCTTCTTCTTTCCTTTATCTTCCCAGCCTGGTTACTGTGAGCAGTGGAATGGGGAGGGGGTCACGTTACCTTCCCGAGGAGGATGAATCAGAGAGATGGCTCAGACATCTGGAGGGGGGAGGGGAAGCTATCCAAGAGAGAAAGAAGAGGGGAGGGAAGGAGCCAAGGGGGGCAGACTGAGAGGCTGATGGGGCTAACAACTAAGTGTGAGATGAGGGGAGAAAGGCACCTAGAGAAACGTTTTGCGTTCCTGTGGGCTTGTGTACGCACACACGCACTTATGTGTGCATGTACATGTGTGTGCGTGTGTGTTTGTGTGTGTGCAGTGTTTAATGAAACATATGGGGGGAGAAAGGGAGTTGGAAGACCAAGTGTGTATTTAATCAGATAGAGTGGATGGACATGACAGTGATCCACTTTAAATATGAAGTCTTCTCTTGCAATATGTGTGGCCATGTTTTTGCCTGTTTCCAGATGTCATTGTATGAGTGCGTGTGGGTTTCGATCCTTCTCAGTGTCTGTATACCTGTGTGATTGGGAGACTTTGAGTGCATCCAGTCTGGGCATCTGCTGGTGTCTGAAAAGTGAGCCTGGTTGGTGTGTCAATAGTGTGTGTGTGTGTGTGTGTGTGTGTGTGTGTGTGTACACATGCATCTTTGTGCATTTCTCTGAATCCTTAGAAGTTATGTGGATGTCTCTGTGTCTTTGATCTTGCCTACCCCTCCCCCATATTCACCATCTCTAGATTTCTGTGCAGTAAAGCCACTCATCTGCAGCCCCCAAGTTCGGGTCCTTGTCCCCTTGTTTTCAGAGTGCTCCTCTATTCTTCCATTCTTCCCCAACTCTTCACCCCTTCCTTCCTCCACTCAGCCCAGAAGCCCAGGGGGGGTTCTCAGACACTGACATCCTAAGAATCTCAGTCAGCATGGGGTGGGGGAGGGGGGCAGCAAGGTGGAAGCCAGGGCACCCGTGGCAATAGGCTTGGTGATTCCACAATCTAGATCATGTCTGCATGGACTCTGATTCTCTGGGTCTCTTTCTGCCTTTCTTCATCTCAATTCCCTACTTGGGTCTGCTTGTTCACACACACCCCACCTCTCAGAGATGTGCTATGCCCTTCATACTCTGCTGCCTCTAGGGGCTTGGGCTGGGGACGGTTGCCTGGAATAGGTAGAGGAGGGAGATGGCAGGAAAGATAGAGAATGGAGAGACAGAGCTGGAAAAGGCAATGCTGAGATGGGGACCTGGAGAGAGGGGATGCCTGGTGTTTGCTCTGAGTTATTTGTATAACTCCTTCTCTCTGTCTTTGTTTCTGAATCTCTCATACTCTCCAAGAGGGCAGCAGGAGAAGAGGGGGTCCAATGGAGTAGTGATCCAAACTGAAGATTTGAAAAGCCAGGGGAGGGGTGTGGACAGAGCACTGTGTCTTTTCCCTGAGAAGGTTTAGAAGAGAAAAAAGAGGGCAGGGGCTTGGGGACCCCGCAGCTCACCGTCCCCCCATCTCTCCCTTCCCCCCAACCGGTGACTCACCTCTGCAGCCTTTCATTGCGTCAGCGATGGGGGGACAGGCAGGGAGGGGGGCACTTTATGAGAGGGGCAGGGGTCTCCACTTTGAATTGAAAGAAGGTGCTGAAGCTCCTCCTGAAAATGGCCCCATTGAAAAGCATCATTGCCCTATCCCCTGCTCAGCCCAGTTCAAGAGAGTGGGGAGTCCTGGGGAGGGGACTGAGAGGGGGCTGGGGGCCACTGGTGGATCTGGCAATGACGAGTAATAGGAAGGGGGTGTTCACCCTGGTTTTCAGTTCCAGGGTCCCATTCTCTCATACCCCCACCCACTCCTGAGTGGGGGATGGGAGACCCAGCAAGCCGGAGGAGGGCAAAGCCGCAGAGATGAGTCACCAAGAGAATGAGATAGAGAGAAAAAGAGACAGAGATGAGGGGAGACACAAAGAGAGACAGCTTCTGGAGAGACTGAGAAGGGAAAACACACACGCCATGAAGGTGATATTCACAAATTAACCAGAGAAAACAAATTGTGTACTTTCATAATTCTGACCCAGCCTCCTCCAACATCCACCTGTCACATACAAACATACTGTTATTCAGAGTTACACTGATATTCTGAGACACACCCACTTACACAAACACAGTATCACACCTAGCTTGGCAGTGTCACTCGGACACATGCTTAAGATGTGACCAGAGTAATGGAGATTTGCATTGAGAGCCCTCCTTCCTTTTACATGGGATGGTGAGAGGGGGTAAAAACCCTGAGGGAATGTGACTTCAAAAATCCAAGATGCGGTTTCAGGGACTCACAGGCGACGCCTTGCACACACGACGATACACAGTTACCTACCTCCCCATCCACACATACATAGTAACATATCAAGCATCCTCCTCATCAAAAAGCCACTTGGAGTACCTGATTCTGGGGTACACCAGGCACGTTGTTCCGAATACATCCCACCCGGACACCCTGTGACTCGTACACACATGTACAGAAACGCAGACACACAAAGACGCCCATGGACACACTCACACGGACGGAAACCACCTTGCGCTGCCTCGCCTGCGTCCGCGCGTCCTGGCGCCCCCGCGTGTTACTTTTCGGAATCGCAGTCTCCAGCGCTCGGGAGCTCGGCTCCCGGGGGGCGGTGCCCAAGCTCCCAACCACCTCCTCCCCCTTCCGCGCGGTGCCCACCCAGGAATCCGGAAAGCGAGCGCTCTGGCCAAAAGAGCCGAGAGCGGGGAGTTAGACGCCTGGATTGTGGGGCCGAGGGAGGCCGGTCCTGGATGCCAAGGGGAACTTGGGAGAGAAGCCCACAGGATTTGGATAGCTGCGGACTCCCAGGTCCAGGGGAAAGAGAGACCCGGGCTTGTCAGGGCGCCGCGCAGCTGCCCTCCTCGCTCCTGAGCAACCGCTTCTTTCTGCCGCTTAGCTGGGGTGGGGGTGGGGGCGCGCAGCGGCCGGCAGCCCTCTCCAGCTCCAGGAAGTCATTAGCCCCATTGCCACAGGGCTTAGAGATCCTCTCTAATACAGGCTGCTGGGGAAGGGGGGGTGGGGGGAGGATAATGCGTCTCATCCCTCCCCCACTGAGAAGTGAAACAGACACAGAGGGTGGGCTAAGGGTCCGTTTTATTGCAATACAGCCACGGTTGAAGTGACAGGGAGGGTGACAGCATGGCAGAAGGCAGCCAAGCAAGGCAGCAGACCCAGAACTGGGGGGAGTGATGAGGCAGCAGCTGTCCTCTTTGCCCACCTTCTTCCACGTCCAGGCGCCCTCCTCTGCCCACGTCTTTGATTCCAACCCCAGCGCCCCCTGTGCTTTCTGTCAACAGATCCCCACCAACTGTCCATCGTTCAACAAGAAGTTCAAGCACTCACGGTCACACAGAGTGCGGTTCTGAGGCGTGCTCAGGGCTTGGGACGCCTGAGTTCTAGTCCCTGCCAGGCTCCCAGCTACTCTGAATGACTTCGAAGTCACTTTGATCTTTGAGAGCCTCTGTTTCCTCCCTCTGTGGTAGACGTGAGGATCCAGTGCAGGAAGACAGCGCTGTGCAATTGCAGCTGTTACTACTTGCATTCAAATAGGAAACTGCCAAAGTCCATAAAGCATCAAGAAATCAGAAGAAAGGGAGGGATGTCCAGAAATATCTGGAGGGGGGGGGGTTCCAGTGGTGCTAGAACGCAGTCTGGTTAGAACCAGAAGACAGCCCCATACTGGGCTGAGGGATCTGCCCTCCCCACACCAGACTCTCCAGCTCAACAACGCTGGTCCATGGCCTGGTTCAGGCCGCTGGTTGGGGGCATGGGAAGGGGGCGTCTGAAATAGCAACATGGTGCAAAGTTGGAGGAAACCCGTCAGAGGGAGCAGGCTTGGAAAGATGCGTCCCCAGAGGGTCAACAGGGCATTATAATTCTAGTTCATTGACAGGCTCTCTCTCTCCGTATTGCACACAGGGCGGGTGATGAAAAGGTCATGGGGGAAGAGGAATGGAGGAGTAAATGGGGCATGAGGAGCTAAGCGTCTGGGAGGCCCAGGGAGGAGGAGGATGGGGCAGAGAGAGAAGGAGGGAGAGGACGCTGAGGAAGAAGCCCGCACAGGAGGCTGAGAGCGAGGCAAGGAGGGGAGTGCGGGGCAAGCTCTGAGAGCTTGGGAAAGGGTAGAAGAAAAGTAATAGGTCTTGGGCCGCTGAGGGTAGCACATCCTTCTGCCGGCTTCCACCCGCGAGGGGGCAGAAGGGAGAAGCCAGGAAGCGCAGAGTTCAGTCAGGCCAGGGTGACGGACAAGGAAAGGCTCTGAAGCCTGGGAAGGAACCCATTCTTTGGCCAGTAAGGGGGAAAGGGTGAACAACAGCAGCGCAAGCGCCTCCCCCAAACCCAGCAGTTCGGATCAAGGCGTGGGCAGCAGCTTTTGGGGGCGCTAGACGCAAGAAGTAAGGGTAAGAGTTTAGGGAGGGCGCTCCCAGTAAAGTTAGGCTTCGGAGCCGACCGCGGAGCGCAGGGGGAGGAGGCGGAACTCGCAAACGTGGAGGGCAGGGCTTTCTTGGAGATCAGCGCCGGAGCGCGGATCTAAAGGGTGTCTTCTCTCCACTGCTATAGGAGAGGCCCTAGATGTCGGCCTCCAGCAGGTACTGCTCTGTATAACCCTTGACCGGCTCGAGCCCCAAGCCGTCCTGGCAGAAGTCAGCCAGCTGTGACCATAACTGGAGCTCTAGGAAAAGCTGGCACATGACGATGAGGCCGGCGACGCGCAGGGCCTGGCGCTGCAGGTGCCACAAAGGCTGGCTCTGCACCTGCAAGCCGTCGCTGCCGAAGGCGTTGATGTTGAGGTAGCGCCACGTGTCGTCACCACCCTGTGGGATGGGGAAGGGGCGCGTGCACAGCGTGAGCACGCGCGGCTGTCCACGCGCCCTCCAGGCCCTTGACCGCCAGCAGGTGCAGGTTGCTCTCACTCGGTCGATAGGGCTGCCAGTCCTGGATGATGGTCCCGCCCGGAAGCACGTCGCGCTGCACGGAGGGCGACAGCAGGAGGCGTGCCACGTCGCCACCAGCCTCCGACACGGCCTCGGTGGGCAGCCGCGAGAAGGTGCCAGAGGCCCTCAGCGCCGTCAGCCGCACGCCCAGCCCAGCCAGTAGCGTTGAGGCGTTGAATCCGACCAAAAGAATGCCCTGCGGGGGGCAAGGGTGAGCGCGGGGTGGGCAGAGGAGGCTTGGAGAGCCCAGCGCCTCTCGGCATCTTCACCCCCACATTCACACCCACGGGATCCCAGTAGGGCCCCTCGGAAGGACCAACCATGCCGGGCCAGGTGGATTGGGGTAGGTGAAAGCCTGCCCCCGGCCAGGGGCCAGGCCTCGGAATCTGTGCCTGGATCCCCAAGGAGGGGCGGAGTCAGTGTGGGGCCCTGGGTCTCCAAGGGGAGGGGAAGGGAGGATAACAGATCAGTCCGTAGGATAGGGGAGACGGAGGGAAAGGACAAAGGCTCAGATTAGGATCTTTGGGTCCCTGAAGGGAGGCAGGATCAATAGAGGGGAGGCAGGGTCACGGAACTCCGGACGCCTGGGCTCCCCCCAGCCATCTGGAGTAAGGACTGAGGGTTTGACCGCTGGGAGTCGGGAGCTTTTTGACTGCCGCTGGGCAAAAAGGCCTGGGTAAGGACTGGGAGTCCCGGGGCAGAGCTCACGGGCGCCCCCACTCGGCAAAGCCAGCGGAGAAAGCAAGCCGGTGACTGGGCTAGTGGGGAGGACGCCTGGCTAGCTGAGCTCCAGAGCCTTTCTCACCTGCTTGGTGATTAGGCGGTATTTCTTCAGCTCCCGGGGGCCCAGCTGGTCGTCCCAGGTGAGCTGTGCCACCTTAACCCCGGATGCTGTCGCTTGGCCAGCAGAAGCCCCGCGACGCCCTTGCCGCACTCCCAGGGCGCCACGCGCAGCCCCTCCACCAGCTTGGCCTCCCTGGGGTCGATCACGTGCACCGACTCCAGAGCGATCTGCGGACCAAGGCCGTTAGGGGGCCCTCCGCCCCTGCCGGGGCTCTCGGCTCACAGGACTCGCCTCTTCCCACACGCTGAGCACTCCGTCATCACCACCCCGGGCGCCAGGCCAGACCCGGGCCTGCCCAGGGAGATCTCAGCACTAGCGTCTCGAATTCCAGAGCCGGCAGAACGCCCATTCGTCCAGGTCTCTTCCACCTCTTGAGACGGTCCAGCAAAGCTTGTACCCGGCCCCTGAGCATCGCCACACCCCTTTCCTTGGCTCCACCCCCAGGAGCTTGCTACGCCCCTAGCCCCGGCCACGCCCCCTTCTCCTTAGCTCCGCCCCGGCCCCTCTAGGAGCCGGTACGGCTCGCCGAGTCCAGGTGGTCTTTCTGAGAGAGTTCAGTCCACTCAGGGGCCCTGACCCCACTCCTGCTCTCACCTCCAGTCTACCTTCTCTTGCTTGCTCTCTTCTTTTTATGCTCCTGCCCCCAGAAACTCCTCAAACGAATCTTCAAATACCGAAGCTGTCTCCAGTCCCTCCCTCCGGTTCCTCCGCTATTCCGAGTACTACACGTACTCCGTTCTACGCTCATTGGCTGGGCCCGTGGATCCGCAGACCCTACTCTGGTTCCAAAGCAGACTGGCTCCTCAGCATCCGGACGAGAGCCGGGGGAGAGGCTCTGAGAGCTGGGGGAGAGGCTCGCCTCCTCCCTTTCCTAAGATCCCAATCACCCAAACGTAGCTTCACCCTCTTTTCACCTGGGCCCCGGCTCTCACCACTCCTCCGTTAGCTTGGCCGGCACCACGGTGCGGTCGGGATCCCGGAGCCGGCTGTGGTAGCGGCTGAGAAGGTAGTCGAGGAGATGGCCAGCATCTCCTCAAACTCTCCTTCTGTGGCCACCACGAAGTCCCACGGCTCAGCCTTAGCCTCAGGCCCCGATCCGGACCTGGGGTTGGCCCCCAAGGACTTGGCCTTGGCCTCAGGCCCTGATTCAACCCCCAGGGTCTCAGTCTCAGCCTCAAGCCCCCATCCGGACCTGGACTTGGCCGCAGCCTCCTGTGGCCAGGTGTCGGAGTGTGGTTCCGCATCTGGCTCGGCCTCCTTTTCAGGCTTAGGGACCTCTGAGCTGGCTGCACCACACCTGGCTTCCAGCTTCATTACCCTGCGGAAAAGAGACAACCCAGCATTGTGGGCAGAGCCCGTGTCCACATGTGGCCCCCCATACACCCAGTCCCCACAGCCCTTTCCTACACAAATACACCTTCTCTTCTGCTCTCCACACAGACCCTGGGAATACAGGGCCTCCAGCTCTGACCAGCTCCCAGAGCTCCCAATCCTACCAGGGTATTCCTCAACAGTCATAAATCAGGAACCCCATGAGCTCCTCAGAGACCGTCCCGAGATCCCCTTCACCCCTGGTTGCCCCAGGGACTCAGACAAGAGGCAGAAGGCCCTTGGAAGGGTAGAAAATTGAAAGGGTCTCCCCACCTCTCCAAGACCTCTGCAAGAACATGAGAAACCATCATCTCCACTCCCCCTACAAAAGGGGTCTTTGGGAAAAACAAAGGGTTTAATCCCCCCCACCTTCCTACCACTGCCAGTCACAATACCAGGGCAAGGGGGGGGGGTGTAAACTCCAGATCTTCCCCCTATTGCCACTCCAGTACCCTCCACTTCCCCCTCTGACATGTACATTCAAACATAAGGCAGAGGAGTGGACAGATGGATAGCTCCACTAGAAAATTTCAAGTCGTTCCTCCCAGGCTAATAAAAGAACAAACCCTGCCTTTGCCTTCCTCCTGCTGGAGTTTGCTCCCTCCTTCTCTGTAGGGAGACCTCGCTCCACTCCAGGGCTAGCTGATCATTTGGGGAAGGGCTCTGTTGGAGCTCCTGCGAACAAAATGCCCACAAAGGTCACCTATGCCCCTCATCCATTTACCTTCCCTCCAGAGAGTCTCTTCTGATTTTCTCTCTCCCTCTGTTCTTCTTTCTAATTTCTTCCTATAATTCTTAGCCTATCTCCTACTTAAGACTTTCTGTGTCCTTCCTATTCTCATTTTTGGGTCAACTCCTCTGAATCTGGCACCATTTGGCCTCCAGCTTTTCGGCTTTCCCTGCCAGAGACAGGGCCGAGAGAAAGCCCCCTCCCCAAGTCCTAATGACTCTTCATTTCCAGACCTTTCTCCTCCAAATCAACCAATTAAATCCCCTTCCTCTCGTTCAGCCAGTTATAATAGTCCCTTCATATAACCTACCTTAAGCCTCATTAACCAACATCCCAGGGGACACATATACCAGCTACTTTGTGGGCGATGATATTGATTTTGTTGGATTTTTTTTTTTTTCCAAACAAGAACATGACTTAGGTTTGGGAGAGGGGACAAACAATGGCACCAAGGAGTTTAGGGATGGTCTTGGCTCCTATGCCATAAACATAGCTTACACAAACACAGCATGCTTGCTATACAGACAAAGCTTCAAGACAAGAGCCACATCTCCCTCTTTCTTTTCAGCCTGATGCTGATGTCTAAGGCCCTCCCAGGTAATCCTTACCTGGATGAGGTGACAGCATCAGACCAGTATCATCAGAGAGCAGGGGAAGCACAGACTCAGAGGGTCTTAGAGCCCCTGGTAGAGCCACCAGAGACCATTAGGTTCAACCCATTTCTTTCACGATGAGGAAAGAGACACCCAAGGAGGCTAAGATCTGGCCTAAGGTGACTTGGATAGAGCCAGGCTAAAGGCTAAGTTTTCCTGGCTCCCAGTCCAGTGGGGGAGACCTCTTTTTGGTGTATCTGGATCTCCAAACCCAGCCTGAAGAGCATGGATAGGAATTACTGGGTCCTTCCTTGGCAGGAATCAAAGGTCCCAAATACTAAAAGCTAAGAACCAGAGATGGGATCCTGGGAGGAAACCCCAGTGCCCTCCCCCCACTGTCAGCCCTTCCATGCCAACAACAAGTCTGGGCCCGGCTCAGGCATCAGATTCCTTGTGGCAGGCTCTGGGAATGATGGGTCTCAGAAATGAGCAAGTTAGCTTGTGGCTTCCGTCTACATTTCCAGGCAACCTCACCAGCTGTTCACGGGTCCCCGAATAATACTAGCTGGTAGTTCTGTGCTGAGCTCAGCAACTCCCCACTGCCCCCAAAAGGGACAGAATGTGAGCAACCTATAGACAGGGACACATCCAACTAATTCAAGACATTAGGCCTCCGTTACTCTCCTTTGCTTTCAAGATGGGAGAGACTCTTTCCAAAGGGTGCGTCTACCTATGTCTTGGATAAGGTTGTTTGTAAGGGGGGCACAGGAAAGAAGGAAGAGCTTGCAAATTCATCTCTCTCATTTTCTTACCGGGCACTCCTCTATACCTATTCCCTTTTTTTGGGGGGGGGGTGGACACAAATGTTCCAAGTTCCTTAAACTCTTGGGGAGGTGGGTGCTGGGAACAAAGCAGGCCAGGGGGTCCAGGCTGGCCCCGCAACCCTGGCTCCACACTCTGATCCCTTCCCATGCCTCAGAACAGTGCCCTCCAACCTGGCTCCTTGAACTATCATTCCCTTAAGGTGTCTAGGCAGAGGCAGCCCTGTGCCTGCAGGGCACTGTGGGAGATGTAGTTCAGGCGTCTTCTGGACCGAGCTCCAGGAAGAGGGGCAGCGTTTCCCCTGCCCTCCATATCCCTGCATCCTTGGATCCATTCTTTCCATCTTATAAATATGAATGATCACTCTGGGAGGGGATGATTATAGTCCTCGCTGGGCATGCTGGGAGGCCCCCACCCCATCTCCACCGCACCCCACACACCTGAAATATTGATGCCCTTGAGGTCGACAGCTTCACGGAGCTGGAAGAGGGAGGAGAAGGAGCAGAGGGAGCAGAGAGCAGACAGGCGGAGACAAAGAGACGGCAGCTACACAAAGCGCCCAAAGAAGAGAGCGAAAAGGACAGGAAGGGAGGCAGGAAGGAGACAAAGGCGGACAGGGAGGTGCAGGGCAGGAGAGGATGGGAGAGGGGAGTGGGAGGAGGCTCGGATAGCAGACACAGACATGACACCTTGTGACTCAGGGCCCAGCAGATGCCAAAAAAGTCCTAGCACTGCACCCCCTCTCCAGGGAGACCATAAATAGAAAGCGGCGACACACCCCCTTCTCCCCACGGTGTGCAATGAGGGAAGGGGTCAAGCGGAGGAGAAAGCCAGAAAAAGAGTCTGGAAGAGAATAGAGACCTTGGGAACAGAAGCAGGGGAGACAAGATGAAATGGGGCAGAGGCAGAGGATGAGGAAGACAGACCAAGGAGCGGTGGGGGATGCCCCAGGGCCACAGCCATGGATTAGGGGGCTGTACTGGAGGGTCTTCCCCAGTCTTTCCTCTGTCCCTTTCGAGAAGTGGGGAGTGAGGGGGGCAGGCGGGAGAGAGCTTCGGAAGGAAGCTGTCTACTTGGCAGGGGTCCCGTGGGCGCCAGGCTCTGGGGACAGGTGGGAGAGCAATGGCGACGGGATGGGGGAGGGATGACGGATAGGAAAGTGCCTCTGAACATCTAGGCAAAGTCCCGGTCCCAGTTATCTAGGTCACCGGACCGGGAGGGTAGGGCTGTAGGGGGCGCAGCGGCTGTCTTCCCCTGGGGGGCGGTGGCCTTCTGTTGCCCCCATTCCGCGGAGGAGGAGCACGCCAGCCCCCAGCTCCCAGGCCCGTGGCCCCCTACCTCGCCGGAGCCGGAGCCCGGGCCGGGATGCCGAGACACGGAGAGGGGCCGGCCACGAGGACAGCGAACGGTGCCGGGAGAGGGGTCACCTCGGAGTCCCGAGGGTCGAGTTCGGGTGACGCGCGGGGACCGGAGCAGTCCCAACTCGGAGTTGGAATGCGGATGTGGGGTCTGCGCTGCGGCTCGGTCCCGCACGCGGGCGCGCGCCGGGATGTTCGGGGTTCGGGTGCTGCGGGCGCGTCCCGCAGCGACGCTCTGCGGGGTCCGGGGCGGCGGCTCCGAGGGGCGGAGACCCTAGCGAGGCGGTGGAAACCCGGCCCGGATCTGGAGTGGACTCGGGGAGGCCTGGGGGCGGGTGGGTGGAGAGCAGGTGCCAGGGGGCGGTGCGGGCCCCGGGGCGGGCGCCGCTGGGTGGCCTCAAGTCGGGCCGACGAGACTCCGCCCCTTGTCCCGGCTGGGCAGCGGGACTAAGGGTGGGAGGTGCTTTGGGTTTTGGCGGAGGGGGTGACTGCTGGCTTAGTTATCGCCCCACGCCCCCAGCACCTCGACGCTATGTCCCGGAGCCTCCTGTCCTCCCCCCACTTTCGCAGTCCTCCCTCCTCCGGGGCCCACCCCCTCAAATTAATCCCGTTCCCCCGACCTCCCGCTGCCAGATAAGGCAGAGCGACTGGAAAGGGCACGCAGAGCCCTGAGGACAGGTCGGAGAAACTGATGGAGGAAACTGGAAACCCTTGCAGGTGGGGGTGCAAGGAGACACCGGGAGACAGAAGCAGAGAGGCTAAAGGGAGCGGAGCCAAGCCAAGACCGGTCAGGAGGGCCACCACTCCCCGGGGAGCCTCGTCCCACGGGTGCACGGGCGGACTCAGCTCACGCTGGGCCGCTGGCAGGCAGGCAACAAGGCCCCCCGCAGGGCAGCACGCAGAAAGACTCCAGGTACACCCACGAACCCACCGCCCACTCCCAGCACATGAACACAGACCTCTGCGCACACGCGCGTCCTGGGGATCTGCGCTCATGGCTGTGCGCCCGGTGCTAAACCGGGTGGGTGGAGGATGGGTGGGAGGAACAGCCAAGTGTGGACTTGGAGCCCTGCCCCCAGTCTAGGGCAGCCCCTCTCCTTCACCCTCCCTCCAGGGTCTGCCCAGCTCTCCTGCTCCCCCTTCCCACCAAAGTTGATTTCCCACCTTTTTCCACCTTTTTTTATAATTTCCAAGGTGATAGCTCCATTATCTGGCAAACTGATCCAAGGCGCTGTACTGACGTGATCAGGTGGAGGTTCATGTCATGTTCCTGGGCGCGCGCGCGCGCACACACACACACACACACACACACACACACACGGCCGTACCGAGGGTTAAACGGATGAGAGTCATCCCTGGAATTCTAGGCCCAGGTAGGCCAATAAGTAGCAATAAGATGGTCACTTAACCTTCTTATTTTTCTTTTTTCTTTTTATAACGTTTTAATTTATGTAACCTCCACACCGAACATGGGGCTCGAACTCACGACCCCGAGATCAAGAGTCACATGCTCCACAGACTGAGCCGGCCAGGCGCCCCTCTTCCTTTTTGTTTCTTAATAGCACTTCCCCCTAGTTCTGATTTTTAAAACTGCTAACACACCGCACATCTCACAAAGCCGCAGTTAAGGTGGCATCTGCTCGACTGTGGGATAGCACCTCAAAAAGTTATAGGTGTTGGAGGAAAAAGTCTCGAGTGGCAGGAGGGAGAGGCAACCACGCTCTAATCCCTCCCTTTTCGCCAGAAGCCCCGCCTTCTGCCACCAGAAACTCTGGGATTGGTCCAACGTTCACCACTTCCAGTTCCCTCAGCCAATGAGAATAGAAAGTTTCCCGAAGTTGCTAACGCTTTAGGTCTGAGCCATGCAGAAGGAAGAAATCACCGCTCATTGGTCCAGTCGAAAACCATGTGGTTCCAAAATCACGCTCAGACTGCTTCTGTCCCGACTCCCCTGGGAGGTTAGGGGGCGGTGGTGGTAAGAGGTTGGGAGATGACTAATCTTCTGGCTGCCCCTCCCAGCAAGAGAGAACGAGAGGCTTTTAGCATCCTTAAGTGCTTTGAGGATGCGGGGGTGGGGTGGGGGTGGGGGGCTCACCTTGTGCCACTGGGGTTTAAATCCGCCAAGGTTAAGACCCTTGGGCATGGAAGAGTGATCTGCTTGCTGGTGAGAGTCCTGGCTTCACTGGTCTGGGTTCCAGGGCCAGCCGGTACCCCCTCCTGGTGGTGAGCCACAGAACCACCCAGAATGTTTGCACAGCACTTCGGTTTAATTCTCACAACACTGTAGGATGGGTGAGGCTTGTTTAGTCACTTTACAGATGAAGAAAGTGGATTCTGAGAAGTCCCACGATGTGGGCTAGATCCCATAGCTGGCAAGGGACACTGTGAGGGCCTCTGGCTGCAAACGCAGACCCCCCCCCCCCGCCCACTCACCACTCAGAGGTCAGATGTACTTTGTGAAAATGTTTTGCAAGCAGCAAAGCACGAAGCGAATGCCAAATGCCGTTGCTGTTAATGCTGGAGATTTCCCTTAGTTGCTCTGAATTTTGTAAACACTGTCTCTGACCTTGGGATCCATACCGGCTTTGACCCTCGTCCGGGCTTGTTTATTTGGGCCTTTTATTTGGAAGAGCCTATCCTGTGTCTTCTCTCCGGATGTGTGTGCCTTGCTGTCAGCAAGTAACATTGTTGCTCCCTGTCCTTTCATTTGGGCCCATCCTCTGCTTCAGGGCCTTCCCTGTCCCCAGCATCCTCTCTCACCCCTCCCCTTCAACAGAGCACCCTGGGTCTCCTTCCCTGACCTCTGAACGCCTCCGCATCCTGGGATTCTAATGACCAGGACTCCCTCCTCCAGATTTTTGGGTTTTGGGTGTTCTCCTCTCTGACCCCTCTTCTCCCTCTGACTCTCCAGCTGTTGAGATCAAGGCTGAGACCCCTGCCCTCTCCCTGATCCAGTGACCCCTCTATCTGGGCAGTTCCCCAATCTGTGAGTCAAGGCTATCCGTGGGGCATCTGCACTTAGCTGATAGCGAGAAATAAAAGATGCTTGACAGATACTGAGGCGGGGCACCTCCCATGGTTTTTGTTGCATAGGCAAAGGACCAGCTGATTTACAGATAAGGAAGGAGACCAAAGATCGAAGGGTTAAGTAATTGGCCCAAAATCACAGAGCCAGTGAATGAATGAACATCTTACTAAGAATTATGGCACTGGAAGGAATCTTCCAGATCGCCTCAGAAGGCAAGGTATCACAGATGCCACATACTCACTGGCGACTCATGGTTTCCTCATCTGTGAAGAGGGCATAGCACCCAACTTCCAGTAAGGACTGAATAAAGATAACCTAAGAAAAGTGCCTGGCATTGCATAGAGATTCGATTAAAGGCAGGTATTACGATCTAGCCAATTGGAACAGCAGTTCTCCCATGTGGTGCATTGCGGCTTGTACACTGAAATGCAGACACAACCAGAAGCCTGTCTTAATCATTCTTCCTTCGGGACTGTCAGGCTCTAGGAACTTCATGAATCAGGGGATAGAAAGCTGGGAAGCCATTGAGCTTGACTGTGAACTCTTTTAGAACGGGGTTGATGCTACAGCTATCTTTTTTTTTTTAAGATTTTATTTATTTATTTATTAGAGAAAGACAGGGAGGGAGAGAGACACTGAGCAGCAGAGGCAGAAGGAAAAGCAGACTCCCCGTCGAGTGGGGAACCTGACATGGGGCTCAAAGACCAGGATCCTGAGATCATGACCTGAGCCGAAGGCAGACGCTTAACCAACATAGTTTTAAGATGTTAAAACTATCTTAATGCCACTGGTATGTCGTTCAGGTCTTGGCACATAGTAAGTGCTTAATAAGCATATTGTGAAAGAAGGAATGACTTCAACCTAGTTCTAGAGTGGGGGAAGGTGAGATCACCCTCGATCATTTTTATCAAAGGTCATCCAGTGGATGGAGGTAAAACCAGACTCCTGGCATCCTAATGCCAAGCCAATGCACAACCCAGTCTCACACTGCATTTCTAAAGGCTCAGTATGACGGTTTGTGCCTAGAAGTCCCTGAAATTCCACATCTTCTCTCCCCACCCATCACCAGGTTCCTCTCTCCCACCCACATGAACCGACATTGGCTGTAATGTCTGTCATTTGCAAACATTAACCATGTCATCTTCGATGGGTCTGGTTGACTCCATTTCTGCTCTCGGAGAGCTCAATTGAGCTCTCCATCAAAAAACACCCACCACTTTTATTCTGGAGACTATCTAACATACACAAAAAATAGAACAGTATAATGAATCCTCACTAGCCTAGCAACAGCTTCGACAATTATCAGCTCATAGCTGATATCGGACACTACAAGCACCCCGATATTTTGAAACAAGTTTCGGAGATCATATCATTTCTGGTATTTCAGTAAATCTTTATCACAGTGATAGGGATGGAATTGTGTCTTCCCCCCAATTCATATGTTGAAGCCCTAACACCCAATGTGATTGTATTTGGAGACAGGGCTTGACACAGGTAATTAAGGCTTAAATGAAATCATAAGGTCCAAAGAGGAAGAGACACCAGAAATCCCTCTCTAACCCTCCCCTTTGCAGAAAAAAGGGCTTGTGAGGCGGCAGAAAGAAGGCGGCTATCAACAGGCCAGGAAGGGAGCTCTTACCAGAAACTGAATCCTCCCGCACCTTGATCATGGACTTGTAGCCTCCACACCCATGAGAAATAAACATCAGGGGTGCGTGGCTGCCTCGGTCCCTAGAGCACGAGACTCTTGATCTCAGGATTGTGAATTCGAGCCCCACGTGGAGTGTAGAGATTACTTTAAAATAAAACCTAAAAAATAAATAAATAAATAAATAAAAAATCCCCTCCAGAGCATAAAGAAGGGCAAGGTCCCGCCAGCAGGAGGGGACAGGCTTAGCAGAGGCCAGAGCAACAGCCAAGCGGTTCTGGGTTGTCCCCATCTTGTAGGCAGGGGGTGGCCAGCGAGGGAGGGTTTTAAGCAGGCGAGACACATTTGCCTTGTTGAGTAGAGACGGCCCTCTGGTGGCCACATGGAGGATGACAGGGAAGGAAACCGCCCCAGGAGGCATCAAGCTGAACTCGGAAGGCTTCCTCAGTTCATATATTTATAAGTTAGACTCTTCCAGCTCAGGAGGAGAAATCACAGTGTTGGGGCTTATCATTCAGCTACACGGGAGGTGGAATGGCACGGGGAAGCTCATTAACAGTTTTGGACTGTGCGCCCCAAGCCTCCTGAAAATACAACAGACCCTTCCGGATGGTCTAGTGATCCTTGTTCTATCTATGCACCTGCCACGCATATTTCCCCAAGAAAAGATCCTGTGGCAAATGCTTGCCACCACCCAACATAATTTGCACAAAAGACCATCTCTGGGTGGCTGCAGTCCCCTGGCATAAGCAGAGAAGCCTTTTGTGTGAATTTTGAAAAGGCACCTGTTGAGGGCTGAATTGTGCCCCCCCTCCCCGCCCCACCTAAGGAAGATATATTGAAGTCCTAACCCTTAGCATCCACGAAAGAGACCTTATTTGAAGATGGGTTCTTTGCAGACATAATCAAATTAAGAGGAGGCCATACTGAATAAGTGTGGGCCCTAATTGAATCTAAAACTGGCATTCTATAGGGAGAGGGAGATTTGGACCCCACACAGAGGGAGAAGGCCATGGAGAGCAGAGGCAGAGACTGACATAGGTCCGGGCAGAGAATTAATGGTACCACCCGGGGCTGGAAGAGGGGAGGGAGGGTTTCTCCTCCCCAGGTTTCAGAGGGAGAAGACCCTGCGACACCTTGATTTTGGTCTCCAGAATTGGGAGACAATCAATTTTTGTTGTTTAAAATCACCAAGTGTGGGGCGCCTGGGTGGCTTAGTCGGTTAAGCGTCTGCCTTTAGTTCAGGGTCCTGGGATCACTCACATATGGATATGGGCACCAAGTCTCTCTCCCAGAGACAGAAGCCTGATCTCGAACTTCCTGCACCTTCCTGGTTTGCGTGGCGGCCTCTCCTCCCACGCAGATGTCTCCACATGAAGTATAACTCTCCCTCTCAATTCTCCCTCTCTCGGGGCGCCTGGGTAGCGCAGTCGTTAAAGCGTCTGCCTTCGGCTCAGGGCGTGATACCGGCGTGCCGGGATTGAGTCCCACATCGGGCTCCTCCGCTGGGAGCCTGCTTCTTCCTCTCTCACTCGCCTGCTGTGTTCCCTCTCTCGCTGGCTGTCTCTATATCACATAAATAAATAAAATCTTTAAAAAAAAAAAAAAATTCTCCCTCTCTCCACCAGGATTAGACATGACCACTTTCCTGAGAGACTTGCCCGATTGGTTTCTCAAGTACTGGGAGCTCTTTACTCCTTTTGACCACATCTCTGCCTCTAGGGACAACCCAGTCCAAACTGCGCTTCTTGGCTTCTCCTGTTTCTCTCCAGCCTCAGGCCAATCCCTTCCACCCCCTGACTTTATCGGTCTTGGATTTCAGACAGGAGCAGTGAACAATGGGGAGTGAAGTCCCCTCCTCCCTCTCTTCCAGTCCTCGAAGGTCCCATTCCTCACCTACCACCCAGGCCAACCTCCCCTCCCCAGAGGGGCGTCTACCACTCACAGGGGTGAAGGGCAGGGGCTTCTTGGAGGAAGGCCCACAGCGATCTAATCCTCTTACCCCCAGCTGTTGGTGGCTAGTTCTTACTAGATGTTGGTGCCGTTGTCCCTCAGGGGAAGAATCCAGAGAAAAACATGTGATGCTATCCTTAAAGTTTAGGCTGAGGCATGAAGTTCCAACAAGCAGGCACTGCATTCCAGAAGGGGCTGGACCAGACCACATGCAGCAAGCAAGACCGCATTTTCCAAGCAAATGTTTGAGAAGTAACTCTTGATCCCTGACCCATGACAAGGATTGGAATTTGGACACAAAGGAGAGCGGTGTGGGGGAAGGACTTCAGAGCTCTGCAAGCCCGACCCCCAGGGGGCAAGGCTTACCTCCGCAAGGGTGGTCACGAAGGTTGCAAGACTCTAAGAGTTTGGCGTGCCCCAGCATTTGGGGAATGTGTCCGCCAGAGAAGTCTAATGGCCGGACAGTAGCTGATTGGATGTTCCCATCCACGAAAGAAGGAAGGATGAGTGGCTGCATTGAGCCCAGCCTGTATTCTAGTGGTATCCAGGCTAAGCATGTTCCAACCTGGAATTGGTGGGTTTTTGTTTTTTGTTTTTTGTTTTCATCCCTCTCTCTACCTCCCATCCTAGAAAAGCAATGGGATTCCTAAGGAGAAATCCTATGTCGAGTGCATGGGCAGAAAACCAGGGACAGATGATAAGGCCGAGGAATCTAGAAGGGAACACTCCAGAGAATCCAGGAGAGTCCCCATGAGGAAAAGGAATCAGCTTGGAAGGTCTGGAGGCCCAGAGAACACGAAGCTATCTCAGGACAGTGTCGTCAAGAATGTCTGGGATCTTCTTTCCCCTCCTCGGCCCCACACTCCAGTCCCAAGGGGTTCAGTAAGAGCGGCTAGCAAGGTAAGGGGAGGAAAGACGTCAACCCCACCCCCTTTCTATTCCACCTTCCCCAGCTGCCCCTTCTGGTCAAGCAGGCAGCCCGCTTGCTGCCTTTGCTGCAGACGGAAGATTCCTACCCTTGGAGGAAGACCCAAGTGCGGATTACGACTCAAGGTACATGTCTGTGACAACTTAAGGTGAATGAAGGACTCACCACCTGAGAATGACCCAGATAAGTCACAGGACTGCTCAGACTTTCCTCCAGGAACAAGAAAAAAATTCTTCCACTGAATATATTTTATAGGACAGCGGGAGACTAGTGTATTTGCGTTTCCATTACATTTCAGCAAGTTCTTTGGAAGTCCTGGATACAGGCGCAAAGCCAGTCAGCAAACGGGACCGACGTGGTCAGGGAACGCTCCGACCGCATGAGGACCCTTAGACCGCCCGGTCTCACCCTCTCCTGGGACTGACGCCGTGTCTGTGACGAGGATAAGGCTACTTTGCTGATCTCCGCTCTCAGCCCTTACATCTTCATTCTTTATCATCACAAGAGCCCTGTGCTTACTGAGCAAATGGGTTAGTGTGGACCTAATGCTGGGCTGCCAGTAGGGCTTCATGCTGGTCAGATAGGTCCCAGCTTCATTCATCTCCCAGGCACGGGGAAACATGAAGGATAGAGAAGAGGTGCAGTAGTGAGCTACGGGCTAACGCTCTCTTTTCTACCATCGGAGGTCATTCCATTCCCCATACGGCCAGGGACCCTTGACCAAGCTCACCTCTTGCTCGGGCTGGTTATTCCACCATCCTTCCTGCCTTCTCCAGCTCACCCTGCAAAGCCTACCCCTCCCAAGAGCCGCCCTCCCCAACTCCATCCCGAGGCCCTGCAGCAATCAGGGAAACAGATGCCTTCATTCCGAGAGGGAGAAAGGGCTCAGCAGAGGAAAGAGATGTAGGCAAGGTGAGGCGGCAGAATCAAGGCTTGCTGGGAGGAGAATTCAGGGTTCCGATCCCCAATCCAAAGCGGCAGCTTTGCAGTAAAGGAGAAAGACGGTGGAACGCGAGGTCTGCGGGCACCCGATTCTACAAAGTAATGGTGGGAGAGAAGGAGCTTTTATTGGCGCCGTACACAGAGGCAGGAGGTGGAGGTCTCAGTGCCCCGGGCCGAGGGGCTCAGGGCTGGGGGGAACAGCAAGGGCTAGATAAAGGTGAGGCGAGTAGAAGCTGGGACACCGCAGCTTTCCTTGTGGTCCTCAAAGAGTTGCTCCAGAGCCTCCATGTAGAGCGTGTGATAGTGGTCAACTTCCTCCTTGGTGGGGTCCAGGCGCTGGGGCACCGGGATGGGGTGCCCCACTGCAGGGAGAGGGGAGACAGAGGTGAAGGGGGGGCTCTGCTGCCCGCACAGCTGACTGCAGCTTTCTTCCCAGGAGATGGACACTCACCCACGGTGGTGATGGGCCTGGCGAGGGGCAGCAGGCCCCAGGAGTTGGCCGAGAAGAGTCCGCGGCCCCAGAAGATGCAAGGAGAAAAGCCCATGATCTTCTTGAAGGTGAGCTGACAGAGATGCTGCCAGGAGTTTGTGTCAAAAAACTTAAAATGGAAGATATCGTTCTCCCCAAAGGAGTACATAGGTACCAGGGAGGCCCTGGGAAGGGACAAGGAGAGAGAAGAAGGGTGGTCAGGCCAGAGGCTTTCGGAGCACCCCAAGATGGGACTGCAAATCCCTCCCCACACCTCCGGATTCCACTGCCCAAGGCCTTTTCAAGCAAATGACAAAGAAAGATGTGGACGAAGGTACTCACAATTCTTGAGAAATGATTGTGTACTGGGCCTTCCTATGTTGACCCTCTGACCCCCACCCCCAAAATCCTCATATAACTTAACACTCCCCCAAAACTTAACTACTAACGGCATGGCCAATAACATAAATAGTCAATTAAGAAATATTTTGTATATGTACTATATACTGTATTCTTGTAATAAAGGAAGCTAGGGGCATCTGGGTGGCTCAGTCGTTAAGCGTCTGCCTGTGGCTCAGGTCATGATCCCAGGGTCCTGCTCAGAGGAGAGCCTGCCTGTCCCTCTCCCTCTGTTGCTCCCCCTGCTTGTGCTTTCTCTCTCTCTGTGCCAAATAAATACATAATTTTTTTTTTAAAGTAAGCTAGAGAGAAGAAAGCGTTATTAAGAAAATCATCATCGGGGATGGAGGGCACCTGGGTGGCTCAGTGGGTTAAGCATCTGACTTCAGCTCAGGTCATGATCTTGGGGTCCTGGGATCAAGCCCCATGTTGGGCTCTGCACTCAGCAGGGAGTCGGCTTGAGATTCTTTCTGCCTCTGCCCCTCCCCCAGCTCATGCTCTTTTTCCCTCTCCCTCTCTCTCTTTTAAATAAATAAATAAAATAAATTAAAAAAAGGAAATCATCAGGGGGTGCCAGCTGGCTCCGTTGACTGAGCAGCTAACTCTTGATTTTGGCTCAGGTCATGATCTCAGGGTGCAGAGTCCAATTTGAGGTTCTCTGCCTCTCTTTCTGCTCCCCCCTCCAACGCATGTGCTCTCTCTCTCTCAAATAACTAAATGAATCAAATCTTTAAAAATAGAAAACCATCAGGAAGCAAAAATACATTTACAGTACTCTATTGTAAAAAAAACAAACAAGAAAACCCCTTGTATAAGGGACCCGTGCAGGTCAAATCGTGTTGTTCAAGGGTCAACTGTAGACATTTTCTCATCTAGCCTTTGCAACTACAGCTTCGTAGCCAAGTATTAGTCCTATTTCACAGGTAAAGAAACATATCCAAGGTCTTGCTTTTGAGGCAGTGCCAGAAAGGGATTTGAACCCAGGGCTTCTGAGCACAAGGTCCTGCTACTTGCACTATGATCCTGCCTCTTATTGGAGAGGGAAGAAGCCTGGCAAAAGTGGGCACAGTGCTTGGCACAGAGAAAGCGCTCAAGTGTTGACATGTGCCAGAGGGACTTGTCCCAGCCGGGACACAGAGGCCCGGGTACAGAGACCCAGATGGGTAGGGACAAAAGGGCATAGACCCCCAGACGCAACGTGAAGTTCTGACCATCCACAGCAGCCCCGGGCTGGGCACCTGCACCCGACTCACCCATGCCTCAGTGCCAGGCGCACGAAGCCTTTGCGATTCCGGAGAACGAGGCAGTGCCTCCCTGGGATGGCATACAGGGACTCGTGGGCACCCCCAACAATGATGACTACAGCCTGCCCACGCTGGGCCTTTGACAGAAAATAGTCCAGGCTCCACCGGCTCACAGAGCACAGTCCTGCCCGCGAGAGGAGGAGGGGAGCAGTCACCACCCCTTCCTGGGCTCCCTAGCCCCTCAATCGCCCTTTAGCGAGCCCCACACCCCATTCCCTCCAAACCTGCCATGCCCCCCACCCATATCAGTGTGACCTATAGTGCCTCTCCCAGCAAAGATGCAGGACACTCACTCCAAAGCTGTTCGAAGCCCACCGTGAGGCAGGCCAGTGTTCAGGCCAGGTCCCTGTGTTGGGACAGTCAGGTGGGGGGAGGGGACAGGTGCCTCCTCCCACTCAGTTCGAGGCTCACCGTTGGCCATGAAGTAGTCACGAGAGACTGGGAAGTAGAAGAGGATGGCCTGCCCTGCCAGTGAGGCGCGAATCCCGGGGAACTTCTTGAAGAAGCCGTCCACGTTGGCGCAGAAATTGATGAAGGTTCCAAAGGCCATGATCCCATGTGGGTGGGCACCCACCACATAGTTCCGGTCAGGGGGCAGCTCTGCTGTTTTCACCATCTTTGGGGGTGTTGGGCAGGATGAGAGGAAAGAGGCATGGAAGGCAGGACACCAGCTGAAAAGGGTTGCCCTGCACCCTAACCGACTTCAGAGTTCAAGGTCCTCAAATGGGGTGGGTAGCACAGAGAATACCACTCTGTACTCCCCTCCCCCTCCCGCCGCCCCACTGTCTGAGTTTAGGGAGCCCAGGGTGCATAGGAAGGGGTGAGTAGGGGTAAGGGGTTGGGGAGAGGGAGAAGGTGGAGAGTCTCTGTGGAGGGTGACCTGTCACCTTGATAGGAAAATAGTCCCTGGTGTATTTCCACATGAAAAATTTCTTGATCCACTCAAATTGCCTTCCACCTTGGAGCAGAGAGATGGATGCAAGAATGTCTGGAGGCCCCCGGCCCCCATCTCTGCTCCCTGGGTGCATGGCCAGCAGCGCTCACCTTGGTTGGGCGTGTCCCAGTCCAGGAAGAACCATACGAAGTAGAGAACAGGGACCGACCAGAATGAGGTGAAGAGGAGGAATAGGAGAAGCAGGGAGAAGAAAGGGCCTAGGGGAAAGATGAGAAAGAATAGCTTTTGAGGCCAGGTCATTGCATCCTGTGGCTCCTCTCCTCCCGCCTCCCAGATGGCTGGTGAGCACCCAGCCATCTCTCAGCCTGACCTCTGGCTCTCTCCTGCTCCCTTTGCCCTCAGGCACACGGGCAGGTGGGGCCCCAGCCTTTCTCCCAAAGTCCCTGCTCCCCTTGGGGACCCCCGGGCACCAGGCCTCTCACCCATGAAGAGGAAAGTGAGCACGTATTGGTAGGCGCCCAGTGTCTCTAGCCACAGTTTCCCCACGACTTTCATGGTGGCGTCGCGGCGGGACCGTGGAGACTCCTATCCCAGTCGCTCCCCTCTGCCAGCGGGGCTCCAGGGCCCGGAGCACAAACGAGGAAAGTTTGGGCGCCGATGGAAGGCTTTCCTGCCGGAGGGGCCAAACCCCCGGGACTGCGGGTGTGCGGCGTGTGCGTGAACAGGGAGATCCTTGGATCCCGAGCCCCAGAGGTTTCCAGAAAGATCTTTGAACTGCCAGCGTTAGTCGGTTTGCGCTGGTCGCTGGGCGGAGCTGGGAGGCTGCGCGGAATGTGTGAGGGATAGAGGGCAGCGGCAGTCCAGGAACTGATGTGGACAGGAGGCTCAGAAGAAGCTGGGGAGCCCGCCCACCGGGTCCCAGCCGCCGGCCGGGGTCAGAAGCCCAGCTGAGACCGTGGGATCTCCGGGGCGGCCGGGCAGGCCCCCACTGCGCGCCCCGGATCTCGGTGCCGGTCTCCGGGAGTGTCAAGACCACCGGAGGCACGGCCGCTCACAAACACTCACACACTGCAGCTCTGATCCCAAGTTTAATTTCCCTCCCCGCCCACAGTCGCCGCGGGCACCGGAAGGGTCGGGGCGGCGGGCCTAGGTGAGGAGCAGGTGCCGGTGGGCCGGGGTGCCGCAAGCGCCTCGTGCTCCTCAAGCAGCTGCGTGAGCCGCTCCACGTAGAGCGCGTGCAGCGCGTCCACCTACGCCTGGCTTCGCTGCACGGGGATCCGGGCCCCCGCTGCGGGCAGAACGGGACGCCAGAGGGGCGGTGGTTGGGACCCGCAGCCCGTGCCCTTCCCCCCCAGCCGCGCGACCGCCCGGGACAGAGTTCAGGGCCTGGGCGGTTGCCAAAAGGGGTGAGGCCGGCGCGGCCAAAAAGTGGCCTGCAGCCAGGGACCTTCACCGCCCCGCGCGGGGAGGGCGCGGGACCGGAGCTCCTGCGGAGCCGGTACGCCGGCGGGGAGCGGAGGGGCGGGGGCCGGGGCTCCCCGAGTGTGTGGATGGGCGTGCGGAAGGGCAGGAGGAGGCCCAAGGGGCCGTGAAACCGCGGCAGGGCCGCGCTCCGCAGCCCCGAGCCCGGAGGGTTCGGGAACTGCTGGAAGAGCTCAGTCTCCCCTAAAGAGAAGACAGGCACCATGGAGGCCTTGGGGAGAGCATGTGCGCGCGTGAGCCCGGGTTCCCCGGGCGCGCCGCGCTCCTCCCGGACGGGGTAGCCCGCGACCTTCCCGCCCGGCCACTGAGGCTCCCTCACCTGTGTTCCAGTCCCAACTTGACAAAGCCCTTCTGATTCCGGATCCGCAAAGGCAGCTCGCCGGGTTTTGCCTCCAGCACTTCCAGGGGCCCTCCCACGGCCAGGACGGCCACCCGGCCGCCCCCAGGCCGGGACAACTCAAAGGCAGCGCTTGCCTTGCCAGAGGACACCAAACCTGGGGGTAGGGCAGAGGGGGCCCGGATGCCTGGGTCTCTGAGAAAAGGGGGAGAGGGCGCCAGGAAGGTAGAGCCGGGACCAGGAGCTCCCACCCCCCACCCCAGGGATGTAGGGGGTGACAACAGCAGGGACCGGGGGCCCTGAATCAGTTCTCACTTCTCACCCCTACACTGATGTAGTCCCGGAAGAGGGGAGGCGGAACCAACAAGGCAGTATGAGGAGGTGGGGCCGGAGGCCAGGGAAGAGGCTGGAGAAGCCCATGGCCTCTGAGCAGAAGTTGCAAAGCCCCGACGACCAGGGCCCCTTGAGGGTGGAAGCCAAGGAGGTAGTGTCGGGAGGGATCCAGTTCTGCGGTTTTAACCAGCTGGGGGCAAAGGCAACATACCCACTCTGGCCCTAAGATTAGACTTCTGGTGGGTAACCGGAGAAGAGTCTATTCCAAAGCCTTGCCCCCACCCAGGACACCATTCCTAGATGGCCTCACCAACACAGGAAAGTAATCTCGGAAATGTCTCCAGATGGCCCAGCTGCAAACACAGGCAGAGCGGCGGCCTCCTGCCCGCAGCGTGTCCCTGTCTCTATAGAACCAGACCAGGTGGAGGATGGCTAGGACCCGGGCTCGGCTTAGAAGAGCGAGGAACAACAGGGCCAGGCACACCTGGGCCGGAGGATAGAGTGGGGGATACTCAGGACCCAGACATTTAAGTTCCCAGTTACACACACCCCCCCGCCCCCCGTTCCATGGCTTCGGGCCCTCCTGCCCCAGGAAATTCCTTCTCATTCCTTCAGCAGCCCCCAGAGATCCCTGTCCTGCCTCCCTCCTGGTAACCAGGAAGCAGAGTGCCAGGTGCTGAGCCTCACCGAGCCCCAAGAAGGAGAAGACCCACTGCAGGACAGCAACCCCTTGAAGACCCCAGTGGACGTGGCTGGAGGAGGCTGGTATACTGTAGAGGGACATCCTATAGGGGGCCACCGTGGGCTCTTAAGTCCAGTCTCTGTAGTCCAACTCACTGGCCCTGACCCTTGGCCCTGGTTCAGCCCGTGTCCACCCCCTTTGCTGACCTGAACCCTGTACCCTTGTGAGGTTCAGCAAGAAAGTGTGGACCACTACCCGAGCTCACAGCGTTGTGACCAATAGGACCACACAGAAATCCCCAGGGGGTGTGGCCAGGAACCCGGGAGTGAGGGTGTGTGGACAATGCGGAGGTCAGGGCCTTGGGCCTCCGAGGGGCCTCTGAGGAGCCAGCTGGCAGAGGTCTGGGGAAGTGGGGTGTTGCCAGAGTGGTGTGTCCCATGAATGGCAGGGCTCCCCACAGTAGTGAGAGCAGCTAGAAACCCCTTTAGTTGCCCTAGTCTGGCTCCTAGGGTGTAGCTTAGGCCTCTGTGGGGAGACATTCTAGAAGAAAGGGTTTTTGGGGAAAGGCCAGCGATTGGCCAGCTCAAAAGGGCACACCCTCCAAGTAGGCGGGGACCAGTCCTCACATGGCCAGGGCCCTCCCCAACACTGGCCAGAGCCCTGGAGCGGCGGACACCTTCTCCGGGTCAGGGAATGTCACTTCTTTGGGCAAGTCTGACACACACCCCATTACGTGCCTCCGTCCCATGCTTTCCTGGCATCAAATATTTTCCCATTTTCCCTCCTTCGTGGTGATTTTCTGGCTAAGGTCTCCCCCAGCCGTGAGCCACAAGAAGACAGCTGTTGTTCTCATCAACGCTAACCCCGTGACAGGTGCCCAGCAGGTGAGGGATACTCACGAAATGAATGGTGGGTCATACGAGACAGGATGAGCCAGCGTCCAATGCCACTCAAGCTGGCACACCCTTTCTGTCCTGTCCCCTAGCTTCACTCTCATGCGGGTTGCCCACCCCCCACTCCGGGAGGTATTTTCTCCTGTCCCTGCTCCACCCACTTCCATCCACAGGGAGACCAGGTGAGACGCCCTGAGAAGTCTGGCCAGAGAGATGCTCAGTCCACACGGAAGGGGGAAGGCTTCACAGAGGAGGTTTTCCTGGGAGTCTGGGCGATAGGGAGGAAGGGGTGGATGGCAGGTGAGGTGTTGCAGACAAGGAATGCCCAAGGGCCGGCAAATGGGCCCGTTTGGTTTTCAAAAGGCTTCTGCAGTTGGGAGAGACATTCAGAAGGTAGGCTAGTGCCAGGACCTGCGAAGGACCAAGCTAAAGGAACATGGCCTGAGGTCCTCAGGGCGCCTCCAGGGGTCGCAGCCCAGCAAGGGCCTGATGGTCCCCCCAGAGGCTGGAAGACATCGGCTCTCAGGAGGTCTCCCCTCTTTTTCAAGGCTACTTCCCGTCCCCCTCTTCCAGGAAGCTTTCTTGGGATGAGCCTCCAAGGCTTCCCTTTTCCTGATCTCCAGGCTTAGGTCCCAGAAGCCTCCCGTGTCTTCCCTTGGAACACCTCATTCCTTGGAACACCTCATTCCAGGCGGCCTCCCTGCCCCTAGCACTGTCCCCAGAGGCCAGCTCACGGCTCTGCCACCCCCACGCTTCACACAAGGAAGAAGAGACCTTCAAATGATGACAGCGGCAGGGAGAAGAGGCCGGGGCTGGCCCGTGGAGGGGGGGTTGCGGGAGGGGCTTTCATCTGAATCTCAGTGAAGTCCTCGGGCCTGGCCCTTCTCAGGCCCCCCCCCAACCCCCAGGCAGTACAGGGGAGTAATGGGATCCAGGGAAGCTTCTCGGTTCCCATACTGTTTCCCTCTACCATCTGCTTCTGCCTTCTCCTCTCTTTTTCTTTGGAGTAACTCCAGGTCTCCCCTCTTCTGGGGGCAAGAGGGGTACAGGGTCAGCGGGGAGGGGAAAGACGGACACGGACTCCAGAGTTACAAATCCTCCTTTATTGGGAGGGAGGCTGAGAAACAATAATTTATTGTATGGGGAGCCCCCAGAAGCCTTTTCCCCATGAACCTTTGAGGTCTGTGGGGAGGGGCAAGGGGGTTCCAGGAGCTTCCTGAGAGGGCCGTGTGTTGGGGGGGAGGCGACACATTCAGTCCCAGGCACGCCGAACATCCACTCAGGAAGGGAGGCGCCAGACAGACCCCCCTCCAAGAAGGGGGGCGCAGGAAGGCACAACGGCAGGGAAGGTTTGGCAGAGTGGTTGAGTGTCAGGGGTCGACAAAGGACACCATGATGTAGCGAGTGCCCCGGGTAGTGGGCAGCCCCTCGTGGTAGTGGGTGAGGCGGCCGGGGTGCAGGAGCCCCCAGCCCTTCCGCGGAGACGAGACTATGCAGTCATAGCGCAAGAAGCGACAGCCACCTCCCTGGAAAAGGACAGGGGACAGAAGTGGACAGTGAGCGGACAGGGGGCTGGGGGCGGGCTGCCACAGGAGGGTGAGAGGCAGGCACGGGGGGTTGGGGTGTCGGCACACAAGGGAGGCATGGCAGGGCGAGGCACACAGCCCGGAAGAAGTCCAGGAGATGGCGCCCGAGAAGTAACTGGAAACTTGAAGATGGCGGGCCATGGGCAGGGCGGGGGACTGAAGGTGTGTAGGGTCGTCAGGGGGCAAGACATCAAGGTCCCCGGGGCTCAAGTGCGTGCATGTGTGGAGGGGCCCTGCTGGTGCCCAGAGGGCTCACCTCATAATCCAGGCCCTTGTGGTTGAGGGCCACATTGAGAGTAAAGGTGGATGAGTCGTGATGGGGCCGCAGAGAGGGCTGCTCGTCTGGCCGGTAGCGGACCACGAAGTTCATCACTGCCCGGGTCTGTGGGGGCATGAGAGAAGACTCTGGAGGGATGGACTGGAGGTCCCAGGGGCCTTCTGAGGAGCGTGGTAGGGGGAGGGCCGCGGGGGTCTCAGTGCTAAGTCCCCGCGGCTGCCCTCCTGGGGTATCCCTTTCCACGGGGCCCTGGATGCTACGGGGGCTGAAGGGGCTGAAGGGGCGCCGTGTGGAGACTTCCAGCCAGGACTGGGGTGCGGGAAGGTGGAGGCAGGGGTGGCAGGGGCGGTGGCCCACCTTGGTGTGGTAGCCTGGGAACAGGCTCTCTGTCATGGGGCCCACGTACGTCCTCAGCAGCTGCAGCCACTGGTCCTCGTAGCCCACCTGCTTCATGTGGATGTCCACGGTGGGCACGTTCTCGTAGCCTCCGGCCAGCCTCGAGTCCTGGAGTGGTGGGCACTGAGCCACAACAGGGCCGCGCCAGCCTCCCCCCTCCTCTCGCTCTCAGGCCTGAAAGCCTGTGTGACCTGGATCTGGGAGCCTCGACCACTTAGCCTGACTCACTCCTCCCGGCCCTGAAGATGTCACCTCTTCTGTGAAGCCCCTTGGTCCCCCCACGTCTGGGCCAAGGGCCCCCTGTGTGACTCCCACAGCATCTGGGCTGCCCGTCACAGCCTTCAGGAGCTGGGCTACTGCCACTGACTCGAGCAGGTGAGGTGCAGGACGGCAGGGCGCGGCCAGCACTGCTCCATGTGCCACACCGCGGAGGTCAGTGGCCAGCGTCTGGGACCCGCGTGCCCAGGAACGAATTCCTGAATGAACGCATGCACACATGCGCCCAGTTGTGCCCCCTGTGGGTCCTCCCCGCTGGGGTCCCCTTCTCTGCTCCGTCTGTCTTGACTCCATTTTCCTCCATCATAGCCACACCTGCTTCACGCGGGGCCCCCCCCTCCCCGCCCCAGCCCCTCTCACCTCGTGCCGGCCTCCCGACCACTGGCCGTAGAGCTCCATTTCCTCCACCAGCTCGTCACACATCTGGTCGGACAGCAGTGGGAACCAGTACACGTCTGGGCACGGCTGAGGATGGGGAAGAACGGGGCCGGGGGATGCTTGCAGACCTCTCAGGGAGAGGACAGGCAGCCAACCCAGGGGAGCGAAAGCAGGGAGCAGAAAGGGAAGCCGGGAGATGGGAGAAAGTAGAAGCTGGGGCAACAGGGAACTGAGCATGGGGATGGGCTATGGCCAGCGCTGGGCCAGGAAAGGCGGGGCCAGAAAAGGTGGGAGCGGCGTGCAGGGAACGGGGCACAAACAGCAGGAGGGTGCCAGAGCCCCAGGTTTGGGGCTTCTTTACAAACTGTCATTTCACCCATAACACCAATAGGCCCGATAGACAATAGAGGATCTCTCTGATTAGCGGCAGGGCGGGGAGCCGAAGGCCTATTGGACTGCCTGCGGGAAGTCAGTTTGGGAACCACTAATCCAAGCAGTGGACTCAGGGAGTGGGGGCCTCCAGGGCAGTCAGGGGACCTGCGCGGGGCTCACCTGCTCCACAAGTCCCTCCCCTTCTAGGGCCCGGCTGTAGTTCTCATGAATGTACTGCTCCTTCCAGTCCTGGGGGAGGAGGGGGAGGGGTGTGCAGCTTGCTGTGTGCCCTCTTCACTCCCTCCGGTCCCACCCAGGAAGCCCCAGTGCCAGCACCTGTGTGTATGTGTGTGTGTGTGCTCTCGCGTATGCCTGTGTGTGCACGCATGTCTGTGTATGTGCACGTGCGTGCGTATGTCTGTGTGTGTGTATGTGTGTGGGTGTGCGTGCGCGTGTCAGTCTGTGGGAGTATGTCTGTGTGTGCGTATGCGTGTGCGTGTGTCTGTGTGGGTGCGTGTGTGCGCGTGTATGTCACTGTGTGTGCGCGTACCCATGTCAGTGTGTGGGAGTATGTCTGTGTGTGTGTGTATGTCTGTGTGCATGCGTCCTCCTATAGCGAAGGGCATGTCCCCTTTTCTGAGCGAGACATCTGGCACTCACCAGGGGGTTGTCGAAGATCTGCCAGAGGTCAGGGTGCAGATGGTCGGTGTCATAGCGGGAAGTGGCCAGGAGGCGGCCGAATTCGTGCTGATTGCTCAGGTGGAGGAAGATGCCCTGGAGTGGGGGGGCGGGTGTGAAGAGATGCGAGTGGCTGCTTCCCAGCACGCCGGCTTCAGGCGCCCGGGCCCCACTCACCTTGTCCCGCAGGCTCTTACAGAAGGCCATGTCCGGGTCCGTGTCGCTGCCTGAGAACACCTCCCTCTGGGGCAGCTCTGTCCTCAGGGTCTCGCCACGGATCACGTATGCCTGGGATATATAGGGCACATTCCACACGCCCCTGGAGGCACCCACACTGGGGTCAGCAAGTGGGTGACCTTCCCCCAAGTCTGCCCAATTCAGCCCAGGAGCCCCTTCCCTCAGGGCACCCCACTCTCCAAGCCAGAAGGTCCACTGGCATCCCTGGCATAACACCTCAGGCTGACGGCACCGTCAGCCCGGCCCCACGGCTGTGGCTCTTGTGACTGGCGGGGCCCAGGGGAGCGTGCAGGTGTCTGCGGGCTCGGGCTGGAGGGGAGGCGCTGCGGCCCCCCGCGGGACTCACACTCGCTTCCGCTGTACCAGCTCCACGTAGTCCTCCGAGCGGGCATAGTACTCGTCAGGGCTCAGGGCTCCCCAGAAGTTGGACCACAGCTTCCCGTGGCGGGACAGCATGGGCGCTATCACCTTCCTGTGGACAGGTGGAGGTGAGGGGCGGGCAGAGGTGAGCCCTGGGCCCCGGGAGGGAGGTGGGGACTCCCCAGAGACTATCTGGGGACCCTCAGGCCGAGCCGGGCAAGCGACCTGTTCTCTTCGATGAGGATGCGCAGGGTCTGCTGGTTGGTGATGACGGCGTCGGCATCCAGGCTGAAGTAGAATTCGCACTCCGGGTCCTGTCGACAAGTGTCCCTGGAGGTGACACATCAATGAACAGAGGAGCAAAAAATGGAACAGGTGGGGGGAGGAGGGGACGGTGTGGTGGGTAGGAGAACACCCCCCCTCCCCCGCGGAGGGGAAGAAGAAAGCGGGTAGAAACACCAGCAAAAGGAGAGGAGGAAGACTACGGGGGGAAGGTGTGCATAGGTGTGCTTGCTTCCCCAGGACCCCGAGGTTCTCCTGGCTGGGAGGGCACCCCCGTGGAGGCCCAGCACAGGCTGCACGGTGCGTGGAGAGGGAAGGGTGGTACAGTGGCTGGCAGCAGCCCTCCGCCCTCACCCGTTCTCCCCGCCCAGTGCTCACTCACATGGCCATGTCCCTGGCCTCGCCTGGCGTCAAGGCCTCCTCTGGCCCCACCAGCTTCACGGCTGAGAAGTGGTCCTGGAGCTGGGGCCAGGAGTCTGCAACGTGGGGCTCATGGTACACCTCCTGGAGATGGGGGGCAGAAAGGCGGGGGTAGAGAGGGCTGAAAAGATAGTGCCCGAGGGACAGGAGGGGGACGGTGGTGAGCAGAAAGGTGTAGGAAGGAGTCTGGGTGGGTGTGGGGGGTGGGTGGGAGTTCCAATCCAGGCAGGCGCAGAGTCCCTTGGGAGGGTGCAGAAGGGAGAGGCTGCGGGGTGTCTCACATTGTTATGCAGGAACAGGGTGACCCTCTCGGGGGGGTAGTCCAGGAGCAGCAGCCGCTGCAGGAAGCGGGGCAGGAACGGGGTGGGTTGTTCCACAAACACAGCCAGAAGCACCCGGGGGGGAGGCTGGAAGACATGGCACGATGGGGCTCGGAGGAGAGCCCAGGCCCCCAAACTGGTGTGTCCTCTGCCCCCCTGCCAGGCTGGGAGTCCCCAGAAGCTCTGCCCTGCACCCTCTGCCTCAGTGCCCAGTCCTGCCCCCACCCCACCCCTGCACCCCTCCTCACCTGCCCCCCCGGGAGTGTCCTCCGGTCCTGGCCACAGAACCCACAGCCTCCCTGGGGAGTCCAGCCATTAGGGACATAGTTTCCCAGGTAATTCAGCTGGAGCTGTCGGGAGAGGCGATGAGGGGCAGAAGCAAAGGCAGCAGAGATGAGGAGGGTCAGGTGGACGGGTGGGGGACAGGGCAGGGAGGGGAGGGATGGACACTTAGAACCTCTCCCAGCACCAGGGGCTGGGGAGGACTGGCTGCTTGGAAGGGCTGGAGGTACACAGGGGTGGGGGCCAGGTCTGACTAGGGCAGGGGTGGGGGGGTTGAGGGTATAAACCACTGGAGCACCTTCGTGGGACCGTTCCCATGAACCACCACGGGAAGCGTGTCATAGGCCACATTCCGGATACGCACACGATTCCGATCAAATTTTAAAACCACCTCATCTGGGGAAGAAAGCCCAGCTTTAGACTCTTTTCCTCTCAAAGCTGCCAAGCAACAGATGCTTCTAAATATGGAGGGGGGTGGGGATCCCAGCTTCTCTAGAGGATGAAGGACTGTGGCTCTGGGGGACGGGGGGCGGGGAGCGGCCACTGTCTCTCGCCACCATCTCTCGCCTTCGGGTTCTGACCAGACTCCAGCCACCCTGGGGAGCTCCACCCTACCCCCGGGTGACCTGGGCAAGTCACCAGTCCCTCAGACAGGCACTTTCCTTTCTTATAACAGGCGGTAATCACAGGCCCGCTCTTTGTAGGACTGTTGTGTTAAATAAAATCACAGGAGTACAGCCCTTTCTCCTCACCTAAAGCCCCATTGAGGTTCTGAAAGATCCGGGATTTATGATCCAGACTGAGGCTGAGTTTCTCCTGGATGGGATGAGATGGGGTGCGCCATCGTTTCCCACTCTTTCTACAGCCTCCCTACAGCCCTATCCCCCTCATCTCCCCTTCAGCCGCCCTCCGCAGCCCCTCCCTACCCTCAGCCCTGGGTCCAGGTAGAGTCGCGTGTAGAACAGCTGGTCGTCATCGTCATCCTTGTACTTCCACTGGCGGACGACTTGGTGGACGGTGGGGGCAAAGCCAATGAATCCTGTGGGGGTGGGCCGGAGCTGACTCCAAGACTCTCAGGGTCCCAGGGACCCGTCCCCCCGCCCTCTCCAGCCCTCGGGCCCCTGGAACGCTCCAGGCCCCACCACTCTCGGCCCCCCCTGCCTTGGGCACTCTGCCACTCACCACCAGAGTTGAGGAAGCGCTTCCCCGTGCCCACCTCAGGGTACTGCTCCGCTAGCCCCCACTCGGGCCAGCAGAAGCCCTCCGCAGAGAAGAGCAGGTGGCTTCCACTCTGAACGAACTTCTTCAGCAGCTCCGAGGGGCTGCCAGCCAGAATCACGTCGTAGCTGGGTGAGGAAGAGGGGGCGTGAACAGGGCAGCCACCAGGAACCTCGGGCTCCTTACCCCCTCCTCCTGCTTGCCCCGCCCCCTTCTCCCCATCCGCAGCCCCTTTACCTGTCCACAAACATGATGACCATATCCTCCCGGTCCGCATATTTCTCCATCTCCTTCTTTAGCCACCTGACCTTCTGTCCGCCACCAACCGTTCGGGCCACATCACCCCCTCGCCACTCCTCTCCCAGGCCCAGGGTCTGCGGGGAAGACCCACCATGCCAGGGAGGGGCTCAATCGGCCGGATGGTCCCTCCTGACCAGGTTCACCGTGGGGCCCCAGACATCCAGCCCTCAGCCCACTCCTCCCGCCCGTCCTCCTCTCACCCCCTCCTCTCCTCACCCTCACTGTGTAGTTGAAGAACTCCGCTGACCGCAGGAAACGCCGGTATCCTTCCGTCTCGGCTGTGGCCACCGTGATCACCAGCAGCTTCTCTGAAACCAGCCGGGAATTGGCGCTCGGGACCCACTCCCCCAGCTCACCGCCCCACGAACTCCGCTCACCGCAGACCCCCTTGCCCTCCCTCCGACTCCGTTCCTGTCCTCTCCGCCCCCCCCCCCCCAATTCCCTCTTAAACTCTTCCCAGCCAGAGGAACTTTGGCCCCAGTGAAGAGCTGGATGGGAGTTAACACCCAGGAATTCGGGATCAATTCACATGGGAGGCTGGAAATCCCAGCCCAGCGTGGGGAGTGGGCGAGGGGCCGCGTGATTCGGCCTGTGGAGGGCGCACCGCGTGGGAGAGGCCGGCCACCCCCTCCAGGCCTCGACCCCTTCCCCGGCCTCGCGGGCAGGCACGCAAACCCGACACCCACTCGGCGCTCCTGGGGCTCTCACCTGGGTTGACTGGGTCGCTGCCCCGGGGACGATCGGAGGCCGAAGTCGCAGGAGCCGGCGGCAGCAGCATCAGGAGCCCCAGCAGGAGCCGGAGTCCCGGGCCGGAGGAGGCCATGGCGGGGAGCGGGCGGAGACGGCACACAGGCCCGCAGGGCGCTGGGCTGTGCGCGTAAATCCCAACTCCGGGGAGGGGCTCTGAGAAGAGGGACCGGGGCTGCCGTGCGGCTAGCCGCGAGAAGGAGCAGGGCTCGGGCGCCGCCCTGAAAAAAAGGCGTAGCCCGAGGCTACTGAAAACTCGAGAAGCCGGCGCCGCAGACAAGGCGAGGATTGTCCCCGGGCGTGAGCGCGCGGGCTGCGCGGAGCCAGCGGAGGGGGCGCCTGGCCGGGAAGCGGGGGAGGGGCGGGGGCTCGGGCCGGCGATTCCGAGCCGAGGACTTTGGTGAGAGCCAGCCCGGCCCAGCGCCTCCTGACACACGAGGAAATTGAAACCCGGAGAGGGGAAGTGACCCCCTGCAGGTCGGGCGGGATGCGGAGGCGGGTCCTTGCCACAGCCCTGCCCGGAGCTGCGGGGCGGAAGGCTGGGAGAGCACCAAGTGGGGGGCGCGCGGAGCGGGGAGGAGTGGAGGAGCGGGCGGCAAGGAGTGAGGAGGCCGAGGAGTCTGCGGCCCCAGCGGCGGTGGGGGTTGAGGTTTCGGCAGAGGGTCCCCGGGGGCCTCTCGAATTGCCCACTCAAGCCTGCCCACTTTCTTTGGTAGTCCAGCCCATCATCTCTACCGCCCCAGGGAGAAGCTCCAGGGGCTGCCTTTGTGATGATGGCATCTTCAGAAGGACGAAAGGAAAATGACATTTCTCAAAAGACCACTGGCACCACCTCTTTAAAGTAATCTATTTCGGGGGTCCCACCATATACGCGACTACCCTCAGGCCGGAAGTGGCTTTGCCCCTATAAAATATGGCGGAAAGCTTTCTCGTCTCCTGGGCAACACCACATAATGCGTGGACGCATTGGAATGCCGGTGGGATTATCCTGCGCACGCGCAAAAGCAAGCGCTGCCGGAAGTGATGGCACCCTCCCTTCCACAGTGGGTGGTTTAGCGCGCGTGCGCAGTAGGCTCTTCCGTCAGCTGTGTTGTGGAAATGGTGGAGAAGAAAACTTCGGGTATGTGAGCCCCCTGCGGTTGGCCCCCTACCTCCTCCCAGACCCGACCTGGCCTAGGGTGTTCTCACCCAGTTATTAGTCTCAAATCCCTTCCTCGGCCCTCGGGTCCTGGCATCGGGGTAGCCCCTCAGACCATCCATTCATGTGGTGTTGATGCCGGCTCCATGCCTGCGCTGGGGATGGAGAGAGGAAAAAAGTCCCTATCATCCAGAAGCTGGCTCTCTGGAAGAGGGACAGACACGCAAGCCTACCGCTGCGTTCCAGAGTGATACGTGCGACGGCAGAGGGGTGCATAGCTCTTGGGCGCGGGGAGGAGTGGCACCTAACCTAGCTTCTAGGATGGAGGGGACTGGGAAGGCTTGGAGGGGGAAAAAACGCTTGGATTCAATCTTGAAAGTCGAGTCACGGTTTCGCTCAGTGCAGGTGCGCCGAGGCTCATTCCCGGCAGCGTGAACCGCGCGTGCAAAGTCGGGAAAGCGAGAACAAGCAAGTCTTTTAGGAAGCCACGTTCACAGTTCGGGGCTTGCGGAGGAATAGTAAGAGTCTGGAGGGCTGGGGAAAGGTGCATTTGAAAGGCATTCTGTACACCGCCAGAGAGTTTCAGATCTGTGGAGAGGGCAGCGGAGAGCCATCCACGGCTCTTTTAAGGAAGGGGCGTGACCGAGACAGGTTTATCTTTTAGAAGGACAGTTCTGGCTTCAGTGCGAAGCGGCACTGTACAGCGGAACTTTCTGGAATGGTGGGAATGGTCTTAATCATCACTGTTTAGCACATGTGGCTGTTGAGCACGTGAAATGTGGCTAGTGCCACCGAGGAACCGAATTTTAAATTTTATGATTAACTACATCGAATTTGAATAAGCGCCTGTGAGTAGAAGCTACTTTATTGTAGAGTGCAGGTGTAGAGGCTGGAAGGCCAGTTAGGGAGAGGTGGAGTAGTTGGTTCCCATAAAAAGAGATGGGGGTGGAACACTGCCAGATTGACTTTAATCAATCCAATCACGTCAGTCCTTTCTTAAAAATCTTTGCTGGATCTCCGCTATTCTCACTGTACATGCCCAAATCCGAATTCCTTTAGATACTTCAAGGTAAGACTTTTAACGGTCTGCCTGACTTTATATCCACACAGTCCCCCCCAACATACTTTCTACAGCAGCACTACTGAGCTTTTTATAATTTGCTGAAGGCACCACGGTCTCCCATCCAAGCTTTCTCTCCTGCCAGTACAAAGGCCTGACACACCCTTCCCTCTCCCCCAACCAAGCTGACTTCTATTCATCAGTCAGATCTCCACCTAGACTTACTTCCCTCTGGAAAATCTCGTCTACCCCAAGGCCAAGTTAGGTGTTCCTGGCATGTGCTCTCTATACAGCACTTTGTACTTCCTCGTACTCTGCTAGTCTGATCACTTGTACCCCCACCTGACTGGAAGCTCATGTCTTCCCAGCGCCTAGCACACCGCCGGGCACTTGGAAGGGAGGCAGTACGCAGGGATCCAGAGCTGGGCAGTTCTGGGTTTGAATTCGGACCAAGTCACGTACTAGCTATGTGAGCTTTGGACTTCCTTTTAACCTTTGAACGTCGGTAAGCTGGGGATGTTAATGATGTCTCTCTCATAAGGTTGATAAAGGGTTAAAGCTCTTCCGCGAAGAGCTGAGTGTAGTGCTTGGCGCTCAGTGCCCGCCCAGTAAGCGTTAGCCACTGGTGCTGATGCCATTATTATGGTTACAGGCACTCAATAAATACTTGTTGAATGAATAAAGAGATATTTTGTGTAGAATTATCAGACCCTGATAAAGAGAGATAAAGAGAGAGGTTTGAAATAACTCCTGGGTTTCTTGTTTAGGATGTCTGTGTAGATGGTTCATTTATTTAAAGAGTGTACAGGAAGAGAAGCAGACTTGGATGGGAGGATTTTAAATTCAGAGCTACAGCGTCAGTAGGGCCATCGCTGGCTACTCTTCTAAGCTTCTCATGTGGCCTACTGTCTCCCCACTACGGAGAGGGCTATCCCCATCTCTTTCTCAGTCTTTTCACTCTTCCTGGGATTTCGACCCCAAACATGGGGCTCTAACTCTCACCCAAAAGCGAGTGACACCAAAAGTGGTTCTCTCAATTCTGAACTTTCTTCTGAGCCCCACAACTGTTGGCTGTTCAGTCGGCTGCAGGAAATCACCTGCTGACCTCACCATTTTAAACCTTTCTCTTATTACCATTCCAGCTGTTCACTGGGGTCTGTTAATTCTACACAAATATCTCTTTCTACATTAAACGCATACTCATGGAGTGCCTAGAACCGTAAGGAAGACCTGAAGTCATGTCAAGGAAGCAAATGAGGGGATTCTTTCCACTCAAGGGAAATAGCCGAGACAGTCTCAGTGTGTCATAAAAGGAGGATTGTAGAAATACACTGGATTTGGCCCTAGGAGGTCACCGGGGTCCTGAATGTGAGTGGTTTCCACTGAATGAGAGTCAGTTTGCTGGGGGTTGAGGAGTGGATGGGGGGTGAAGAAATGAAACATCCCGTGGACCATTCTCTCAAAGATGAGTCACTGTGACATTGGGTCGACATGTGAGAGTTTGGCAGGTTTTTCCAGTGAAGGGAACATACCTGTGGCAGAAGAGAAGTTGAAGATGGAGGAGGGAGGGAAGGACTCGAGTTGGAGGTGAAGGGTCGGGTTTAACAGTGGGACTTGGGGTGCATCCACTTGGGGAAGGAGGGTGCCCATACATTTATATTTGAGGGTGGGCTGAAAGATGAGCATCTCTACATGTGGCTGGCCCGTGTCCTTCGTGGCAGGAAATGGGGTTGCTGAGCATGAAGGCGGGGTGCATTAAGGTCGCAGTGGAGGCGGGAAGCCCAGAGTGTGCAGTGGTCCCCATCTACATGGTGGTGAAATCTGTGATTTCTGCCAGCAGTGAGAGGTCTCCAGGAGGCATTTCGTCTGTTGGGTCTGGGGATTGGGAGGAAAGGCTGGGGCCACCCCAGCTTCTCTCCTCCTGTGCCCCCATGATTTTGGCTCTGCCCCATTCAGTTCGCTCCCAGGATCCCGGACAGCGGCGGGTGCTAGACCGGGCAGCGAGACAGCGCCGCATCAACAGGCAGCTCGAGGCCTTGGAGAATGACAACTTCCAGGACGACCCCCATGCAGGACTCCCCCAGCTCGGCAAAAGGCTGCCTCAGTTTGATGATGATGCAGACACCGGTGAGGCGGGCGGAGGAGGAGGCAGGAGGAGGCAGGGCGGATCAGGGCTGGGGACACGGGCCGGAGGGAGCGGGGGCAGTCTGCCTGGCTCAGGGTTATAGAAGGAAATGAGGCTGGGCAGCGGACAGGGGAGCTGTCTGGGTCTGCCCGGGCCTGGCTGCTGTGGCCGTGAGCCAGCCGCTGTCCCCTCTCTGCTTCGGCTTCCGCCAGCGGATGGAGCGTACAGAACATGGAGGAGCTGAGCTCCCGGAGCCCGTCCAGCTCTGACACAGAGCCTTAGGGGAGCGTGAGATGCGTGCAGATGCAGACGGGAGAAGGGAGGGGAGGCACACACGTGGGAGAGCGAGGCCGACTCGGAACCCCGGGGAGCACGTGGGCAGGGAGCAGACTCAAGGGGATCGGGAGTGAGGGCGCGGAGAAAGATGGCGTCTTTCTTGACACGTGTTACAGTTGACCTTTAAACAGCACGGGTTTGAATGCGCGGGTCTGCTCGTACGTGGGTGTTTTACAGTCCAGTCCTGTAAATGTATTTTCTCTCCCTCATGATTTTCTTAATATTTTGTTTTCTCTGGCTTTGTTGCAAGGATACAGTGTATAATACGTATAACGTATAAGATTTGTTCTAACCGCCTGTCTATCAGTAAGCCTTCTGGTCAACAGTAGGCTATTTGCAGTTGTTTTGGGGGAGTTGAAAGTTGCACACAGATTTTTTGACTGCGTGGAGGAGGTCAGCACCCCTAACCCCGTCATCGTTCAAGGGTAGATTGTCATTGCCCTTCCTCTGTAGGAAAGAAAAAGAAGAAAACTCGAGGCGATCATTTTAAACTTCGCTTCCGAAAGAACTTCCAGGCCTTGCTGGAGGAGCAGGTGAGGGGGGTGCTGGGCCTGGGGCTGGGAGGGCCCCACAGGGAAGGAATGGGCCCGCAGAGGTCCTGGCTACGTGGGTGGCTGAGGAGTTGCTGACCCTTCCCCTTGTCTCTGCAGAACCTGAGTGTGGCCGAGGGCCCCAACTACCTGACAGCCTGCGCAGGACCCCCCTCCCGGCCCCAGCGCCCCTTCTGTGCTGTCTGCGGCTTCCCCTCGCCCTATACGTGTGTCAGCTGTGGGGCCCGCTACTGCACTGTGCGCTGTCTGGGCACCCACCAGGAGACCAGGTGAGCTTGGAACACCCCCCCCCCCCCGCCCCCAGGCTCACGTCCTCCCCCGCGTATCCCCTCGGCCTCCCAGACCCTCTCCTCATCCTGAGCTTCCTCTGCCTACAGGTGCCTGAAGTGGACTGTGTGAGCCTGGCCGTCCGCAGAGGAGAAGGCCTTCCGCTCATCACCCCAGCCCCCGAGAGGGCTCGGCCAAGGGGAGGGGTGCTCTTCTGGCCCTAGAGAGGAGCCGCTCACTTGCCCCACAGCGCTGTGTCCTGCCTGCCAGGGAAGCGCATCTTACTCCCGGGGACTGTTGGCAGGGAAGTGGGCTGGGCCCTCGGCGCGCCGCTGTAATAAATCATGTGAGGAGGAGCCTGCCTGTTGGGTCACATGGTGTTTTGGGGGTGAGGGTCACAGGTCTCCTGTCCTACTACTCACGGCTCTGTGGCTTTTCCTTCTGTCAGTCACCCCTCCCACTGTCTGCCTATCTGGGTTCCCTGACCGAGGAAGGTTCTGTCACGTTCTCCTGCCACGCCCCTGTCTCTGCGGTTCTTGGCTGCTGCTTCGTGTCATTTTTTGGTGATTTATTGAGTGCATTTGCTTTTGCTTTTTGTTTCTCTAGTCCTTCTGAGGAGCATTCGAGCGCCACCAGGACCGGGTGACAGGGAAGCGGGGTGAGCGCTGGGGCAGGGTGCAGAATGGTACTGCGGAAGGCGCCAGCCCTGGCTTCGGCCCCTGGTCCCTAACCCGTGGAGAGATCAGCCCTGGTCCTTGGCTCCGCCGGTCTGAGGAACAGTTGTTCTGAGGAGGCTGTTGTTATGGGGGCTGCAGTGTGTGAAATTATTAGTATCAGAAAATCTAGAAATTTCTGGGAAGCATGGGGGAATTCGTGATATGAAGTCCTCTGTTCTCGGTGGCCCTGGGTGCTGTAATTCTTTTTTTTTTTAAGATTTTATTTATTTATTTGAGAGTGAGAAAGAGCGAGAGAGAGCATGAGCGGGGGGAGAGGCAGAGGGCAAAGCAGACTTCCCGCTGAGCTGAGAGCCCGACGCAGGGCTCAATCCCAGGACCCCGAGATCATGACCCAGCAGAAGTCAGATAGATGCTTAACCAGCTGAACCACCCAGGGGGCTCCGGATGCTGTAATTCTCATGTGGTGTTAAAACTTCTCACACCCATGCCTCCTGTAAGTGGATTGCAAGCTCTGAGCTCATACGCTCCTCGGAGTTGCTGTCTTAAGGCCCTGTGCCCTGTTGGAACATAGCAAATACAACATTTGTTGTATTTGTTGAACAAGTGATCTCAATAGGATATAAATGGGATCCAGCAAATTCGGTGTTAGGCACCTTCATAGGCTCTTCTCCCTCCTTTTGGGACTTTACCACAGCTGTCCTCAAGTCTGGAGACTTGAGGTTGGGTCAGTGGCGTTGGGGACAGCTCCAAGTCTGATGGTGAGGACACGATTTGGGGACAGTCCCAAGTTGGTGGTTTTAAAAGATGGCTATACATGGGGCACCTGGGTGGCACAGTCGTTAAGCGTCTGCCTTCGGTTCAGGGCGTGATCCCGGCGTTCTGGGATCGAGCCCCACATCAGGCTTCTCCGCTGGGAGCCTGCTTCTTCCTCTCCCACTCCCCCTGCTTGTGTTCCCTCTCTTGCTGGATGTCTCTATCTCTGTCAAATAAATAAATAAAATCTTTAAAAAAAAATAAAATAAAAGATGGCCGTACATTTTCTGACTAGCCTTTCATCAAAAGGTAGGGTCTTTGGCCCCTTGCCCTGGGACGGGGCAGAATTATGACTGTTTCAACCAGTAGAGGGTGGCAGAAGCGAGGCCACGTGACAGTCAAGGATAGGTACTGGAAGGCAGAGAAGCTTCTGCCTTGTCAACTAGGACACTTGTTCTTTTGAGTCCCTCTGTCACCTTGTGAGAAATGCAGCCATCCTGAAGCCGCCGTGCTACAAGGAACCCGGACTGCACAGGAAGGCCACACGCAGGGGCTCCTGCTGGCGGACCCAGCCGAGTCAAGCCTTCAAGCCACCCCAGCCTAGGCTTCCCTCATGGGAATGAAGACACCTCCAGATGATCCCGGCCACCAGGCCTCAAATCACTGTCAGCCATTTGAGGCTTCCTGGCTGCGTCCTCAACATCACGGAGCAGCCTGTCCCTCCAAAGACTGGACGTAGCTCGCAGCACCCCCAGCGCCCTGCCCGCCTCCTGGCAGCCAGCTGTGTATGTGTCTCTGCTCCTAGCTTGTGAGCTCTCTGAGGGCAGGAGCCATGTCTTGGCGCCACGCTAGCTTAGAGCAAAGAAGGAAGGAAGTATTGTTTAAACAGTAAGTAAGTGTGTCGCTATCGCCTAATAGCCCGTGATTACGCAGGAGGGACGGAAGACATCAGAGCTTAACCTCGTGCCCGTGTTAAGGCACGTACTTAGGTGCTCAGGGGTGAAGGCTGGCTCGTGTTAGCTTTCCTGAGAGCGGGGAGGGGGGAGAAGAGGCAGGCTGGGCTCTGGGAAAGGAGGTAGAAGCTGTGGGGCGGGGGGGGGGGGGGTTGCCGAGTGGGAGTTTGGGTCGGAAGTGCCCCACGTGATGTCAGAAGTAATTAGCTTTTGTCCTTCTTCACTGGGGGGGGGGGGGAGCATGCGGGATACACGCATCCCTGAGGAGCTCTGATGGCCTCTCAGAGGCGTAAGACCCTTCTTAAGGTGTACGTCTCATTTTTGAGAGAGAAACCCACTATGGGTTTGCTAACAAAGCCCGTAGGCCAGTCCTTGGCACGGTAGATGGGTAGATGGTGACACTAGTGCCCACGCTCTTGTGCCACCCCTTCCACAACGGACTCTCGATTGGCCATGTAACTGGCTCGGCCGGTGGGACAGGCACAAACTTCATGCAAGCAGAGAGTTAGGGGGAGTAAGATATACAGACATCTGCAAACTTCTCGACCAGGAACCCCCTTAACAGCTGAAAAAGCGCCGGTGCTCCTGAGCAGACTCGTGGGAAACCCCAAGGCCAGAGTGCACCCAAGGCCAGTGAGCTGTCCCTGTTTGGGGGAGGGCACGGTGGACGGAGGGAGAGTAGGGACCGGGCGCAGAAAGGTGAGCTAGGGCCGGCAGTGTGTCGAGGCCTTAATGGTCTTGGGCTTTTTTCCGGAGGCACTAGGGAGCTGCTAAGAGCACGATGGTTGGCCCTCCACGAGAGGAACGTGGACAGGATTAGAAAGACGGGGGAGAAGCTCGATTAGGGGAATCCTGTCCTGAGCAAGAGAGGATGAGGGCCCGACCTGGCGAGGGCAGTGAAGGGAGCAGAATAGGTGGATGTGAAAAACACTGACGGGGAATCCACGGGATCTGGGTGGGGGAGGTGGCGGAAGGGAGGTGAAGGGACAGCCTGAGATGATTGACATTGTGGAGATGTGCGACTCAGGGGTCACAGGAATGACAGGAACTGGCTGGGGGGCAAGCGACGAAGTTGGTGAATTTGCCAGCCTGGGGAAAACACACGGGGGGTGCATGAACTTCTGGGGCTCGGTAGAGAGGGCCCAGTTAGAATGCAGATGTGGGGGGGCGCCTGGGTGGCTCAGCTGTTAAGCGTCTGCCTTTGGCTCTGGTCATGATCCCCGGGTCCTGGGATCGAGCCCCACATCAGGCTCCCTGCTCAGCGGGAAGCCTGCTTCTCCCTCTCCCACTCCCCTTCCTTGTGTTCCCTCTCTTGCTGTCTCTGTCAAATAAAATAAATAAAAAAATGCAGATGTGTGTGTGTGTGTGGGGGGGTCTCTACATCCCAGGGGACCATCAGTGCAGGGGAGTGGGTAGGATGAAAGAGAATGAACCCAGGCCGCCCACAGTGACTAACTGGTCGTCAGGTCAGCACTGCCAGGGCTGGGACCAAGGTAGGGCCCTTGCCCCCTCCTTCCATCGGACGCCAGGCCTCTCTCTTAGGGCCTCATTTTCCTGTCTCCCACCAGGCCCGTTCCAAGCCAGCCCACGACCCAGTGCCGTGTCTGAGTTGGACACCGCCGAGTCATGCACACCACCGATATGCAACGAAGAGCCCTCGTTCAGAGCCTTTTCTGAAAGCTGTTGAAACTTTCCCCAGAAAAATCTGCCTGAGGAGACCTGGTTGATTTGACACGCAATTTCAAAGGGCTGTCAATTTGTGATGTCCACTCTTAGGTACAGCTAAAGGAACTCTACTCAAGGTCAGCTGTCTCCTTGAGAAAGGTCGAGGGGCAAGAGGGACTTGTTAGCTCAGGCTGGCCCAGGGGTATAGCTCTGTTCCCACAGGTGGGTCTTCGCTTATCCACTCCTTGATGACTCTTGTCAGTAATTATGAGTGCCACACTCTTGAAAGTATTTGCAACCCTTCCTCTCTTTTTTGGATGAGACAGTCCCAAGGTGGTAGAGAGAGAGGGACAGGTGACAGCCTGGGGTCCAAGAACTGAGACGGCCCTGGGGACCACTCCAGCCACCCGTTGCCCGTTGCTTGGCCAGCCACTTTATGTCACCTTCCATCCCCGAACAGTTCATAGTACAAATTTATTTATACATGTATTTATACAGAATACAAACGGTCGGGGACGCCGCCTCCCCCTTAACCAATCAGCGCCCAGACCCAGAAGGTCCTGCCCCAGGAGTCCGAAGGGAGTTCTCAGGAGGCGGGTTCTTGGCAGGCAGAAGGCGGCATGGCCGGGGCGGGAGGCGGGGCCGGAGGCGCGGTCAGAGCTGGGCGTGGCTTCCGGGCACGGGGTGGAGCCGGGGCGTGGCCTGGAACCCGGGGTTCGGGGGACCTCTCTCCTCTGGGGGCAGTGGGAGCGGAATGGGGTCCACAGGCGTCCTACACGTAAGCGTTCTTCCCGTATTTGCCAAAGGTGCTGTCGTCGTCTTCGTCCAAGGCCGCGGAGCTCAGGGGGTCAGCGAGGCCGGGGGACTGCACCGCGGAGGCCCCGTAGGCGAGCCTGGTTCAGAGGGGCCTGGGTCAGTGGAGGGGCGCCCCCACCCCGCTCGCCCCGCCGCCGCCGCGCGCCGTCCTTACCTGGGGGCCGCGTCCGCGTCGGGAGCGCGGCAGCAGCCGGAGCCGAGACAGAGGCCGCCCAGGATGGCGAGCAGGGAGGCGCTCCAGCCCAGGTAGAGGGCGGGGCCCAGCTCGTACCTGGGGACACGAACGGTGCCGGGCAGCGCTAGCTCCGGCCTGGCCGGGTCCCACCCACAGCCCCCCAGGGCGGGGCTCCCACACTCACTTGGTCCCTTGATACAAGGGGTCGAAGAATTCCTGGGTGATGTTGAAGGCGTACCAGGAGATGGCCACCATCCCGCAGAAACCTGGGGAGGGAAGAGGAGGGCCGCGCTCGAGCCCCCGGCCCGGCGGAGGGGGGGGGGAGTGGCGCAAGTCCAAGAGCTAGCTGCACTCCCTCCCTGGCTGCCGACCCTTCCGTCTCCTAGGGTCCCAAGCGGGGCCCCTCTTTCATGTCTAGTCTCCCGCGCTCTGCCCTTGGCCGTGCTTCATCCCCCGCCTGCCCAGTGTCTTGATCACTCGGAATCTGCCCCATCCAAATCCTGCCCCTCCGGGAAAATCCAGCTGCCCCAGCAACGGTCTGGCGCAGCCCGCTCCTTCTGCCTCCCAGAGCCCCCCGAGCCTGTGACAAGCCTTTGCCACTCAGTGCAATGAAGGCCTGAGGCCAGTGAGACCCCTGGGCAACAGGACCAGCCTCGCCCCTCTCTGGGGGCTCCTCCAGTTAGTCACGGAGTCTTCTGAGCCTGTTTCCACGTGGAGAAAAGAGGGCAAGACCCACCCTACCTCACAGGCTTGTTGTGAGGTGATGCGTGCAGGCGTGTTACAGACTGAAGAGATGGCCCGTCGCACGGTGTCGTGACTGTGTGCAGTGGGTTTGCATGTATACCCCTGACTCTGGTCTTCTGGGCCCGGCTGTAAGCTCTGGGGGGGCAGATGCTCACTCACCTTTGGGGTCCCTCTCACACCTGCCTCCTAGGGGGGCCTCAAGAAACATTGCTGACGGACTGATTTGTAGCTGAGGGATCTGGTGAGTATGAGGGAGGCTGGGGGGGGAGAGCTGAGCAGGGAGGGCAGGGGTCAATGCAATGGGGAAAGTGAAACTCGCACGAGGAGCGGCGAGCTGGAGAGGACAGGACACCCCGGTCTGCAGCCACCACTCTCAACTCCCCACCACAGCGCGGGGCACACCCACCACCTTCCCCCAATTACCAGCCAGTATGTGTAGGGCCCCCGCAGTGGCCGCCAGCTTGGCCTTCCTGGAGAGCTCCACGTTCCCGATGCTTATGCAGCGCAGCCCCACCATGCCTAGGAAGAGGCCCAGGAAGCCCAGGAAGATGGCGGTGATCATGAGCGCCCGGCAGGCCTGGATGTACCCTGGGGAGGTGGGGCGCGGCCATGGGTCCCTCAGCTGGCCCCTTCCCCCCTCCATGACCGAGCCAGCCCCTTTCAGCCAGGCCCTGCTCAGGTCTCAGCCCACAAAGGCCCGCAAGTCCTCTCCTTCGTCTTCGGGCCCTATTCGGCTGAAGGGGTCGCACGATCTCCTTCCCAGGAGCTCACCTCAGCCCCAACCCCCCCCCGCCCCCCCCCCCCCCCCGGCTTCGGTGCGCTTCGTGACAGGCTCTCTCCCTGACACTGCTGACACTTTGACCAGATAACGCTCTGTTCTGGGGGGGGGCCGTCCTGTGCATTGTGGGACATGCAGCATCATCCCTGGCCTCTACTCATTAGATGTCAGTAGCAATCCGTTCCACGAGGGACAATCAACAGGTCTAGACACTACCAAATGATCCCTGAGGGACTAAATCACCCCCAGTTGAGAACCACTGGCCTGTTAGGTCCCCACCCTGCTCCGTTGTGAGCTACAGAAATTGCACTCGAGTACTCCAGCCCCTTCTTGGCATCCGCTTCTCTCTAGGTCCCACCTGGTGCCTGGCACAGCACCCCAGTCATCCTGAACTTTCTCCCAAAGTGACCGGCAGGGGGCAGCAGTGGCCTGTGGGTGGCTGGATGAGGGCCATTTCTGACCCGCAAAGTGGGATACCTGGACGCAGGGCCCATCCCGGCACATCTAGCTCATGTGTGTTTGGTGCCTCAGTTTCCCCTTTCTCAAAGCTGAAGGAAACGGCCAGCTTCCTTCCTGGTGCCCCTTCCCCCTTCTGTCTTTGATAGTTGCCAAGCACTCCAAGGACCTTGCTCCCCTTTCCCGGGTGGGGCAGTGTCACTGGTGCTGGAGAGGCTGGGTCCCTGCCAGGAGGATGTGAAGTGGCCTGAGGTTGGCGGGTAGGGAGGAGGGACAAAGTTCTCTGGGAGCACGTTCTCACTCCCAGCCACTCCTTCTGGAGTTCCCACCCTCTCCCCTACCCCGTATCCTCTACACACCCATTCATCCACGCATCTCACCCTGGGACTGCCCGGCCCTGGGTCCCTGGGAGGCCGTGGTAGACAAAGGGGAGATTATTGATGGGCCCTGAGGGAGCGCGGGCTGGGCGTGATTAGATGATAGTCAGGACCTCCCTCGGGACCAGAATCGCCTTGGAAGGACCCGCCAGCCTGGGTTCCAGGCCCCCACCACCTGTGGGGCTCCGGGCAGGTTAACGCTCGTCCTTGTGGCTTCCCAGTGTTGGTACGAGGCCACTAACAGGCTGCACAGCCAGGCTAGCGTAGACAGCGCGAGAGGGACTAGGCGAAGGGCCGAGCAGTGAGTCTGGGACCGGACGACCCGATGCTGGGCGGCGCTGCCCCGCCCTTGGCCGCCAGCATGCTCCTGCCCCTCCGCCAGCAGCTCAACTGGGGCCCTTCTCAGTGCACAGGCTCCCGGCGAAGGCCCCTCCTCAAGCCACGGCATGGTGGGGGGTGGGTGAGGTGGGAATGTTGCGGCTACCGAGCTGGCTGCCTCCAATGTCTCTTCAGGTGACCCAGCATTCTGGGCTTCTGGCCCAGAGGGTGCTCAGCTTTTATAGGAAGTTTTTTTGGGGGCACTTGCCTTGCACACAGGAAGTCCTGGGGAGAGGGATGAAGGCATGAAGCCCCTACTGCTGTTTCAGGAGATTCTGGGAATAGTGGGGGCACAGAGACCCACGCAGATCCCCTAACTTCTCAGAGCGTCTTCGGCATTCCTGGGGGATTTCATGCAGCCCTGTTCCAAGCCCAGTGTGGGCTTTAGTTCTGTCCGCTACCCCGCACCTGCGGCAGGGCACCCGAAAGAGCACGACAACTCCAAGGAGGGCGGGAGCGACGGTGAACAGGGCGCCCGGTCCTCCTCTCTCGGTCTCTGGCACCGGGCCGACTGAAGGGAGGCTCCCCTCGGGATCCCGGGGGGCTACTCATAGGGTGAACAGAAGAAGATGTGACAGCCACCAGGGAGAACCCTCTGGGCCCAAGGACCTGTAGGCTCCAACGTGCCAAGAACTTCAAAATACACACTGCCCGAGAACACGAGCACATGCGCGCACACACGCCCTACCTGCCCACCTGCTTCCAGCAGACACTGAGCTGCATGGAGACTCCCTTCCAAAGGGCCCTTTAGAACTCGCCTTCCCCCGGGACCGATGCCCCAGCAGCAGCCTGAGCTTCTTACGGGTCTCAACCCCAGGAACCCAAGATGGGGCATCCTCCTCACCCCACAGACCCAGCCCGCCTGCGCCAAAGCAAACGTGCTGAAATTGGTTGTGCGCGTACACATGCTAACACATCGTGCTAGCGTTCTGTGTGCTTTATCCCAACACACGACCATCCCATGAGCCAGTGCTATTAGCACCCTGGTCCCGCAGGTGGGATCTATGAAGTTCATGTGATCACCTGCCCGGGGCGCAGAGCTGGTAAACCGAGCCCAGCAGGCGGACCCTGGTGCGTGCGCGCGTAACCACCAGGAGTGTCGCATTAGGGCAGGGGGACACGTGGGATGAGGTCTCCACCACAGTTCCAGAAAGGGTGCTGCCCCCAGCACTCCCAGCCCCCCCAGCTTGATCCAGGCCTCCCTTAACAGTCTGGCGCCCAAGGCCCGACCGTCCCCGGGGGTCTGTCCCTCCTCCAGCCTCCCGCCACCCTCTGCCCCGGAGCTCTCCCCATCCCATACCGGAGAGGGCCAGCAAGGACGGAAACTCGCGGCAGTTGTAGACTCCCATGGAGTCGGTGGCACAGCTAAACCAGAGGTTCTCGAAGATGGTGGTGGTGGTGATGACGCTCCCGTACACGGAGGACACCCGCCAGTAGCTGTTTGACAGGGTCACCCCCAGCATCAGCAGCCCCAGGGCTGCCATGAAGAAGCCGAAGGTCTCCACGGCCACCGACATGGTGGGATGCAGGGCCCCGAGGGGCGCCGGGGGCCCCAGAGAAGGAGAGGGGGCTGAGCCCCTGGGGAACCTGAGGGGCTTTGGCTAAGGTGGGGTGCTAAGGCAGGCTGAGGAGAGAGAAGGGGGGCCAGCTGCAGTCTGGGCCTCAGGTCTGTCTCCCGGTTTCTATCCCCGGCCCTCTCTCTGGGTCTCTGCTTCCAGGAAGGTCCAGGCAGAGGAATGAGCCTAGAGCACTGGGCAGCTGTTGACGAAGAGATGGAGGGAATAAAAGAAACGGGCCAAAAGTCCACCCCCTCCCCCAGCCTCTGGGCTCCCCGCCCCAGGAGGGGGGCGGAGAGGACTTGAGGGAGTGACGAGCTAACAAACGGATACGGCCAAGGAGGGGCCCCCATGGGAGGCAGCAGGAGCCAAGGGGAAGCGTCTCTGACTCAGCCTTCATCAGGGGGCCAGAGAATGGAAGAAGAGGGACAAGGAGAGAGGAGATGACTGAGAGACAGAGACAGAGAGCGCCCACAGACAGACCTCTGGTGTGGCGGGATCCGGGGAGCAGAGCCACTCTCCTGGATGTTGGTGAGAACAATTTAAGAGACTCAAAAGACCTAGGGTTTGGGCCACTGAGTCTCCAAGGAAGATTCAGACTGGATAAGGGACCAGGGTATCTGGGAGAAACCCACTGCTCTGGAGTCCGGCCAACCCAGGTCCAAACCAGACCCGGCATTTCCCAGAGCGACTTGGGCTGCAGTCTGAGCCCCTAAGCTTGTTCCTGCTTCTGTGAGCTACCTCTGGCTTCCTCGCCCCATGGGGCGTACTAAGACCTGTGACTCCGGATCAAAAGCTCCCCGCAAGTGTGAATTGCTCCCTCCTTGCTGACCACCCGGGGTCTGGGTACCCCCAGCTGGGGTGAGGCCACCAGTGGGCTGCTTTCCTCCAAACCTCAACTTCCTAAACTTGAATTTCCCCCCCTGTTGGGTTGATCTTTGCCTCTCGGCACCAAGCTTGATCTTGCTGCCAAGGGCCACTGAGGGGGATAAATCACAGGCCCAGAATGTGATCCTGGGGCTAATCAAAGCAGCTTGGTTATCAGAACTGTCACCAGCTCTATTAATTATGACGGATTAGAAACCTCCGGGTCCCCACCCCAAGCCAAGGCTGAGCACCTGCTGAGCACCTGTCCCGCTGGTGTGGAAGGTTATCACTTCCTGCCCCTAGGCCACAGCCAGGACAGCTGTGGTCCTCCTCCAAATGCAGCAGGGACGCAGTCTCCAGGGGACAGGGGCACTCACGCAGGACATCACTGAGCCAAGTGTACCCCCCACTGCGCCCCTTCCGGGGCCAGGCTCCCTTGTGCTCCCCGCAGGTGCCTCCTCCCCTATCCCCCCAGGCCAGGCCGTCTGGGCTGTGGAACGAGAGGTATGCAGTGAAGCAAGACAGGCCCACGCTGAGCCTGGCACGGGGCGGGTGTGGGGCAAAGCAGGCTGGGTGGGCACTGGGTCCCGACCTTCCATCTCTGGGGATGTCCTGAGTCTAACTTTTCTCAAGAACTCTGAGGACTCTGTGCCAAATGCCCATTTCTGCCCCGGGGCAGAGGCCCCTCCCTAAGGAGGATGGGGGGGGGGCACAGGAAGACAAAGGGAGGGAAGGGCGGAGGTTTTAGAGGAAACTGAGTGGGGGGGCCCTGGTGTGGAAAACTCCACGTGCTGAGAGGCAGCTGTGTGGGTCAGAGGAGACAGGAGACATAAATCTGGCCGGTCCCCTCCGCTCTGCCCTTCCCGCCTCCAGTCACTGCTTTCTCCCAGGATTCTCGCACCATGCAAAGGCCCCGTCCCCATCCCTGGTCGGCCTACACAGCCCAAGCACACGGCTCTGGGGGAGGAAGGAAGGGCGTGGGGTCTGGGCAGCTTGGCGGACAAAGGTGAACCCCACACCAGCCACAGGGGGTGGGAGTAGGAAGGTGAGCAGGAAAGGACCCCAAGTGACCCCCACCTTTGGGCCCAATGGAGCCCGCCCCTTCCTCAACACGGACACAGCCGTTCCCAAGCCAAGGCCCAGTTTTATTTACACTCATCCTGGTGCACATGGTTTGGGGCAACTGGACACGTCTCTGGGGAAAGAAGGCTGAACGCCCAGAGCGCAGTGATGGGGCTTAGAAGAAAGGGACAGCAAGGATGGATGGGTCCCCCCTCTCCGAGTGTCCTGGACAGGCTCCCGCGCAGCCCTGGGCAGAGGCGGACGTGCAGCCTCCTTCAGGATTTGGACTTGGACACAGCAAGTCCGATGAGTCCAGCCAGGCCCGCCACGCCCAGGGCCATGCCTCCGACAATGGCCATGCCCACTAGGCCATCTGGGGAAGGGAAAAGGGAGACTGTCAGGGGCCCAGCCCCCACAGGGACCCTGCCCACCATCTTCTCCCTGCCCGATGCGCCTCAACAGACGTGCCTCTTCCCCTGGAGTTGGGAGGTGAGGGACTCCAAGGGAAGGCTTCTGAGGGATTGAGGAGGAGCTGCCTGCGGGGGGAGGGGGTCATTTAGAGGGAGACCAGACAGCCCAGGCCTGAGGGAAGGAAGAGGACTTAACCAAGAGCCGAGAGGCACCCGGGGATGAGGGGGCCCGGGAGACAGGAGAGTGGGGAGTGGAGGAGGGCGGAGAGGAAGGGTTCACCTTTCTTCATGGCCTTGTCGATGAGCCGTTCCAGTTCCTTGGCCTGGTTGTTCTGGGGCTCTGTCTGCAGCAGCCCCCGCACATACTTTAATGCCTTCTCATATTCCTGCACTCAGGGAAAACACACAACACCCCCCCCCAGGACTCTTATCACTCCTGCCCATCAGAGGGGCCTTCCTTCCGTTGGCCCGGGGGCTCCTCCCTCTCCCTCCACCTCCTCCCTCACTCCAGCCCCACCCAATGGAGTAGAGTCCACAAACAACCCCAACTGTGTGGGGGTGATAAGCTGGGGGAGATAACAACCCGAGGCTTGGGGCTGCACCCCAACCTGAGGTCACCTTGCTCCCCACACCCTGGGCAGCTGGATCCTCTCCCTTTCACCTTCCCTTAGCCTGCTCTCACCTTGCACCTCTGTACCCAACACCCCCCCCCCCCCGCCACCTACGGCCCTCCTCGGCCTCCCTGACGGCCAGGGCTCTCCCCTGGAGGAGAACGAGAGGGCGCCGTGGCCCACCCAAGGCGGGCGGAGGGGGAAGAAGGGAACTCCGCCTTACCTTGAGCCGGTAGTTCCCCACGGCCAGGTAGAAGACATAGTCCCGCTGCTCCTCTTTACTCCCTTTGGGCAGCAGCTCTGTGGAAGGCGGGGGACAGAGTGTGAACACCGCTTCTCTCCTTTCCTACTGCTTGTGTCCCAGAGACCCCTTCCGCTCCCTGACTCCCCATATGACCCTGGGAGAAAGCACCGTCCTGAGCTTCCATTTCGGCTCCGGTCCCTCTTGGCCCCCCAGTCAGACCTCTGGGGCAGCACGGACCCAGGCTGCCAGACACCCAGGTGGTCAACACCCTGGTCCCGACACTGCAGTCACCTCCGGTGCCCCTGAGGGAACCGAGAGGAAAGCAAGGCGCCGGAGAAGCCAAGGACAGCTCTCCTCACTTCTGGCACCTGCTGTGCGTTCTCACTGCTGCCCAGACACGTGTTCAAGTAAGTCTGCAGTCCCTCCCCTTCTAAAAAATCAGCTCGAAACTCATCTTCCATTAGCATTCCCTGAATGATGCACTGATTCCTTCTGAATTCGGTGACTTCCCAGAGGCTTCTGTGCTCAGTTGTACGCTATGCGCTAGAATTTGTGGTTAAGTGGTTTCGCAGGTGTTTGTAAGTCTTCCCAAGTGTCTATTCTGTCTCCTCACCTACAACTGGCAACGCTTAGAGACCCCATCTACGGCTGTGGCCAGCTGTAGGGAAACCTGAAAAATCAGAATGAGCAAAATGGGCAAATGTAGCGTGAAGCTATTTGTGTTAGAAAAGAGTCTCGCCGTCCTTTGCCAGAACGCCGTTTGTGTACGCATGATGACTTGACCAAGAGAAAGGGGTACAGGGGACAGAGAAATTTAAAGGTCAAGCATGGTGGCCTCCGACAAACGGTGACCCATCCAAAACCAACAGGAAATAGGATTCCAATCCAAACATTGCCACCTGCTCCCAGGTTTGGGGCCTGTCTTCGTACCGCTTCCACACCACCCTCACGAAAGGTTTTCAGCAGCTCTGAATAAGCAGCATGGTGGGAGCAGAGCACAAGGGACTGGGACACACAAGACAGGAGCTTCTAGTCCTCATTCAGCCATTAATCCATTAGCTGTGTGACTTCAGACAAGTCACCCTTCTTGTGGTCAGGCTACCAGATCGCCCGAGTCCTGCAGGGACCGACATGCTCCCGCTCTGTCTAGCTAAACAAGGATGAGGTGGTAATGAGCCAAAAGCACACTGGGAGAAGCCAGGCTAAGGGGCAGCCCTTGTCGCAGGTGTTTACAGGAAGATAACTGTGACTATTGTAGGCTCCCGTGTTGAAAAAGGATCCCAGCACTTGAGACGGAGGGAGTGAAGGAGGCCATGGCAGTCGAGGACAGATCCGGACGGTAGCTGGGAAGGGGAGAGTTGGGGAGCCTAGCACCTCACCCTCCAGCAGTGCGATGCCTTTACGGATGTCATCGTTGTACTTGCTTCGCACCAGGCACCAGGCATACTCAAACTGCGTGCTCTTGGACACGGAGCCTGCTGCCTTCTCAGACTGAAATTTCTTTTCAAACTTCTGCCACAGGAGAGGAGAGGAGTCATTTAGAAATGAAGGGGCGCGCCATTCTCTACCAGGACCTGCGTGTCCAATTTCCAGTTACAACCCGTCTTCCCCAGTCTCTGCCACATTTCCCTCGCGGGTCTTGGCAGCTGGCACGCCAGGTTCTGCTAGCTTCATCCCTGGGACCCAGACCCAGGGATTCTGCTTCTTAGCGACGGGCTGTCTCCTTGGACAGTAACCCCGTCCTCTTCCCTCCCCCTAGTGGTACCGAGCGGAGATGCCACCTGGTGGCGGCTCCAGGCACCGCTCCCGAAGCAGCTGACCCCGAGTGGCTAAACAGTAAACACGCTGTCAGAACTGCTCAACAACAACCCACGCAGTCCCTCGTCGGTGGCTGCTTCCCCCAACCAGCCCCACCCTGTCGGGCCTGGGCCTTTTCTTATCTGCAAATTGGGAATAAAAACAGTGTCCACCTCCTAGAGCTACAAAGATTGAGATATGGCCTGCAATGCACTTAGCACCGGCCCGGATGAAACTTCATGGTAGTCGCTATATTCCCCCCTCACTGAAGGAACAGTAAAAAAAAAAAAAAGAAAAAGAAAAAAGAAAAAAGAAAAAAGGCGTCCGTACCCTGACCACCTAACTCCCGCACGCGCCCAGAACCTGTCAGTCTTCTCACGCCAGACCGCAGGCCCCGAGTCTGGGGCGTGGCGGCGCAGAAAACTACAACTCCCATTAGGCTAGGGGACAAAGTAGAACCTCTGGGCAGGGGCCGGACGCTGCAGAGCATGCCGGGAGCCGTAGTTCAGCTTCCCTAGGCAAAACTGGTGCTGGGTAGAGGGTCTGGCCCCAACCAGACTCTCCTCCGGACCCGCCCGTCCGATGTTCCCTTTCCCTCCCTCGAGGCCAGGCCTCACCAGCAGGTCTTCCACAGACACCAGCTCGTTCAGTACGGCCTCCATGGCCGCCGCCCCTGCAATCCTCACACCTAGGTCGCTACTGTGCCACCGTCTCCATGGCCTACTGGCAGAGCTGGAGAGCCACTTCCGTCGTCCGGAGGAAGCGGGCCCCCTCCCCATCGCAGAGCCAATCACCTTACGCAGCTGGCGCCGAGCCCGCCCCTCGCCGCCGGTGGCGCCCCGCCCCTTCCTCCCGCGCCGGCAGCGCACACGTTGGGGCACTAATGCGCACGCTCGGAACGGTCCACCTTTCACCACCCAACGTGCGGACCGCTCACAGTACGACTCCAAGTCCCACGTTAGTCCTCGCGAGTGCCCTGCATGTGCCTTCCTCCACCGAGGCTGCCTTAATAGAGTTTGGACCTATGTCTTGGTGGTTAGCCCTTGGACTGAAAAACAGCAGAAAGAGAATGGTGGAGGACCCGGCATGATCTAAAAATTTGGGGGACCAGTCTAAACCTACCTCCCCTCTGGCCCCACCCCCTCGAAGTCTAGGCTATATGACCTTTCGGTGCCTGTAATAAAATCATAACTGGTACTAAGGATTTTAGGGCCTCTGCTGACTTAGAAGAGGATTGACAACTGCGCCTGTTAACCATACACCCAGAGACTGGGGTACATACAAATAGGGGATACTATAGAAATCTTTAAATGGGCATTAAAAGAAAAGCTGTTGCCCCATTACTGGCAGAGAGGGTCCAATCTTTTAATAGATAAAGCATCCTCTGGGCGTGCCTGAGGGGAAAGATCTGCTGTGGGTCATGGGCAGTGAGGAGCAGTCAAAACATCGGAGAGGTAAATGTTCACTCTTCTGGCACCTGTGCTATGCAGTGATGGGACCGGGTAGGTAGTGACTTTCAAATTCTCTTCACCTTGACCCACAGTGCTCCAGTGCACATTACAATGTAAGTTCCATGAGGGCAAAGCCCGGATCTTGTTTATCTTTGCACCCCCAGCACCTGGCCCAAGATTAATGTCCAGTAAATATCTGTTGAATAGACATGAAATAAAGCAAACAATAGTAAAGAGGGCAGTGCAAATGCAGGGGATTATCATCCAAAAACCTTCCATGTTGGCAAAGCCTCTTTAATTTTTTTAAAAAATTCTCATAATAGCCTTGTGAGTTAGGTAGGCAAGAGGCAGTCTTCTCTACTTAGCTCCAACAGTTGAAATAACTTTGATATGGGGAGTCTGTTAAAAAATAAAGAGGAGAGGATAGGACGAGTTCCTAAGTACGCTCTAGCTATCTTGAAAGCATTCAGGCCTAAATTTGTAAATTTTTTGCTGGTTTACACTAGAGGACTTTCCTTAAGCAGCAGGATGAACTAGGTAGAAACAAGTCAGGTTAATTTAAAACCTAGAAGGCAAGGCAATCCCGGGAAACCATTTGTTTCAAGTACAGTAGGAAAATTTAAAATGAAGGTAGCACAGTAGGAAAATTAAAAATGAAACCCTGCAAACTACCACCAGTGCTGCTGAAACTATAATACCGGTTTCACCGTCTTAGTGAGCGGCCGGTATTTTTAATTCACGCTATTTGTCAGTTTGTAATTATACACTTGTGTGATAACTTCATGAATGCCACCCTCTCATACGAGACCGGAAGCTACATGAGAGCAGGTCTGTGCTAGATTGCTCATAGTATGCCCCTAGAGCCCAGTTCAGGGCCTACCACCAGTACATACTCAATTTGTAAGTGTTGCATTAATAGATATTGCTGTTGCCATTATTAACTTTTTGGCAAGCAGTGAGGGAATATGAGTAAGAGCTAAACGATGTAATATTATCTGACTAGTAATCTATGGAAATAGTCAACAAAAGCAAAAAAAAAAAAAAAGGGAAAAGCAAGACATGAAGACATTCATTCCTGCATTATCTGTGGAGGTAAACAACAAAAGCGCCAGGGAATGGTTTGATTAAATGATACATCAACATAATGAAATAACAGCCTTAAAGTCAGAGTCATATGGATTCTTTGCATGTGGATGGTAATATTCAAAACAAAACAAAAAAGCAGGCACTTCTCAAATTGGGTCCTGTAAGTGGGCAGAAAGGAGACTGGCATTCTTGGTTGGTGGGACTAAAACCTACAACTGGCACTTGTTAGCACATTCTGGGCCCTGGCCCCTCCCTAGGCTACACCCTTAGTTTCCAGCCTGCCTACAGCAACTTGTTGGTGGGCATCCGGGGAGAAGAGCTCAAGCAACACCCACTAAACACGGTGCCACTATTTGTGTTCTTCTGGTCTTCGGTGATCGCTCACCTCTACCTCCCACTTTCATTTGCTCTCCAATCAGGAAGTCCTATCCACCGCGAACTGACTCATTCATCTAAAACACAAACGTGAGTTCAGGGCCTACTGTGTGCCAGGCACTCTTCGGAGTGCTGGGCATGAGAAATGAACTAAACAGACACAGTCCTCCTCTCGTGCAAGTTACATCAATGAAAGAGACAAGCCTGCTAACGAGTAAGTGACTGTCAGGCCACCCCCGTCTCCATTCTGTCACCATACTTCACACATATGTCAGATATTTTTTCCCTCTTCCAAACCCAGCCTGGCTGCCAGTTGTATTTTAAAGGTGCAAATCACAGCTCATATGTCCTGCTTAAAAATACCGTCTGGGCTACGCAGAACACCGTTTAAATGTCTTCTCACGCACACGAAGCCCTTCAGGGTCGCCCCGGCTTACCTTCCCAACTTCATCTCCAGGCACCCTCAAGTCCTGCACGGAGAGACGTTTTCCTGGCAGCTGTCTTCCACCCGGAATGCTCTCCGTTCACCAAACACCGGAGCGCCTTAATGGCAGGGGACTGCCAGCCCCCGGGCCGTTACCCCTCCGGGACAGCTTGCTTCGATTCGGCCCCCGCGCCTCCAGCTCCTCCGGGTACAGAGTTTATCACCCAGTCCTGCAGTCCTTGATGTGGACAGGGACTGGGTCTCATTCATCTGTCTGCCAAAGGCCAGGAGTCCAAGCATCGTTTGCGGCGTGAAAGAGTAACGACAGCAGCTCTAAAGATGACTCTAGGACCTGCGGAGACGTCTGCACTTCCGGGTGCCGGTTAAGTTGGCACCCGAGGAAGCGAGGAGTCTGGGGTCTCCTCCCGGGCTGCTCTAGGAAGAGGGCTCGGTAGTCCGGAGGACCCGAGGGAGCCGCCGGCGTGCGGGGGAAGAGAGCGCCGCGTGGGCCTCGCGCGCCGCGTGGGCCTCGCGCAGCAGCCGCCTCCTCGAGGAGGCGGGGCCGAGCGGAAACCGGGGCGGGGCGCGGGGGGGGGCGGTCGGGGAACTCCGACGGCCAATTAACGGGCTAGGCTCGGAGGGAGAGGCGGGGCGCGGTGCCACTTGGAGGCGGAGCCGAGGCCCGGGAGTCTCCAACCTCATTCCCCACCCCGCCTCTGTAACCCCGGGGTGACAGAAGTGCTCCCTGCTCACTCTTGCACCAGAGACGCTCTCTGTAAATTAAAAGTTATATGTTGTCCGCTTTAGAGCCTGTCTTGGTACAGAAGTGTGTGATGGGTACACAGAACGTGCACATCAATCACCTGGAATCGTTAAAAATGCAGAGTCCCATTCAGCAGGGCTAGGGTGAAGCCCGAGAAGTTTCATTTCTAAGAAGCTCCCAGAGGATGCTGATGCTGTGCGTTCTCTAAGACCCTTTCAGGAGCAAAGGTGTGAAACAGTGGTTCTCAAAGTGCAGTCCCAGGAGCGGCAGCGTAGGCATCCCCTGGGAATTGTTTGGAACTGCAGATTATTGGACCCCACTCCTACACCTGCTGAATCAGAAAGTCTGCGGGGGTCAGGCAGTCCGTGTTTCTACAAGCCCAATGGATAATTCTGATGCACGCTGGAATTTGGGAACCAGTGGATACTGGAAAAGTCAAACAGCCTCAACTGTGTATAGACTTGTGACCATGGTCAATTTGCCTTAATCTAAACTTCAGCTGAAAAATCAGGATAAAAATACTAATGCCTTCCTAGTGCATCTCTTATAACGAGGAAATGTGAGATGATGGAAGTAAAGACCTTGGCACACCTAATAAGCATTCTATAAAAGTTAAGCTGTCATTACCATTCAAATGGATTGCCAAAGGGCAATTCATTCGAGAAGGGGTAATTCACCTGGCCTGAGGTACTAGGAAAGTCTTCAGGGAAGAAACGTCAGTTGACATTTGAACCAGGATCTCGAAGGATAGGAATGCCAGGTGGAAGGTGAGAAAAGGCATTGTGCGAACAGGGAGCACGCTAGGTAGTCTTAAGAAAGGGCCAGCGCTGGAAGGGAAAGTGTTGTGGGAGGACTAGAGGACAGGTAGCTGCAGAATAAATCATAGAGGGGCGCCTGGGTGGCTCAGTCGTTAAGCGTCTGCCTTCAGCTCAGGGCGTGATCCTGGCGTTATGGGATCGAGCCCCACATCGGGCTCTTCCGCTATGAGCCTGCTTCTTCCTCTCCCACTCCCCCTGCTTGTGTTCCCTCTCTCGCTGGCTGTCTCTCTGTCAAATAAAAAATAAAAAATAAAATCTTAAAAAAAAAAAAGAATAAATCATAGAGACCCTGTGAGCCACGCAGTGATGCTTACACTTCATTTTTCAGGCAGAGGAAATGCCTTTACAAGAAGGGCAGGATCTGCTGTATTTATTAGAACTGGCAAATCTTGCGACTGTAGTGGGGAGGCTGTTCCGAGGGGCAGAGAGACCGGTTTGAAAGAGATGGTGATCGGTCCAGCTAGAATCAGCAAAGATTTAGGCTAAGGCACTGGCCCTGAAAGTAACAGGAAAATACTAGAAGGAGGAAAGGTTTCTCTGATAAAATGGACAGAACTTGGTGACCCAAATGGTTATGGAAGACGAGGGGGTGAGAGGACCCCGTGACTGTATCTAGGTTTCTAGCTTGGTGTAAGGGTGAACCGTTCTCTAAACACGTAGAAGGAAGAACAGGTAGATAGAGATTGTACAAATAGAAACCAGAACCCCAGGGACCAGAAAACCTCTCAGAAGCAGGCAGAAGAAAAGAGACAAGGAGCGTAAGTAGTGGATCTAGGAGCTGCCAAAAGGAAGTCCAGGAAGGCTGGTGTCCTGAGAGCCAAGAGAGATTTCAGTCGATAGCAGTGGACAATTATTTTAAAAAGTTGCAAAGATCTTAAATAGGATGAGGACTGAAAATAGGCCATTAGATTCGACAATGGTTGGTTATTTGTGGTGAGTTTAGAGAGAGTTATTTTACTAGTGCAATAAGGATGGGAAGAGATTTTTTTAAAGGATGAGGCATAGGTAGGGGAGGGGGAGTAAGCATATGGAAAATAACTTTACACTATTTTTCTGGTCCATCAAAGTGGAAAAGACAGGGCACCAATGGTAGTGACCCCAACAATATTACCTCTCAACGATGGTGATTATCTGTAAAATCATGCATTCGGGGCAATGAATAATTTTATTTATTTGAGGTGCTTCTTGCAAATGACTGAATTGTGGAGAGCAGTGACACAGACAAAGAGGGATCCCCCCCCCAAAACAACAGATGTACCTTAAATTAAACTATTAAGGTGTGATTTTCCTGCTTGTCTATTCTGGGAACAACATCACCTTTGCCATTTGCCACTTTGGTTTTAGAATTTGGGAAAGAGAAGAAGAAGGACAAATCACAAAGAGGCAGGAGAATTTTCTGGGTCAGTGAGTTTTCATTCATTTCATTCAGCAATGAATTCAAGCTGCCAAAAGAAAAACTAGAGCATCTGTCACCCAACCTTATACACTGCCCTTGTCCAGCTCTGAGCTACTGGATTACTGACTCTAGGAATTCTTTCCGGACTCACTGACCTTCCAGAATGTGGCTGTATACATCACCAAAGATGAACAGAGTTGCTTGGACCAGGGTCAGGGGCCCTTTTTCCAGAATGTCATGCTGAAGAATTATAGGAACATGGGTTTACTGGATAAAGATTCTGCCATATAGACAGGAAGCTTTTGAGGGTTTTTTTTTTTTTTTTTCCTTTTTGGGTTTTGGGTTTTCTTGAGAGAGAGAAAGAGAGCACACAAGCAGGGGGAGGCGCAGGGGGAGAGGGAGAGAGAGAATCTTGGGCGTGGAGCCCAACTCAGGGCTGGATCTCAGAACCCTGAGATCATGACCTGAGCTGAAATCAAGAGTTGGATGCTTAACTGACTGAGCCGCCTGGTGCCCCAGCTTTTGAGTTTTTGTTGTCATTAACATCCATGGCTTTAACAACCACAGCTCTTAATTTAGCCATGATTTGCATAAGTTCCATTTTGTTGATGTCAGTTGAGGAGTACACGGAGCATGTACTGGGCTGCAAAGGAAAAGGGGAGGTTGTGAGTGGCCGTCCAAGCCCAACCGAAAAGTTGTCCCAACAACTTTCATTAATTGAGTAGATTTGGAGAGGAGCAAGTCATTTTGCCTAAGGCTCTCCTGACTAATAATCAAGCCAAACAGTGACATATTGACCTTTTAATTTGAGTCCAATGTGAACTATTTATTTTGTGATAGATCTTGTAAATGATTTGTTGTTGTTGTTGTTGTTATGACTTTTTGGCTTTACTGTGTTTTTAGATGTCTTTGTATTTGGTGGCTGCCGTTTGTTTTGGTTTGGTTTTTTACTTTGTTAAAGATTTCAAGCATAGAACTAGAAAAAAAAAAAAGATCCCTAAATATTCAAATGTAGGCAAAACTCAAAAAGATTCCTAAAAGCATAATTAATTCCATGTATCCTATATGAAATACATTTAGTCTAATAAGTTCTTCTTTAAAATATAAATTTAAAGTGGAAATGCACTTAATGAATTGACAGAAAACCCCATGAAATACTCAAAGCTAGGTGAAAGAGAAAAAAAAATGTAAAAACATGGAAATTCTCAAATGAGGAGGGATCATTTTATTTAACAAATGTTGGGGGGAAGCTTCTTGACATTGACCTTGGCAATGATTTTTTGGATATGACACCAAAAGCACAAGCAGCAAAAGCAAAAATAAACAAGTGGTCTGACATCCAACCAAAAGGCTTTTGAGCCACAAAAGAAACAATCAACAAAATGAAAAGGCAATCTATGGAGTGGGAAAAAAAATATTTGCAAATCATGTATCTGAGGAGGGGTTAATCTCCAAAATAGATAAAGAACTCCTATAACTCAGTAGCAAAACCACAAATGATTCGATTTAAAAATGGCCAAGGACCAAATAGACATTTTCCTACAGAAGACATGCAAATGGCCAACAGGTGCATGAAAAGGTGCTCAACATCGCTAATCATCAGGGAAATGCAAATCGAAACCACAATGAGATATCACCTTGCACCTGTTAAAATGGCTATCATTCAAAAGACGAGCGATAACAAGTGCCAGCCAAGATGTGGAGAAAAGGGAGCCCTCGTGCACTGTTGGTGGAATGTAACTTAGTGTAGTGGCCATGGGAAACAGTATGAAAATTCCTCAAAATATTAAAAATAGAACTATCAGATTATCTGGCAACCCCACGTCTGGGTATGTAGCCAAAGGAAATGAAATCACTACCTTGAAGGGATATCTGCAGCCCTATGTTCTTGTAGCATTATTCTCACCAGGCAAGACATGGAAACGACCTAAGTGTCCCTCAGTGGATGACTAGATAAAATGTGATACGTACACACAATGGAATATTAATTATTCAGCCTTAAAAAGAGGGAAATTCTGCCATCTGGGGACAACATGGATGGAACTTGAGGCCATTATGCTAAGTGAAATAAGCAGACAAAGAAAATGCTGGATGATCTCATTTATATGTGGGATCCAAAAAAGCAGAAGTCACAGAAACAGCAGAATGGTGGTTGCCGGGGTGGGAGGTGGGGGATATGGGGAGATGTTGGTCAAAGGGTCCAAACTTCTAGGTATAAGATGAAAAAGTTCTGGGAGTCCACTGTAAAGCACGCGGACCATAGTTCACAACACTGTATGATATGCTCGAAGTTACTCAAAGAGTAAACCTTAAGTGTTCTCACCACACACACATGTTGGTAATTATGCGAGGTGATGGACATATGAACTAACCTCACTGTGATCATTTCACAATATATACATATCCTGAATCATCCAGTTGTATACCTTAAGCTTACACAATGGTATGTGTCCATTATATCTCCATAAAGCTGGGGAAAATGGTATAAGGGGGACAAAGAAGACTTTAGGTAACTGATTATAAGTAAATGTATTAACCGATTGATTAAACCATTGGCTATAAATGGCTTTAAGTGAATTATCTTTAGGGAGTTGATTTTAAGCCAATTGGCCTAGAATTACTTAGATTATGTTGCATTTCAGGAGATTTAGTTACTTAAATCGTTGATAGATTGAGAGACATCGACTCATTGACCATTTAATTATGTAAACTGATCAGACGTCACAAACACCAACGCTTTTAGAGTCTATTGGTAATAAGGTTGCATTGAGGGGCGCCTGGGTGGCTCAGTCGGTTAAGCATCTGCCTTCGGCTCAGGTCATGATCTCAGGGTCCTGGGATTGAGCCCTGCATTGGGCTCCCTGCTCAGCGGGGGAGCTTGCTTCTCCTTCTCCTTCTGTCACCCCCCACCCCAGCTTGTGCTTACTCTCTCTCAATTAAATAGATAAAATCTTTAAAAAAAAAAAAAAAAGGATTGCATTGAGATAACTTTCTAGGCCCAAGATGGAGTCCTTCCTGCCCACGCTGCTCCATGAGCACACCGAAACTTAGATAGCTTCTATGTCCCTGTAAAGGCTCAGAAACCCATGCAGTCAGCCAATCCCCTAACGCCAGGCCAACTCACCCCAAGCCAGGCTGACAATGGCCCGGCCAATCAAATATTTTCTATCTTTCTCTTCCTCATTCTTTAGCCTTTATCTTATCAAAGCTTTCTGCCTTGTGCTCCATTTTGCAGTTTATGTCTTCAAGTGTTAAATAAAGTTTGTAGCACCTCAGTTGTCTGCTTTAATTACTTTTTAATAAATGTTCATCCATCGGGTTGTGGTTAATAAGCGAGGAGCGGCCCAGCTTATGGGGTTCTGGAGGGCACGTGTGCAGCCTCTGTGTTTGGAACTCAAATTTTGGGATAACACACTGTGCAAGCCCAACAAAGCGAGCCTAAGGCCAGGTTGGTCTGTTGAAGTCCGGCATTTGACCTCTGCTCTTTGTGAATTGGTTTTATGCATGCTAATTATACCTAATTTACTGTGAAGTGCTGTCTCTCTCTATCTCTGGATTTCTCCCGGATGACAGTGATTTAATTTTAATACCTTGAGTAATTCCTTCTTTTAAATAAGAAACCTGTCTGGGGGTGGCCGGGTTCCACAGTGTCAGGTGGGCAGAAGCAATCCTTAGTTTCGAGGCCATTTTCTTCCTTCCTTCCTTCCTTCCTTCCTTCCTTCCTTCCTTCCTTCCTTTCTTCTTTCTTTCTTTCTTTCTTTCTTTCTTTCTTTCTTTCTTTCTTTCTTTCTTTCTTTCTTTCTTTCTTTCTTTCTTTCTTTCTTCGACAGAGATAGAGACAGCCAGCGAGAGAGGGAACACAAGCAGGGGGAGTGGGAGAGGAAGAAGCAGGCTCCCAGCAGAGGAGCCTGATGTGGGGCTCGATCCCATAACGCCGGGATCACGCCCTGAGCCGAAGGCAGACGCTTAACCGCTGTGCCACCCAGGCGCCCTCGAGGCCATTTTCTTTCCCTGACTCTCTGAAATATAAGGACAATTACTTTTTGAAAACATCTGAGTGTGTGGTGTGTGCAATTCACGACGGCTCCATCACCGTCTGGGACATGACTGATTTCTGCAGCAGGCTCTTTTTTGGATCCTCCGCCCAGTTCATCAGTATGTCTTTTCTTTGAAAAATGGCGCCATGTACCTGGACAGCCCACACTGTTTGGGCGAGGAGGAGCCAACCACACTCTGTCTTGGGACTTAACCGTAGTTAGTCTTGGGACAAGCCTCTGCCTGTGGCCGGGAGTGAGGTATATAGAAAATCAGCAACTGCGGGGAGCCCTCGTCCTTCTCCGTGGACAGAGCAACAGAGAAGCAGACAGAGAGCATCTCTATACGAAGAGACAAGAATGAAATGGCTAGACAGAGAAAAGCAGGGACAGGAGAACCTGAGGACCCAAAAAGAAAGATCCTGGCTGTCCTGGTGGGCTGGTGTCTTTTCAGATTCTGTTTAGTCCCTCCTGAAGGCAACTACAATCTTCTGGATTGATTCCTGGAAAAGGTTCATACTCTTTTTTTTTTTTTTTCTTAAGCTAACTCCCGTTGGTTTCTATCATTTGCTACAAACATATAACGTAGGAAGGTAGTGGAGTTTCTTTCTGATCCCCACGGTGGAAAATTACAAAATGAAGCCCAGCCCGGAGCCTGCCCGCTGACTTGGAATGCTCTCAGATAGACCCTGGATACAGAGCTAGCTGGTACCAATCGCAGGTTTGTCACATTTTTGGACAATGGTAAGAATTCCCAGGGTAACCAAATAAGCTCTGTTACGGATTATAGTCATACCACTTTGCTGCAGTTTCAAAACCTTTTTGTTTTGAAGCGTAACATACGCGCCCGAAAGTGCACACAGAAAAATGTACAGCTCAGTGATGTTACAGAACGAACCACTATGTAACCACCACTCAGTTAAGAAATAGGACATTGCCAATCTTCCCCAACCCCCCCCCCTTTCTTGGACCCACTACCAAAATTATAACCCCCTCCTTTTCTAATAGTGGCCAATATCCTGATTTTTATGGCCACATCCCCCCCCCAATCTAAGCATGCCTCTGTAATGCTGTAGTTTACTTTCGCCTGGGTTTCTTTGAAACCTCTACTTTTCAGTGTCTGGCTTCGCTCACCGAATGTCATGTTTGTAAGGTTCGTCCATGTTGTGTATAACTTCAGTTTGTTCGTTTCCCATTGCTGCAGAGTCTTCCGTTGTGTGGCGATGCCGAAGCAGCTCTACGTTGCACAAGTGCATTTAAGTAGAATGCAAAGGCAGACAAAAGGCATCTCTACTTTAGAAATTATGCTAATGGTCCTTCTTCGTGGGGGCAGGTGGAGATTGGAAAGGACAGTGACGGGGCTTCTGGGATGCTGTTCTCTGGTGTGGACGCCTATGTTCAATTGAACTGTGATAAATGAATTCGGTAAAGCTGCAGGATACAAAATTAATATACAGAAATCTGTTGCATTTCCATATGCGAATAATGAAGTAGCAGAAAGGGAAAGTAAGAAAACAATCCTACCAAAAAGAATAAAATACCTAGAAATAAACTTAACCAAGGAGGTGAAAGACCTACGCTCCCAAAACTGTAAAACGTGGATGAAAGAAATTGAAGAAGGCATAAACAAATGGAAAGATATTCCATGCTCATGGATTGGAAGAACCAACATTGTTAAAATGTCCATGTGATCCAAAGCAATCTAGAGATTTAATGCAGTCCGTATCAAAATACAAAGAGCGATTTTTGCACAGAACTAGAATAATACGGACATTTGGATGGGACCACAAAAGACCCCGAATAGTTAAAACAGTCTTGAGAAAGAGCAACAAAACTGGAGGTAACACAATGCTAGATTTCAAGATATACCTCAAAGCTGCAGTATCCAAAACAGTATAGTTGTGGCACAAAAATAGACATGTAGGTCAGTGAAATAGAATAGGCAGCCCACACTTACCTGGTCAATTAATCTTTGACAAAGGACGCAAGAATACGCAATGAGGGAAAAACAGTCTCTTCAACAAATGGTGCTGGGAAAACTGGACAGCTACACGCAGAATGAATCTGCATCGCTTTCTTACACCATACACAAAGATAAACTCAAAATGGAATAAAGACCTACATGTGAGACCTGAAGCCATAAAATTCCTAGAAGAAAACAGAAGCAGTAATTTCTTTGACATTGGCTGCAGAAACATTTTTCTAGAGATGTCTCTCCAGGCAAGGGAAGCAAAAGCAAAAATCAGCTATTGAGACTAAACCAAAACAAAAAGCTGTTACACAGGGAAGAAAATCATCAACAAAGGGCAAGTAACCTGCTGAATGGGAGAAGATATTTGCAAATGATATATCCATAATGGGTTAATACCCAACATATATAAAGAACTCATACAACTCAACACCAATGAAACAATCCGATTAAAATGGACAGAGGACCTGAATAGACATTTTTCTTTTCTTTTCTTTTTTTTTTAAGATTTTATTTATTTATTCGACAGAGATAGAGACAGCCAGCGAGAGAGAGGGAACACAAGCAGGGGGAGTAGGAGAGGAAGAAGCAGGCTCATAGCAGAAGAGCCTGATGTGAGGCTCGATCCCAGATCGCCGAGATCACGCCCTGAGCCGAAGGCAGACGCTCAACCACTGTGCCACCCAGGCGCCCCTTGAATAGACATTTTTCTAAAGAAGACACACCCGTGGCTAACACACATGAAAAGATACTCGACATCACTCATCATTAGGGTAATGCAAATCAAAACCATGAGCTATCACATGACACCTGTCAGAATGGCTAGAATAAAAAATTCAAGAAATGCAAGTGTCGGGGAGGATGTGGAGAAAAAGGAACCCTCGTGCACTGTTGGTGGGAATGCACACCAGTGCAACCACTGTGGAAAACAGTATGGAGGTTCCTCAGAAAATTAAAAATAGAGATACCATATGATCCAGTAATTCCACTACTATTGACCCAAAGAAATTGAAACACTAATTCAAAAAGATAGATGCATCCCTATGTTTATTGCAGCATTATTTACGATAGCCAAGATATGGAAACAGCCCAAGTGTCCATCAATAGATGAATGGATAAAGAAGATGTCTTATATACACATGATGGAATATTAATCATAGAAAAGAATGAGATCTTGCCGTTTGCAACAACATGGATGGGCGTGAAGGGCATGATGCTAAGTGAAATAAGTCCAAGAAAGACAAATACCATATGATTTCGTTCACATGTGGAATTTAAAAAACAAAACAAACAAAGACTCTTAAATACAGAGAACAATGTGGTGGTTGCCAGAGGAGAGGTGGGTGGGATGATGGGTGAGATAAAGGGGATTAGGAAGTACAAACTCCCAGTTACAAAAACAAATAAGCCACAGAGGCTAAGAGGAAATGGAATCACTGGGGCGCCTGGGTGGCTCAGTCGTTAGGCGTCTGCCTTCGGCTCAGAGCGTGATCCCGGAGTTTTGGGATCGAGCCCCGCATCGGGCTCCTCCGCTGGGAGCCTGCTTCTTCCTCTTCCGCTCCCCGTGCTTGTGTTCCCTCTCTTGCTAGCTGTCTCTCTCTGTCAAATAAATAAATAAAATCTTAAAAAAAAAAAAAGGACTGTGGAATCACTATATTGTACACCTGAAACTAATGTAACACTGTATGTTAATTATACTTCCATTTAAAAAATTAATTGAGCTGTAAAGTTATGGTCCGTGCACCTTGCAGGATGTATAATTCCCTTCGATAAAATTAACGTTAAAAAAAAAAAAAGCTGATGGACATCCCAGCCAACAACGGCTCTGGAATTGGGGGGAGGAGACGGCTGTGGAATTGGGGGACGTCCCAGGAGATGTTCCCCCCGCCAGGCTTCCATTGCAGAACCTCTGTCCTTTCCAGGACTTGGGGCTGGTAATTCACTCTTTTGTCAGCTCTCTGGTGCCTTCAAGTGGATGTTTTGTGTATTCTGACTGGTTTTTTTTTTTAGTCTCCTCAGGAGGAGAGATGGGCTGAATCACCTGGCCTACCTTTATCAGGAGCAGAAGTTATCATAGTAGTTCTCTCTGGGTTCCAAATTAAATTGAAATCCTGGATAACTGCAGAGTCACATCTGTTAAATTTTTTGGGAAATCTTCATGTTATTGGTGATTGTTACCCAATGTTATTTCTGAGAAGAAAATGTCTCTTATTGATCACTCAAACATTTATGTTGTAAAGTCAGATTTTGTTTAAGAGTTTAATCATGTTAATTGGAGGAGACCTATTCTTCTACTGAAGTACAATACTTTCGAAATTTTCCATTTGAACATTTTCCTAGTCTGGTCAACTATCTTACTTAAGGGGCGCCTGGGTGGCACAGCGGTTAAGCGTCTGCCTTCGGCTCAGGGCGTGATCCCGGCGTTATGGGATCGAGCCCCACATCAGGCTCCTCTGCTGGAAGCCTGCTTCTTCTTCTCCCACTCCCCCTGCTTGTGTTCCCTCTCTCGCTGGCTGTCTCTATCTCTGTCGAATAAATAAATAAAATATTAAAAAAAAAAAAACAAACTATCTTACTTAAAAGCAGCGAGACTTATCCTATAAATATAAACGAACTATCAACCTACAAACCAATAATAAAATATGCCTCTCTGGGCCATGGCAACAATGGGAGCTTCCTTAAGCTTTACATTACATTTCATGCTTTAAAAATCTCCATGGAAAGTGCTTTTCCTTTTTGTCAGTATTTTAATTTGGATATACTTACTTGAGAACCAATGGATTAATTGTCCTTGTAGTTCAGATTATTTTACCTATATTCTTTTTGTAAATTTTTAAAAAAGATTTTATTTCTTCATTTGAGAAAGAGAGAGAGAGAGCACATGAGTGGGGCGGAGGGGCAGAGAGAGGGAGAAATGGACTCCCAGCTGAGCGGGGAACCAGACGTGGGGCTCTATCCCAGGACCCCAAGATAATGACCTGAGCCAAAGGCAGATGCCACCCAGGTACCCCTATTTTATCTACCTTCTTAAAGGAACCTCCTGAGAAGCGTCATCTCTGAGTCCTCTTTGGCCAACTCATGGTCACCCTTCTGGTCATTTCCTTTTCTGCTCCAAAGATTTCAAGAGTTAAGGCCAACCTCGGATGGCCCCAGCTGCATTTTTCCATTACAAAACATATCTTCCCGCTTCCTTTGCCAGCATTAGGATTTCCAGCTGACAAGTCTGCCCTGATCTCCCAGCTAGAGCAAGAACCGGGGCATAGAGGGGACATGAGAGGGTCCATCACAGGTAAGTGAAGGGAACAGGACAAAGCAGATGGGACAGAAATAAGAAATAACTGAAAGTCCTAAGCACTTGGTTGTTGGGTTTGCACGTAAGGGGTGGACAGGTCTTCTCAGTGATGCTCTTCCCACATGTCTACTAAAATGAAGCATCATGGTGGTGGCCATATGATTTATTATCCAAACGGGGACACGTTTGAGGGTGAAACAGTGATATAAATCGTTGCATGAGAACAGTAAGAGTAGACTGGGACATCTTGGCAAACCGGCTATCTGGTCACCCTGGTCATATAGGACTAGGTTGAGAAGGGCTCCTTATGGCATGACGCCCTTTCCTGAACCCTACATCACAATTTCACACAGATGCTGCTGTTAGCTTCACTATTTAGACTTGATTTTAGCTGACACGGAGCCTCAGGGTTTTACTTGAGTTCTAGAACAGAGGTTTTCAAATCTGAGATGCACCAGAATCACCTGGAGAGCTTATGAAAACATCGTGCTAGATCATACCCCCAGTTTCTGATTCCATAGGTCTGGGGTAGGGCCCAAGAATCTGTATTTCTAAACAAGTTCCAAGTGGTGCCAATGCATCTGGGGACCGGTTCTTGTTTTTGTTGTTCTTTACTGTTGTTTTGGTTTTTTGGGGGGTGTTTGTGTGTGTGTATGTGTTTGGTTCTCAAGGTTCTAGGGCATTTTCCATGCAACGCAGTGTTGCTCCATGTTCTGCTTGAATCCTAACTGATGTATACCAATCTAATTTGAAGGAGACTATAACTAATCTGAAGGAGCAGAATCCTGATTTATAGCAGATAATTGTGAAAATTGCTGAACTTTTATATCCCCTGCAAATGAGGCCTTCTGATTTTTGCAGGATGTAGATGTGGAGACACTTCACGCCATGTGATACACCGTGAGGTACGCTATCCATAGAATCTCATCAACAGGGCCCTTTATGGCCATCCCAAGGCTTTATTGGTCTATTTCCAAGCTCACTGTTGTTGAATTGCTTTTTCTTTCTTTTCTAAAGAAAATGTTTTTAAGATTTTATTTATTTATTTATTTACAGAGAGAGAGAATGAGAGAGAGAGAGAGAGAGAATGTGAGTGTGGGAAGGGACAGAGGGGGAGGGAGAGGGAGGAGGAAGGATCTCAAGCAGACTCTGAGCTCAACGCGGAGCCCGATGCAGGGCTGGATCTCAGGACCCTAAGATCATGACCTGAGCCAAAACCTAAGAGTTGGACGCTTAACCAATTGAGCCACTCAGGCGCCCCCAAAATGCCTTTTCTGTATAGTTGGCCAGGATTATCTGAACAGCAAGGACATCATGGCACATTATGGGACAGAAAATGTTTTCAACATTTGAATCATTATACCCATATCTCGATTCTCTTGAACTTGACCAGCAATAGGCCACTGGGCCACGGGGCTGTAGGGAAAATAAAAGGAGCTGCACCTCTTTTGGGGGCAGCATTTACATTTGGGGGGGAGAAGGGGGCCCATAGTTTTGATCAGATCCTCAAAGCATAAATACAATAAAGCAAGGACCTTTCTTTTTTTTTTTTTTTTAAGATTTTATTTATTTTATTTGACAGAGATAGAGACAGCCAGCGAGAGAGGGAACACAGCAGAGGGAGTGGGAGAGGAAGAAGGCAGGCTCCCAGCAGAGGAGCCTGATGTGGGGCTCGATCCCATAACGCCGGGATCACGCCCTGAGCTGAAGGCAGACGCTTAACCGCTGTGCCACCCAGGTGCCCAAAGCAAGGACCTTTCTAAGACACGGGGTTGGGACCCTATGAGATATTGAGGGAACACGAGGGCTGATCTGAAGAATCTGTTTGAATGAGATGGGGGGTCTGATGGCAGAATTGTACCTGCTGGCTAATATCACTACAGCGTGTTCACGGTTGAGCCCCTCAGACTGCTCACCCCCATGGGCTCCATCTTTGCGTTGCTATGGAGTATCTGAGGTGGGTAATAACCGGGTAACTAGGCATAAGGTCTAAATTTAATGGAATAAACTGTATTTTAGGCATGCATTAGGCGGATGCCAGTGTGACAAATGTTTGTGTTAGATTGAACTTTTAGAATTTTATAGCAGAAAGGACAGGAAGGCGTCTAATTCACCCACTCATGTTTCATATGACAAAACAGGATTAGGGAGGTGAAGTGGCTTTCTCAAAATCCCTAGGTCTCCTGGCTCTCAGTCCATGGCAGTTTTTCTATGCACTATTGTCTCCTCTGATTCATGGTAGAGCAACATTTTAAAAAAAGGAATTTTGATGCAAAATCATCTGTTTCTGGTAAAAAGGCAGGTAGCTCAGTCGTTCAAGAACAACGTTTGCGTGAGTTGGTTTGCTTAAAATGTTCCAGGCTAAAAAACATCCCCTCCCACCACTTCAGATGCTAAGAAGGATGTTCCAGAAGGCCAGCTGTGACTAAGCGCTGAATAGAGGCAGCTTCCTTTGAAACATGAGGTCATATCAAGCTGGGCAAATCTAAGAGCTCGAGAAGGCACCGAACCTTCCTGAATATAAAAAATGGTTCAGCTATTTTTAAAATGTTGAGACTTTTATTGATTTGACAGCCGAGATGGGATGAAAGGGGTGGAAAAAGCCTGAAGAAATGTGTAACTTAGCTAATTTTTTCTGTACTCGGAAGGTTTTTGTTTCATGTTGAATTGTCTGGGATTTACGTGTGTGACAGGGTGGAATTGTGGCCCCTGTCACTTCGTGGGTTGAAATCCTAATCTCCAGTGTCTCAGAATGGCTGTCCTTGGAGATGGGGTCTTTACAGAGATAACTAAGTTAAAATGAGGTCATTCAGGTAGCCCATAATCCAATACGACTGGTGCCCTTAGAAGAAGAAATCAGGACACACACACACAGAGGGAAGACCCTTTGAGGACACGGGGAGAAGTCCATCTACATAAGCCAAGGAGAGGCTCCAGCAGGAACAACCCTGTCGACTTGATCTTGGACTTCCAGCCTCCAGAACTATGAGAAAATAAATCTCTGCTTTTGAAGCTACCCAATCTGTGGCCAATACAACACGCAAATGTCATTCTGCATGAGAAGACTCATTTCTTTTTCTAATTCTACGGAGACGTTCCTCACAAAGTCTTAAGTGAGTGCACAATACACTTCTCCCTTGGTTCAGTTTCGCTATTCCAGAGCTTTCTGGCTCTGATCCCCACACAAGCCTTGTATATTCTGGGCCTCTCTGCTTCTGCCGTTCAAACTGAGTGTGGAACGCAGAGACGGTTTTTCACATACTGGAGCTTAACTTCAAAAAAGCACTAAGACAAAGGTCTTTGTCTATCTCCTGTGATCATTGAGGCCCTGAACAGCGCTCTGCTGGCCCTTGCCATTCTGAAAACCCCGCTCAGTGTTCTGCCGCAGGGAGTTGTGGGGCTCCCTCCCTCGGTGAGGCTGGAGGGGTGGAGAGAGGGGTGCAGAGCTGGGCTTCAGAAGCTTGTGGGGTGGTAGGTCTCGTGCTCAGTGAGGGGCAAGACTGGAGACCTGTGAGCCCCTATCACACCGTCCTCCCTGCTCCGGCCAGGCTGGGGTGTATATTATTGAGCACTTACTGTATGCCAGCCTGGTGTTACCACCTTCACTCTTCTCCCTTCACTCTTACAGTGACATTCCATAGTGGCTATTATTATACCCATTTTACAGATAAGGACACGAGTTCAGATGAGAACACTGAAGCCCAAAGAGGTGACATAACTTTCTCAAGTTTACACATGCTAGCAGGTAGCAGAGCTGGAAATTCCACACAGCAAATCTTTCCTTGGACCCACTGCACGCCTGCTGCTATGTAAAGTGTGGGAGCTACAAAGATAAAGAAAAACCCGGACCCTTCTCTACACAAACCGGCTGCCTGGTGAGGGAAAATGGTGCAGAAGAGCAATTATTACCCTATGATGGGCAAAGTGTTCTTAATCAGTCATGCCTGTGAATAGGGCACAGAAGGGAGGGGTCTTGAACACAAGACTGCGAAGTTCCTTGAAGTTTGAACGGGTGATAGCGGAGCCGAGTTTGGAAAGCTGGCCAGGCGTAGGAAGGGAGCAAGCACAGTTTACTGCAAAGGCTAAGAATGGGACCTTGGAGTGGTGTTCCTGTGTTGGATCCAGGTCCAGTACCTAAGAGGGAATGACCTTGAGCAAGTGTCTAACCTCTGTCAGCCTCAGTTTTATCATCTATAAAATGGAAATAACCACCTCATATTATTTTGAGGATCAAATGAGATAATAATGCCCATTGCTGGGGGAAAAATAGGTGCTCAATAAATCATAAAGGATTTCCAAAGAAATGAAACCAAAGGACTCATTATGTATAAATGGAATGGAAGGGATGAGGCGGGAGGCAGCAGGGTCCAGATGATGGGGGGCCATCCCAGGACCCAGGAGATCATGACCTGAGCAGAAATCAAGAGTCATACGCTCAACCGACTTAGCCACCCAGGCGCCCCTTCAACCTCTTCTGCCCCCAGCTTTCGAAGCTCACATCACACTCACTCACAAATAGCTGTTTCTTCTTTAGAACAACAACTTCCTTGAGGTGTCAGGGACTAAAGTTCACATTCCTAAGCCCAGGGCCCGATCCGTGTGGATACTCCAACAAAATAATTTGTTTCATGAAAGAAGACACAGTCAGTGCTTCTCGACGCTCATATCCAAGAATACAGAAGGACAAAGCCCGTGATGGTGCAGCCCGCACAGTGTTTGGAGAAGCCTTCTTAGAAGATACGGGGAACTTTTTGCAGGGGTCCTGTTTGCACTGAGTCTTGAAGGAAGAGCACATCAGGTGGAGAAGGGAGTTTTGAGTAGCATGAACAGGCTGTTTGTACACTAGGGGCGTTTCTACTTTCCAGGTAATTCAGGTCATCCTTCCTACAGAGGGCTACTGACCATGCTGGATAAAGTCTAATAAAACATCTTAAAAGCACTACAGACCTAACAAGATAGCAAAGAATTACCAGGACATAATTTAGGAGACGAAAGGACTCGGAAAGGGTAAACACACCCACACCCACACCCACACAAAACTCTGTAAAAAAACCGAGGCGTAACTGACATATAACATATTAGTTTCAAATGTACAATATAATGTTCTACGTATATATTGTGAAATGATCACGAGAAGTCTAGTTAACATCCATGATTACACATAGGTACAATCTCTTTTCTTGTGATGCGAAATTTTAAGATTTAATCTCTTAGCAACTTTCCAACGTGCAGAACAGCATTATTAACTGTACTCACCACGCTACATATTGCATCCCCAGGACTCAGTTATTTTACAGTTGGAAGTCTGTACCTCTTGACCCCCTTCACCCATTTCGCCTACCCCTTCCCCCCACACCCCCCACCTGCGACAACCACAAACCAATCTATTCTTGGTATCTATGAGGGTTTTTTTTGTGTTTTTGTTTTTGTTTTTTTTTTAAAGATATGGTTGGCTTTTTTTTTTTAAGATTTTATTTATTTATTTGACAGAGATAGAGAGAGCCAGCGAGAGAGGGAACACAAGCAGGGGGAGTGGGAGAGGAAGAAGCAGGCTCATAGCAGAGGAGCCTGATGTGGGGCTCGATTCCAGAACGCTGGGATCACGCCCTGAGCCGAAGGCAGACGCTTAACTGCTGTGCCACCCAGGTGCCCCTGTTTTTGTTTCTTTTTAGGATTTCACATATAGGGACGCCTGGCTGGCTCAGTTGGGGGAGCATGTGACTCTTGATCTTGGGGTTGTAAGTTCGAGCCCCACATTGGGTGCACAGATTATTTAAAAATAATAAAACATCTTTTAATAATAGATTTCACATATATGTGAGATCATAGGTATTTGTCTTTGTTTGGCTTATTTCACTTACTATAACGCCTTCAAGGTCCATCCATGCTGTCACATATGACAGGATTTCCTTCTTTTTATGGCTGAATAATATTCCTGTGTGTGTGTGTGTTGCATCTTCTTTATCCATTCATTCATCAGTAGACACTTGGGCTGTTTCCACGTCTTGGCTACTGTACATAACGCTGCAGTAGACATGGGGGTGCAGATATCTTTTTGAATTAGTGTTTTCATTTCCTTCAAATAAAAATCCAGAAGTGGAATTGCTGGATCATATGGTAGTTCTATTTTTAATTTTTTGAGGAGCTGTCATACTGTTTTCCATAGTGGCTGTACCAGGTTACAATTCCACCAACAGAGTATGATGGTTCCCTTTCTCCACGTCCTTGCTAAGCTTGTGACCTCTTGTGTTTTTTAGAAGAGCCATTCTTTTTTTTTTTTTAAGGGGGGGAGGGGCAGAGGAGAGGGAGAATCTTAAGCAGGGTCCACGCCCAGCACGAGCCTGACTCGGGCCTTAATCTCACGACCCTGAGATCATGGCCTGGCCAAAATCGAGAGTCAGACACTTAACCAACTGAACCACCCAGGCGCCCCCAGAATAGCCATTCTAACAGGTGTGAGGGGATGTCTCACTGTGGTTTGGGTTTGCACTTCCCTGATGATGAGTGATGTTGGGCACATTTTCATTGTATGTCCTGTTGGGAAAATGTCTATGCAGGTCCTTCGCCATTTTTCATTGGATTATTTGTTTTTTTTTTGCTACTGAGTTTTAGGAGTTTCCTATATATTTTGGAGATTAACCCCTTACCAAAAATGTGATTTGCAATTTTTTTCTCCCATTCCACAGGCTGCCTTTTCGTTTTGTTAATGGTTTCCTTCATCGTGATGCAGAAGCTTCTTAGTTGGATGTTAGCCCCACTTGTTTATGTTTGCTTTTGTGTTGCCTTTGTGTTTGGTGTATAAGTGAACTCTTAGAACTGCTTTTGCCCTGAGGCGTCTGCCAGCTCTTCAGGGAGCTGCCCTGAAACTGAGTTGCATTTCTGCTCACTGGCCTCGTGGTTGCAGAAGGACAGCAGTGTAAGTCCAAGGGACAACCCCCGCCCCCACATGCTCAGGGTAAGGTGACACCAGACGTAAATCTATGTTCTTTTGGCGCAAGGGGCAAGATTCCCGTGAGACAGTAAACCAAGCCCAGGCATCCTGAGGAACAGAAGACTCAGTTTACATCTCAGAGGTGGCACAAGACAACTCAAGTAGGAATTTAGCAGAAAGCTGTTCTGGTTTTGACGGTGGCCCAGGCATCTGCAGATGCAAACATAGAAGAGATCCAGTTTTTTGTTTTTTTAAAGATTTTATTTATTCGACAGAGAGAGAGAGACAGCCAGAGAGAGAGGGAAACAAGCAGGGGGAGTGGGAGAGGAAGAAGCAGGCTCCCAGCAGAGGAGCCTGATGTGGGGCTCGATCCCAGAACTCCGGGATCACGCCCTGAGCCCAAGGCAGACGCTTAACGACTGAGCCACCCAGGCGCCCCGAGATCCAGTTTTTGTTTTAGCCGCCTAATAGGTGATTAAGTGCTATGTCTTCATTTGCATTTCCCTAATGCCTAAGGATGTTGAACATTTTATAACCTCTGGTGAAGCGTCTGTTTATATATTTCGCCCATTTTCTAATTGGATTATCTGTCTGAGGGGTTTTGTTTGCTCGTCTGTTTAATACTGAGTTCATATTTTTTAGATAAGTCCTTCGTCAGATACATGGTTTATAAATATTTTGTCCCAGTCTGTGACTTGTCTTTTCATCCTCTTAATGGGGTCTCCAGCAGAGCAAAAATTTCAATTTTGCTAAAAGTTAAATTTGGCGATTTTTTTTTCTTTTATGGAGCCTGTTTTGCGTGTCATGTCTGAGAACTGTTTGTCTAGACCGGGGTTTCTCAAAACTCAATTTTCTCAATTTTGAGAATGTGAGCTAAAAGCGAACACAGCAGCCCTGTGTCACCCGGTTCTCACTTATCTGTGTATCCATGGTGATGACCCTTTGGGCAGACTCTCAGAACTCTTTGAACATTGGCACAGCTGCAGGGGGAGATGTTATTTTAGATGCCCAAAGCAGCGGGTTGAGAAGAGCCAGGTTGTCAGCGTGTCCTAAGCAAACATAAGGAAGGGGCGCCTGGCTGGCTCAGTCAGAAGAGCATAAGACTCTTCATCTCAGGGTTGTGAGATCAAGCCCCACATTGGGTGCAGAGATTACTTAAAAAAAAAAAAAAGGTAAACATAAGGGTTCATGATGCTTACCTTGTGCCTGGTTGGGGGGGCCATGCTTTCTCACGTGACAGGTATGTAAGTAGGTCTGTTTGAGAACTTGGGACCCTAAGACTCAGGTGGTATTTCCTGGGCCAGAACATCTCGGATATGCTCCTGCTGTTTGCACATGGAGGAGGTTGGCCTGAGCTATCCCTGTGGAGAGATAAGAAAGCATGCATTTGACCTCTCCAGCCTTTGCTTATAAATATCTTCTTCCTGCTGTTCCTGCATTCTATTCTTTGCTCTACTAAATCTTAACCTTGAGTATAACTTTATGTGGGGTGCTGTGAGTCCTTCCAGTGAATCATCAAACTCGTTGTGGGACCACTGGGACAGGGTTTTTTTTTTTTTTTTAAAAACAAAGAATTTGGTTTTTCAAATTGTTACAAGACTTGCAAAATAACCTATTTCATATTGGATGAGTCTGGGTAGTTTGTAGCTTTCAAGGAATTGGTTCATTTCATCCAAGCTGTTACATTTATATGGGTAGAGTGATTTACAGTGTTCTGTTCTTCTCCTTTTAAGGTCTTTGGAGTCGGTGGGAATGGCCAATATTTTATTCTTTGTGAGTTTTTCTTTTGCTTTCAGAGCATCTTTATGGATATTATCTGACTCGATTTCTAACTATGACCCTGTGCGGCAGGCAGGGCAGGCGTTATTATGGGCATTCAGCTGCCTGAGAAACATGCCTGCTCAGAGGTGCCTGTTTCAGGACCACACGGACAGAAAATCGCAGAGCTGATACCAGAGCCCAGGGCTCCTGACTCCAAGTTTCTCCACAGGTAATGAGGTCCAAACTATCCCTCCCACACCGTTCTGTTGCCTACCATACCTACCTCTCGGCTCTCTCTTAACTGGCGCCTTTACTCTACCTAACCTCCCAGCATCATGCTTTTCCCTGAGTGAACCCTATGTTACAGGTTTTCCCCTTAGTGTACTCCTGGCCTTCTCAGACTTGGCCTCTCTCCTTCCTCTAGGCCTTAATTTTGTTAGCTCGTACTTCCTCTTCTTGGAAACCCCCAACATATCAAGGTCTAACCCAGAGGTTCCCAGCAGGGAGCAATTTTGTCCCCCAAGGGACATTTGGCAAGGTCTGGAGACAGCCTTGATTGTCACAGTTGGTGAGATGCTACTGGCATCTGGTGGGAAGAGGCCAGAGATGGGGCTAAATATCCTACCGATGTCAAGACAGCCCCACCCAGAACAAAGAGTCATCCGGTCCAAATGTCAGTAGTGCCGAGGTGGAGAAACCCTACTCCCATCCCATGCCTGGGGAGGCCTCGTCTGACTCCTGACTGGCTCTTTGTATGTGCGCCAGGCCACCAAGGCTGTAAGGCTTTGAATTTGTGGTGGATATCTTGCCAATCCGTGGCTTTGTCGGCTAGAAGGAGGCAGAAAGGCTTCCTGCCACGCAGCAACGAGACAGGACTCTAGACCCCTTCGGTCCTCCACATCGAATCCATGGAGATGGAATTATTTTGCCAATGTCTCAGTGTCGGGTATCAAGCCCCTCCAGCTGGGTTACAGCCTCATCCACACAGAGTGTCCGAGACTTCAGTGGAATGTTGGGAATGGCAGGGGTCATGGGGATGATGATGGTGGCTTCTTCCCCAAGCACTGGAGATCTATTGGTTGCCCATTATCAACTCCTATGATCTCACTGGTGGGTCTTGTGGTTGCCTTTCATGTGTGTGCGCTTTGGAATGACTTGGCTGGGTACAATTTGGACGAGGAAGCGACCTCTGGAGGTTCCAGTGATGGTTTTGACGAGGGTGACAATGGCTGGAAAATCATCCATACAGATGTCCTCTGCTTCCCTCCATACCATGGTTTGCTCTGTGCTGTGCTCAGCATGGGCGCCCAGTTCCTGGCCCCCGGCACTGGTAAGGTGATAAGAATTAATCAGGGATTTCTCTCAAGGGGTAGAAATAAGTAGATTGTTCAGAAAAGGTTTACAGATCTTCTCTTCTTTCCGAGGTGAGGGGGAGACATAAGGAGTGGGGTGGCTCTAGTGAGGATGAGTATATATATATATTTAAAGATTTTATTTATTTATTTGACAGAGAGAGACAGCCAGTGAGAGAGGGAACACAGCAGGGGGAGTGGCAGAGGAAGAAGCAGTCTCCCAGCGGAGGAGCCTGATGCGGAGCTCGATCCCAGAACTCCGGGATCACGCCCTGAGCCGAAGGCAGACGCTTAACGACTGAGCCACCCAGGTGCCCTGAGGATGAATATTTTCTATTGCAGGTTTTGTGGATAATAGAATTGGGGAGATTGCTCTGCTGCAGGCCCTGGGTCTGGGAGAAAGGGGACTGATTCATCTAAAACACACTAGAAGAGGGATAGGTGAGCCCTAACACAGGCTTCTTGGGGCTACTCTACAGGCATTATCATGGCGCTACTGGGCGTGTTCGGTGGGTATCATCATGGGGCCATTAACTCGGTGCCATCTTGTATGCCCTGACCTGCTGCATCTCTGGACATGTCCAGCCACTTCTATTGGCAGATCGGAGTTGAATGGTGGATGTGGAATGGCATTCCCACCACGAGCCTCTTCTCTGGAGGAGACTTCCCCTTCCCTGGTAGGCCAGCCTAGACTTAGGAACTTGGGACACATTGTGGAACCTGGAATAGAGTCAGAGTGAGGCTTCCTGCCCAGACTCTCACATGCCTGCTTCCTTGTCCTGGATTCGCCAGTTCTTGGCCATCCAATGATTCCTTCTTGATATTGGTAATTTGTGTATTCCTTGTCTTTTCTTTATTGTCCTTCCTAGAGGCTTATCCATTTCAGTGATCTTTCGAAGAACAGCTTTTTGTTTAATTACCTTTGTTGTTTTTATGTCTTTTATTTTGTTGATTTTGGCTTTTTTCCTACCTTCTGTTTTATTTGGGTTTATTTTTGCTTTTCTTTCTCTAGTTTCTCACGAGAGTACATTATTGATTTGAGCTCCTTCTGTGAACATTTAGTGCTATGAATTTCCCTCTCAGACTCTTTTTGCTGTGTCCCACAAATTTTGATATGCTCCATTTTCATTCAGTTCAATGTGACCTATTCCTTTGAGACTTCCTCTTTGATACACGGATTAGTGTGTGTCCATGTGTTCGGAGAATTTCCTGCTATCTTTCCATTACTGATTTCTAGTCTGATTCCACTGTGGTCTAAGTTCACACTCGGTATGATTTCATTTTGATGATTCTTTTTTGTTTTATGACCCAGGAAATAGTCTACCTTGGTGAATATCCCATGCGTACTTGAAAATGAGGATTCTGCTGTTCTTGGGTGAAGTAGTTCTATAAATATCGATTAGGTCCTGTTGGATGACAGTGTTGTTCTATATCCTTGCCAATTTTCTGACTAGTAATTCTACCTGTTGAGACAGTGGTGTTAAAAGTCCTCAACTGTAGGGGCGCCTGGGTGGCACAGCGGTTAAGCGTCTGCCTTCGGCTCAGGGCGTGATCCTGGCGCGGTGGGATCGAGCCCCACATCAGGCTCCTCCGCTGGGAACCTGCTTCTTCCTCTCTCACTCCCCCTGCTTGTGTTCCCTCTCTCGCTGTCAAATAAATAAATAAAATCTTAAAAAAAAAAGTCCTCAACTATAATTGTGGATTGGTCTGTTTCTCTTTTCAGTTCTACCAATTTTGCTATACGTATATTGGAATTCTGTTGTTTAGTCCATACATATTTAGGACGGCTATGCCTTCTTGGTGGATAAATCCTTTTATCAGTATGCTATGTCCTTCTTCATCCTTGGCAATTTTCATTGCTCTGAAGTTTACTTCATCTGACATTAACGCCACTTCTGCTTCCTACTGACTAATGTTTGCATAGTATATCTTGCTCTATCCTTTTACTTTCAATCTACATATATCTTTATATTTGAAGTGAATTTCTTACATACTGTATATAGTTGGATCATGTTTTTAAATCCACTCTACCAATCCTTATGTGTGTGTGTGTTTTTTTAAGTGAGCACATGGCCACCAGGAACTCCACCCTTTGATTCTCCCACTTTAGTAATTCCAGAGCACAGTACACGCCTCTCTCCTGGAAGCTCCAGCAGCCTTCCCAAGGAGGCCTCTCATTGGCCTGGTCCTATTCTTTCTTTTTTACCAGTGGATTTATACCATTTACATTTAATGCAATTTTGGTATGTTAGGGTTTAAGTCTGCCATTTTATTATTTGTTTTCTGGCTTTCATTCCTCTGTTTCCTTTTTCATGCTTTTCTCGGGTCGCCTGAACATTTTTTCATTTATCTATACTGGTTTTGAGTGCATCTCTGTAGAGTAAGCACTTGACATAAACTTTTGATTGCTGTAGCATCCATTTCAAAGACCTCCATCTTGAATTAACAGACTGCTGGGTGGATGGCACAAGTGCCAGCAAAACAACCAGTAAGGAACCAGGCCACCCCCACCCATGAAGTTCCCATTATGGAGAGCCCTGAATAACCTAGATTACCTGACGGCTTGATTGATCTCATTTCTCCCTTCCTGTGCCCTAATTCCTGCTCTTATGCCATAAATGTGCTAATAAAGAGTGTCCCTGTGAAACTCTAGGTACCTCACCCTCAGTCCCTAATAAAGGCAGAGCCCTAGGTCCTTTCTCTCTCCCTCTTTCTCTCTCTTTTTTTTTTTTTTTTTTAAGATTTTTATTTATTTATTCGACAGAGATAGAGACAGCCAGCGAGAGAGGGAACACAAGCAGGGGAGTGGGAGAGGAAGAAGCAGGCTCATAGCGGAGGAGCCTGATGTGGGGCTCGATCCCAGAACGCCGGGATCACGCCCTGAGCCGAAGGCAGACGCTTAACCGCTGTGCCACCCAGGCGCCCCATCTCTTTCTCTCTCTTGACCCAGGACTTCATGTGTGGCCCTGGGGTGTGTAATTAACCATGTTCTTCAAAGTTCCCCAATGGTATTGCTGAGGTGCCTCCTGAAATCATATTAAGAACCATAAGGGCTGGTCCAGCCACAGCACTGGTCCTGATGCTGGTGGAAGGGGGAACGCCTGTGGGGCTCAGGCATTTCTAACCAAGAACAACACTATCAATAGGCTGGGACTGACACAACAAACTCTTTGTATAGTTTTTTTTCTTTCTCCCCAGTGGTTGCCCTAGGTGTTATACATGTGTAACTTACTCCAACAGCCTACTGGTGTCAATACTTTTAACCATATTACCTCCATTTAGGTCTCTGTACCCATGCACCCTCATTCAGAACCACCTTACAAATTTCTTTTCCACATAATGTCACGTCAGGCAATGTTATGGTTTTTGCTTTAGCTATTAGACATAATTTCAAAAACTCGAGAGGATAGTCTAATATGTTTGCCCATAATTTTACCATTATCATTGTTCTTTCTTAATTCCGGATGTTCTCTCCACCCTCCAGAGTCTTCTTCTATTTGTATTAGACATTATGTCCAGGGTTTGAGCTGCAGTTTAGTGGGAAGAAGAGAGAGAACTGCATCCATGTCACCTTATCTGTAACCACCATCAATCTCTTCTAATACTTTGATATTTTTAGCTTATTTTTAAATAAAACTTTTATTTCAGAATAGCTTAGTTTTACACAAGAGTTGTGAAGATAGTGCAGAGTTCCCATATATCCCTGTTTCCCCCATTAATGCATCTTATGGTATCTTTGTTATAAATAATGAACCAATATTAATATGTTAATAAAGTTCACCCTTGATCTAGATTTCCTTAGTTTTTACCTAATGTCCTTTTCAAAGTGTTCTGAGACCCCATCCAGGATACAGCATTTGGTTTAGCTGTCATTTCTTCTCAGGCTCCTCTTGGATGTGACAGCTTTTCTCAGACTTCCCTTATTTTGATGACCTTCACAGTTTGGAGGAGTCGGGCATTTGCACAAGGTCCCCAACTGGGATTTTCTGATGTCTTCTCTTCATTAGTCTGGTGTTATGGGTTTTGGGGACAAAGACCATGACAGTGGTAAAGGGCCACTGTCATCACATCATAACAAGGGTATGTACCATCAACAAGCCTGATCACTGTTGATGTTGACCTTCATCGCCTGGCTGGGACAGGGATTGTCGGGCTTCTCCCATGTAAAGCAGCTACTTTTCACCCTCCATCCCATGCTGTACGCTTTGGAAGGAAGTCACTAGGTACAGCCAATATGGTTTCTTTCTTTCGTTCTTTTTTATTTTACACTTACATCATAATATCATCCCCACAAATGCTGACTTACTGGAGGAATTCGTCTTTCCTGGACACATATTTTCCCAAACATTTCATTCTGTTCATTACACCAATATGAAGCATTTACGCAGCAAAGAAAAAAAATCAAAGGCATGAATCAAGAGATTATTTCTCTTAATACTTGTGCTCAAAACTAATGTCCTAATGAGGCCTTTAAATACTGCCATAGCCATTTCTAGGAAAAACCTAAAAATCCTACGCAGCAGTAAGGGGAATGGAATTCTTCTGAACACTTCTGTTTGTTTCAGGGAAATTTATCAGAAGAAACAATCAGTTTCATCTTCTCTGGCAAGTTTGCCTTAAAAAGAAACTTGTATCTTACACATCATTTCCTCATGAATCTCTTGAATTCCACAAAGGGAAGCACGTTTGTGAGTGCCGTATTTGTCCTTTTGACACAGATAGGGCTATTTTTAGACTGGACAGACAGAAGGCAGAATGGCCTGTGCTTTGTGTAGGCTTCACAGCACACGGAGGCCAGTGACGTTATCATCGTGAGTCCCCATATGCCCATGCCATAGGACTCGAAGCATCATGTTGCCCTTTTATGTTACTAAAGACCATCCTGAGTTTTATGGTTTTGTTTTTATGACGTATATGTCAGAACCAGAACTTGTTTGATGTTGAGTTTCTGGATATGAGTAATTATTACGAGAAAATATGACTCTTCCTTACCAAAGGGCTCCAAGAATACACTGCAGAGGAAAAAGGGAGACTGCTCAAAGTAAGGATATTGTTAGAACGTTCTCTGTATGCAGGAGGCTCTGTACCGTCTGACATCATGGCAATCTCTGAGTGACTACCGCCACCCCCCACTTATCCACCTTAGTGTCACGGGAGTGTTTCAGAAAAGAACAATGAGGCAGCAGCCTTATCAGACAGGAAAACAACTTATAAAAAGAATTAAAATAATTGTATATCAGACAACGTGCAGACATGAAACAGAAATTCAAGAAAAAGACCCATGTTCAAATGGGAACTGAACCCCTAATCACGGTGGCATTTCACAGTGGCTGGGAAAAGGGAGCTCTTCCCCAGACGGTGCTGAGAGCTGATGGGGGAGGGGAAGAACTGGACCTTCACCCCCAGGCCTCACCTCAAGGTAAATTCCATGCGGATCCAAGATTTTAACATAAAACAACGAGCAGAAAACATTAACGTTTTAACAGCTCTGAGTGGGAAAAGTACAAATATGCAACATTCGGATGCCATACAATAAAAATGGGGTAACTTGTTTGAGTTAAAAAAACCCCCACAAACTCAAGAGACAAATGACAAATTTGAAAGGGTGCCCGCAAGGCATCTGACACGCAAGGGGACAAAACCTTCAATGAGCACAGGACTTTTGCAAAAGGATCAAAGAGAAAGGTGAACAAAATTAAAAAGAGGCAATGAACACAGGGAAAGATGCCTAACCCAGCCGTGAGTCACTTCTCGTTGCCTAGACTAAACAAAGTGAAAATGCCAGAGGTGAGAAGTTCAAGGCCGCAGGGAAGGGGTACCTTCCTTAGGCTGGCTCAGCCAGCTTTTGCACGTGGCGCTCCTTCACACGCTCCCAGGATGGCTGCTGCGCCTTCAGGCGTCACCTCCCGGATCCACGAGAAGAAGGGGGGCGGGAGGGAAAAGGCAAAAGGTTTCTGCTTCGGAGTCCCCCACTTTAACGAGTTCTCGTGGAGGCCCAGTTCTGCTTACATCTCATTTGCTGGCTGCACGGCGGCAGTATGGGGAACTTACTCATTTTTTTTTTTTTTTAAAGATTTTATTTATTTATTTGACAGAGATAGAGACAGCCAGCGAGAGAGGGAACACAAGCAGGGGGAGTGGGAGAGGAAGAAGCAGGCTCATAGCAGAAGAGCCTGATGTGGGGCTCGATCCCAAAACGCCGGGATCACGCCCTGAGCCGAAGGCAGACGCTTAACCGCTGTGCCACCCAGGCGCCCCTGAACTTACTCATTTTTAACTCTGCCGCCTAGAAAGCACATAAATCCTAAGCATCCCACTTAGGGATCTTCACAAAGTGAACACATCCATTTGACCAGCATCCAGATCAAGGAACAGAGTGGCAACAGCGTCCCTGCAAGACCCCATGTGCTTTCTCCTGGTCATTAGAGAAGGTATTTTTTTTTTTTTTAAAGATTTTATTTATTTATGTGACAGAGAGACAGTCAGCGAGAGAGGGAACACAGCAGGCGAGTGAGAGAGGAAGAAGCAGGCTCCCAGCGGAGGAGCCCGACGTGGGACTCGATCCCGGAACGCCAGGATCACACCCTGAGCCGAAGGCAGACGCTTTAACGACTGCGCCACCCAGGCGCCCCTAGAGAAGGTATTTTTAATGCGTACATTCTCAGTATGACCACAAGAGGGTTCGTTAAAAAAAAAAAAAAAAAAAAAGAGAATATAAGTAACCAGCCATCTGTCATACCCATCATTTTCAAGATTCACCCAAAGGCACTCTGACTCTTAAGTCTTATATTCTCCGCCCAAGACATGTTCTGGTTCTTTGAAAGAGAGTGGCTGGTATTTACATTTGCTAGGATTTTATATTGTGAGGCTGGGACCCAGAGCAAGCGGGCCCCAAGCAGGAACTTTCTGCAGCAGGTGAACGCAGCGAGGAGGTCCCTATGGGAGGGGGTGAGCTGGCCCCCAAGCGTGGAGAGATATCTGACTAGGGAGACATCCCAGAGAACATCAGGGACCCCACTCCACGAATGGGATGAAGATTGGGATAATTTGCAATTCTGTCTGTATCTTTCAGAAGTGATAAGACCCCAAAATAAATGTGGCCAAATCTTAGAAGTCAGAATTTATTCAGGACTACAGTATTCATATTGAGAGAGACCCCATGACGAATACAGCTGACTTTTGCTGGGGCTCCCATCCTACTGAACACTGAAACATTCATCTTAGAGAAAGCCTGATCTGTGGAGGCCTCCGCCAGCATTCTAGCACTTTCGCAAGCCACGGGAACTCTACAAATGCAATAAATGTGAGGGCTTTCAGGAAAGCAGAGCTCATTCAACGTCAGAGAATTCACACTGGAGAAAAACCACATGCACGTAATGGATGTGAAAATGCTTTTAGACAGCTAATCAGACATCTGGGATTTCAGGGCAGGGAGGAGCTCTGGAAGCATAACGGACGAGGAAGAACCTACAATCCAAGTTCCAGACTCATTTAGTTGGGACTTGCGCTGGCCATATGTAATGAATACAGAGAACTGTCTAGGGGAAGCGTGCAGCAGCCTGAACCTGAGATCAGTCATCCTCGAGAGAAGCCTGTGAGCCTAATCGATGTGCAAAATCGTGTGGGGACGGTGTAGCCCTTTCTCCTCATTGGCAAGTTCACAGGAAAGACTATCTTGCGTTGTACGGACCGCAGGGGACCGTTTAATCCGTAATCAGGCTGATTCATACTGGAGAAAAAACCCTTGACTACCAAGGAGGAGGAGAAGCCCTCAAGTTCTTTTCCTTACCGGATTTCAGAGAAACCTTCGCGGTGTATGGGCCAACTGTGGGGGTGGGGGAATTCGGGGTGTATTAAGCATCACTGTGAAGCATTAATCACATCAAAGTAGGAGGTTACCCTTTTTGCTTCCTCCATCCCAAAACTTTCATTCTTTTCTCTGATGAAGTCAGGAATTTTGTGTGTGTGTCTTTAATGACTAATCTTCCTAATAGCATCACTGCTTTTATAAGCTTAGCTTGTAATTCTACTAGGTCCTCAGTACTACTACTGAGTGAAGTAACCCAGTGGGCAAACGTCGGGGTTGGCCTGGGTTTTGGCCTTTGGGGGCAGGACTCCTCAGCTATGCAGGGTGCATAAGGGCTGCGCTCAGAGGGGTGATGAGGCTTAGTGGCAGAGTCTGCTGAAAACTCATCTGTGTTTGGGCCCCATTCATTTGATGAACTTCTATGGGTCACATGTCTCTGCTACTGATGTGGGGATGGGAAATGGGTGGGTGACTTGTTCTCAAGTTCTGAATGCAATGAAATATTGCTAGGATGCATAAGGAGGATGCCAGTTTATCTTTGTCGTGTACCTGAAACTAGAAATCAGAAGAAGGCAGCCCAGAGTTCCCAAGTTCAATGTCTCATTTCACGAGGGAAGGGAGGACCACACCTTTCGTCTGGCGTTGAAGAAGCACCTCCGTCCCCACTGCTTGGTCAAAGTTGGGGCAGAAGAAAGCTTAATCTAGTCCTTATCAACGGACAGCTTTCCCGCCTCCCAAGAGAACCAGGATGATCCCCAGACTAGGATTCGAAGCTTCCATAAGACATCCTTGCCTTCCGCTATCTTTACTTTCCAGCTGAGGTAGAAGAGATTCAGATCTTGTGCATTTCTGGCTCCTGGCTTTGCTGAGAAGACAGGAAGGAATGGTGGAGGGAGAGGGAAAGGTGGAGAAGAGACAAAGAATGAGGAACGTGGGAGTGCCCGCATGCAGGCAGTGGCCACAATTCAGGCCCTGCTCCTAAGAGGATCTACACTGTCAGGAAGGCTGGCTGGGGGGTTAATTAACAAAGAGGCCTCGTTTTCCACCAGTTTCGTTTCAGTTGCTGTAAACTCCTCCCAGCCAGTACTTGGCACTTCTGAAATCCTGCTGTGGACCGTGGCCTCCCGCAGAAGTGATCCGACCCACCTGCCATCTGTCCATTCCAGCTTGCTGCTCCTTCCGTGTGCTTTCCATGGCTTTCTGGCCCATGCTTAGGCTCTCCCCCACTCTCCCCACAGCACTCTGTGTCCCCAAATTCATCACTGAACCCCATTTTAGAAGATTCATGCTCATGTATCTAGAACTTTCCTAAATCTGTCTTTCCTCATTTGCATCCAACAGGCCCTGGGAGTTGGGGGACTAAGTGCTGGAATTGCTCTGGAGGCTGTGAGAAATCTTGACTTGTATTTCCTGCCACGTAAGTTAAGATTTCCACTGTCTACATTTGCGGCGATTTCCCATTTGGATCTAAACCAAGAGCCATGAGGCTCTAAGGAGTTGATGACGGACAGGTTCAGAGGAGTGCTATACTGGCTAAGAATGTCTTAGGCTTCAAATAGCAGAAATCTGTTTAGAAAATAAAGACATTCAATTAATGTATCCGTAAGACTGGAAGTAGGTGGTTCCAGGATAGGTATAGTGGCTCAACGATGTCATCCAGGACCCAGGCTCTTTTTGTCCGTCTGCTGGGCCAACTTTGGTATGTTGGCTTCTTCCCTTGCCTCATGGTCCCAAGATGGCTGCTACAGCTCTAAGTATCACGACCGCAAACATCCATGTCCAAAGCAGGAAGAAGGGCCAGGCCTTCTCACCATCCTTCCTTTAATCAAAAAGCAAAATTCTTCCCAGAGGTTCCTCCAGCCCATTTACTCCTAATTTTTATTGGCCCCCTCTAAGCCGACTGACAGCCAAGGGAATAAGGAAGGAGCTTGCTGCAGTGACTCACATGGGCCAGGCAGGTCCAGGAGCCATGGGACACTAGGGCGCCTCAGGGACTGGCTCTGCCCCCGGCCTTTTACGGGTCCCAGCTCTGCTCTGGCTGTCCCCTTCTTTCTCCCCTCACCAACAACAGGCTCATGGTTCCTCCCTCCACTCTGTGTTCCCTCCATGTCATGGCTTGTTTTTCTTCTATCTCCAAGTTCCTTCTTCAGTCTCATTCAGGCCAGCACATCAGTCCATCCAGGCCCTACTTGGCCTCACACTATCCTGTCACACACATACACTGTGCTGATGGGGTCTTATTTTTTGGGTTCGAATTTCCCCAAAGGGGAATCCAACTAGTCTGACTTTCCTTATATTTTTGAGCTGGCCAGGTGACTCCAAAGGTCACTGGCCGGCCTCCACTGGATCCTGGTCCAATGGGCAGGGTCACGTGATACAGCAGGGGCCGAACTGTGGCAGCTCCCCACAGACAGGGCTCGGGGCAGACAGGTACCGTGGCACAAGGAAGAGGACGGACAGTGGCTTTGTGGAGCCCGGAGAAACAATGTAAGAAGACAGGGCTCCTTTGATGAAGGCCGTAGAGAGAACACGGAAGCACCAGACGCACGAGTGAAAAAGCCATTTTGGACATTTCTGCCTCATTTCTGCGGATGCCACGTGAAGAGGAGGGGAAGGATCCTGCTGGCAGACAGAACCAAGGCCCCCGCGCTACAGCCACAGTCAGACCACCTTAGCCAAATCCAGCCATTTGGGCCTCTGGGGTCGAGGCCCAGACACAGCGGAGCAGAAAGAAATTGTTCCCGCCTTGCTCTGCCCGATGACCTGACTCACGGAACAGAGGGCCGAGATCAGATTCTCGCACCTGCCACGACTGCAGACTCTCCCCAACTTCCCACAGCAGAAATTCCAGCGACTGCTGGGACAGCGGGGAAGGTCGCTTGTGACCCCGGGAGGTCGAGCAGCCACTGACCCGGTCTCTCAGAAACCACTGAGCGGCTCTGACGGGGCCACGGAAGGGACTGTGGAAGCAGGACCATTTCAAAGTGGCTAAAGGACCGAGACGCAGTGCGAACTGGGGGTTCTGGCGACGCAAGTTAAATTCCAACAAGGGGAGAAGCGGCGCTTTAAAGCCCGAGTGATGGGCAGACCTGGATGTGCAGCCCTGCTCCCCCCTCACCCGCTGCCCGCCCTTGCGCAAGCTGTTTAACCTCTCTAAACCTTAGTTTCTTCATCTGAACACGAGGACAGGACCACGCTACTTCCGGGGCTGTTGGGGGGTTCCGGGGGGGGGGGCGCTGCACGTGAAGCCGGGCTGAGAGCCACCTGCCGCTCCAGCGCCCTGCCCCTCCCCCAGCCTTCACTCGATTATCTGTTTCGCCCTCCTCTACCTGTTTGCACTGATTTCTGCTCAGTCGGGTGTCGGATGGTCAGGAGGGAATAATGTGAGAGAGCATTCTGGAGACCCACCACAAATGACACTCCAGCTACAAACATCCAAACCGGAGCAGGGACACCTGGGGGCCAGCTGTGCTCCTGCCCAGAGACAGCTGGGAGCTCAGCTCAAGGGCCCTGGTAAGCAGACAAAGAGGCAGCTGGCAAGGGCCCTCCCTTCCTCTCTCTCTTTAACCCTCGATGACCTGCTCACATCTCCACCAGCTTCAAGGTTCAGCTGTCTGGAAGCAGCCCTGGGCTCCTAGGAGATGAGGGTCTATGGGCAGCACCGGCCCTCGGGACCAGCTCCTACGATCTGGCCAAGAACATTTTTAACTCACTAGCTTTAAAAGAAAGCAGCAGAGAGCTCCGCGGTTCTATAAAACCCGGATGTATACACAGGACTTGTTCCCTTTTCCCCGGGGGGAGACAGGGATTCTGCAGCTTACAAAACACAAAGGGGCACCGTTTGCATTCTGTGTTTAGGACCCAGGACTTCGCCACATACCAAAGGGAGGACGAACTCACTGGGGGGGTGGGGGGTCCAGGGGGGCACTGGAGGACAGTCACTAACATCCGTTCTCCTCTGTCCCTCCATGAACTCCCTGGCTGCCCCTAACTACAGGAGCACTCCCCTGCTCCACGCCAGGTGACGGCTTTCTACGTGCCAGGGGCTACGCCAGGTACCGCGGATACAGAGATGTTTCAGACATGGGCCGTGCCCTCGAAGAGCTGCGGGTTCATGCCGAGAGTGGTCCCTATGCCAGCCAGACTTAACCAGGACACTGCATGGACAGGTGCGCGACAGTACAGATCGCTTGCTTGCTCCCCGCCTCCCCCTCCCCGAAGTCACTCCCGGGATTGGCGCCATGCGCGGCTGGCAGCAGGGAGAATCTGGCTGGCCTGCCTGGCGTGGGCGGGTGTCGGGGGCAAGGGGTGGCAACAAAGACAAGATCACCTTCCTCCTGCATGACCTGGAAGAGCGCGACAACTGTCCCTGAGAAGGCAGGCCACGTACGTCTTCAGTCACAGTGCATCTCCACCCACGACTGCACTGAACCACAAGTCCATCCGCTTGGACCACAGTGACCGCAGCCGCACCTGGTCTCCAACCAAAGTCCCGTTGTGCTCAGAGGTGCCATGGAGAATACCAAGGACAGGACGTGGTTCTTCCTCAAAGAGCTTCCTTTAAGTCTGTTGGAGAAGAAGGTGTAGAAAGGTCATGACGGCCTAGAGCATTGCATGAGTGCTAAGGGGTTTTGTGGGCCGTGAACTCTCACAGGAGCAGGGACGGCGGAGTCTAACTGCAGGCCTACAGAGTCCCAGGAAGGCTTCAGGGTGGAGGTGGGCTTCGGGCCAGGCCAGGAGGCTGGGCAAATTTGGAGCCGTGGGGGGGGGGGGGCTGCATTCCAGGGGCACCTGTGACCTGGGCATTGACATCGGGCACTCAGAACACAGCTCACTCCTCACCCCCCTGTGAAAGTGGTGCCTCCTCCTCTTGCTGTGCTGTCACAGGAGGAGGAGACAGCCAGGGCTGGAACGGTGGTGCAGTCACAGAGCTCTGATTCTCAGAAATGGGGACTTGTGACACTCTCACTTCCTACGATGTCATCACAGTGTAAGGCCAGGACCGAGGACAGCCCATAAACTCCAATGCTCAGCGTTCCCGCCAGAGTAGAACCATGGGGGCCACCCTGGGGGGCTGCTGGTCCACAGAGGCTGGGACCGGGAGACTTTATGCTGATAAAGGCATCACTTTGGGAAACCTCCAACTCTTAAGCCCAAACCTCACTCCACCGGCATGATACACATGGCCACACATTTGGGCAGAATTCTGGCAGGATGTCAAAGAATTCATACAGAGGAAATCTTTGAAAATTATGAATAAGGGAAAATTTCCCTTCATTTCCTAATTCATCCTAGAGAGATTCCGTGAATGGCGCTGATGTAGGAAAATCCTCAGGAGGAGGAGAGCAGCTCTTAGAGATGAGAACGTCACAGGGCAGGGGCGTGGGACACATAAAACACAAGCCACGTCAGCCCGACCTTCCAAGTGCCATGCAGGAGAAAGTGGCATCCTCAGTGGGCCAAGCCACAGACCTCGCCCGAAAGCAGATAAGCCATTCACGAGCTAAATCTTTCAGATGGAATGAACTGAGGGCGGCGATCATTTGAGGAGAAATCAGCCCTTATTCTTCTCCTCAAGATCCTGACTGGGGAGAGGGTTAGGGCTCCTCGGGAATGAGGGAGCTTGTGGGGGCCCGAGGGGGGCCGCCACACGGGCCTCCGAGCACACGGGACAGAAAACGTTCCTATCGGAGAAAAACACGATGAACGGAATCTGTAGAAGGATTTTGCTGGAACTTAGAACTTTTAGTCCCCGTGGTGGTATAACAGCCTGGTTATAAGGAACACAGACGCCCCGTGGGACTGTGTGTTCAGGTGACAGTCGAGCACGTATGGTCCCTGGGGTAAACAGTGCTGAGCGGAAGAGAAGAACAGGGACATCGCCCCACCTCCTTCCTCGTCAGTCTTCAGTAAAGTCTGGTGTCACCTTTCCTGTTCCTTGCCCTGGCCTTGTGAGGGTGCCTTCACATAGGCCCCGCCTGTGTGGGCTTGGGCTCCGGGGGGCAGGAGGCCGCCTGTCCATTAACAGGCTGGTGACCATTGTGACCTGTTCCACACTGATGAACACAGCCCAGGGGACGCTGCTGTGACTGGCTCATTCAACCGCTCATCCATTCAACAAGTGCCTTCTCGGCAGCTCTTCTGCTCCGTCCCTGGCACTATTATTTGTGCGGGGGACAAAGGACAGGGAAGGAGGAGGGGCCGGCAGCAAGTGGCCTGGGGGACGGTGGGGAGAGGAGAAGGGACTCACAAAAACAGCAGTACCTCTGAGATGGCAGGGGAGCAAGTCCGCCTCCCACGGTCTCAGAGGGGGACTCGGAAGAGAGCGCTGGGGCGAGAGGGAGGAAGAAGTCTGATCTCGTGACTGTCCGCCATGTGTCAGGCAGGCATGCGATTCCTCCGAGCTCCCCAGCGAGCCTGGGGGCCGTTAGCTCTGCTTTGTAAAGAAAATAAGGGACAGGCTTGGGTAGTAAGTGGCCAAGCCAGCAACAGAGGGGAGGTCATGCCACGGTCTTCCCACCATCACAGGGACACAACTGGTCCTTCAGCACCGCTCTTCCAGAGACACAGGGGACAATGAGAGGCAGCTGGCGAACTGGGGGGGAGGAGGATGGAAGGAGGGAAGTGGCTGGCTTCCGCAGACTCTACTTCAGGGAACGGGGAAGGGCTCATTCACGCACTCGTTCATCTGTTCAGCAAATCTAGATTGAGCCCCACGGAGCGCCAGGCGCTGTACTTGGGCACTGGGGGTGTGAGTCAGACTGACATGGTCCCTGCCCTCATGGAACGCCCATTCTAGAAGGAAGCAGACAAGCCAGCACGCTGCGCAATCTGAAAGGGGAAGGACTGGGCCCCGTGGAAGCACAGAGGAGAATTACGTAACCCAGACTCACAGGCTTGAGAGTGACTTTGGGGAAGAAGTAACATGTTGGCTAAGACCCGAAAGAGGAAGCCTCAGCCTGGTGTGCAGAGAGGAACTTGCGGGAAGGTCTGCTGGTGAGGAAGCAGAGCGAGAGGGGCCGAAAGACGGTCCGTCTAGTGTATGTGAGGAAACAAGCACTCGTGGGGAGGCACGGAGCTCAAGAGGGATCCTGAGAACAATGGGGAACCGTGAGGAGGGTTTGGTCTGGGGATGACCCGAGCAGGTTTGTGGTGTATCCCTTCCCTGGGAAGCCCGAGGCTGGCACAGCGAGGAGAGAGCTGTCTAAGGAGTCCTCAAGTGCCGGCAGGGGTGGTGGAAGGGGGAGGCTGGGAGTTCTGTCTTTTTTCCCCTCGAGCACCAAGAAGGTTTCCAAGAGAGGCGGTGAGCAGAAGCAGCAATAAAGGGAGGACTCACTACGGCGCCGTCCAGACCCTGGCAGGAAGCACAGGCCGCTTGGGGACACAAGTGCGTGAGCCAACACCCTCCTCTTGTGGCCGAGAGGGGTATTGCCACTGTGTTCGCAATCGGGCACGTGGGGCCTTCTCTTGCTTCCCACCCCTGAAAAGCAGGGCCGATGAAGGCGGGGCTGCAGGGGGCTGTGGACCCCAGGAGGTTTCCTACTTTTTTTTTTTTTTTTTTTGGAGAAATCTGAATAACAGGGAAAATGTGTATAAATGCTTAGAAACAGATGCCAGAGAGACAGTCAATGTTACCCGAGATTCCGAAACAGAGGACTAAGTTTTTTTCATCTTGTTTCGATGTATTTTAAATTTTTCTGTTCTAGACACATATTCCTTTTGTTAATAAGAGAATAAATGTATTATTATTTTTTTAAAAGGCAGAAGTGACACAAAAGTGGACCAACAGGGGACTAAAGTGGAGGCCGGGTGGCTCAGGCGACCGCGGAGTGGCTGGGAGATGAACCGCTACCCAGGCCAGCTCCCTGGGCCCTCCCACACCCTGCGAGCACAAACCCTGGCCAGCCGCAGGGCCACACGGGGGCCCATGTTTGGCGATGAGGCATCCTGAAGGAGCTGTCCCTGATGTCTCTCTAGTTATGTCAGGCATGCCCGTCCGTTTACACCCCCTGGTCCCTCCTGCCTCTCTTGCTCGTGTGATCGCTTTCTCTCATCTGCGTGCTGCCCTCCTGACCTGGTCACGCAGGGGGTCTGACCACCAGGTTCTGGGGAATCTGGAGTCCATTCCCTACGCCCACATGGAGGGTCCTCTCCTGAGCAGGGTGATGCTAAATGAGGGCTGGGTCTGCCCACAAACTGTGGCCACGTGTGCTACGTGTATGGAGTCTCTATCTGCACAACTTTTCTGACTTGGAACGAGGCACTCACCTGGCCCGGAGTTCTGGTCACTTCTGCCACCTTCGTGGCTTCTTCTTCCCTCTCCTGCTTGAAACTCTTCTCTTGGGCACAGCAGCTCCTTGGCCTCGTGTCTGGAGGTTCCCTAATGCTGGTCTAAGGTTCTGGAACATTCTGAGGTGTCTCCCAGCTCTGGTACCTGTGAAGAGTCACCCGTGGGATCTTCTTTCCGCAAGTTCCCGATCTGAGCTGAGCACCTCGTCCCTACTCCTGAGGTCACCATCTGTAATCAGATGTAGAAAAGCCAAATGTTACTGCTTGCTCTGCAAAGAAGAGCCATGGAAATAAATGTGCACGCCTACCGCCGGCATGGATGGAATAAACCGTGACATATAATACAGCAAGGAAAGATGGGGTTACAGAAAAGTAATTAATGATCACACTGTTTTTTTTAAAAAGCAGGTTATGAGGGGCGCCTGGGTGGCGCAGTCGGTTAGGCAGCTGGCTCTTGGTTTCGGCTCAGGTCATGATCTCAGGGTCCTGGGATCGAGCCCCACGTTGGGCTCCATGCTCAGTGGGGACCCTGCTGGACATTGTCTCCCTCTCCCTTTGCCCCTCCCCCCACTCACATACTTCTCTTTCCCCCTCTCTAAAATAATTAAAAAAAAAAAATCAGGTTATGAAATACAGTGAGATTCTGAAGTACTTCATAAGGAGAATACCCCAAGTTATTTTGCAAACCTGGGGAGAGGATGAGGAAAAAGCAGGGGACTGAAGTGGTGGGGTTGGAGGGGGGACAGGAAGGGAATTCCGAGAAGGTTGGGAAGAACTTGGGCTCTCCCGGCCACTCAGCAAGAGGTGAGGGAGGCGGGAGGCTGAGGAAGCTGCCCCAAGGGGCCAAGGTTAGTGATCTCCAAGGAGGGGTGTCCTGGGGTCGAAGCTTGAGGTAACTGCAGAAGTGGGGGGTCCAGGCAGAGGGGGGAAAGCTGGGATTTGAGGGTGTGGTCCTGTGTTGGTCAAAGAACTCTGATAATCACAATAATTAAAAAAATAACTTGTACATGTAGGCACTTTGTAGTTTACAAAGCACTTCCTCCTCTTTGATGCTTACGGATGAGGAAAGAGGCACAGCGCGGCTAGTGCACAGCGGAGCCAGGACCCGAACGTAGCTGGTTCCAGCCCTCGCTGTGCTGGGCTACGCTGCCCGGCCGCCCTTTACGAGCAGGGGCGGTGAGAGGTTATGAAAGCTCACGGGCAAGGAGGAGATTACACTTTGCGACTGGAAGGGCCCAGACAGCCTTTAGAACAGACGCTGGTCTCATCTGGAGATCCAGAAGCCTCTTGTAAGACCAGGTGAGAGCCATTAGATGCTGGACCCTAGGAAGGTCTGGAGGATGGCGGGGGAGGGGAGTCGCTGGGGTGGCCAAGGAGGCTGGCGAGGCGCTCGGGGACACAGAGCAGCAGCTGCTTACCAACGAGTCTGGAAGCATTTCGCTACTTTAACAACGCACCCGTCCATCCATTCTGGTGGGCACCAGATAGATGGATGTCATGCCGGCCTCTGGCCTCCCCCAATTCTGTGTCCCACAGATCCCAGTGGTGACAGGAGACTCTAGAAGTCCAAATTATCACTTATTTCAGCGTGGGAGCTTCTCAAACCACACTTCCACAGAAAGGGACATCATGTTCTCCAGATGTAAGTGACCATGGACATGTCCAAATCTGTGAAATCCATTATGAGGCCCCTCATGCTCCCGCAAAGATCAGGGGCACTGCCGATAGAAAGCAGCAGCCCCCTAGCGGTGTTATTTGGCTTTGCAATGAGCATTTAACGATTCTATTACCAAACAGTACTGACTTCTGAGAATTTAGAGCGAATGAAATGAACAGTGAGGTAAGGATCTTCTCTGCAGTTAACCAGCCCCTCCACCCTACCTGATTCTCCCTGGGTTGGGATGAATGCTTTGTGGGTCTGTTCTCTCGATTCCCAACTGCCTGCTTTTCCCCAGAACAGGCTCCCCTCCATATAGGGTGGCTGGATCTCTGGGGTTCCCTTCCCATGAGGGAAGAAAGGTGCTATATTGTCAACGAAGGTCTCCATGAGCCACATCATCAAGTGTGGTTTAGCTAAAAAGCGACCACACCAGAATTCAAAGCAGCCCAATACTGTCTCCAGCGTAACCCTTCAGGGAGTGAAAGACACTCAGCTGTGGCAGGGGGGACCAGTGGACGACTGAGATCCCTTGCTGTGCTCTGATGAGTTCAGCACCCCTCTGAGTTCTGGACTGAAGGTCTCACGCTAGTCTGATGATCACACTCTACTCCCAGCACAGGTCTGCAAACTGTCATGTTCAGGCCTGCTTTTCAACACAGGAGCGCCCAAGAAAAAGATCGAAGACCCTGATCTCCTCCTCAGAGGATGCTGCCTTACGACTGGCGTGGAGGGGGTGGAGTTCCCAAGATCCACGTGTGAACTGGAGCTTCTGTGCCTGAAGCTGGTGATGTGTGCTGATTCTTGTGTTGGGGGTGGGGAGGGCTATCTCCCCCCAGAAAACTTCCTGTCCTGGAGACAAGAAAATGGGGAACCCTAAAGGAAATGTAATTACTTGCCTTTTTTTTTTTTTTAAGAAAATGTCTTGTTAGACCTTTTCCCCCAGTGTATTTCTTTAAAAATTATTATTTTTTTCTGATCGTAAAGCAGTATCTATTCATGGCAAAAAAAAAGTTATATATTTAGTAAAAACATTCAAAGAGAAAGTTCTTCATAATCTTATTTCCCAGAGATAATGTAAATTTTTAAAAATTTCTTTTATTAAAAAAAATTCCCCCAGCTCTACTAAGGTATAGCTGAGAACTTAAAAAAATGTGTATATGTAAGGTGTATAACTTGGTGATTTTAAATTAAGTTTTGACTCAAGCTTTGATAACTTATTTAAAAAACTAAATAACTGGGGCGCATGGGTGGCACAGCAGTTAAGCGTCTGCCTTCGGCTGAGGGCGTGATCCCGGCGTTATGGGATCGAGCCCCACATCAGGCTCCTCTGCTATGAGCCTGCTTCTTCCTCTCCCACTCCCCCTGCTTGTGTTCCCTCTCTCGCTGGCTGTCTCTATCTCTGTCAAATAAATAAATAAAATCTTTAAAAAAAACAAAACAAAACTAAATAACTGATTTATGTTCAATATAACTTGGACCTATTGATAGGACCATATTTCCGGAACTTTCCCCTAAATGTCCTAGTTTCCAATATTCTGTCTAGTTGTCCTCCAAAGCCATCAGAACAGCCCAGAAATTCCGGTTTTTCTGAATCCAACCTACCTCTCCCCACTGGCTTCCAGCTGAGCTGGGTGGTTCGAGCTCAGGGCCTCTTAGGAGGATGATGAGGCCAAGGCGTCTGCTGAGATGGAGAATTTTTTCAAACTTTGGATCTGTTGTCCCAAGAGATTCTTTTTTTTTTTTTTTTTTAAGATTTTATTTATTTGACAGAGATAGAGACAGCCAGCGAGAGAGGGAACACAAGCAGGGGGAGTGGGAGAGGAAGAAGCAGGCTCATAGCAGAGGAGCCTGATGTGGGACTCGATCCCATAACGCCGGGATCACGCCCTGAGCCGAAGGAAGACACTTAACCGCTGTGCCACCCAGGCGCCCCCCAAGAGATTCTTTTGTCGTGACAAAAGAACACGTATTATAGTTTCTGTAGAGAATGATTCAGATGTGAGGTTAAATCATGGCTTAATGGAAGCACCTCCCCATAAGAATTAGAATCAGAATGTCAGAAAAGAAAAAAAAACCTAGGAAATGATCCAAAATCTAATTTGATCCCCAAAAGCACCAGGGAAGAGCCAAGAGGAACACAGACACGGTATTGGGTCAAAACAGACGTGGCCTTCGTTCTCCTTGGAAGACCTAGCCCTCCCTATCTTTGCACGTTAGATCTCTCTTCTACCTGCGGGCTTGGTTCATTTTCTCACTCCCGCCCTCCAGCAGGCCTCCCATCACTCCCCCGTTGCCCAGCGGCGCACTCCCAGCCCCAGCCTGACCGCCTCTGGGCAGGATGGCCAGGAGCTGCTCCAGCTCCAGCAGCTTCAGGATGGGAAACGTGCAGACTGTCCCTGTGTCCTCAGCCACTGGCGGCAGAGCTCCCAGGGGCATTTCAGAACCTTGTAGGGTCCCGAGCCTCCTGGTCTTAGACCTCTCTGAAGCGGGGACAGGCCAGCTCTTGGCTGGGAGGCTGATTACCTGGCAGCATGGTCCTCTGCCTCCGCCTTCACGGTCAGAATTCTGTCCGGCTTTTGAAGGACCTGGGGGCACTGGGACACAGCCGCCCCCTCATTGCAGTGCTCATTCTTGACAGGAGAAGGCCCCAAGGAGGCTCACTTGTGCCGTGGGAGGCTTACGTTTCAGAGAAACTCTTCCTGAACTGCTTCATAGCTCAGAAACTTTCTGAAACATAATGAAATAAAACCCCTTGATTATGGTCCTTTTCAACACCACCAAAGAGAGTAAAACAGTACAACGCTCTCTCAGGTATCCCTTACCATTCCTGCCTTCCCTTGCCTGCCACGCTGGGTATTTTTCCAGCAAATCTCAGACATCATTTCTAAGACTCTTTTCCTTTTCAATGCATAACCCCAACAGCCTTTTCACAGCTAAAAGGTTTAAACAGTAACCCTGCCAAATTGCCAATCAATGTTCACATCTACCAGATTTTTAAAAACTGCACAATTGTTAAGACTGATGATCCGAATAAAGTTTACAGGTTGCATCTGGCTAATAAGTCTCCTTATCTAAAGGTCCACTTCCCTCTTTAAAAAATTTTTTGTTTTAAATCTTGTAATTTGTTAAAAGTATTTCAGGTGGCTCTCGTTAGAACGAAATGACACTTAACCGATGTCTGGGCGCCTGCTCTGTGCCAGGCACGGCGCTCTGTGCTGGAAAGAAAGGCGTGAACGGACAGACTAGGGTCTAGCCTCGCTTTGGGGCAAATCACCGACTCTCTCTGGGTTTCGGTCCCCCCTTCTCTAGCAGAAGAGACGGGACCAAGCGCTCGCTCGAGGCCACACCCTCATCACTGTGACCCACTGTGCGAGCCTCTGCGAAACGCCTGCCAGATACCTTCCCTGGAGACATCCAGCCTTTCCGGGAGGCCGCTCGCCTGCCTGGGCTCCCGGAGGCCAAGGAAAAGCGGAAGAAGCTCCCCCGGACGCCGCCAAGCTCCGACCTGACCGCGGTGGCGAGCGTTAACTGCCACCGCTCGGAACACGGCGCACGGGCCGGCTCCCGCCCAACTACAATTCCCAGAGGCCTCTGCGGCGAGCCGATCACCATGGAGACGGGCCGGGCTCGTCGCCTCTGCAACTGTCAGTGGCCTGGGCCCGCCGGGGGCAGTGCCCGGAACAGTCCCCAAAGATTTCAGACGGGCCGGTCACATGCCCCCGCCCCCCAGGCCTTGGTTCTGGGGCCCGAAAAGACGGAGCCCTGACGCCGAACCAAGGGCATGGGAAGACGGAACTACATTTCCCAAAAGGCCGCAAGGACAATCCGCTTCCGGTCCTTAGGCACGGAAACGGTAACACCGAGTTGTTGCCAAAGGAGTCAAGTACTGGGTATTTGGGCTCCTGAAGCCCGTGAACAGAAGAGCGGTACACAGAGAAGAGGAACAGAGGAGGAAAGGAGAATTGGAAATTTGGTTATAAAGCAACATTAAAGAGCGCATCCCCGCTTGTTTACCTCTTCCACGGGCACTCAGGGTTACTTTGGGCATCGCACAGCCCTCTGGGAAACGCTGGCGACGCTGCCCTAAGGCCTATGGGAAATGTAGTCATTGATTAACTGTCACTATTGAGCACCTGCGATAAACCGGTCACGCTTAAGATAGGGGATTAAACTCGCCTTCTTCCTTCTTGTCCACTCAAACACAAATTTTACTTCCGAAATACTTACGGAACCTGTCCCGTTTTCTTCATGCCAATCGCCAGTGCTGTGTTTCAGACACACTGCATTTCCGTGTCAACGTCCTCCCGCCATGTTCCCCTGGTGGCCCCAGTCATCTCTCCACGGGGCCACCAAAGTAATCCTCCCTGCTCTGCTTAGGGCTTTTCAGCGGCTAATAGAATCAAGTCCACGCTCCTTGGCTGGTATATATTTGACCTAACTTACTGTCTCGGGCTAGTCTCCCCATACATAAGAACCATTCTTTTTAGAATTCATCTCGTTTGCGATTGATACCTTAAAACCATTGTCACCATTTTTTAAAAATGCAAAGCATAAGTTTCTGCTTTGAACAGCTGCACCGCCAAAAAGGGTGATAAATTCCAAGTGTAGCTGTATTTGCAAAATATCCTTGAAAAGTACTTGAAGTAGGTTCCTATAAGTAGAAACCAAGCCACTAGTACTCTGATAAAATTAGAGTTTTATCCCTCTGAACAAAATATTTCATTGCATCATTATGGGTAACATACCTAGGTGTTTTCCAGGCCTTGTAAAGTCACACAAAAGAGAAAGGAAGGATGGTTCTTGCATAAAGTACTTACCACAAAACTCCAGGTAGACAATAATGTAAAATAGAGGAGTTATTGTTTTACATAGCACTTTGCATGTCTAAGATCTAAAATTATGCCCCATCCAAAGAGCTGCTTAAGCGTGGGGTAAATGTGCGCTGAGGCTTTCGAGAAAGGAGGCATACTTTTTAAAAGCTATCAGAAAGCCTAGATAGGAATGAACTGCAGAAAGATAGATGAGGTGTTGCTCACATCAAAGCCCCACGAACTTTCCTTTTGAAGTGGGAATACTTGGCAGACACAACATTTCCATTGGCTTTTAACTTTTGTAGGAAGAATGGCCAGTATCATAAATGTAGAGAATTATTTAACTGATAAAGCAGTTTCGAAGTCACATTAAAAATATGTAATCTGTTCTTAACATTCAAAAGCAGAGAGTTTCCTCCCTCCTCACTAATCTCTTTGGGTTTGGTTTTTAAAACGGGGATCCTTCATTTGTTGCTTAAGCAAAGAATACATTTGTTGAGAAAGTATCAGCCAAGGCCAGGATACTCTCAACCATTAGGTGGGGAAGGCTGAGGTCAAGATCTAGCAGAGTCATAGTTCAGAGTAATTTACTTCAGTGGTGCAAACAGTTACTTTTTTAACTGGTATTTTAAAAAACTCTTATAGGTCTTCAGTTACCGGCAGATCTCTGCTCTGTTATAGCAATTTTGGCTACCACCCTTGTGGTATATGGGTCTTCTGGAGTTCCACAAAAAGTATAATGATCTCCAGGAGCTTTCCTGAGCGATCTGGAGAGGTGGACGGTCAAGTTGTGATGTTAAATGACTAACTCGTGGTTTTCATTACAAGTTTCAATACTACTCCCTGATTGGATTCGTTTCAGGAAATATGATACTATGACGCTAGCTCTATCTGCAACATAAGTGCAAACCATTTTCTGGGTGGCTCGGCTTCAAGAATGGCTGCTTGCCCCACTGCTGTTGTCCTTGTTGCTTACTACGGTTCAGTCTCGGGGTGACATTCTTGGCCATGTTGACCTGTGGACTCATCTGCCTGCCCAGTTACCACAGGACAGGGGAAGGAACAGGGGCATGGGGGCCAGTTCAGTCCCTGTCCCTAACTTACTGGGTCATCTTGGACTAGTCATTTGACATCTCCCCTTACCCTGCCTCTTCCATTAGCCCCTCAGGTGCCATTCACTGAGGCTGAATTATGGCCCCCAAAGATCTCAGGACCCAATCCCTGGAACGTGTGAGTGTTGTTTCATTAGTTGGAGAAAGGGTCTTTGCAGATATGATTAAGTTAAGGATCTTTAGATGGGGAGATTATCGAGTCGGGCCCTTAGTGCACTTATAAGTGTCCTTATAAAAGAGTGTCAGAGGGAGGTTTGAGTCAGCTGCACAGAGGGGACAGGATGGAGCTGAGAAAGATCTGAGGATGCTGGCCTTAAAGACCGGGGTGATGCAGCCACAAATGAAGGAATGACAAGCAGTCACCTCTACAGGGGTCCTTCCCACCCAGCTCTCACGCTGCCAGCAGAGTATATTTCTAAAGTGGAGAGCTGACCGCATTAATCTGCGGGGATGATTCTTCAGTGGCATCTCAAACCCTAACTCCTTGGCCTGGTCTGAGAGGCCTTTTACCATCTGACCACTCATCTTCATCATTGTCCCATCTGTGATACAAAGAAAGTAATCTCACCGTACGCTAGCACACGCGTGGCAGAAATCACGTCGTGCAGTTAGAAAATGGTATGAAATGAGAAATCAGACCTAGGATGCCAAGACCCCAGCAATCTTACCCTTCCCTCGAAAGGGCTGATGGTTGAAACCACTTTCCTAAAATTTCACGTTCAAGCATATTTTTATCCTAAATCATGTATTTCAGTATCGTTAAAAATGTCCATCAAGAAAAAGGTAATCTTTCAACATGAATGGTTATTACAATGATCTAGTATAAAACTGTAACATAAATGGCTACGTGGAATAATTTGCAGCTACGAAAAGAATAAAGCAGCTCTGTATGTATGTCCACGAACTCCTAAGATAAAAAAGTGAAAAAAGCAAGTTGTAGGAAAATGTGAAGAGTTTGCTCTTATTTCCATTCACAAAACACATTTGTACATGCACAGACTGTGTCTGGTAGAATATGGAAGGTAAGTGGCTTCTTCTTCTTTTTTTTTTTTTTTTAAGTAGGCTCCATGCCCAGCATGGAGCCCAACCACAGGGCTTGAACTCACAACCCCAAGATCAAGACCTGAGCTGATATCAAGAGTCAGACACTTAACCCACTGAGCCACCCAGGTGCCCTGATAAGTGGCTTCTTCAGAGGGATGGAGTTCCAGCACAGGGAAGACAGGAAGACTTCTTCATAGACCGGGGCCCACGTGGTCTATTCAAATACAAATCTTTTTCTCTAGTCAAGTCCTTACGAGGGTTGCACTCTGGCCCCCAATGTAAATGCTTGCTGCTGGGGCTAATTTTTCTGTTGAACGCTTGGCTTCTCATCAACAATCAGATAAAAACAATTCCTTTTTGTTCTGCAGCTGTGTTCTGCAGACCCATTATTGTCACTGCCACGATTACGTAAAGATGATTTGCTACAGCTGGCCTTGAGGCTATTCTGTGTTCCTCACACGCTCCAGGTCAGAAGGAAATTAACCTGGCCTTCAAATGTGCTCGCAGGTAACCAGGCAGTTGGCTAAGAGGTGACTGTAGTTCAATCTAAATGTACCAGGACGCTGGCATTATTAGCAAATACCACTCTCTCCGACAGACTGCCCACACGGCTTCATTTCAGCCTCCTCGTTCTCAAAGTGAAGCGCACCCACGCCTCTTGGTTCTCTTAAGCGTCTCTACTTTTCTCTCCCTGGCACTGGAAAAGACCTACATCTAACTTTTGATCTACTTAATGTGTTTCCAGGCTGGCTATGTTAAAAAAAAAAAAAAAAAATTCCCAAAATAGGGGCACCTGGCTGGAACATGAAGCTCTCGATCGTGGGGTCATGAGTTCAAGCCCCATGTTGGGCCTAGAGCTTACTGGAAAAAAAAAAAAAAGAATCCAAATATAAAAATTATGGATGAACAAATTCCTAAGATTAAAGCAAACTCGTACGATAAGCTATAAACTCACCATATTTGCTTATTCTGAGCATTAACGCTTTTGATGGTTTTTACAAATTAGGTGTTAGGATGATATAACATTGTTTTTACATGTATTACCTGAAGGAATACTTAAGAATTAAGTTCCCCTAAGATCATAAAAAACTTTTTAGAAGATGTATGTGTATTCTGCCTTCCAAGCTGATAATGATGTCCAGATACCAAGGATATTTAAACAAAATCTTGGAGAGGTTAAATGCTAATCTTCTTCAAAAATATCCTTGGTGGGGGGTGCCTGGCTGGCTCCGTTGGTGGAGTGCATGACTTTTGATCTTGGGGTTGTGAGTTCGAGCCCCACGTTAGGTGTGGAGATTACTTAAAAATGAAATCTTGGAAAGAAAGATATCCGAGGTGAATCGTACACTACTGTTCTAGCAAATTATTTATAATCACCGACAGAGGAATGGATAAACAAGATAGAATCTGTCCATACAATGGAATATTACTCAGCCCTAAAAAGGAAGGACATTCTGACACCTGCTAAACATGGATGAAACTTGAGGACATTCTGCTCAGCGAAATACGCCAGTCACAAAACGTAAAATACTGTATGAGTCTACTTTTATGAAGTCCCTAGAGCAGTCAAATTCAGAGAGACAAAAAGGAGAATGGTGGTGCCAGGAGTTGGGGGGAGGGGAATGGGGAGTTAGTGTTTAGCGGGTACAGAGTTTCAGTCTGGGATGATAAAAATGTTCCGGAGACGGGTAGTGGAGATGGGTGCACAACGCTGTGAATGCATGGAACGCCAGACTTGCACTTGAAAATGGTTAAATGACAAAATTTATGTTATGTATATTTTACACGTTTAAAAAGGGTAACAGGATTGTTATATTAAACAATTATCCTAAGTGATCAAGTAAACCTCCTTGTAAGTTTATAATGAGAATACTGCATCTCTAACTATCGTTAACAGGGATAATATTTGAGAATATCTACCCGCTATATTCTCGATTCCTGAAAATCCTGTTTTTCTCCCAGGAAGCTAAGAGTTGAGGATGGACCAGACAGGCCAGCTGTGGCAAGGAGTCCAACGGTCCTGCCACAGAGACCCACAGAGATCTGGGATGTATAGAGGACACAGCTGGTTCTCAGAAATGCGCAGGGCCAGGCTCACCCAGGATGTAGCGGAGTCAGCCTGGGACCCCTGATTCCAAGGGGAAAACCCATGCCACCGACAGTACCAGTCCTGGACTTGACAGGAGATGGCCAGTAGGGTGGCCAGTCAGGAAGGGAACCGGAACCTTGGAACAGCTGCCCCAATAGTAGCACAGACCCTGTCTGGACACCCTAACACCGTCTTGGGGAAAAGGGCGAGGAAGTAGATAGTAACCTTGAGTTGATGAACCCAAGGAGACTGAACTAACGTGGAAACTTTTAAATTGTAAGAGATGGAAAAACAGTTGATTCTCACTATTCACGGTCCTTATAGTCTGTGAAGTCACCATGCGCCCTGGATGAGGGAATAGCAAAGCGCTGCTTCTGGGGAAATGCAGGGTTACATTCCTGTGTGCCTCTGATCAGTTTCATCAACCATCATTACGTAACCTCGTTTTATGGACTCTTCTACTTAAAGACGCCTTATTCAATATACGTGGTTGATTTCATCGACATTCAACGCACAGCCAACCGCACTAGAACTCATGCTGGAATGAGGCTTATCTAAAGCACCAATTTTCTCCGTAAGGCACATCACAGCCTTTCTGCACTTTGGAACATTAGCCAGCTCTTCCGCACCACGTGTGGGGGTCATTCTAAACAGCAAGACCAGTCACGAAAAGCACAGAAAAGTGAAAATGGGGCACCCAATAGGCTATGACAAGGATACTTGTATATAGTTCGAGAGCTGAAACAAGAAGGCAGAGCGTGGCCTTGTTCAGCCTTAGCTGGAAACGTGCGTGACCGATGGTCCAAATTTCTGTTGCTCCGAATTACCGAAAGCACTGTGAGTAGTGATCTGGGGGTTACAAATCAGTTGGAGCCAGCCGGCAAATTCGCAATGCAGAACCCGCAAGGGAGGATCAATTGTACCCTCATTTGGCATCAGATGTGGTCTGGGTTCCCTCCTTACCTAGGAGGAGGGGAGCATGAGATTTAGACCAATTATGGAAAATGGAAAAATCTATCATTTTCCCCCATAGCGAAGGTGTAGGACTTATGTGTTGGACTCTACCTCCCTGTTATTTAAAGGAACAGAAAGGCAGCTCCACGAGGGGGAGGATTTTTATCTGTTTTGCTCACGCTGTATATCATCAGCTCCTAGAACAGGGTAGCACGACATGTCAGTATTTGTTGAATGAACTAAGCAATGAAAATCACCTTCAAACCAATACACAGCAATTAAACTATTGCAGTATCGTTTGGTTCTGACAGTTACAGTTCCACAATTTTTATCACTTGACATATATGAAGGGGAAAGGAAAACAGCTCAGTTTTCCAGCTCTTGGAGAGGTTTGGGGCAAAGGAATCAGAAGGCAATATAGGATTTTCTCAGTTGAACTGAGGACAGAGAATAAATGGTATGAGTCAACTCCCCGGCTGACCGGAACCTGAGAGCAGATAAGGAAAATCTCTTCTACAGCTACAGGGAGAAGGACACATAGGTAGCTGGGTAAGATTCCAGGTCCGCCCTGGGGAACAAGTTGACCTCATGTGCGAAGCGAAGAATCCAGACGAACGCTGCTTAGGTGATAATTGACATCTCCTCCCGGTCTCTGCTTTCAGACACCGAGTTGATTATGCTTTTTAAATACTTTATAAACTCCAACCTGATCTCTTCAGGGTCATCCTCAAGATTCGAGTGCACCAGCTTCAGCTTGTTCAAGGGGGGCGCTTAAAAAGGAAAATAATGTAATTAGGCATGAACTTTTAAGGAGGGGCCCTTTCCAGCTGCCAGTGACCTGAGTCTTATCGAAGCCAATTTGTTTAACTTTCTAGAGGCCAAAAATACAGTTGTGTCTTGCTTGTCATGGTTTAACAGAGGAAGAAATGTTTCACCGAGTGCCACCGCACTCAGCATCGTGCTCGGCATACAGTAGGTGCCCAATAAAGAGCGCTACCACACTGCCATCTGGTGATGGGATCACAACACTACAAGCCAGTTCCAGGTCCTCTTCTCACACCAGAAAGGAAGAGATTTCTGAATTTTCTGTCATCTTCCATGAGCACTCTGTCACCTCTGTCACAGTGTGTGTCACATGCTAACTGAAAGCTTTTCTTGAGACAAGACCAGTCAGGAAAGAGGGTCCCTAATAGTACTGGTGAGCGGCTAAAATCAGGTTTCTTCCCCCTCTTGGTGTCTGCCTGCTTCTAAAGTGTCTCTGTCCTGGCCTGGATGCCATGACAGCTCTTCCAACCTAGAGATTCCAATTTACATGGTAGGAAGAACAAAGGCCAAGGACACAGCAGGTGCTCAAAAACTGCACAGAGCCACTGGCTTCAAAGACACGGAGCAATACACAAATGCCCGGACCACTGAAGACAAGAGCTGAAAGGAGAAATGGCAGTCTCCTTACACAAAGTCAGGTTTCCTTTATCACTTCCGGAGCCTGGTTTGTGGTGTGCGATCAGCAGACACTGAGTGTCTTGTAGGAACTGCTGCTGGACGAAGCAGGAATACCACATCTCGATTTCCTTCAGGTGGCTGGGGAGGTCGGCGTTGAAGACGATCACCACCCCGTGTGAGTCCTTCATCAGGGCTGGCCAGCAAGACTCGAACCTGAAAGGCAGAGAAGGAGGCACGGGGAATGTCAGGGGGCTCCGGCTTCTAGCCGAGGCCTTTAAAAATAACGTCTTAGGGTTAACTGATGGATGACTTGTCGTTGTGTCATAACCCAATCAGTTAAGTTTCAAGAGCCACGCATATCACCAAATAATCGATCATGCCCCTAATACATGCTAGGAAGTGTGCTGGGCCAGAGTCCAAGGTGCTTGGCGGGCAGCTGAGTCTTGAATCATTTGATGAAATCAACCCTCTTTAAAGGAAACGTACTTTGGATCTCCGCCACAATCCCATAGCTCAAATTCACACCCCGTGCCTTTGGTGTTGCTGGTCACGTGTGGGTTCTCAAATTCCAGAATCCTAGAAATAAAAAGAATAGTAGCATCTCCACTTTGAGAACAGTGTACTTTGGGAGTGCCACCGTCACCAAAAGGGGGGTGGTGGGCCTCTCTGGGAAACAGATTTGTCACCACTCACCTCACTCCCTGGGTTGGGTTGTATTCGGTGATGTCAGAAGATTCTGTCAGGAAGTTGGCCAAAACAGTTTTTCCACTCTGTGGAAATGAAGATAATAAAAGCTCTTTGCTGAAGAGAAGAAAAGTAAACCATAAACGTGCCCTCCGATAGCTGGCTTGGAATCGGGTGTGATGGCGTGTAGGCCACGTTCACCCCGAGAGTACCAAGGCACAGGGTTCTCTCTGGTTGGGTGGGCCTCGCTGCTTTACTGTACGTGGTGGGCGCAGTCTGGTCTGGGACCCAGCGTGCACCGGGTTCTAACGCTGGCTCTGCCGCTGGGTGACTTTCTTACCCACACTGATTTTCCTGGCTGGTTCTCAGTTAACTTATCTGAGAACAGAAAAGAATTGTTAGTGTGAGTCTCTCTCCTGCCTCCTCTCCACATCGAGTAACCAGTCTGTCACAGATACGAAGCCACTGAAGCCCAGAAAGGGGAGGGGAGTTCCTCAAGGTCACACAGAAGTTCAAGGTCAGAGCTAGGTCCCACAGTGGCTGGCCGTGCCACACTCTCAGACAGGGCTGTTTCTCCTTCTAGTCAATACAAGTCATACACAGTCCTATTAACAGAGCAGCCCTCCTGGTCCCCCCACCCAAAGTAGCCATCTGTTCATCCATTCCATTCCCTCCTCAAAGGATCTGTTTCCAGCTATTTTCTGTGCATTCGCATCATTCATTTGGCAAATATTGAATATGCTTGGATGTAAGATAAGGCATTTTTGTCCTCCGCAAATTATTCCTCAGATGAAAGAGAATCTCTTACACTCGAGTCCTGAAACATCTCTGAAATTATGCCCTGCTCTCTTAAGGACTTAATTTTGAACAACTGCTTGACTAGAAGTATTTCAATCAATGCCAGTTTTGGAGGCTTGTAGAGGTCATAAGACAGAATCAGCGAAAGGTGGGGAAGGGGCTTAATACTGCTTTAGTAGGGGCGCCTGGGTGGCACAGCGGTTAAGCGTCTGCCTTCGGCTCAGGGCGTGATCCCGGTGTTATGGCATCGAGCCCCACATCGGGCTCCTCTGCTATGAGCCTGCTTCTTCCTCTCCCACTCCCCCTGCTTGTGTTCCCTCTCTCGCTGGCTGTCTCTATCTCTATCGAATAAATAAATAAAATCTTAAAAAAAATACCGCTTTAGTAATTTTTCCTGAGCATGGGGCCTCACAAACTAAATGTCACTTAAAAATAACACAGTTGAGGGGCGCCTGGGTGGCTCGGTCAGTTAAGCTGATGGCTCAGTTGGTTAAGCATCTGCCTTAGATGCTCAGAGCATGATCTCAGGGTTCTGGGACCAAGCCCCTCATCAGGTTCGCTGCTCAGTGGGGAGTCTGCTTCTTCCTCCCCCTCTGCCCCCCCAACTAAATAAATATTTAAAAAACAAAACACAGTTGAACGGTTATGTTTGTGGAGATCATGAATATTTATCTATAGGATGAACGAATAAAGCAAATGACCTGATGTAATAGGCATGGTTCTTCGGAATGGAATACATTTCTAGGGAACAGGGTCATACACAGATTCAAAAAGTGCTTATATCCTAAACTACTCAGATGGTGTGCTTTGTCGTGTGTGTGTGTTCTAAGTTTTATTTATTTAAGTAATCTCTACACTCAATGTGGGGCTCACACTCATGACCCTGAGATCAAGAGTCATGCACTCTTCCGACTGAGCCGGCCAGGTGCGCGTCATGTGGTTTAAAAGTGGCTTTGGTCATAAAATCGACTCGGGTGTCAAAGGTGCAGATGAGGAGCATGAATTTTAAAGCTGTGTCATGAAATGCAAGTATGGAATAAAGGAGCGTTTCCAAATTAATATGTATCTTTAATGTACCTTCAAATGTATATACAGCGACACGAATACATAAGACATCACAGAAGTGCATTTAAATATTTCATCTATGCCCTTAAAGTGTATATATACATGTTGGTCAAAACCAATTGATTGAGGGGGAGGGTTCTTCTGCAAAAGAAGAAACTGGCAGGCACATGAGGTATTGTTCAATGTCTACCTTGCCCTGAGCGGTTGCACACAAGATGAAGGAGTGCTAAGTGCGAGGATAGAAATCAAGCCACAGGGACTTTGAACTGGGTGGTCAGGGAAGGCCGAAAGGGTGACGTTTAAACCGAGATTTGAATGACAAGGAGTCAATCGAGCCTTCCAGGGGGAGAGAATAACTAGTTGGATGGCACCAGGCCGGGAACCGGCTGGCATGTTTAAAGAGAGAAAGTTTGGCCAATCTGCAGAGTACTGAGCTACAGGGGGATATGTGTGTGCAGAAATATATTTTGTTGTTGACGCTGGGTGATGAGTACTAGGAGTTCCTTGCTTTTTCTCCCTCTGTATGTTTGAAAATTTCCATTTAAAAAAAGATATTTATGCTTGGTTTACTTTTCACAATTCTGTGCATATTGTTATTACTTGTCTATTCCGCTTACTAGTTTATGTCTTGGCAAGTTCTCCATGTCACTCCACAAAAAGGTGCCTCCTTTCGGGTAACTGCCGGCGTCTTCCCCAGTATGAATGTGCCTCAGTTTATTTAGACATGATGGGCACCTAGGGTGTTTACAACTGTCCAATACCGTTTAATATCCCCTCTGGGCAACAAAGGTAAGTGTCTGGCTACCCTAGATTCTGAGAAATGTGAATGCTGCACTGAAAGCTACACACGTTTTAAAGTTTAATAATCGGATTGCCAATAAAGCTGTTAGCAATGTATAGTCCCATCAACAGAATCCTAAAGTACTCGTTTCCCTACAAGCATCTCATGCTTCGTGTTATCAGTGTTCTAATTTTTTTCATCCACTCAGATGGGTAAATAAGGTCATCTTCTTGTTTTAATTTGAGTTCTTGTTGACTGTGAGGCTGAACACGCTCTTATACCCATTGGCCACTTGCACTTGTGTGCAGGGACTTTGCTCGATTTTCTATTGAGTTCTCTTGACCAATTTTTCAACTTCCCTTGTGCGTTCTACCCGTTAATTCTTGCTTTGTGATGTATTTTGCAGATACTTCACCCAGGCTTACTTTCGCTGTCATTCCTTTTAAGGCTTCTTCAATTTTTGTGTTGTGCTTGAGGAGACCTTCCCTGCCTCAAGCGGAATAACATCTCTCCATTTATGCATCTACTACAATGGTTCTCAACGCGTGCTCCCTGGGCAAAGCATCAGTATAAGGCAGATTCTCGGATCCCTCCCAGACCTACTGAATCAAAACTCTAGGGCAGGACTGGCATGTGTTTTTCTTGTTTGTTTGTTTTTAAGGCTTCATTTATTCATTTGACACAGAGAGAGAACAAGCGAGAGGGAGCAGCAGGCAGAGGGAGAGGGAGGAGAAGCAGGCTCCTGGCTGAGCAGGGAGGCCCACGCGGGGCTCAATCCCAGGACCCCGGGACCACCACCCGAGCGAAGGCAGACACGAAGGCAGACACTTAACCGGCTGAGCCATCCAGGCGCCCTGGCATGTTGTGTTTTTAACAAGCCCTCTAAGCAATTGGGATGCGTGCTGAAGATGGAGAATATTCACTATTTTCACGGTAGTTGTTTCAAACATTTAGCTCTAGTCCATGGGAATCTTATTCCTGCGTATGGTGTGAAGTCCACATGTAGATTTAATCCCGCACCACCACCACGCGCACTACGAGCGAACCGTTCAAAGACCATGCAATAGTCTGGTCTTTCCTCTCTCTCCTTTTCTTGTCCCACAGGCATGTTCATTAGGGCCAACCTCAGGGGCAAAGGAGAATCGTGGGACCTAGACTCTGGCTCCAAAACGCCACTCACTACCTTCAGGCCTTACGACAACGGGGTCGAGGTCTGGGGGCGCCGATTCACGCTGAGGCCAGCGGCGCACACCTCGTCGGTGCGGTGGGACAGGGGACTCCTGGGGGGCTCCCGGCGCAAGGCACAGTCCCGAGTCGCCCCGCGCCCACCCGGGCCCCCGCCCGCCGCCCCCGCCGGCGGGGCCTCACCTCACAGGGCCCCACGAAGAGGATCTTGGCCTTCAGCATCGCGGGCCTGAAGCTCTCAGACCCGCCGGAGCCCACCGCGGCGCGGAGGAGCGGAAGCCGCCGCGCCGATTGGCTGCTTTCGTTTCCACGGCGACGGTAGCGGCCCGCGGGGGCCGACGGGAGTGGGCGGGGCCGCCGCGCGGGGCTGGTAGCGGAAGGGCGCGCGGATGGGCTCGCGGATGGGCCTGCTGTTGGGCGGGCGGATGGGAGGGCTGCTCTGGCCTGGCCGCTTGGGCTTCGGGGCTGGAAGTGGGGGTTCGAGGCTGGGGGTAGGGTGGAAGGGAAGCAAAAAACCCGGATCCAGACTCGCTTCCGAGCCGGGAGGACTGCAGAGCTCACACGTGCCGCCTCTCTCTCTTTGTAGGTTGGGGGCTGATTGCAGGTCCCTGATCAGTGCTCCTCCCAGTAACCCCGAGAACTCAGCCTGGCCATGTAGCTGGTGAGCTGGAATTGGGAGCAGGCCTTCTGACGCCTTCGTCACTCTGGGACCATACTGTCCCCATTATGATAGGGTTTATCACAGCCCTGGCCCAATCTAGAAAAGGTCAGAGACAAAACGAGTCTCTGAATCGTCCTTTGGGTGATCTGGGGAGAAACCAAAAGGACAATGCCCGGCGTAGGTCAGTGTCAGTGCAGGTGCTTGGAAGCTTCGCTGCAAAACCCATTCATTAGTTCAGCCTTAAATTGCGGAGCAGGTCCAGAATTTCATGAGGGGCCGTGAAATGAAGTGTCCAGACAAAACTTGCTAGCCCCAGAAAGTGCTGGTATGACAAAAATACCAAAATAAACCCAACAGCGTGTCTTTAACTTTTAGTGGCATAGTTACATAGTCTTTGTATTACGAAGAACTGCTGAGTGAAGTGTAAGGATGAAATCTACCTCAATTTCAAGATGTCATGAATTGACGGATTGATTAAATGAATATCCTTCAAATGCCTACTTCATGCCAGGCACTCTTCCAGGTACTGGGAGGTGCTTGTACCTCTGGAAGCTTTCATTCCGTTGGAGCCAATGGACATTAAGCTCGAAAATAAGTAACATACTGTCGGGCAGAAATTATTTTAGTTAGTGGTGAGTGCTATGAATAAAGATAAATTACTAAAGAGTTAAGGAGTGTGAAGGAGCCAGTTTTGGATGAAGTAGTCAAGGCAAGACCATGGGACAGAGGTGACATTAAAGCAGAAAGCTGAGTGAAGAGAGGGCTCAAGCAAACTGTGAAAGATCTCGAGGAAGAGCATGCCGGAACAGCAAGGGCAAAGACACTGAGGCAGAAATACACTTGGCATGTACCAAGAACAGCCCAGAGGGTCCATGAGGCTGATGCAAGAAGAATAAGGGGGAGTGGTAGGGTATGCTGTTGGAGAGGTGGTGTAAGACTTTGGGAATTTATTCTAAGGGTGATGGGAAGCATGTGCCAGGAATTCTATCTGGGTACATGTAATAGAAACTCTAGGGGTGCCTAGGTGGCTTTGTCGGTTAAGTGTCTGCCTTTGGCTCAGGGTCCTGGGATGGAGCCCTGCATCCGGGTCTCTGCTCAGCGGGAAGTCTGCTTCTCCCTCTCCCTCTGCGTGCGCTCTCTCTCAAATCAATAAATAAAAAATCTTTTAAAAAAAATGTAGCAAAAGTATCCTTCAAGAATGAGGTGAAATAGGGGCGCCTGGGTGGCACAGCAGTTAAGCGTCTGCCTTCGGCTCAGGGCGTGATCCCGGCGATCTGGGATCGAGCCCCACATCAGGCTCCTCCGCTATGAGCCTGCTTCTTCCTCTCCCACTCCCCCTGCTCGTGTTCCCTCTCTCGCTGGCTGTCTCTATCTCTGTCAAATAAATAAATAAAATCTTAAAAAAAAATAAAAAAAGGATGAGGTGAAATAAATACAGTTTCAAAGAAACAAAATAAGAGCATTGGTCACCAGCATCCCTGATCTAAAGGAAATAATAGAGTGTCTTTTAGGCAGAAGGAAAATGACCCAGGTAGAAGTTTGGACATAACTGAAGATCATTGAGAATGGTAAATAGCTGGATACACTTAAGACATATTCACCATATAATATAACAGTAATAATGTCTTATTGGGTTTAAAAATACAAATTTTATATTTCGATTTATATGTTATATAAACAAATGTGTCATATATATTATTCATAAATTAGAAAATAGACTAAACATAGTATATATAATTCTTAAATATCACTCAGAAGCTAGGTTAAAGTATTCTAAATGCTTTGCAACATTTAGGAAGAGAGTAGGGATCCCAGGTAACTTTAGACTTTGATAAGTCAAGAATGCATGGGGCGCCTGGGTGGCGCAGTTGTTAAGCGTCTGCCTTGGGCTCAGGGCGTGATCCCGGCGTTATGGGATCGAGCCCCACATCAGGCTCCTCCGCTATGAGCCTGCTTCTTCCTCTCCCACTCTCCCTGCTTGTGTTCCCTCTCTCGCTGGCTGTCTCTCTATGTCAAATTAATAAAATCTTTAAACAAAAAAGAATGCATGCTTTCACATTTAGGGTAACTACTAAAAGGTTTGTGAAAGTGTATAATGTACAAGCTAAGAGAAGTGAAAATGTAGCGTATTAAAAAATAGTTTGGTCGGGCACGTGGGTGGCTCAGTCGGTTGAGCGGCTGCCTTCGGCTTGGGTCATGATCCCGGGGTCCCGGGATCGAGCCCCCCCCAATCAGGCTCCCTGCTCAGTGGGGAGTCTGCTTCTCCTTCTCCCTCTGCCCTTACCCCCTCTCTTGCTTGCTCTCTTGCGCTCTCTCTCTCAAATAAATAAATAAATAAAATCTTTTAAAAAATATGGTTTGGAACTCCAATATGACAAGGCTGAAATGCTAATGTTCACTAGTCAATGACGCTGCCTGGAGTATCAGGTCTAGGGCCAGTTAGCCTGTGACATTGGACAAATGTGATGCTTGAAAGCCCTTCATAAAATGGCTCCCACCTATCTATCCAGTCTCATTCCCATCTGCATCTGCTGTGGGTTCCTTCCCCCATCTTCTCGTGTCTCTTAAGACGTCAGTGCTGTTTCTCAGCCTATTTTCCCAACTCCTCCTGGCCCTTTTGAATGCTCTGTGATGCCTCTGGCCATAATTAACTTCACATCGTGGCCGTTTCCAAAGTCCGTTTCCAAAGTGTACCTTTGAAGATTACGTGCTTGAATTCTTGGTTTGGGGTTGTGAAGGAGGAGGAGGAGGGATGCATTCTCACTTGATGAAAAATGAACGTGGAGTGGAAATAATTTGGACGGGGGGACTTTGTATTCTCCTTGGGGATTAATTTGACTGAAAGAACAAAACTCTTACAGTGACAAGGTCTGGAGAGTGACAGTCTACGGAGGGCTTGACAGCTCAAAAGTAGCGTCAGGCATGAGTTTCTTTCCTCCTTTTTTTCCTCTGCTGTCTTTAGGTTTCATTTACTCTTTGTCTTCATCGCTGGTTACCTCATAGTCACAAGGTAGCTGCTGTGCCTCCGGGCATCATGCCTGCAATTAAGGCAAGACTAAGGAACAGCAAATGCTTTGCCCTAGAGTCAGGGCAACATTTTTTTTTTTAAACAACATTATTTAGTTATAAATAAATTTAAACATAAACATATATTTAAGTGCACCTATTTTAAATGTTCTTTGAGTTTTGAAAAATGTGTAGCCTGTCAACTTACTTAAGACCCAGAGTATTTCCATCACCCAAAAAGTTCCCTCACGTTCCTTTGTGGTCAACTCCCTCCCACCCCCAGCCCCGGGAAAACTCTGTTGTACTTTCTGTCATTAGAGATTAGTTTTGCCCATTCTGGAATTTCATGTAAATAGAATCACACAATATTTACCCTTTTGTGTCCGGCTTCCTTCACTTGGTAATATTTTTGATATTTATACATATTGTGTGTATCAATAGTTTATTCCTTTTTATTGCTGAGTCACATTCCATGTATAAATATACCTTCATTAGTTTACCCTTTCCCCTGTTGATGGTTACGTGCACTGGGCTCTGTATAGCTTAGGGGCTTTTATAAACACAACTGCTAGAAATAAAGTTTTGTATGGACATGTTTTCACTTCTCTTGGGTAAATACCTCGGAGTAGAATCGCTGGGTCATGTGATTATCTATTTTTTCCCCCAAGACTTACTTTATTTATTTATTTATTTATTTATTTATGTACATATGTATGTATGTATTTATTTATTTATTTGAGATAGCGAGACAGAGAGAGAACACGAGCCGGAAGGGGGGCTGTGCAGAAGGAGAGGGAGAAACAGGCTCCCCACTGAGCAGGGAGCCCGACATGGGGCTCGATCAGGACCCGAGCCAAAGGCAGATGTTTAATAACCAACTGAGCCACCCAGGCGCCCCTGTATTTCTGTATCATACACACACATACACACTCCTGGTTCCTGATTTTCTATTTTATCTACTTGGTTATAAATCTATCACCATCATTGTTTATTTGCTGCTCAAATAGTCCTTGATTTGGCCAGCAGGAGCCCCCCTCAGGCTGATTTCTGTGTCTTGTGACATTTTTCTTTCTGTGAGCGTTCCTTTCCTTTTTGGCACTGTTACATGGTCCCAGATGATTGTCTTATTAGTATCAGTTCATAACCACCAAAGACTATACACATCCTTCTGTACTTATTTTTAAAATGAAAAGTTTCAAAAGTCCAAGGAACCTCAAAAACCTTGTTCCTTTCACACCTCAAAAAATTGGGGGAGGGGGAATATATATATATACTTAGATCTCTGGCTGGGGCTTTGGAAGGACTGGTGCCAGGCACTTGGGTGGGCACTGGGTTCCAGAGATGGAGCTGCTCAGTCCCTGCCCCCAGGCAGTTCCTGGTCTAGATGGGACTAAACCTGTCCCTGATCAAGTGCTTTCCCCCATGTGATCTCATTTTAATTCACAGCGGGTGAATTAAACCAACTGGGGGGCTCAGTCGGTTAGGCATCCGACTCTTGGTTTGGGTTCAGATCATGATCTTGGGGTCCTGGGATCGAGCCCCGTGCTGGGATCTGGGCTCAGTGGGAAGTCAGCTTGAGGGTTTGCTACCTTTCCTTCTGTCCCTCCTCCCACTTGCTCTCTCTCTAAAATAAAATAAGAAATCTTAAAAAAAGAAAAAGAAAGGTGTCGTTCATCTTTGAGTCCACTGGACCTAGTTCAAAGCTTGGAACATAGTAGGTGCTCAATAAATGTCAATTCGTCCTCCCTTTCTCCTCGTACACACACAGGCACATTCACTTGCTCTATAAATATTTAAGTTAATGAATGTTCCCTTACACTTGCCTTGGGGCTTTCGTTTTTGTTTCCAGGTGAGAGAGAGAAAAAAAATGTGAACTGCTTTACATTTCTTGGATACACGCACTGTATAAATTTGGGATTATTATTATTGTGGATTATTGAAATACTTTGCTTTATGACTTTCATTTTAATTGGAAGAGGTTGACCTCAGATGGCTTAATACCCAGGCTTTGGTTCTGAAGGGAGCAATATGACATTGGCAGAGCCAGCACTGGATGATCTAAGAGCAATTTTTCTCCTGATTCTGTGACTTGATGCAATAAAACCTTTCAGTTGAAAAAACTTAGAGAAATACGTTTGACATATTTCAAATCCTTTCTATAAATTGTTGAAAAGATTTAATACAACCGCTAGTCGTAAAATCTTTAATTTGAGTTGACCTTCCACGGTCACAATTCTTACACATGCAGTTTTTATTATTAAAGAATAAATGGTGGATTTCCTGTTATTTGAGGGAATAAAAATGTCCTTCAATCACCTCCCTCTACAGCACAGAGATCTGAGCGTGTTTAGGTCAACTCTCAAAGACAGCAATGATTGCAAAATGGTTTGTAACCTGCAAATGTTCTGTTCTTTATTATGGCAAGCATTCCTTACTATTATTTTTTTATTTTTATTTTAATTTTAATTTTATTTTTATTTTTATTTTATTTTGTTTTTTATTTTTCTATTTTTTTTTAAGTAGGCTCCACAGCTAGCATAGAGCCTAGTGCAGGGCCCGAATTCATGATCCTGAGATCAAGACCTGAACCAAAATCAAGAATTGGGTGCTTAACTGACTTAGCCACCTGGGTGCCCCATTATTATTATTGTTGTTGTTGTTATTGTTATTGTTGTTATTATTATTATCTTAAAGCTTTAGCCAGGGATGAGGTTCAGCAAGTTTGGTTTAGGGCAAAATCAATAAAGTAAAAATTATTTTTCATCAATTCCCGTTAGGAGGTCTGAGCTATGTTCTAACACAAAAAAATATTTCCCAGTGGATTGAAGATAAAATTTTTGACAAAAATAACAAAACAGGGATGTGGTTTGACTAGGACCCTCTGTCCTCATTAGGTGATGTTGGGCTTTGGAGGGGTAGTTGTGCGGTAGAAAGAATGATGATTTGGGAGTAAGGTAGAATCTGAAATTAGCTGATTAATCTTAAGAAAATTACTTATACTCTTGGGTCCACTGGAAGCCAGTATCCAAAATGGCCCCCTGGGATCCTCACCTCCTGGTTTCTAAGCTCTCGTGTGGTTCCCCCCCTCTTGCCCTGAACAGGGCTGACCTGTGTAACCAATAAGTTGTGGAGGGATGTGTGACTTCTGAGGCCGGGTCATAAAAGAAACTGTGGCTTCTGCCTTCCACTCGCTTTGGTCAATCACACTGGGGCCAACCAGCTGCCATGTCTTGAGGACATAAGCAGCCCTGTGGGAAGCTCCATGTGGTGAAAAACTTCCTCCTGCCTACGCACTGGCATCCATGCACTGACAGCCATGTGAGTGAGCCATCTTGGAAGCAGGTTAATCCGTTCCAGTCAAGCCTTCAGATGACCCCGCAGCCCTAGCCAGCATCTTGACTACAACCTCCCGAGAGATCCTGAGCCAGAACCACCCAGCTCTGCCCATACTCCCGACCCATAGAAACAGTAGGAGAGAACCCTTGTCTACTGTTGCTGTAATTTGCCAACTTTGGGAGGAATTTCTTACGTGTAGCCATAGATAATTAACACAGAGCCGTAGTTTTCCACCCACTGAAGTGGGGCTTAACCCAGTCCCGCGTGGCTGTGAAGAGGATCCAACGGCATGAGCCGTACAAGCAATTTAGCGCCTGTCTTGGCACACAGTAGGTGGTTAATATCTGGTGCATACTACCACCATAGCACTCCTAGATCTTCATAACACCCCTGCGATGCTTTGGACCCGTCCTCTCCAAGCCCCTGATCACAAGGGTTTTCCCACTACGCTGAGTGTACCTTCTGAGCACTAAAACTTTGTGGTTTCCCTTTGCCTTTTTTTTTTTTTTTTTTTTTGGCAAGGAAGGAGCACTTAGATGTTTAATCTGTCACAAATAAGTTAATGCCTCTAACTAACACTCCCTGTCTTCCTGCGGTAACTTCTTTATTGATCGCTCTTTCACTCCTGCTAAATGTCGCTCATTTCCTGCTCTTCTGACTCAGTTTCACTCCCAGTTCTGTACAGTATATTGTATTTTCTTAAAATGAAGGCTACTGTACGTGCAAGAAACAGCTGCGAATTCCAACTGCATTTCCTCCCTAAAGAGGTCTTCATTTACACGCTTTTTGTGCTGCGTTTATGTTCAGGAGCAAATCAGATCCTGGAGGTGCGTGACAACGTAGGGGACAATGTCTAGGGATGGTTGTGACTCACCCGTGGACCGCTGAGGTCTGCACGTGAGCCGCGTAGACCACGCAGTCATGGAAAGACTTCCTTTCCTAATGCAGTTTTCGGGTTGGGTCCATTCTCCCTTCTTGGGCCAGGCTTGAATCTGAAATTTAACCAAGGTGATTCTAGAGCCTTCCTTTGTGAATAAATGCCACCCTCATATAATGCAGGCTTAATTATTATTCACGTATGGTGAGGCCAACAGATCAGGAGAGGGTTGTCATTGAAAAGATGGTTTGTTACAGTTCCCCAGAGGGGGGTGCACCTTCCCCCCCTCTCCACCATGGTGGGGGGGATGCAGGGAAGCACCAGGGTCAGCCACAGGCAGAAGGAGGGAGGGAAACATGTGCACAAGAAACTTTCTTGTGGTTTCTGCAGGAACAGAGTGAGTATGGCAGGATGAAGAGGATTAGGCTGGCTGGTTTGAATGACTTCAGAAGCCCCCGGGTGTAGGGGCTGTCTTGAGCACATCTGGCACTTAACCCTGGGGTGATTAGGGCAGGAGGACAGTGGTCCAGAGTGTGAGTGTCCAATAAAGGTGGTGGCTGGGATTTGGGCTCCGGATTGGCTGGTTTGCATATGAAAGGCACACTCGGCAGGCTGGTAATTTGCTGTCTCTAAGAATTAGCTAGCCCGTGGGAGGGATGGTCTCTCCAGGGTATGCAAGGCCCCTAGATGTCAAAACATCAGAAACACACGGTTAATTTTAAAAAGTCCATCACTTAACATTAGTTAACATATTATCAAATGTACCTTTTGATTTTCAAGAAAGGTAACTATTTGTATAGGCTTCCTTTTTACCACTTGGTATGGATTGAAGGTTTTGTTGTTGTTTTAATACCGTATATTTAAGCCTCCTGCTAAAGGGTTCTATTTGGAGAAAGAATCATTATGCAGTGGCGTGCAGGAAAACTCAGCCCTTTCCACAGGTGGGAGAGCTGGGATTCCAAACTAATGCCTATGGTTCGGGGTATTTATGTTGAAAACACTGGCTACCTTCCATGAAATGTTTGTTCTCTTATTTGTCAGCTGATAATTCATATAGAACTTGCCTGGCGGGTACAGGTATTCAGACATGAGCTGGTGACCACTTAGCCTCATCAGGAAAGGAGTCTGGGAGGGGAGGAAGAGACTTGACCATGGATGGGGTTGGACAAAATGCCCTGGGATGTTCCTTTCATCCCGATTGTCTGGTTTGACCATACGTCTCATACATTAATCTCATTTTCTTCTTCCCTCCCAATACAGTTTACATACTGCAGTCATGTTTTAAAACATTTGGTAATTGTTTCTGCCCCAAAGGCACACTTTGATGTCTAAGTACATGTTAACATTTCACGCACCAGCCTGCCTGACCTGACCGCCGAATTCCCTTTTCCTTGTGTGACGGCCAGACTGAACGAAGACACGCTTGGGTGTGGAGCAGAGCTGAGTGGTTTTGGCAGCCCCTCTAGCAGACGTGTTTTGGGAAACAATTTTTTTCCTCTACAAAGCAGCCCAGCGACCTGAGCAGACCCATTCATTGGCCCTAATCTCATCCGAAGGCTCCCAGGAATTAACCCAAACACAAACACAGGCTGTTTCCTACATCACTTCTCTTCAAAGCACTTTACCCCCGATTGTCTAATCAAACTTCACAGCTTGCTCGGGAAGGGAAGACGGTTTTCTTCGTGTCCTGGTGCCTGCAAGGCAGGACAGCACAAGGCAATGAAGTAAGGAGCAGAAGGCAGGTTGCCCGTGCCTTTCTTCCCATTGGCCGCCTCTCGGGGAGCCCTGCTCGGTTTGGTCCCCGTCTTCTCTCTTTGAATCTCTTGGTGGATGTCTGGGGCTGGTGGTCATGGTCCTTAATCTATGAGCTAAAGGCTGCACCTGTAGCCATTGGCAACTTAGACTTTCTAGACTCTGTCTAAACCCTAGCAACGTGACTTTGGGTCTGCATAAGTTTTGTTTGAGTCTTTATAAAATAGGAATAGTAATCTGTTGTCATGGGATTCCTGGAGACATAAAAGGAGATGATGAAGACGAAGATGCTTGGCATTAATTCATAGTCAGACATGAATTCATTCAAGCAGAACAACCAACCAGCCCGGCAAACAAACCAACAGCATCATCATTATCATCTTGATCAACAACAACAGAGTGATTTGATCCAATCGGCTCTCTGGCCATCAGAAAAAGATCACGACAAAACAGACTGGAGCTTTGCTGTCCCCGACTGTCGTTGGGGTGGGTGGCTGTGCGAGGCAGTGATGGGTGCGTGGGGACTTAGTGCTCCGCAGCCCGAAAGCCTGAGCTCAGAGCTCGGCTTCACCGCTTCCCGGGTGGGTGATCCTGGGCCAGTTATGTAACTGCTTTGTGCCTCAGTTTTTCTGCCCATAAAATGGCACCATAAAAGTAGCACTTGCTTTGTAGGAGTGTGGTGAGGATAGACGGGCTAACTCACCCAAGGAACTCTGCTCGGTTCCTGCCACCTGGGCAGGGCTCCATCCCCGTCAGGCTTTATAACTGTGCAAACCTGGCCCAGCTCCTCCCTGGTACTGTTTCGTGGACCAGGCTTTCTCCATAGGCATGAAAAATTGCAGAGACGGGCATTAAGATCACTACAAATTAGAACCATGGGGGAGACAGAAAGTGGCTTGATTGGGTCGGTCATGTAGTTCCGTCAAATGTAAACCGACTAGCTAAATACCCGTCCTGCAAAAAAAAAAAAAAAAGTGTGCTTGTATGAAGATTAATATGTCAGGACGCGATTCCTTTGAATGGCCCTCACCAGCTTTGGGCCATGGCAGAGCTGGACAGGGAGCTGGGCTGCAGGACAGACAACAGATCATAATCAAAGGCATGCTCTCTCCCACCTGGACGGCGGGAGAAACCAGCCAGCCCCCCAGGACGGTCAGATGTGTGGCCCCCGGGGGAAAACGAGGCATGTGGAGGGTCAACTCCACAGCTCTCCAGTTATCAGCCAGTTACTAGGAAAGGCTGGAGAGGTTTGGCAAATTCTTGTCTGAAAAGAGACTTTTTGACCCAACTGAAGGCTCTCGAAATGATGAAGGAGATTCATCAAATTGTTTCTGGCAAAGACCATGAAAACGTGAGAATTTAACTGAAATTAGGAACGTGTGAAAATGGACCAGACAACCGGAGGGGATTCTTAGCATCCATGTGGGGTATGTTACAAGGCCAAGGAGAAGCTGAGGAGCAAGAGACAGGAACGCTTTGGCCACCAAGTAGCAGTGATGGGAGCGCAAGGAACCTCGGGGGAGAAAACCATCTGTACGAATGGTGCTGAGGTCAGCCAGCATTTGCTGAGTCCCTGGTCGGTGCCACACCCAGTTTAAAGCACTTCATGTCAATCACCTCGTTTAAAATGATCAACAACCTAATAGGTAGTTAGTCTTACTTCATTTCTCCTTTATAAGAAGGTAGAGCCAAGGCACAGAGACTAACCTGTTCCCAGCCCTCCAGGATTTGAACGGAGGCTATGTGATGCCAGGACCCGACTCCACACCATTCCCCTGAACCACCACCTTGGTGGGGCCATCACGAAGGTGAAAAGTATGTCACTTGGTGGCTTGCCAGGGGATCTTGATCAGGGGAGCAAAGCAAGCTGGTACCAGTCTGTTCCATCTCAGAGGGAAAGCTCTAGACCCTTCAAAGGGGAAGAAAGCACACAGACCTCGTCTTCCTCCTCCCCCTTCTTCTTAACTTGTTAAGATAGACAATTTCAAATATATACCCATAATCTGCTCCAACAATTATCAGCCATTTTCAATCTCATTTTATCTACCATCATTTTCTTCTTCTGCATTATTTTGAAGCAAATTCCAGACATCATGTCGTCTCACCAGTACACACATATGTTGAACAGATTGGGGATTTAAAGAAAGCCATAACCGCCATGTCATTATCGTACCTAATAAAATGAACAACGTTGCTTAATATCAGCCAATATCCAGTCCATATTCAGATTTCTCCGATTGGCTTAAAAATGTTTTTATGGTGGATTTGTTCAAACCAAAATCTAAACTAGGGCCACCCATTGTATTTGGCTGTCAGAGATTTTAAGTCTCTCTCTTTAAGAACAAAACAAGGGGCTCCTGGGTGGCTCAGTCGGTAAAGCGTCCTACTCTTTATCTTGGGGTCATGAGTTTAAGCCTTGGGAGGGGGGTTCTGCCCTGGGCATGGAGTCTACTTAAAAAAAAAAAAAAGTAACAAAACAAGAAAAACCCAACCTTTTAATTTTGGAGCAACTTCTGTTTCAAAGAAAAGTTATAAAGCCAGTACTGACTTCCCCTGTACATTTCATCCGGTTTTCCTCCATGTTAATATGTTACACAACTATGGTACATTTCAAAAGTAAGGAATTAACATTGATCTGTTACTATTGTCTAAACTTTAGTTTACTGGAATTTCATCCGTTTTTCTACCAAGGTCCTTTTTCTGTCCCAGGATCCAGTCCAGGATCCCACATTGCATTTGATATGTGCCTTGTTATCTTTAATGGTCCACATTCTTTCTTTCTTCAGGCTATTGATGTTGGGAGAAGTTGTTTGGGTCAACTGGCCCATAGAATGCCCTGCATTTGGACTTTGCCGAGGGCTTCCTTCTGGTGTTTGACTTGTTCCTCTGTCTCCCATATTTCCTATGAATTAACGGGTGGGTGTAGAGGCTTGATTAGATTGAGGCTCCATTTTTTTTTTAAAAAGGGAGGAATTCTTTGTGGGTGGTGCTTTTTATTTCCTGCTGCATTACATTACGTGGCACATAATATCTGGAGGCCCCACTTTCAGTGAGTTCTGGAGGATCTTTTATTTTTCTTTCTTTTATTTTTTTTAAGGTTTTATTATTTGAGAGAGAGAGAGAGAGAGAGAGCACATGAGCTGGGGCAAGGGACAGAGGAAGAGGGAGAAGCGGGTTCCTGACCTTGGGGTCCACCCCAGGACCCTTGAGATCATGACCTGAGCCAACGGCAGACGCTTAACAGACTGAGCCACCCAGGCGCCCCGATTTTGAATTTTCCAACAGCCACATTCAAAACATTTAAGAGAAACAAGGACAATCAATGTTAACAATTTTATTTATCCCAGTATATAAAAAATGTGATCATTTCAACATTAGAACGAATGTAAAAGTTACCAGTGAGATAGTTTACATTCTTTTTATTTATTGAAGATTTTAAAATTATTTTTAAGTCATCTCTACACATAACACCCCGAGATCGAGTCGCACGCTCCGCTGACCCAGCCAGCCAGGTGCCCCCATCACATTCTTCTTAGAATTTGGAGCTGATTCTTCAAAGCCTGGTATTTATGCTACACCTGCAGTCCATCTCGCTGTGGACCAGCCACCTCTCAAGAGCTCGACAGCCGAGCGTGCTGGTGGCCACGGCAAGCAGTCAGCGGGTTTCGGGGGATTCTCTCTAATTCTCTCTAATCTGCTCCCTCATCACCACCTCGGCTCATCTTCCAGCTGCGCTCCGATCGCATCCCTGCGAGAGCCTCTCCATCAGCTTTCCACCTCCAGCCTTCCTTGGTCTTCTTTGGTCTGCCTTCTGCAGCCAGAGCTTCCTAAACGCAAACCAGACTGCTCCTGGCCTTTGTTTAAACTCCATTGGGGTTGCTCCATCCCCTGTGAATGGAGCAACTTTGGCTCCCAGGGATGTGTCCCTGCTGGTGCAGCCCAGCCGGCCTCCCCTCTGGCTCTCGCTCACGTCTTCCCTGCTTAGCTACCTCTGGTACCATTCCCTGTGGGTTCACTTCTCTGTCTCCCCGACTCCTTAGGACAGGGACTGAGCCTTTCGCCTCTGGGTCCTGGGCACCAAGCCCCAAACAATCTCACCTTAGCTGCTACAATTTCCCGACCCTGTGTATGTGCTCTGGGATTTATGTATATAACAGGAAGCAGTGACAGATGATTCTAGAAAGGTAGCTTGGGGCCAGGTTGTGAAGGACTTTGAAGGCCAGGTTAAGGAGAGTTCAGACTTTATTCTGTAGGTAATGGGGAGCCATTGTGGGTGTTTGAGGGAGAGCAGCCAGGGCAGGGGATGAGTCTAAGAGGGACTTTTGGCCTCAGGCTTAAAGTGAGATCAAATCCAAATCCCTGGCATCCCCTACAAAGGCCTGGAAGGGAACGACATGATCTGCTTTCTAGAACCATCTTTTCTGAAGGCCACTTAGGGATGGGTTGGAGGGAGGAAGTGAGGCAGAGAACAGCTCATGTTGAGCTTCTGTAGGTGAGTGCCTTGTCTAATATTATATGTAAGGATGTATGTAGCCATGAACTTTCCTAGTGACCCTCGGTGAGAATACCCTTTTGGAAACTGCAGTTCAAGAAGGTTAGGATAGTTGTCCCCAGCACCCCATAGTGTCTGAGCTGGGGCCCCGCTGGGCCTGGATGCATGCAGGCGGTAGGGAAGCCTCTCTGTAGCACCAACGGGTGCACCCCAGACTATGGGGCAGCTTCCCCACGGAGGAACCTCTCTGGGTGGCTCGGTGCCCACAAGCAGATCAGATGGAAAATGCCTCCAAGGGGAGCCAGACGCCAGCACAGGGCTTTGAAACGAAACAGGTTACTTACTTTGACCCCCCTGCTCCCCTACAAGATCTAAAAACAAAAAATTTTTTCCCTTGGAGCTTAGTTAATACACAATATTACATGGATTTCAGGTGCACAACAGTGATTCAACAGTTATAGACACTATGAAATAGTTACCCTCTGTCCCCATGCATAGTTATTGCGGTATTACTGACTATATTCCCCATGCTGTACTTTTCCTCCCTGTGACTTATTTATTTTATAGCTGGAACTCTGTGGCCCTTAATCCCCTTCCCCTCTGTCGCCCCCCTCTCCACTCCCCTCTGGCAACCACCAGTTGCTCGCTCTCTCTCTCCCCATAAGACTCTGATTAAATTGACACGGTCTTCTGGTTACAACCCGTGCCTTAGCTTTCATAATGCCTTAATTTTAAAACCCTAGAATTAATTTTTGGCTCTCCTTAGCATGAAGAGCTTTCCCCCAAAGCCTTTAATTCTCCAGCCCCTGATTTTTCCAATCAAAGGAAACTCTACGGGACTTTCATGGTCTTAATTAATGACTCTCTAATCAGAGTTCCACTCTGTCTGCTTTATCTCCTCTAGCCCCCCTTCTCCCCCTGGTTTCTCAATGAAGGGCTTATCTAGCACTTGTTTTGACTTCAAACAGACACTTCATAATAGTAAATGGCAATACGGGTTTTATCAAGTGGAGCAACCTTTTCATTCTCTTTCTTCTGGGTCTTAGTATCAAAGCCACCCTTAGGGAATATGGCCTTCCTTCCTGTCTGGTTTTCAGCAAAACATGCCTTCCCAGCAGCCCCGGGGAAGGTGTTTCAGATTATGCGCCACGGAGACTTCCAGGGTAAATCTTTCTAAGGTGACGGCGGGCTGATATTCCCAAGGCTATCTGGAAGCTTTTAGTTTGAGCGTTGTACCTGACAATCCTTGCTTCGGGAGTTTGGATAGAGAGTGGGGAGAGGGGCAGGCACCAGAACGTCTTGGAACGAATGGCAGGTTCCTTCTTTGGTCTGGTCATCCACAGGACCCACCTGCCATTTCCATCTGTGGTTCTCTTTTTCTTTGTCACACATAAAGAAATTAAAAACACACAGCAAACAGTTGTTGCCCGGGGGCCAAAACTTGCGTGAATGTCCTGCAGATGCTGCCCCTGGGAGGGCAGCTTGGCCCCCAGTTCTCCTCCTCCTGGGGGCGTGCGGGAAGTCAGCACGCGTGTGGTACCCGGGGTGTGCGCCTTCCGCTGCATCCCAGCCTCCCCACCCCGAGCCCTTGGGCACCGCACATGATCCTGCCCTTCCCGGTCACCGTGCTCCGTCACCATGCTCCGGCTCCCTGTGCCCTCCCTGCCTCCCGGCTTTGCCCAAATCTCCCCTCTCGCGAGTCCGCATGGATTTCCCTGCCACCAGACCTCCTAGTCTCCTCTGAGGGGCACCAGGGACATGTTCCTTCGTTTGCATCCTTCCTAACGGTGCTTTAAGTCCAGCGGAGGGTGAAACTGATGTCTGACCTGGCTGGCCACCTCCGGGGCCTAAGCACAGAGCCTCCCCTGGGCCCCTGGGTTCGTCCTGCATTAGGGTCTGCTCAGTGAGAGCGACAGACACAGCTGGTCCAGCGAAAGAGAGGGACGTGACCCAGATCCTGCAAAAATGCAGCCGGACAGGCACCAGAAGGGGCAATCTTGCCTGTAGGAGATAATTTTCTAACCGCCTCTGTGGGGCCAAGGACCCTTTTGCACTAAGCCATACCCCCTCATCTCTCTTGGCCCAGAAGTGGCGTGGTCCCTTCTGCTCAAGCCTACTGGCCAGAGCTAGTCGCAGGGCCCTGCCCAGCTGCACGGGGGGCTGGTGAGGGAGGTCTTCTCTGTGCCAGGAGAGGACAGCAGATCCAGACGTTGGTGAGCACAGTGACATCTACCAGACTTACTCAGGCCCATTTGGGGGAAATTCCGCCATCCGATAGCTGCTTTTCTTGCCCCGAAGGCCTAGAATCAGTCTCCACTTACTCACCTGACTCACGAAGTTCTTCCTCATGTTCAACTGATCTTGTCCATCCATCGGCCTCCAATTTCTCCTTGAGGCTCAAAGAACAAGTTTATTTCCTTTTCCCTGCATGACTTGGGAGATCGGGATCACTTCCTGCTGGTCTTCCCTCCTCCCAGTCCAGCATCCCTCCCGCGGCCACTCCTACCTGCTCTGGGCAGGGCTCCGCATCACAGAGCCTCAGCTCGGGCCCTTGTGGGCGCCACATCACGATGTGGGGTCACTGTGTCTAAACACCCCACAGTCTTCATACCTGCACGAGGGTAACGCTGGTACGGCCAACACTCTTGTGGGTGTTGCCTCTTCCTCATTTTATAATTTCAGTCCCCTGCAATGGACTGTATGTTTCTGCCCCCCAACCCCAGTTCATTCAGTGAGGTCTTCGCCCCGAGTGCCGTGGTATTAGGAGGTGGGGCTTTGGGGAGGTGCTTAGCTCACGAGGGTGGAGCCCTCCCCGAACAGGACTAGTGTCCTCTTAAAAGCCCCTGCGGGCTCCCTTGTCCCCTCTGCCATGTGAGGACACAGCGAGAAGATGGCCATGCATGAACCAGGAAGCGTCCCTCCTCTGTCACCAAGTCTGTCAGCACCTTGATCTTGGACTTCCAGCTCCCAGAACTGTAAGGAATAAATTTCTGTTGTTTCTAAGCCCCCTAGTCAATGGTAATCTGTTATAGCAGCGGACGGAGCCCACGAAGGCATCCCCTTTCGTTCTTTATCACAGAGCCACCTCGGTAAGCTCTTTGGGAGGCATTGCTTGAGCTGTGGCTGTATCAGGGAGCAAACCGATCGCCACATGAGCTGGACTCCTGGCGTTGCGACTGGGCAGACTCCCTATTTTTGGGGTGTTTTTTAGGTTTTGTTTTCGACCCTTTGTTTGGTTTGTTTTCCTTTCGCACTTCTGTTTGAGATCATGGGCTCTCGCGATGGGCATCCCATTTGCTATCTTCCGACCGTCTACATCACGGCCAGTGTTTGGGGAAACAGGTAGGCTTACACCTGCAGGTCTGCTGGGCAAAGAAGAGACCCCTTTTAAAGGGCCTGGCTGGACGCCTGGGCGGGGGGTGTGCAGGGAAAGAAGAAAAATTCAGGGTTTGAATCTTCCAGAATGTCCACGCTTTGCTCATGTTCTGGCCTGGCCAAGGACACAGAAAGCTTGGACAGAACAAAGAAGCCCTTCTGTTGTGACCATCCCGCTACCTTGAGTCAACCCAGCCCATTTCTGGGCTGTCCTGGGATCCGGAACAGCTGGGATTCGGGGCTGCTGGAGAAAACGGTGCGAAAACCGCTCCGGTCCTGCATTGCCTCCCTGAACTTCTGGGGGGGGGGGGGGCGGATTCTGCAGAATCCATGTCCAATAGGGCACTCGGGGGGAGGGGGAGATTTCTGTTTTCGATTAACAGGGGGATTTATCATGCCAGAAGGTCAATATTTACCTTGGCTTCGGCTTGATGAATATTTACTTCTCCGTTCAGGGGCTCATTCTGCTGACTCCAGCAGAACTGAAGATCTGCTTTTTGTCTGCAGAAGAGGATGCTGACTGATATTTTCTTATCAGGAAGGCCTGGTAACAGCTGCGGTGGAGCCCCCTCGTCAAGTGTGTGTGTATATGTGTGGGGGGTTGTCTCCTTCCACCAAGAAATCTGATCCCTCTTTGTACAAACAACCCGTTTTTTTTAAGGCACTTTTGAACTCACGAAACAAGGAGAGCGCAGGGTCCTGGACAAATCGCTTCCCTCAACTCCTTGTCTGAACAATGGGGATTCTGAGAACCCTGCCTGTCCATGTCAGGGTTGTGGAGACAGTGGGGGCGCTCTGTAAAGCCCCGCCCATCCTCATTTGTGGGGTTTTCGTTGTATTGAGGTTGGGAGGGGCGGTTAGGTGGTTGCCCAAGGTCACCAAGGACGAGAGGAGGAAGAAGCCAACACTGCAGACAGGGTCCCAGCTCTAAGCCCTTATGGCTCAATTTCTTGGGCTCTTGGCTCACTGCCTCTCCCGAAGCGTTAGCGCGTATTTGGGGGTGCCACAGGCACGGCTATGGACTATCGAGAGAAGTGCTTGTGTGGAGCGCTGACAAGGCCAGCTAATCAAGTCTAATGATTGAGTTCTAAGGGTATGGCCTGGCTCTTTATTTCGGGTGCTCACACCTTCCCACTGTTGCCATCCACCACAAATACGTTTTATCTAAAAAAAAAAAAAAAAAACCACACAAATTGCACATTCTACACAATGATATCCCCATATTTGTTTTATTTTTTATTTTAAATTTTTTGTCTTTTTAAAAATTTTAAGCGGGCTCCTCTCCCAACGTGGGGCTTGAACTCAAGACCCTGAGATCAAGAGTCAGATGCTTTACCCACTGAGCCAGCCAGGCGCCCCTCCCATGTTTGTTCTAAAATAAAGTTTTGTTTTAAATTGTTGGGCATGGAATAAGACATAAAGGTTTATCCTGGGGCTCCAAGAGTCGTCTGAGAAAGCTCCGCACATTCTGGGATATGAGCCTCCTGGTCAGGCCCACCCCGGGGTTTGAGAAGGGTGGTGGTCTTCAATTTTATCCCTCACCAAAGCCTTGCAAATTATCACAATTAACATTTAGTGAGCATTAGAAGGTGTTACCCACAGCATTCAGACACTACATGTAAATAACTCATTAAATTCTTTTAGCAAACCCATACATTAGGTGCTGTTATTATTACTGATTTTACAGATGAGGGTGCTCAGAGAGGTTAGGTATCGTGTCCAAGGTCACACAGCTGGAACTTGTTGGAGTTGGGCTCACTCACTGGTGTTCCCTTTTGGGGAGTTTAGAGTATGATGCCATGAACCCTTCTCCATTCTTCTCGGCTCGCATGGCCCTGCTGGTGGGGAGGGGCGTGCAGCAGCTGAAAATCTTGCCTACAGGAGTGAGAGCTTAAAAAGCTTGGGTATATCCACAGCTGCCTTGGAGAGGGGAGTGGAGGGTGAAGGGAAAAGTGAGTTACTGAAGACCAGAACTGGAAAGATCTTCAGGGACAAGCCAATCCACTTTTCACTTTATAAATAAAGACGCCGGGGAGGACCAGCGAGGGCAGTTTACTCCAGGTCATCAGCAAGTTAGTGGGGGAGCCAGGAGCAGACCTGGGACTTCTGGGTCTGGCTGGTGGGGGGGACATCATATTTCTCTTCTTGATTTTATGCATCTTTGTCTTTTTATCCCTTACCATCTAAATGGAACTTCCTCTTGTTTGCAGAACATGTGTCCGAACTGTTGGCTGCCTTTTGCCACTTTAAAACCTTACTAAAGAATAGTGCAGTCGCCCTGAAGGGAACAACCATGTTCTCTGCTTCTCTACCAGCCTTTACCACATGCCGCACGGCGCGGGACACACAGAAGTTGCCTGGTACACGGTCATGGGGCCAGACTGAACTGACTGTCCTAGATATGATGGGGAGGACCAAACTCAGACAACTGCCCAGTCCTGAAGCTGCTGGGATGAATTCATTCTTTTCCTACAGCTTTTCATCCTAAAAGAATCCTGCGGAATACGGAACAGTGTTATCCCGTCCTCTCCTAGGTCCCTCTAGCTGGGGTGCAGCTTGTGGCCCTGGGGGAAAAAAATGACTTTAAGATAAAAAGGAAATTCTTAAAAAAAAAAAAGTCTTGTTCTCTTACTGTCATGCCTGCAGCATAAAAGTCATTTACAATCACGTGGAATTTCTCTTGTCTCATTCTGAAAGTAAAGGAGAGGAAGAAGAAAGACAGAATGTTTACAAATTCCTGGGAGATGGGGAATGACCTCATCACTCACTGGGAGTTAGCCAACTGTCCAGGGAGCACAGATCAGTTTTGGGGGAGGCCCTAAAAATCCCCTGATACCCCACATTCTCTGACTCTTTTAGGTCTTGAGAGAGGGATGGAGGGCAAGATGAAAAGGAAGTCGTCCTAGGTCCAAGTGACACTTATGGGCTGCCTACCCTGAAATGGACTCATCCATCCTGAGTCTTGTTCGGAGACTTGGGAAGTGTGGGTGGGAGTGCCATTGAAAAGCCCTGGGCAGGATTTGAGGGTACTGAGTGGCGAAAGAGGGGGTAGAAAGTGGGGGAGAGGGTGAAGTGGTTTGGATATGACATTTTGGGGTATGTACCCAAGGGGGTACCTATGGGATATGTAAGCAAGAGGGCAAAAGCCACTGGAGTGGGCCTTTCCGGCCACATTGCCAACAGCATCCTCCTGTCTTCCTGTAAAAACAATCCCACAATTCTGCAAAATGTATTGCAATCCATTAAGCACTTCCATATTGGATGGCTTCTCTCCAGATTTACCACATTTTACAGACTAGGAGCTCCCCACTGTGAACAGGGCCAGAGGCAGCCTCAGGGCCTCTGCGGGCCCTTAGTATGCTTTGGCGGGGAATTAGAAAGACTCCCAACCTGGGGAGTGGGGCACAGGCTGGATTCGGGTCCTACCTGTCTGTTGCATGAGGTACAATGCCGTGGGTATCCAGCAGCCCAGAAGAGACCAACCTGGGGCCAGGTTGGTGGGCTCAGCTTGTCCATCTGTAAAAGGTGGGAGGTGGGATTGTATTAGATCTCCCCTCCGTCCAGCTATGTTCCAGATCCAATACCTCACGAATCCGCGATTCCAGAAACAACTCCTCACCCCAAATCCAGCGCTTTCCTCGTTCTGTGTTCCGTGCGACAGCTCACCTTGGAGGTCGAGGTGCAGGGTGGAGGTGAAAGGGAAGAGGATTCTAGGAAAGCCTGGGCGAGCAATTGTTTGGTCCAAAGGGTCCTGGACCAGGACCACGTTATTTTTCGGCTTAATTCCTGTGAGCCTCGGTTTCCCCCTCTGAAAAATGGGAACAGCGCCACCTAATACAGAAAGCAATGTTGTGGGGACTAAACAACTTTGCCCAGGGGACATCGCCTGGCACAGAGTGGGTGCCCCACGAGCGTTTGGGGACCCGAACAGGACTTGGTTGGGAAGGTTCTAGAGTGTGTGCGCGCGGACGCGGGAGCAAGGTCTGGCTTTCCGGGCACGCGGCTCCCGGACCCCCGGCTCTGCAGCCACTGGCTCCTCCTCGGCCGCGGACCGCCGAGGGTTAACGAAAAAACCCCACGCCCCCTTTGACGGCGCAGAGCCCACCTCGCCGAATTTGAAAAGGCGGCCCTGGTGAGGCGTGGGCGCCCCCCCCAGAAACTTCCAACTCCCGGCCGGGCTCCGCTCGCTCGCCGGCTGCCTCGCTCTGCTCCCGGCGGGGGCCGCGGGTTCGGTCCGGCCGCGGGTGCGCTCCCGCCTGTCCTCCCGCCCGGGCTCCGGGTCCCCGCGGGCGGCCGCGCAAGATGAAGCTGGCTCTCCTCCTGCCCTGGGCGTGCTGCTGCCTCTGCGGGTCGGCGCTGGCCACCGGCTTCCTGTACCCCTTCCCGGCCGCAGCCCTGCAGCAGCACGGCTACCCCGAGCCGGGCGCCGGCTCCCCCAGCAGCGGCTACGGGAGCCGCCGGTGAGTAGCGCGGGGCTGCAGGGCCTGGGCGGGACGGGGGCGGGGGGGGGGGGACGCTGGGGGTCCTGGGCGGGTGGGGGCTGGGGACGCGGGCCGGTCCGGGGCTGCGGATCCAGGCGGTCGGGGGCTGGGGATCCGGGGCAGTCGAGGATTGGGGGCTGCAGGCAAGGGGCTGCGGGGCGGGGGACGCCGGGCGGTGTGTGTGTGTGTGTGTGGGGTGGAGCGCTGGGCCGTGGGGCTGCGGACGCGGCGTGGTGGGGGGCTGGGGGCTCGGGGCCGAGGGTCCGGACGTGCGGGGCCCGGACTGAGGTGGTCTCGGGCCGCGCCCACCCTCTCTCTTCCTTTCTTTGCTCTCCCAACCTTCGCCCCTTCGGCTCCCGGCTCCGAGTGAGGGTGGCTGAAACCTGCGGCGGGGGCGCGCGGAGGGGCGACCGTGGCCCGCTGGGGCTGGGTGGCTCAGTCCCCGGTGTTTACCGGCTCACGTGGCTCCGCCGCGCTCACCTGCGCGGCCGCGGCTTTGTGTCGGGGACCAGGTTCCCGGGTTGCCAAGGCCGAGCGTCCGGGGCTCCCGCCTCTCCTGCCGGCTGCCCAGGGACACCAGGAGGACGATTCCGTCCCGTCTGGGGGACTGCGCCTCCCCAGCCACCTGGGGACGTGGAACCCGGCCCGGATCGGATGGACCCGCGGTGGGGCGGCAGAAGGAGCTAGGTCACCGAGCCCAAGGTGCCGGGACGCGCCGGCGGCCTCCTCCTCTGCCGGCAGGTGGCGCCCTCGCCACCCCCCGGGACGGTTGGGGCAGCGTCTCCTCCCCGCGCGGTTGAATTCCCCCCGAAAACGAGTAAGCACGCGAGGAAAAGTTGCCAAACGCCTCATTTACGGAGCTCACTCGAATTTAGCTTTTCCTCATTTAATAATTACAACTCACGCGGCTGTCCTAGCTCTCTAGAGCACACAACGCGCCGCCGTTCGTACCTTCCACGCCTTTTGATCCTAAAACTACGCCAGGGGTACCTATTACAGCATCATCTTTCCTTCAAGTGAGGAAGTTGAGCCCCAGGGGGAGGTCCCCAACTTTGTGGCAACTCAAGACTGATCTTCTGTCGGCTTTCTCCAAATCCTGAGCTTTCTGCCGCACCGCTCGGCTTGTTATTATGGAAGAAGCAAGAGACAGGTCCCAGTTCTTTCTCCTCGGTGATAGTTATTTACCAAACCCGGGAGAGCTACCAGGACGAATCCTGGCAATGTCTTACAGCCCCGGGGAACAGGGATGCTTGGTGCTGGGCGGGCTGTACACTCCGGGGCTGGGTAAGGCGAGACTCCGAAAGGCAAAAAAGTACTTCTGGAAAACTTTGGATACAATTTGATTTCCCTCATTTTGTTTGGAAATACTTCCAAACATGGCTTCTATTAGTATTATTCTCCAAACACCCACAGTAGTGCGGCCTCTGCACGCTTCCATATGAGAGGAGTCTGAAAAAATAAACTTTTCAAGTTGTAGGATGATTTGTATAACATGATCTCATTTAGGAAAAAAAATATTCTGATTTATGGGTGTGTAAATGCCCAGAAATAAAGCTTGTAGGCAAACATTTCTTGCAGGGACCTGTATGAAAAGCCCAGAGGCCGGAGGGCAGGGGTGGACTTTCATTTTCTCCCTCCCTTGACTTGGGTCTTGTTAGCATCTTTTACCAGGAGCATATATTCATGTATAATTTTTGTAATTAAAAAGTGTGGGAAGGAAAATCCAAAAACGCTCCCGCAGGGTGGAACGTCTGTGCTAGGGAAGAGCCAGAGGTGAGGTCCCTGAAGGAAGCGAGTGAATGGGGACGGGCATCCCGGCGTTTCGTGGGCTGGAACTTGGGGGCCGCCACAGAAACTTGGAAGGATTGTTGCAGCATAAAAAAAAAGAGGCCCAAACAGTGGTAATCTTCCAGAACTCTTTCTACCAGGATGGGAGCCGGGAGAAGGTATAATTAGGTTTAGGGAGGATCTGGATGAATCTGTGGAAAACGGATTCCTGAATAGGATACTGGGAGGTGTTAAGGAGGCTTGGGGCGGGTTCCAGATGCTGGAGATTGACGCTCGGGAGCGTAACTGAATCCTGCCATGCATGGCCTAGTGTGGCCATAGCGGGCTTGAGCCGGCCTGGTGTCACACGGTCCCGTGTCTCATGAGCGATCAGTCGCAGGTGGCCTGTGTCCTGAAATTCAAAAGCCCCAGAAGCAGAGGGCTTGGGAGACAGCGTTTGGCCCAGTGCCCTTCACGGCCTTGGCCTCGGCTTTGGCTCTGTGTGTGGATTGGTCTCAGTCGATGGGCCAAGTGACAGAGCTGTTTCTTGACAAATAGTCTTCCTTTAACTTCATGCTATTGCTCCTGTTGGCATCTGATTTTTGGATGTGGTTTGTATTATCCTTTGTGTGTGAGTGCCCACGTCCAAGCCTATGCCTGCCCTTCTGGGTCTGGCCTGTGCTGGGGGCCCCTCGCCTAACCTGGGCTGCTCTGCTCTGCTCCCCTTTGTCAGAAGCCCAGGGTGGACCCCTCTGCTTAAGCAATTTTGGTAAAAAAAAAAAAAAAAAAAGAAAAAAAAAGAGGACCCCCACTTCCTCGGAGGATTGTTTCCAGTAGAACCTATCAGCTCTGCATATGGGCCACTAATGCTTTTTGCCGGCCATAGAGCTGTTCAGGGGCCAAATCCAAGCTGAAGGGAAATGCAGCATTCGTCCACCTACAGGGCTGCACTAAGAACGGGGGCCCCCAATCCCCTGCCTCAGTTTCTCCATCCTACCCTAGTAAGCATAATGCATTTGTGAAACTCTTTAAAGTATGCACATTTCCCTCAGTTCCCTTTCTCCTCGCCTCCTTCCCTCCTTCCCTTTTCTGCCACAGATATTTTCTGGGGTGTTTTGTCTGTTGTCTCCTCCTCAGCTCTATCTCCAGACCTAAAGGGGCCAGAGCAGCAGCGAGTGATTGGGGCACAAGGATGGAGACCTGATGAGGGGTTCTATGCCTTATCTGTGTTGTAGGTCTCCCAGCTGGAAGAAGAAGAAGTTTTAATCTGGATAAATGATACATTTTATATTTCCTATTAATTTTTGGAGCGGAGGTGTTCTTCTGACTAGGGGAAAACAGAAGAGATGTGGGACCTGCCCAGATTTCAGCAGAGGAAGGAATAAATACGTCCGGAGAGTGGGTTTTTGGGGCGGGGGGACCAGGGACAAAGCTGTTTTTTGCTTTTCCCCTGAAGAAGAGAGCTCATTCCAGAAACCGCTTACTCTCGTGTAGGGCCCGAGGCACGAGAACAAACGGAGCCCATACACCGTAGGGCTAAATGTCTACATGTTATGACTCAAGCTAACGGATGGCTCAGTAAGTGGGTTCTGTCCACCAACCTTGAGGAGCGTACCTTCTCAGATAGCCGGGTCAATGAGGAATTCATAGGTGCCATAGAATTCTGTTCTGGAAAATGGCGAGGCTTGTTGGGAGCCTCCACGTGCAAGGCGCCAAGAGCAGGAAGGGCGTGCAGATGCTGGGCTTGCAGCACGGGTCGGACCTTGTTCGGCCGTCCCCACTGTGGTCAGGATGGAGTCTGAGCTGCTCAGCCACATGTCTGAGCCTTGGCTCACACTGCCGCCCTCTGGCCCCCTGGCCCCCTGTGCCATACCTAGGCTGCCCCTCACCCTCCAGCCCCACGGCGCGTGCTGGTGCTCTCACTCTGGGTCGCACCTTTAGTGATGCTGATACTAATGAATGAGGAATATTCCCCAGCCTGTGGCCTGTTCCATCCTCGTGGCTTTACCCGCATGAACCTGTCATCCTTGCCACCCGCTCACTCCTCACCCCTCCCCACTCTACCATTATTCTGAGCACCGGGATATCCAGGTGTGTGGCTCACCAAGGCCCTGCGTTACTCTAGGCCTCCGCTCCCCTCCCTTCCCCTTCCCTTCCCCTTAGCCACTATCCGTGGCCTTGTGCCTTGCCAGGCTCTCACTTCCCCGCAGGAACCTCCTCACACCTCAATATATCTCTCTCATAAATTCATAAATTCTGGATGCAGCCTCTTCCATCCCACCCCTTACTCATGTGGCTGACCCCTCCTTTGCTCACGTTGTCTTCTTGTCCCATGTTTGTGGCCTTCCGACCTTCAACTTCCTGTGCCCTCGACCTTCTCTCCCAGCTGCCTAGAAAGGCCTCCTGCAGGGGACCCTCCAGCCTCCTGCAGAAGGTCAGGGGGGCTGTCGATCTGTTTTCGCAAAGCCATTGCTCATCGGCAGTGGTGATGGGGTCTGGCATCGGGACTTCCTGCCCCTCGGCCCAGGTACCTGGGGATAGGGCACTGTATGTGTCAGCCCTGTGATGGTGACGCTATGTGACTGGTCCAGGACCAACCTAGCCACTGTCCAGTGGGGCCCGTTTTAGTTCTATAAGGATCCGTCTTTCTCCTCTGCACCACTGCCCGATGGGCCTTTCTCAGCTGCAGTAGAGGCCACTCTCCTCTGGTTCCAGCCCTTGGGTGACCCACCGTCTCCTGCATCGGCTTAGGTCAACTCCTAGTGACTGTTAAGGAGCTGCCCAGGCCAGTGGGTTAAGAAGGATTCTGAGGTGGAGTCTGGGCTCTGTGAGGAGTGCCAAGACAATTGAGGGATGTCACTGTGACTGAGGGACAGGAACGTGGAGGCAAGTGTGATGTATTTGCAGCCTTGGCCTTTATGATAAAATCTACCCTCTCCAGCATCGCACAGAAAGGCTGTCTTTTTTTTTTTTTTTTTAAGATTGTATTTATTTATTTGAGAGAGAGAGAGTGAGCAAGCATGAGCGGGGGCGGGGGAGGGTGGGGAAGGGCAGAGGGAGAGGGAGAATCAGGCTCCCAGCTGAGCAGGGAGCCCGATGAGGGACTCCATCCCAGGACCCTGGGATCATGACCTGAGCCAAATGAAGACAGATGCTTAACCGACTGAGCCACCCAGGCGCCCCAAAGCCCATCATTTGTCCTCTACACCAGCGATACTGTTAGTTATTTCTCTTTCTTTGCATCTGCTCTTTGATTTGTTTGGTATGCCCTCCCATGAGCACCTAGAACATTCTGCTTACCTCTATCTCCAGCTTCTCGACCTTGGTACCCTTGACATCGTGGACTGGGCAGTCCTTTGTCATGCCGCCATCCTGTGCCTTGCAGGGAGACCAGCAACATCCATGGCCCCCCCACTAAATACCGGGAGCACGCCCTTGTCTCCGACCGAAGCAACCCGAAGTGTCTCCAGACACTGCCAAATGTCCCCTAGGGGACCAGATCACACCCACTTGGAAGTACCCTTCTCTCGGAACTTGAACATTTTGATTTGGGGGACATTTAAAAATAATTTTTTTTTCCCCTGTGGATATTGTCAAGCCTTTACACAAGCAGAGAGCAAAATAAACCCCTCACTGGGCTTTGTTAACAATTGCACTTTGCCACACTTATCCGACTCCCCTTTGCCCCCCAACGCATACATATCCTGTTTGTGTGGGTGGAGCATTTTACCTTTTTTTTTTTTTTTTAAAGTAGGCTCTGTGCCCAACGTGGGGCTCGAATTCACGACCCCGAGATCAAGAGTCGCATGTTCTAGCAGCTGAGCCAGTCAGGCGCCCCTGCGCGGAGCATTTTAAAGCAAATCCCAGACTCCCGTTCATTTACTTGTACTGTGCAGTACCCGCCTGAGTCCTCACCGCGCTGCCGCTGTCCCAGCTAAGCTGACTTCTACGCAGTCCGTACTCGTATTGTTGTTCCTTATGACTTACTATTGGATCTAAAATCCAGTCCACACCCAGATTTTCTCCAGTTGTCCAAAAAGTGTTTCTTTCTCGTTAGTTTGTTCAAATCTGGGTCTAAATAAAGTTTGCTTTGGTTCTTGTGCTGCTTTTCCTCTCTCATGGGAGAAAAGTCCTCTCTGCTTTGTGAAAATGCTTTTTTCCCTCCAGCCATTGGCTTGCTGAAGAAGGCCAGTAGTCCTGCAGAGTGCCCGGGTTCTAGACCTGGCTGATTGCTTCCGAGCGCTGTAACTCAAAATTCCTATGTTGAGTCCCCCAGTATGATGGCATTTGGAGGTGGGCCTTTGGAAGGTAATTAGGTTTAGATGAGGTCCTGAGGTTGGGGTCCCCATGATGGCGTTGCCGTCCTTATAAGAAGGGGAAGAGAGACCAGAGCACTCTCTCCCTCTCTCTCTGCCACTTGAGGACACAGTGAGAAGGTGGCCGCCTGTAAGCCGGGAAGAGGGCCCCACCGGGAACTGAATCTGCTGGCACTTTGACCTTGGACTCTTTAGTCTCCATATCTGTGAAAAATAAATATCTTTTTGAGCCACTGGGCTATGGTATTTTGTGGTGGTGGCCGGGCTACTATGACATGACATTTTGCAGAGCCAGTTCAGTGATGCTGGGACAAAGTGGCCTTGTGGGCATGAAAATAGACTTCCCCAGCCTATACCACCCCCAAGTCCGGCCCATCCCTCACATGTGCGGGGTCTGGGGCAAGGGTACAGAAGGAAGCCCACACACCATATGTCTAAATCGTGATTTAGAAATCAAGCTTACAAACTGTTAAATAAAATCTATGCTGTCATCGACCTCGAACCTACTGTCCCCGACCTCGAACCTACTGTCCCATATGCCCTGGGGTAGGGAGTGAGGCTCATGTTTAGAACTCTAAGCCTCTTTGAGTTTTGTGCTGGAATTTGGCAGCGCAGGGAGAGCCCCCTTCACTTCCCTTCTTGTCCCAACCAACACCTTGCTCCTCGTGGGGCCTCACGCATACACTGGACACTTTATCCAGCCCGGTACCTCCCATCCTGCCCTGACAACTGCCACACACCTCAGGCCTCAGAGTGTCCAGCTGTTAGGGAGGGAATCCCAGGCCCCAGGTACGTGCACTTGGTCTACAAGGGTGGCTGTGGTTTTGGGGGTCACGTCCCCTTGGCCCCATAGCCTCCTTGCCCCGTGGGGAGCGCTGTGGCCGGAAGGAGGCTAGGTGCAGGCCCTGGAGAGCACAGAGCTCAGGGTGGGGCTCCTGTTGCTTACATTTAAGACAGTTCCATGTACACGTTACCTCTGGGGAGATGTGGGGTGAGTTTCCCCGTGTACACCCCCATCCTTGAAAGTTACATGGCCTCTCCCTAAATGTCCCCCGTCAAAAGGACTCCATCACAATGACCAACTTAGGCTGTCTGTGTCTGAATGTTCCCTTCTGGTTTCCTCCCTGCTACACCTGCTTTTCATCCCTCATGAGACTGTGGGCGCCGAGGGGGTCATCACCCACCTGTGAGCGAGGCCTCAGGAGAAAAGGGAAAAGCTTTGTAACTTAGAACCTTTTGTACCTTTAGTACCATGCTTTCCCCAGCTTCTGGCATGAGGGGCCCCACATTTTTCTCTTGCACTGTGCCCCACAAGTTAGGTAGCCAGTCTTGCTCCCGTGCTTTAGGTGGTCTCTCTTCCCCTTCGCCCTGAACAGCTGGGCGCTGACTGGCTGCTCACTCAGATGAGCCCGGGAGATAAAAGGATCGTCCATCCAGACCTAGGAAGTCTGGGACCTGGAGATCTGTATTTTAGTGGCCTTCCCCAGGTGGTTTATCGTGCAGCCGGGTTTAGGAAGCAGTGCACGGAGAACAGAGTTTTTGGGGATTCTTTCATCAGGACCCATACCAAGAAAGACCTTTTCTATGGCGACCGAGTCTGACTGCGCATGCGCGCACGCACGCGTACATCTGAAACAAGTTTTACAAAATAATGCTTACTGTTACCATATGTGATACTCTGTTTTTTATTGTATTCTATCAAGTTCATAAAACAAGTGCTTGCCAAGACTCAGAAAATTGATTCCACAGCCCCTCTGGGTTAAGACCTGCCTGGGAGCCCCTGTGCCCTGGGGGAATGTGGGAGGCTCCTTGCTTCCCCCCTCTGCCCCTTTCTGTGTCTGGCCCTCCCGCCTCTGCTCTGACTCTGAAGTCTTTCTTGTTGTTTCAGGCTAGCTGAGCGTGTCCCCTTCTTACCCCAGAGGCCTCCCCCAGACCTTACTCCACTCTTTCGCGGGACAGCCACAGAGCCCCTTCTTTCAGGAAGCTTTCCAGGACTGACCTCCCTGCTCTGTGGGCAGCTCTCTGTGCCTCTTGGATCTGTGATTATTTGCGTTTTTCACCCCGAGAACTCACTTCCCACTTTCCCTGCAGATGGAATCATTTCTCGTACCCGTTTACTCCCTAGGGTGGCCCTGACCGGCCCATCTGGGAGATGGGTGCACAAGCTGGCCCTGCCCACCACCCACTCCTGCCCCTTGGGGATGTGAGCTTATCTACCCAGGCATTTAACCACCAGGAGGCTGAGCCCAGGAGGTGAGCTGGAGCTGGGGACTCAGATGTGAGGGCTGGGGCAGGCTGCCTGGAGGCCTGCACCCAGGATGTCCTCTGCAAGCTCTGGGAAGTGAATGAGCACATCTGGGAAGCCTTGTGTCCCTGATCGCAGGTTCTCAGGTGCCTGACCTTCAAGGAGTTACTATTGAGCACCTATTGTATGCTTGGTGCTGGAGGCTGCAAGGTGATTGGTGATTGGTGGGGCCTCAGAGACTGGTTGCCGAAGGCAGACCCCTGAGCCAGGGTGGGATTTGCTGCTTTGTGGGTGTGGGCTAAATGGGGTGGGCAGGCAAGGGACATATGAGCAATTGTCTAGGGGAGTTTGGGTGTCTCACGCCTCAGTTTTCTCATGTAAAATGGGGATGTTTACAGTGTTTACTTCAGAAGGTTCTTCCAAGGCTTAAATGAGTTAATAGAATGCTTAGAAAAAACATGCTGGTAAGCACTCTCTTTGGCCTGGTGGATGGGCAGTGTGCCTCATGGACCTTGCAAAGGTTGTGAGGACGGGGTGTTTCACAAACACACGAGGCCATGAATCCTTTCCTGGGGAGCATTTTGTCAGGCTGGTGTCCTGGACGCCATACTGCGGGAAACACCAGCCTGGTGGATCAGGGCTACATATTTTGAGGACTTTCCAGGGAGTCACTTTTGAAGTGGGTCTTGTAGGATGAACAGGAACGTTCTCGGCAGTGATGGGGGAGGGCGTTTTGGGTGGACCAAACAGCCTGGTCAGGGCTGGGAGGCCTGACCGTGGTCATATGTGGTTAGTGCGGGTGAGTTCAGAACGGCTGGACCCAGGGCTTCACGCAGGCACCGGGCAGGCCGGGCCCTTGGAGCCAGAGGGCAAAGCCTCTTTCTGCCACCCTGAGGAGCCTGGGCTTTATGTCTAGACATGGTCACAGTGGGTCTTGTGCTGGCTTTGCTGGTGGGAGGAGAGCCAGCTAACAGACAGTGTTGGCAGTCCCGGGCCACTTGGTGGACCACTGATAGGCAGTGGTAGGTTGACAATGACTGAGGGGGTGGGTGGGTGGGGGGCTGCCCAGTGCTCGGGGGATGCTGAGAGCCGGCCGCTTTGCTCCTTGGAACATTGCAAAGACTGCAGTGTTTCCTCAGCTTTGAAAAGGCAGCAAAGCACCTTGAGTTTTTAGAAAATACTTGTATTTTTCCTCCACGGGGTTTTCGTGGCATGCAGCCGTGGGCCGGCCCACATCAGGATTCGGTGGCTGCTTGTTGAGTGAATGAATGAACAAAGGCCTTGACCTCTCTCCTCTGGGAACCTGAGGCTGTGGCCTTTGCCCTCGTGCAGTTCTGTCATTCTGAGGGGTCTGGGAGGGAGGTCCTTGTCTGCCCTTTGTCCCCACCAGGTCAGCTCTGGAAGCCGTGTTCAGCGGAGTGATGGAGGCGATCTGCTTGAGGGGGTCCTTCTTCTTCCTTTGTAATAGAAATGGGTGCAAAAAGGGGACCTTTCCTGAAAACCGCTCAGATGTAAATATCTGGAGAGACTTTTCCCCAAGGCCCCAGCGTTTTCTGTATCTCCTCTCCCTTCATCTTTCGCTCCTCTCCTCCCCTCCGCCCCCCCCCCCCCCCCCCGCCCCCAGCCTGTCTGTTATTTTAAAATCCATTCCCAGAGAAACAATTCCTATGGCAATAAGAACACTACTCCAGGCTTCTCTTGGCTTGAACCGGTCTGACACTTCATTGCCGCTTCTAGAGTGTATGAGCTGGACCCTGACCAACTCCGCCTGGGGCAGGGAATATCGTAACAATAACTAACTGTTCGAGGATTTTCGGGAATCCTGCAGCCGATGCTAAGAAAGTAGACACACGGCGCACTGTTCTCCTCCCTGAGGAGTCAAGGGTCCCCGGCCTTTCCTGCCCGGTCTTCCTTTCCTTGCCTCCCAGAAATCAGCATGTAGACGGTCCTTTGGTGGCCAGTACGAGACCACCTTGAAAGGAGCTGGACCCCGTCCAGGTTAATTCTGTAACACTCGGGGTGGGGTGGGGGGTGGAGAGGCAGGGCTCCCACCTCCCGAGCCTCTCCTCGGCCTCACCGGCTGCTGCGTCCAGAGTGGAGGCAGAACTGGCCACTGACGGCTGACCTCTGCCGGCTCCCCAGGGCCCACAGGGACTTTTCTGGAGCTTGTCCTGCTGGGTGTTAATGGTGGTTACGAGAAGTAGTTTGGGAAGTGCTTTCGAACCGAGCTCAAGAGTTTCCCTAATAAAGAAGGAGGGCGTGAACCTGGCTCTGGGCGGCCCTGACTGACTCACCTGACCTCTCCTCATCTGTAAAATGGGGATGATGGTCCTTCTGGGGCTTATCTGAGCTAATATTAACCAAGTGCTTAGACCCTATCTAGGAAGCACTCTTTGTGACTCGTTTCAGTGATAAAGGCTTTCCCAGCAGGGTGCCAGTGGGCCTTCCTTGCAAAGCTTGGGAAATCGAGGCCACTGACTCTTTTTCTGGGGAGCGTTTGGTTTGCGTGGTGTTCCAGACGACACCCTGGGAAACGCTGGCCTAGTGGGTCAGAGTTCATGTGTCGGTGGTTTACGGCGCCCTTAGCCCATCGCGAGCTGGTGCTCAGCGATCTCAGCCCACCCTTTTGCCCAGGACCAGGGGAATACGGGAGTCAGGGTCCTGTCGTTTCCTGAGTCCCAGAGGACCCTGCTGGGGTTTCCAAGGCCTTGAGTGGGGGGTGGGGGCCGGTCCACACTCCCGGCCTCATCTCAGCCACTAGGGGACGGAACACACAGGGTTGCTCCCCAGAACGTGATGGGGGAGCAGGTGGGAGGGGCTGGGGTTGCCCTGAGATGCCCTTGGTGAGGTCTGATGAGCTTCCCGTCCCAGAGAGCGAGACCATGTGGTCCCTGGGTTGGGGGACAGGGCACTTCCCCCACGAAGCTAATAGGATTGGGTGAGATCAAATGAGGAAGTGTGTTTGTTGGAGATGCAGACGAGATAGTTCTCAATGCGTTCCTGCCCACCGGACGCCTTCCATCTCTCTGAGCAAGACTCGGGGGGGCACCAATGCCTGTGGGAGGATAGATGTTTCCGTGTGTGTGTGTGTGTGTGTGTGTGTGTGTGTGTGTTGCTTGCACCCATGCCTGGTGGCAGCTGGTACCCCAAACCTTTTACATCTGTTTGCAAGTATCTGGTCCCCCTACCCCCTTCCTCGTTATGGAGGGGCAGGGAGTGTGCGGCCTTTGCTGAGCAGCCCCCCAGTTCCTGCCACTCGGGGGGCCCAGCAGAGGGTCCTCCCTGCTCCGAGCCACTGCGGAAGGCTGTCTCCCCTGGGGAGCAGGCTCTGGAGCTGGGCCCGGGCGCGGGCTGTCCGCTGACCCCGCGGGGCCCTGGAGGCGCCGGGCCCGCGTGCCCCCGGCTCGCTGGGGAGGCCTTTGCTCAGAAAGTGGCAGTTTCCTTCTGATCTGGCTCCGTCTGTCTGCGCCCCGGCCAGTTGCCTCTGGCATCTGACATTTTTGTCATTCCTGCTGCCCTGGAAGGGCTTATTTGGGGGAATCAGCACTTTCCTCTTCCTGTTCCTCTGTGATTGACTCGGCCACACGGCTGACTCCCGATTGGAGAGGTCTTGGCTTCCCCGGGCACCCACCATTTCTGCAGGGATGGAATCCGGGGTCTGCAAGGGGTTTGCGAGGCTCTTTCTCTCGTGTGTCACACAGCTGATGATGGCAGTTAGCTCATACCCTGAGTCTGCATGCAAGGGCCCTGAGCATGTCTGCGTGCCTTCCTGGAGAGGCAGCCGAGCTTACTGGAGAGACCCCCTAATCTGCTCCTTGTGTCTCTGGGTCCTCTGCTCACCCAGCTCCCTATGAGCTCACGCTGCTTCCTGCTTCTGCCGTCTCTGCTTCTCTTGGCTGAGCCAACTAACTCCTGCTCAAAGCTCGGAGCTCAGCCTAAACATCATATCTTTGGGGAACCTTTTGCGGTCCCCCAAAGTAAGGGCAGGCCTTTTAGTTAAATGCCGTTGGCGCTTGCTGTCATACCCAGGAGCTCATGAAAACTCCCAGTCCATCCTCTAACCAGTCGCTTGATAATTACTTAAGAGTTGTCTACGTTGCGACTGGTTCTTGGAGAGTCCCTGGGTTACCGATTATCCAGCAGCGGACTAACTGCTTTGCAAGCTGTATTAGTTCCCTCCTGCTGCTGTAACAAAGGACCACAAATCTTGGGGCTTAAAGCAACGCAGATTTATTACCGTTTCGTTCTCGAGGTCAGAAGTCTGAAATGGGTCTTGCTGGGCTGCAAGGGATTCGCAGGACTGGTCCTTCTGGAGGCTCCAGTGGAGAATCCATTTCCTTGCCCTTTCCACCTTCTGGGGGTTGCTTGCGTTCCTTGACAGATAGCTTCTTCCTCCATCTTCAAAGGGCACCCTCCAACCTCTCCTCCTAACATCTCCACTCTCTCTGACTCTGACCCTCCTGCACCCCATCTCATAAGGACCCTTGTGATTCGGTTGGGCCAACTCGGGTCATCCAGGATCGTCTCCCCACCTCAAGACCCTTAATTAATTAATTAAAAAAAGATTTTATTTATTTATTTATTTGACAGAGAGAGACACAGCCAGCGAAAGAGGGAACACAAGCAGGGGGAGTGGGAGGGGAAGAAGCAGGCTCCCAGTGGGGCAGGGAGCCCGATGTGGGGCTTGATCCCAGGACCCTGGGATCACACCCTGGGCCGAAGGCAGACGCTTAACAACTGAGCCACCCAGGCGCCCCCATCAAGACCCTTAATTTAATCACACCCACAAAGTCCCTTTAACCATGGAAAATAACAGATTCACGGGGTCCAGGGATTAAGATGAGGACATCTTGGGGGGGGCATTATTTAGCCCACTACACAAACAGAAATGAAAAAAAGAAAGGCACACCAGACATTTGGGTCCTTGGAGAGTTGGGTTAATCCCGGAATTCAAACTGTTCATACTGAAAGTAGCTTGAAGCCTCAAAAGCCTGTTAAGATTCAGCCTTGGGGCGCCTGGGTGGCTCAGTCGGTTAAAGTGTCTGCTTTTGGTTCAGGTCATGATCAGGTCATGATCCAGGGTCCTGGGATCGAGCCCCGCATTGGGCTTTCTGCTTCTCTCTCCTTCTCTCCCTCCCTCTGCTTGCCGCTCCCTCTGCTTGCCGCTCCACCTGCTTGTGCTCTCTCTCTCTCTCTCTCTATCAAGTAAATTTAAAACATCTTTAAAAAAAAAAAAGGGGGCGCCTGGGTGGCACAGCGGTTAAGCGTCTGCCTTCGGCTCAGGGCGTGATGCCAGCGTTGTAGGATCGAGCCCCACATCAGGCTCCTCTGCTATGAGCCTGCTTCTTCCTCTCCCACTCCCCCTGCTTGTGTTCCCTCTCTCGCTGGCTGTCTCTGTCTCTGTCGAATAAATAAATAAAATCTTTAAAAAAAAAAAAAGACTCAGTCTTGCATGAAAGACCCGTGGTAAGGGCATGGCCTTCCCATGCAAGTTTTTATGTAGGCTGTGAGGTAGGGATTTAACTTTAGTTTTCCCCCTGAACCTCCCCTCATGCTTCTATTGAACAATGCACCTTTTTTTTTCATAATTTGAAATGCCACTTTTATCATATACTCAATTTCCCTGTATACACAGCCCTTTTCCTGAACTCTTAATCTGATCTGGTGCCCAAACCACACTATTTTAATGGCTATATACTTATTGTATGTCTTGTTAGCTGATAGAGCAGTTCCTCCTTCACTGTTCATCTTTATCAAAATACTCTTAGCTGTTCTTGTACATTTTTTCTCGGGGGTGAATTTTATAACCATCTTTTCGAGTTCTGTAAAACATGCTGTTGAGATTTTGGTCTAGGCTGTGTTGACTTAATGGACTCATAGATTTCGATGTTTATAATATTGTGTGTTTTTTCAGGAACGAGGTATACGGCTCCATTTATCTAGATCTTGTTCCATTTATTCTTAGGTGTTTTGTAGTTTTTATGGCTATCATGAATGCGTTCTTTTTGTTCCCTGACATTTGTAAATGTTTATGTCTGGCAAATAGGAAAGCTGTTGATTTGGGGTGTGTTGGTTTTATATCCAGTTACTTTCATGCATTAAAAAAAATATATTTTAATGGTTTTTCAGGTGGTTCTCTGAGGTTTTGAGGTAGAGAGTCCTAGAGTCTCCAGTGTGTGGGTGTCCTTCCACACAAATGTCCCAGGCCGATGATGTTCCCCCAAAAGCTCAGGTGGCCCGAGCGTTCCTAAGGGAGAGAGAGCAGCGTTTCAGACTGGAGTGATAGTCTCATAGAGTCACACACACTAGTTCAGATGTGAGCTGTCCAGTTGCCTCATATGGTCTGGGGCTGGCTGTGTAGACTGATTCTGGTCCTTCCGCTCCTGTCGATGTACTTGCCGAGAAATCACAGGGCTGGTTAGGACTGAGTCACACCTGCATCCCAGAGAATACAGAGGGTCGAAATTGTGAGTGCCTGGGACTTGAGACACCCTAGCAGGGAAACTTGGTGGGGCGGGGGGTGGGGGGAGGCTGGGATTGTCTGCCTTGGTGATCACCATGTCCCCGGCATCTGCCAGTATAAAACCAGAAGTAGGTGATCAAGCCAAGTCGGTTCCTACGGGGGCGGGGGGCTTCTGCCAGCTGTGGGTAGGTGGGCAAGTCGGTTCATAAAGGCTCAGCCAAGTTGGACTGCGGTGGGTGGGCCCCAATGCTCAGAACTTTGGAGTCAGGCAGATTGACCTCAGAACCTTGGCTCCCCCTCTGGCCACGGGCAAGTTGCTGTTAACTTGCATCAGTCTGCATATCTGAGAGATGGGACTTTGGGTAGCCAGTTCCTGTGGAAGCATTACATGAGCTGTCTGAATCTGGGCGGTGTCACCCTCGCAGTACAGCATGGAGTGGCCCGTGGGGTCGCTGCATTCTGGATTGTGGGTCTGCCATGAGCTGCTCGTGCCTGGTCCTGTCCCGGCTTGCTTTATTCCTGTGTCGCATACTTGTTCTGTAGCTGGGCTCAGGGACAAGAGCCCCGGCCTAGATGGCTTTGTTTGCCGGGGCAGGTAACCCGGGACTGAGCATAGCATGTGAGCTAAAACAATCCCTTATTGATTCAACAGCAACAGGACTGATTGGGACACCACTGTGTTTACTTCTCAGGCTCAGCAGTCCAGCTCACTCAGGAGCTCATGAACCTAGGGCTGCGTTCTAACCTTGGGACAAACCAAGGAATGAACAGGGAGCCCGGGGGACCCTGACGGGGTATGAGGGTCCGGGCAGTTGCATGAACAAGAGGTTTGGCAGGAAAACCCGGTTTTCAGCCTGGCCATTGGCAGGGAGGCAGTAGTGCTGGAAATTGTCTGCCTGCTGGCCTGGGGCAGCTGCACGTGGGGACAGCTGTCTCCGCTTTGGACATTGGATCTGCCCTGAGATTAATAACAGAGCCTGGCCATGCCCGTGGGGAGCAGAGAGGAGCTTGGGTTACAGTGCACCAGGAAATTCACCTGCCCTGCTGACAGTGGGTGGGTAGCCTGCAGGATGGATGGGCTCTGGGGGCTGGGGGGTGTCTGGGCAAGACAGCTTACCACTGGCCAAGCCAAATCCACCCTCTTGAGATGCAAGCCGACCCTCCCAAGAGCCGCTTTCTTTCCGCTGGACCTGAAACCAGCAGGAGCTGATCTCCAAGAATTATGTGAAGAGCTGGGAATGGAAACCAAATGTTGGTGTCAGGTAGAGAAAGCTGATGGAAGCCCTCGGCCCGGCAGGCCTGGGAGCGGCGTGGGCCCGGACTCCGGTGGCCAGCACAGATGTGTAGGTGAAAGGGGCCTGACGCGTTTTCTTTCAAACAAAAGTTTATTTTCTCCTGATTGTATTTACTGCAGCTCATTTGGAAAATATGGAGAAAGTGGAAAGGAATAAATCATTTATAATTCCATTTTTTTTAAGTTTTAAATTTTTTATTCCTTTTCTGGTGGCCAAACACACATAACATAACATTTACCATTTTAACCACTTTTTTTTTTTTAAGATTTTATTTATTTATTTGACAGAGAGAGAGACAGCCAGCGAGAGAGGGAACACAAGCAGGGGGAGCGGGAGAGGAAGAAGCCGGCTTCCAGTGGAGGAGCCTGATGTGGGGCTCGATCCCAGGACTCTGGGATCACGCCCTGAGCCGAAGGCAGATGCTTAACGACTGCGCCACCCAGGCGCCCCCATCTTAACCACTTCTAGCGTACAGTTCGGTGGCATTAAACACATTCACATGGTTGTGCAAGCATCCCCGCCATCAATCTGCAAAACAGAAACTCTAGACCCATTAGACACTAACTCCCCAAACCCCTCTCCCCCAGCCCCAGGCAACCACCATTCTACCTTCTGTCGGTGTGAATCGGACTCCTCTCCGGACCTCATCTAAGTGGAATCGTACAGTATTTGCCATTTTGAGACTGGCGTATTTCATTTAGCGTCATGGTCTCCATGTTGTACCAGGTGTCAGCTGAGCATATGTGTGGACCACATTTTGTTTAACCTTCCATCTGTTGGTGGGTAACCTTCTGGCTATCGTCAGTAATGCTGCTGAGAACATGGCCGTTCACATACCTCGTTGAGGCCCTGCTTTCAGTTCTTTTGGGTAGATACCCAGAAGAGGAATTGCTGGGTCGTATGGTAATTCTATTTTAATGTTTCGAGGAACTGCCATACTGTTTTCCATAGCGGCTGCTCTGTTTTACATTTCCACCAACAATGTAAAAAAGGGTTCCTATTTCTCCACATCCTTGCCAGCACTTGTTATTTTCTGATTTTTTTTTAAAGATTTTATTTATTCATTTTTGCGAGAGACAGAGGGCATGAGCAGGGATCGGGGCAGTGGGAGAGTCAGCCACAGAATCAACTGAGCACGTAGGTGCCCCCGATCTTTTTTTTTTTTTTTGATAATAGCCGTCCTGATGGGTATAAAGTAGCATCCTAGTCTCATTGTGGTTTGGAGTTGCATTTCTCCGATGATTAGTGTCTTTTCATGTGTTTCTTGGCCATTTGTGTTTATCACTGGAGAAATATCTATTCAAGGTTTTTGCCCATTTTAAAAATCAGGTTGTTTTTTGTTGCTGTTGCTGTTGACTTTTTTTTTTTTTAAAGATTTTATTTATTTATTTGTCAGAGAGACAGAAAGAGAGAGCACAAGCAGGGTGAGCAGCAGGTAAAGGGAGAAGGAGGCCCCCTGCCAAGCAAGGAGCCCGATGCGGGACTCGATCCCAGGACCCTGGGATCATGACCAGAGCTGAAGGCAGACGCTTAACTGACTGAGCCACCCAGACAGCCCTTTGGTGTTGACTTATAAGTGTTCTTTATGTATTCTGGATATTAACCCCTCATCAGATATATGATTTGCAATTTTTTTTTCCAATTGCATGGGTTGCCTGTCACTCTGTTTTTTTTTTTTTTAAAGATTTTATTTATTTATTTGACAGAGATAGAGACAGCCAGCGAGAGAGGGAACACAAGCAGGGGGAGTGGGAGAGGAAGAAGCAGGCTCATAGCGGAGGAGCCTGATGTGGGGCTCGATCCCATAACGCCGGGATCACGCCCTGAGCCGAAGGCAGACGCTTAACTGCTGTGCCACCCAGGCGCCCCTGCCTGTCACTCTGTTGACTATGTACTTTGGTGCACAAAGGTTTGACATTTTGATGCAGTCCAGTTTATCTCAATTTTTCTTTGTTGCCTGTGCTTTTGGTGTCATAGCCAAGAAATCATTACCAAATCCAATATCATGGAACTTCTGCCCTACGTTTTCTTCTGTTTTGCCTGAAGAGTGTTACTCTTTTAGACTTATGTTTTGCTCTTTGATCCACTTGGAGTTAATTTTTGTACGTGGTGTAAGGGAAGGGTTCAAGTTCATTCTTACATGTGTGGATATCCGGTTTTCCCAACACCATTTGTTGAAAAGCCTATCCTTCCATATAATTATATTTTTGAGAGGCATGTTTCTGTTTGGGCTTTGCTCTGTGCTTGCTTATTTACTTACTCACTTTTTTGCAGAGTGGCGATCGTGCAGGATGTATTAAAGAGAAAGGTCTGTATATTTAGTTTCGTGGCCCACCTTTTGACACATTTGCTTGGAAGCCTCAATCAAGGAAGCGATCTTCATTCCTTCTGTAAATATTCCCTGTGTCCATGGTTTACTAGGGACGATGTCAGTTTCTGGATGTGCGGAAGTGATTCGGAAAGGGGGGGGTCACTGCCTTCAATGTCCAGTAGAGGAGAGTAAATGAACAATTATCAGAGGAGACCTGCATTCACAAAGGTCTGGACAAAGCAATAGAAGGAAACAGAGGCAGGAGCAACATGCTACCCAGGAGAGCTGGAGAGGCTCCCCAGAGGAGGTGATATTTGAGGTGGTTCTCGAGAACAAAGAGGCAGGGAGGAGGAAGGTTGAGAGTGGGGAGCAAACAAGGCCCAGCGAGGGGAAAGGAGGGGGCCTGGCATGGCATGGCCGAGGGTTCTGAGAACAAGAGGCAGCAAGTGAGGATGGAGGTGGGAATAGGCCACCTGATGGAGGGCCAGGCGGTGTTGCTGTGGTTTATGCCTGGGGCCACGAGGAGCCCCTGGACGCCTGGAGGGAGTGGAGTAAGGTGGGCCACCAGATGCAGTACTTATCAGAGCCTTAGAGAGGCACAGAGTCAGGAGGCTTGTGTTGTGTTAACCAGTCTGCAGAGAGATGAGAACTGCCTGGCCAATGGTAAAATGGCAAATAGTAACAGCTCCCTGAGAATATCTTAGGGATCACTGTGTACCAGCACCCCCGCTCAGGGTCTGTGGAAGCTGAGCCATAATTTAGCACATGGGAGGAGATCTTGCCTGGGGCTTTGTTTCTGAAGGGAGTAGAGTGTGATGACCAAGAGTCTGATGAATAGTTTAAGTCCTGTCTCTACCACCTGCCAGCTGCGTGACCTGGAGAAAGCCATTTCTTCTCCAAGAGGCTCGATTTCCTCATCTGTAAAATGGGGACAATCATCATCTCTACCTCAAAATTGGAGGTGACGAGAAAACAAGAGGAGTCTTTAAAGCACCTGACTTTATCCCTACTGAACCATATATTTCAATTTTTAATTTCATTTTTGAATTTGTATGAGTGTTGCACGTGTACGTAAAGAAGCAAATAGTTCTAGAAGGGTTAACATGAAAAACAACAGTCCTTTATCACATACCTCCTCCATCCTGCTCTCCAGGGGTCCCCACTACCGTTCCTTAAACTTTCTATATTCCTGGTATTTGCCCCCCACGTCTCTAAAAAGCATAGTTATTGTTACATCTTAATTTTTCCATTTTAGACATTAGGTTTTGACTTTTCACTACGGAAGACAAGAGTGGAGTGTCATTCCCATGCCACCCTTGCTGTCACACGTTTTCCGAGTCGGCGTTTTTCCCAAGACACTGACTGTGTATCACAGTTTTGGTTAGCTCGATACTCAGGACTTACATTGTGTCTAGTGATCGCTGAGCCGTGTAGGGTACTATGATGCCTTTCCTCTCCCTGCCCACATTTTTGAGCCTTCTTATTTTTGTTCACTTAGCTTGCTGTGGGGTTATTTTTATTTTAAGATTTTTCATTTATTCATTTGAGAGAGAGTGCATGAGCGAGAGCATGAGCAAGGGGAGGGGCACAGGGAGAGGGAGAAGGGGACTCCCCAAGGAGCCTGATGCAGGGCTCGACCCCAGGACCCCGGGATCACGACCTGAGCCAAAGGCAGATGCTTAACCGACTGAGCCACCCAGGCCCCTCTTGCTGTGGGGTTATTAACTCATCTCTGAACTCTCCCCCAGTCGAGCAGATTTCCTCCTGATAATCCGTTAGAGATTCTGCTCCTCTCTTCTCTTTGGAGTAGTTACTGCCCAGATCTGAGATCTGGCCAGGTAGAAGTTGAAACCTGCAATCTTGGGATTGCTCTTCATCAACGTCCTGGTGATTTCCTTTGCCTCAAACTTCTCCCCTGTGTTGGACCCTCTCTTTCCTGCATCTCATAGCCACTATTTTTGGTTTACTCCCTACTTGTAACGGAATGCATCCTTTAGTAGCTTTCTGAGAAAAGGCGGCAGGTGCATGAGGCTTGGTGTCAGGAATTCTGCCCCAGGGCCGAGGCTGAGACATTTATGTTCCTCTCCTGCCTACCTCTGCCATGGGCTTTACACTAGAATCTCCCACCTGACTTCCCCCCCTTCTCAGGCTAGACTGTCAGGGATCAATACGCTTGGCCGTGTGAGTTTATTCCTATGAATTCATACTTTCTATTAGGTTCTGACTTCTTAGAAATTCCTTTCCTTTCTCTCCAACTTAACCACGACTTCAATAATATGTACTTTTGACTTGGTATTTTAACCAGCATCATTTGTTGTGCTGAACCAAGAAGAGTTTTGTGAGCAAGACAAGGACCTTGGGTGGGGGAGGGGGATTACCCAGGGAAGATGAAAACCAGGGCCTTTACTCCAAAGGCCCCAGGATAGAGAAGACTGCTGTTTTGTGTAGGGACTTCAGTCTCAAACGCTCTAGGTGGGCCTCCTAAGTGCTAGGAACTGTGTGGTTAACTGAGGCAAATGCCACATGGTCTGGAGCTCATGTGGGTTGGACACCCACTGGGAGCAAAGACCCAAAGTGCCTGGGGCAACAAACCTCAACAAACAACGGGACAAAAGCAAGGGAATGCACGAGCGAGTGCCTGACCCACTCAGGAAACTGAGGCACCCGCCTCATCCCTCCGCCAGAGCAGGTCTGTAATTTCTCAGAGGGGTCCCAGAGTGAGGTCCTTGTCTTTGCTTTGTTCCTGCCAGACCAGCTTTCCAGAAGCCACTTTAAAGAAGCCACAGAGGCCACCAGCTTTAGGGGGCTTGCTTCTCCCTTTGAAGTGGGAGTGGGTAGAGAAGGGGGAGTGTTCCAGAAAATTCCTTGAGACAGCCTCAGTGTAAATATCTGGTGTGGTCTCAGGGATTGGGAACTCCTTCTCTGAAGTTGGGAAGCTGAGGGTCCACTGCAGGGGCTGTGTGGCCGGCTGGGCTTTGTGGGGAGGGCCTCTCACAGACCCCCAGAGTCTCAGAGCTCTGGGCCCCTCTGTTCCCCGTGTGGCTTCAGGGCTCCTTCAGGAGAGCATCCCCCCTCCTCAGATCTCCTCTGTGGCCTGTGCCCTTTGCCTGCGCCCTGCCTCTCTGGCCTGACCCGCTAACGAAAGCCTTCTGTGCAGAGGTCAGTGGCGCCTGGCTGTGGTCTCAGAAGCCTCATGGGGGACGGGGCGGCAGAAGGAAGGGGGGCTGGGGGAAGGGCCTAACCCACAGCGCTGGAGCAGATGGTGAAGAAAAACACAGACTTGTTTGCCTCTCTGGGGGTTCGAGCACAAGATGGGAGTCTCTGGTCAGACGCGTTTGCTCACACACAAACGCATGTGGGAATGTGTGTGTGTGCGGGGGTGGGAGGTGGGAGTCACCCCATTTGTGCCACAAGTGCTGGGGCCTGGTGGGGATTCTGGTTGGTGTTTACCTTCCTGAGGGACTGACTGTCTGGGCTGTGGATTTGTCCTGGACAGGGGCTGTGTGTGACTTCCCCCCCAAACAGCTGCCCCCCAGTCCTCCCCCCGCCAGAGACATGGATATTTTGGGCGTGTGTCAGTGCAGGTCCTGTTGAGTGATAGCTGGACTCAGGAGGGTTCCAGAGGAAAGGAGACTCTTCATCTTCCTGGATTATCTGCCCGTAGGTCTTCGCCATGACTCTGGGGGAGGGAGCCATCTCTGCATTAGGACCCAGTTCTAGAGACCTTTCAAACTCTGCAGGCTTCAGTTGGGAACTAAATGTTACCTTTTGTAGTGTTAGGCTGACTATGTTTGCCTGCGTTTATGTCTCATTGCAGGGACAGGTGTTGTTACCCCCTTACCACCCCCCCCCCCCCCACTGTCATCTTCCTGGGAAAACGGGCTGGGAGATGGAGAGGGACGGTTCCAGGGTCACACAGCTGGGGAGTGGCTGAGCCGGGGCTGGAATCGAGTTTTCTGGCTTCCTACCCTGTTCCGTCCGCATCGGGCAGCGTGGGGTCTGTGTTTAGATTAACGGAGTGGCAGGTGTCCTCAAACATACTGTATGAATAGAAAATGGGAGGTATAGGGGCACCTGGGTGGCACAGCGGTTAAGCGTCTGCCTTCGGCTCAGGGCGTGATCCCGGCGTGATGGCATCGAGCCCCACATCAGGCTCCTCCGCTGGGAGCCTGCTTCTTCCTCTCCCACTCCCCCTGCTTGTGTTCCCTCTCTTGCTGGCTGTCTCTATCTCTGTCAAATAAATAAATAAAATCTTAAAAAAAAAAAAAGAAAATGGGAGGTATAGGTATTTATTACTTACAGTTCCCGCACAGGGTCTCCTGAGGAAGCACCGGGGTTCGTTGGGGGTAGGGTGGGGTGGGGGAAGCCTCGTTGTGGCTTTTGCTGGAAGGAACAGGTGAGGGAAGGTAAGCAGGCTTTCAGGCTTAGGCTGGCCAGTTTGAACACCTGCGGTGGGCTCAGGGGTGCAGGGGCTGTCCCTGGTTGGGTGTGGTACCCGGCCCTGGGGTGACTAGGGCGGGTGGGTAGTTGGTCCTAAATGTGAGAGTCCCCAAAAGGAGGCAGCTGCATGTGGCTTCTGGCTCGATTGGTTTGTATTTGCAAGCCGTGCCCTGGGAGCGGGACTTGCGCCAGGTGGCTCGGGCATATTCTCGTGTGGTCCAGAGTGAGGCGCGTGTGGCGTCCGCCTGTAGGGCAAACGTCGGGGCATCTGGGTTATAGAAGCTAGAAACACAGGGGCGCCTGGGTGGTGCAGTTGTTAAGCATCTGCCTTCGGCTCAGGGCGTGATCCCAGCGTTCTGGGATGGAGCCCCACATCAGGCTTCTCCGCAGGAGCCTGCTTCTTCCTCTCCCACTCCCCCTGCTTGTGTTCCCTCTCTCACTGGCTGTCTCTCTCTGTCAAATAAATAAATAAAAATCTTAAAAAAAAAAAAAAAAAGAAGCTAGAAACACAGCAGGTACACAGGGGCCTGTGTGAGCCCGTATGTGAGCAGTGCCGGCTCGGGAGCAGGTGCTGACGTGGCTACTGTTTGTCGCCGATGGGGACCCACGTGGGCCTCCGACAGGCAGGGGCCGTGCGTTACTGCTGTCCACCATCTACTCAGTAATTAACGAACTGATGAGTTGTTTCGTATTTGTGTTCTCTGTTCGACTACAAGCTTCCTGAGCATAGACACCGGGTTCGGATTTGGGGCTCCAGGACTCTAAGACAATAAATACGTGCTCTATCAGAGCATTAAGTCGGAGGTAATTTTTTACAGCAGCAATGACAGCAAGGCCACACGCTACCTCCCTGCTCTGAACCCGTCTTTTCATCTGCAGAACGGTCACGACCCCCCGTCTTGTCCCGACTCCCCAGTTTCTGAGGATCAGAAACCGGGAGACCTTCTGGTCTTCTGAGCTGCTGCTGGAACTTTCTGTTACCGCACAGCAGGTTTCTGTCCAGCGACGGATGAAGGGATGAAGAAAATGTGGTCTCTACGTATGGTGGAATATTACTCAGCCTTGAAAAAGGAAGGCAGTCCCGCCATTTGGGACAACAGGGAGGAAGCTGGAGGACAGTATGCTACGTGAAATGAGCCAGACGCAGAAGGACACATGTTGCATGATCCCGGGTAGCTGAGTAATCTGAAATAGTCAAATAAAACTGTAAAATCAAAGAGGCGAATTTGTAGAAGCCGAGAGTGAAAGGGTGCATGCCAGGGCCTGGGGGAGGGAGGAAACGGGGAGGCACTTGTCAAGAGTACAGAGTCTCAGGGGCACCTGGGTGGCTCAGTTGGTTAAGTGTCTGCCTTTAGCTCAGATCATGATCTCAGGGTCCTGGGATCGAGTCCCACATCGGGCTCCCTGCTCAGCGGGGAGTCTGCTTCTCCTTCTGCCCCTCCCTCCCATGCTCTTTCTCTCTCTCTCAAATAAATAAATAAAATCTTAAAAAAAAAAGAGTACAAGTCTCAGTTATGCAAGAGGAGTGTCTGAGACGTCTGTGCAGCCCAGTGCTGGTGGATAATAGTATGCACTATACTTAAACACTTGCTAAGAGGGTAGCTCCGTCCTTAAGGGCTCTTATCACAAATAACAATAATAATAAATAAGAAGGAGGGGCTGGGTATGTTTGCGGGGCAGATCATGCTGCTTTGTGGGATGCACATCTCCGAATTCATCAAGTTGTATCCATTCATTACATACAACGATTCGTAAGTCAAGTGTATCCCAGTAAAGCGGTTTAGAGAGAGAAGAAAAAAAAGAAAGCAGGTTTCCAAGCCTCGCCATCACGTGTTTCCAAATGTCCCGCTGTGAGGTCTCTCCTGGAGGGGAGAAAACCTTATCCCCAGGAATTCTAACCAAGAAGCTCAGCGATCCCACCACAGGACTGATTACAAGAAGCCTTTCTAGCAGCAAAACTACAAGTCATTCGTTGCAGCTTTTCCGAGTGTGCCCGTTGGGTGGCTGGGCTCTGAGCGCTCTGAAGCTCTAGATGGATTTACTTTTGTGTGTTGTTGATCCCACGGCGAAAGCCACAGACTACTAGAAGTGCATTCAGCGGGCCCTGCCGAGGGCTGCTGGGACCAGGCGGGGTGTGGAGTCCCGCCCCTCCTGGTGGCCTTGCGGGGACCCCCCTGTCTGTCTGCAGGGGTTCCTGCAGCCCTTTAATCAGCAGGGCTGGAGGGGCAATGGCTCCGTAGTACTAGATGCCAAGAGAGAGTTGTGAATCCTGTCTGGTGATTTTGTGCCTTTCTTGTGGCCAGACGGCGGTGCCTGGACGCCTTGGGAGAAGCAGCCAGATGAGAGGGGAAAGGTGAGGGCAAGGTGGGCTGCCCGACCAGAGGGACGTTTGCCTTCCATCACAGTTTCCGTCTTGGGGCCGTGTGCGTCGGGGCTGCTGGGGGAAACCTTCTGGAACTCAGCTCTGTTCGTGGTGCCCTCGCTTAAAAACTGTGCTACTGGGTTCCTGTGGCCTCAGGCCGAGGCTGGAACCCCTGGGGCCACTCCAGCCCCACAGAGCTGCCCTGCTGGTGTTTCCAGAGTGTTTGGAACGTTCGTTCCTCAGCCCTGTCTGGAGTCACACTGATGCTGGACGCTGGGTGTGCGCGGAGTCGGCGTGGTCTGGTCTTTTCCGTCCCTGCCCTGCACCAGCGCTGGGCGTCTGCAGGAAATTAGATTTCGTGTGTCCTGGGAGGGACCCGTGAGGCCCTGACTGAGGGAGCTCAGGAGCGAGAGGGGAGGCGGTGGCCAGGGCTCCGAGAGGCGCTTTCCAGAGAAGAAGGAAGCCGTTTGGTACATGGAGTGCTGAGCTGGCGTTGGAGCCTGGGGACCGAGCAGTGCGCGGACGTCCCGGGTAGGGAGAGAGACAAGGGACCCCTGGTACGTGTCGGATTCCTGATCTCTGTCCCCTGGCTGCTGAGGGTGCCCGGCTGGGGACAGCACTGTTGCAGGACAGCCAGCAAAAGGGCGGGCCCCTCCCGGTGCACCTTGGCTGGTCAGAGCCGGGATTCTTTCCCAAACACCTCTGCCTCTTAAGACTCGCAGCTTCCCTTCCCTCGTGTATTATATACAGTCTCTAAGTGTGGGGAAAGCAAGTATTTGCATAAGGAATCCTATTTCTAATGGGCCTTAATTTTTTTAAAAAGATTTTATTTATTTATTTGAGAGAGAGACAGAGAGCGCACAAGAGGGGGGGGAGTGGCAGGCAGAGGGAGAAGCAGACTCCCCGCTGAGCAGGGAGCCCGATGCGGGGCTCTATTCCAGGACCCTGAGACCATGACCTGAGCTGAAGGCAGACGCTTAACCCACTGAGCCACCCAGGCGCCCCTGATGGGCCTTCATTCCAATTTCAAAGCTGCTTTCCCATGGGAAAGAATCTGGTGGTCAGGTATGTTACAATTTGAATGTAAAGATCCTAAACTTGTTTCTTCCAACACACAGTTTACGTACGTTTAATTCTCCCCCTGAACTCGTTCATTTTACTTATTGCCGACTCGATGTCGGGTGCGGCCCGGAGATACAAGTTGAATGGGTTTCTGCTGTCAGGGATCAGAAAGAGATGGTGGTGTACCCCCCGGGGGGGCACAGTGGCTGTGAGTAGGTGGGCACAGTTGGGGGGACCAAGAGGAGGGGGTCCAGTTTGTCCAAAGGGGAGATTTGAGAGAGGAGGGACTGGGTGGGGAGGAGGGGGCTTTCCTAAAAGACACTGCTGTGGGCTGAGGGCCCAGGTGGGGGGAGGGGCATAGCTCAGGCTGGGGAGAGGGGCGACCAGAAGGCCAGACAGGGCTCAGTTATGGAGACCTCAGGGGAAGGCAGCAGGAGCGGGACCTCAGGCCACACCATCACCGTCCCTTCTTTCTTCATTCATTTGTCTAGTCAGCACCTGTTCATGGATGGGCCCTGTGTGCTACACTGGGCCAGGGGCCGGGGAGGCAGGGGCTCAGTGGGGGTACCTGCCCTCCGGAAGCCGCCAGGGAGACCGGGCTGGTGGGCTGCAGCATGCACCCGCCCACCACGTGCCCCACACAAGTGGCTTTGTTTTGCTGGAAGTTCTCACGGGGCCCCTGGCTTAGGGACGATTTTGCAGGTGTTGGCAGAACGACCTGCCGAGAGAGGGCAAGGCACCTTCAGCCCCGTGAGCGGTAGAAACCTAGCCCTGGCTGGCTGGGGGGCACCAAGAAGCCATTGACTTGGCCAGTTTGGTTTCCCGACAGTCTGGCTTCTGGGCGAGAGGCGGCGTCGCTCGGACCCTTCTGTCAAGGTGAGCGCGATGGCCTCTGAAAGCCCCCAGCTTCTCTCCGCAGTCCCTGCCCCCGCCCCCCCTGCCAGTTCCAATGCTGCCAGGAGGAGGCACAGGCCCAGAGAGGGATGGGGCCGGTCCACGGTCACACTGTGACCCCAGGGCTCCGGCTTCCTCTTCCAGGAAGACCTCTGGAACCCACTGACTTGTCTCAGGTGGAAAGTGTCGGGTCCAGTGGTGTCGAACCCATGTTTCCCCAAAACCCGCTTGGCAGGGTGGGGAGGGGGTTGGTTTACTGAGCTGCCAGCCGTGAGTGCTGGTGGCAAGATGCCTCGAAGAGCTAGGGAGACAAAGCAGGCTCCGGGAGAAGCCGCGACCCTGAGGAAGAGGCGAACTCCATAAACAGCAGGGTTTAATTCGGAATGCCGTGTTCATTCCCCGCCGGAATTTGAGTTGCTTCAAGTTCTCTGGGCCCGCCCTTTGCGGGGGGATTGAGGGGCTCCTTCGAGACTCAAAGCCAGCTGTGGGCTGCGGGGGGGGCCACCCAGCTGGGCCCTGCGTGTGGACGCAGAGCCCTGCTCTTTTTGGAAACGGACTCAGGTCCAAAAGGTGTTCTGCTCACCAGAGACTTGCTGGGTCGTAATTGTGTGTGATCTTCGGGCTATCGGATGCCAAGTTCCACCCGTCCCTTTTGGCAGCCACATTCTTCAGATTCTTATCAGTTTTTTTCCCCCAAGTGAACACTGGGAACCAGTCTCCCTGCTGATTGTGGGAGGATGGGAGAGAATTAAAACCAGGAGTCCTGGCTTTCGTCCCAACTCTGCCACCAGCTTGCTGTGCCACCATGGGTCCTTCCCTTCGGGGGGGAGGGCTCGTTGTCTCACCTGTAAAGAGGGGATTGGGACAAGGTGATCTTTACAAGCCCCCCCTGCAATGCAGACCTTTCATAATCCTCCATCCAAGTCCATTGTGAGATGCTTTCCGGAAAATATTCCTCAACCAAATTCTGTCTGCTTCCCAGAGTGGGAGACAGCGTCCCCCAGCAGCAGCTGGAGCTGGGGAGAGGTGGCTTTTCCACGCGTCCCCTCCTGCACAGGGAAGCCTTCCTCCCCCTGACGATGCTGCCATGAGACTCTCAGGGACAGGCATTCGAGTTCCAAGGGGCTGGGCCCTCAGGGGAACGTTCTAGTGACTTTGCACTCCGCGCAGGCAGTCCCCTGGATGGCTTTTGGCCGTACCTGGCTGCGGTATTAACCACGAGAGTAACTACCACCGATGATCCTTTATGAGTGACAAAGTACTTCCACGTTCGCTTATTCTTATTGCTCTCAGGCCGCAGGTTGTTTCCCCCATTTTATAGATGAGGCCACTGAACCTCAGGCACGGGAAAGCCCGTTCAGCTCGGCAGAGCGGGGCTGGCCCCAGGGGCTGGCTCTCTTGACCCACCCACGTCCCGGGCATTTCCCATCATCCCTGGTTGGTGAGGGCACACAGTGGCCACACAGCTAGTCTGGGCCCTTGCATGAGGCAGGGGCTCTGTGAACCTTTGTGGGAACAGGGGGTGATGCCACCTTGGCCCATACCATCCGGAGCCAGCACCTTGGCTAGTGGTCAGTGGTCAAGGGGGGCGGGGTCCCAGAGCACGTCCTACACTGAAGTTTATGGAAGCAACACGTTTACATCCTGAGGAGCCTAAAACCCCGAACTGAGGGACTGGCAGTCTGCATAGTAGTAATACCCGCCCTCTGCCTAGAGTTGGGCATGACTGTATCCATTCGTATAGGCGTTAATGTTCTTGCGCAGCCCTTGGAAAGTGGGCTCCCATTTTGCAGATGAGGAACCGAGGTTCTGAAGTTGAGACTTGCCCAAAGCCATGCAGGTGGTAAGTACGGCAAGTAAGACACAAACTAGGCCTGCTGGCCTCACATTTGTACGCCTTGTATGCCCAGAACAATGCTTTGACAGCAGGTTGTTTTGTCTGGGATGCTTTTAAATGTGAATCATAAAAGCCCTAATGACGTAGGCTGAAACAACAAAGTTATTTAATATTTCACATATTAAGAAAAGGGTGGCTTGAGGGTTGGTTAATTCGGCAGCATCAAATGCTCAAGGACCCTACTTTTTGCTCTGCTCTCCCTAGGCTGTTTTCCCTCATGGCTCTAAGATAGCTGCCACAGCTCCAGGCATCACATCCTCATACAACTGTGTTCAGAAATAGGCCTGAACTTCTCTTCTTGAATCTTCCCTCCCCCATAGGGGATGGTATTTTCCAGGAGCACCTGGAAAATTTCCAGTTGACTTCCCCTTACTTGTCACTGACCAGAAATGAAGGAACATGTCCTCACCTCAATCAATGACATTATGGTCTTACCCACCTTTTTTGAACTTACTGATGCCCAGAGTCTGAAGAGAACTGGGGTCTGTTAGCAAAGAAGGAGGAGGAGGAGGAGATGACTACTGGGGACACACGTGTCATGTATGAGAGGTCAGGCAGGCACCCTCCTCCCTCACTGTCTGTTCTAAAAGACACAGTCCCCCAGAGTGCCTGCTACGGGGGGCCCTAGGCCCCCTGTTCTGTGCCATGTGAGTTCCCCACACCTGACTGGACCAGGGGTGGGCATCTGACCCACGGCAGATAGGCCTGCTGGGGCCTGGCATGGACAGGGGAGCTGGGCCAAGCAGAGTCTCTGTCTCAGGAAGCAGAACTGGCAGAGAATGAGGCCATCCCTTCAGTGTGGCTGCAAGTGTGGTCTGCAAGGAAAGAAGCCCCCACCCGCACGTGAACCAAGTCCATCGCTAAGCATACGTTTTTCCTTGCGGGGGTGGGTGGGGGAAGCTACTTAGCCCGGCTGGCTTCTTCTGAACACAGGCATGCGGTGGCTCTTCCCTGGTGGGTTTTTATAAGGATTGCAGGCGGAGGTGTGTCAGAGGCTTGTCTCAGTGCCCGGCACCTCCAAGTGCTCCTTTTTCCTGTTTCGGTTCCAACTTCCAGTGGGTGGAAAGAGTCACTGTCCTTCCACGGCATCCCCGGGAAGCCTGTTACAAGTGCATCTTCCTGGGCCCGAGTCAGCGGGTGGTTTTGAGAGACGGTGCACTTGAGAAGGACCACCAAAGACACTATACTGGGTCTGTCCTGATCTTGGCCACACAGAAAGCTCTGGCTTCCTATGGAGCTCGCTTGCGGGCCAGATGGCTCACGGTCCAAGGTGGACACGAAGACTGTCGGTCGGCCCAGAACAAACGTGTGGTGCCTCACTCCATGAAAGTTCTGGTGAGTTCCACTTCTGGTCGTGGGATCTGTGTCGCCAGAGTGTTTCTTGGCAGGTGGCCTCGGGAACGCTGATCCCACGGAAGACGTTTGGCACCAGATTCCTGGCAACTTGTTGCCTCTGGTGCTCCCATAAATGGAAGTCATCGTGCATCACTCTTGAGATGCTCAAAACCACGCTGTCTGTTCGGCCAAATCGCATACTCCCTCAGCTGCCCCCGTGCGAATGGGAAATGCAATCCGTAAGTGGCTGATGTTTCATATGGGGTCCTTTCCAGCCTTGTCTCAGGTGGGGGAGGCCTCAGGAATTCCCCACCATGGAAAGTGCTAGAGAAAGAATACAGACAGTTATGAAGGGGCACAGCTGTGCTGTCTGGGGGCACGCTGGCTCCCCGTGGCCTGCGGACCCGCATCCGGACCCACACGCCTCGTTCTCCCACCTGGCCTCGGTGTTGGACCCCGGAGTCCCCGTCATCGCCCCCCTGTTTTTACAGAAAGATCGGGTCGGTTGCTGCTGGCCTTTTGATCAGCAGCCTTTGCCTCTGAAAGTTAGTGACCTTAAAACGACTTAAATTCCTCCCTGGTCTCGCCTCGAAATGGACATATCCAAAAAATCTGTCAGGGGACACAGGCAAATCTCTCTGCGTATGCAAATGCTCCCACTGGTTTCTGGGCCCTAAAAACTGATCAGGACTGAGTGGAACACCCACTCAGTTACTCTTACATAAACGAAACCGTCACTCCAGACTGCGGCTCCCGTGGATTGAGATGGAGAGAAACACCAGCCACAGGGACACTTGCCTTGTTGGGAGACACTGCGTGGCAGTCTGGTCTCTGGAGGTCGGTCTCCCACTTGGCTCCATGCTCTTACCTGACTCTGGGCCCCTGGGGCGACTTGAGCGTGTCTCACCTGAAGTTGTATCCAGTGGAGAGCTGGCCCCTCAGAGCCGCCTTCCCCCACCACGGCCCCCAGCGTGTTTCTGCTCGTTCTATCGGAAGGACCCACTGCCGACAGTTCTTACCTGCTGGAGAGGGCAGGTGTGAATCCGAGGAGTACAGAGACTTCTCCACCTGGCCAAATCCTGGGCTTTGGGGCTGTCCTCGTCCCACGGATGCTCACTGCTCTACGGGTCGGCCTCCCATCCCCCCAGCCTGTAGGACAGTGGCTGTTCTCCTCCCAGTGCACTGGGTGTCAGTTGGTTTCTTTCCCTGTTGGGGCTCACGGCAGATGCCAGGCTGAGTCCCCGGGAAGCAGATTCTGAGACAGGGTCCGGCACGGAGAATGTGTGCTGGGATCGGTGACCATGGAAGGGAGCGGACAGACTTGGGAGTCAGAAGGAGAAGTTGAGCTGGGACGCAGACCTGGCGACAACTACCACTGACCTCCCCGGGGAGCCCTGCGGCTACAGTGGACCTTTCGACTTGTCTCGATGTCCATATAGCTAAGCCCTTCAACTGGTGCTTGGACCAGATCCTGGACGGGCCGCCCCGGCGAGAGCCGCACCTCGGGCGAGGCAGCTCTGGGCCCTGAGGCAGTACTGGGAGGGTCTGAGTGCTGGTAGCCCTTCATTGAGGGGGATCTGGGGCACGGCCCAGTGTCCAACCCCCATGGGCTGGTGCGGAGGGGAGCAGGGTGTTCTCGACGTTATTCTGCACGAAGACGGCCGGAGATTTGCCTTTGCCTTTCGGAATACAGCACACATCACTGACTCGCACTGAACTTACTGTTGGCGAGAACCTCCACGCCCCATCTGGGGCTCGTCCGCTGGGTTTTGGGGCCTCAGGGCCGGACTCCACGTTTGCCCGGTCATGTTTCTTCTTGTTAGATTTGGCTCCTTGCTCCAGGCTGGGGAGATCTAGCTGGATCCCTCGTCCCTGCCAAGACGCAGGCCCCCCTGTGCGCCAGCTCCTGGTCTTCTGCGCTTCCCATCAGCAGCCTGCTGCCTCCAGCACCATCGGTGGCCTGGCCCGCTCCAGGCAGTGTGGCCCCACGTGGAGAGACCACCGTTTGTCAAGCCCTGGGTGCTTTTCAAGTCCGTCTGGCAGGTGTAGCCGAGCGGCTCAGGACTGGGCTTGAATCTGGGGTGTGCATTGGCTTGCTCGTTGGGGGGCCTGGGACGTGTTCCGCATGCCCTCGCCCCAGGCCTCGTTTCCTGATCTGTGACAGTGGAATAGCAGCGGTCCTTCCTGGCCAGGCCTGAGTGAGGCAGAAGGGGAGGTCCGACTCCCAGGCGGGGCTGAAGTGAGGGGGGGTGGAGCAGGGTGGCTCCAGGCCGCCCCAAGAGCCTTGCAGGGGCCGGAACTGTCATCCCAGTGGTCTCACACGCAGGGTGGGGGCTGTCCCTCCAGCTTCCTGGTTTGCGGGTGGGATGGCTCCCAGAAGGACTTGGGCCACAAAGCACCTGCCGGGCGATATTATACCTACTCCCTAACCGTCTGCTGTCCTTGTGGGCAAGGTGGGTACAGCATGGAGCGTGGAACTGAAGACCGAGCTTCAGGGTCTAAAAGGACCACTTGCTCAGTGTGTGACCTTGTCTCCCCTGGAGGTTCAGGCTCCTTCTCTTCTCTGTAAAGTGCCAACCTGAGAATTGTTGGGAAGATTACGTGAGATCATGTATGTGCAAGTTTCCTGGGGCTGCGACAACTAAGTCCCACGCGAGGTCAGCTTAAATGACAGAAAAGAATTTCCTCACGGTGCTGGAGGCTGGAAGTGCAAGACGGAGGTGTTGACAAGGGTGGTTTCTCCCAAGACCCCTCTGCTTGGCTCGCGGATGGCCGCCTTCTCCCTGCATCTTCACGCCGTCTTCCCTCGTACATATTTGCATTCATATTTGCAAATTTCCTCTTTTTATAAGGACATCAGTCACACTGGATTACAACCCACCCTAATGACCTCATTTTAACTTAACGCGCTCTTTAAAGACTTTTTTTCCTAGATTTTATTTATTGATTTTAGAGAGAGAGCGAGAGAGAGCGAGAGCATGAGCTGGAGGAGGGGCAGAGAGAGAGAGAGAGAATCCCCAGCAGACTGCCTGCTGAGCGTGGAGCCTTACTTGGGGCTCAACCTCACGACCCCGAGATCACGACCTGAGCTGAAACTGAGAGTCCAGTGCTTCACTGACCAAGCCACCCAGGCGCCCTAAGACTTCATCTTCAAACACAGTCACATTTTGAGTTACTGGGGGTTAGGGTTTCAACATATGAATTTGGGGGTAGGGACACATCTCAGCCCGTAACAGTACATGGGACTGCTTTGCCAACCCCCAAACAGGTCTTGGGGTCCTGGGCCCGACTCTGCTGGCAGGAGAGCGTCTTTGCATGGCCAGAAGCCAGGTGGGATGTCTCTGAACCAGAGCTGTTCTTTCTCTGCTGGGAAGGGGCGAGGACCTGCCTGGATCTATCTGGAGACCAGCTAAGCCCCATGGGCTCTGCTTCCAGGGCGTGGTTTCAGAGTCATCCAGATTGCCCATCCACGTGGCCATTGCCTTCAGGCTGCAAACCTGGGTTCTCACAGAGCTCCTTGCACCGAGCCAGCCCGCAGAACCCCTGGAACTGGCCTCTGGGGGTTGGGCAGGGTATGGCCAAGTAGTTAGAATGATCAGGGCTGGGTGGAGGGGGGCCTGAAACTCAACACCCTTAACCTTGAGAGGGGTGGTCCCAGCCATGCGGGGCAGAGCTTGCTGGGGCTCAGGGCCTGGCACCCAGCAGAGCCCAGGAAACGGTTTTTGGTGAGTGAGTGTAAGTGGATGAGAGAAATCCTGCCGGGACATAGGGCTTGGGGTCAGATCGGTACAACGTTATGAGGCCTGCCCCGAGTCCACCGTCCTTGGGAGCCTATGGCTTTCTAGTATGATTAGGGCTAAGATTGAGGGATGCAGAGAACCCTGTGGAGCATGAGGCAGGAGTCCTTTCCTGGCCAGGGGGTCAAGGAGGGCTTCCGGTAGGGGACAGAGCCCGAATGAAGACCCGTAGGGTAACAGTTGGCCAAATGGAAGATGGTGGGACGGCATGCCAGGGAGGACAGTGTGACAATGTGAGTGGCAAGATGGAGTGTGGTAGGAGGTGGTACCAGGGAGGTGGGTGGGAGCTGTGGGGGATGGGGAAGGGAGGTGACAGGGACAAGACAGATTTGGGGTTTAGGGAGTGCCCTCTGGTGGCATGTAGAGGACACTGCAGGGAGACAGGGCTGGAGGCTGGGAGACCAGCAGGCACCAAGGCCGTCCAAGTGCAAGATCAAGATGGAGTGGGAGAGGGGTGGAAGAGGTGGACTTGTCTGGTGTGGGGACTAAGTGGCCATGGGGAGTGAGGGAGGGGAAGGTGGAGTCTGCGGCAATTTGCCGCTGGGGGTTCTGGGTCAAGGGACCAGGAGTTTAGGGATGCTGGTCGCCAAGATGGACCCAGTTGGGTCTAGAGAGTGATGCGCGCTCATTATCGGACAGATTGAAATGGTATGTCTTGAAGTGTCCCATGGGCTATGATGATGTGTGACCACCGTCCAGATAAGTAGGGCCTATATTTTGGGGTGAGGTGACTCAGCATGAAGGGGGAGCAGAGCATGGGACAGGGGAAAGGCGGCAGACTGGGTGATCCTCCCGGGAAGAGAGGACACCGTCAGAGCTTGGTTTGGGCTCAGAGCTTAGGGTCCTGGGGATGGCGGGAAAGTGTGAGTGAGATCAAGTCCCAAGGCAAAGTTCAGATAGGAGAACTGGGGGGCTTGGGGGTGGGTGCTTGGGGTGGGACCAGGGCTATGGGGAGGAGAAGCTGCCATATTGGCATCTCCCTGGGTTAGTTATATTCAGAGGTGGGCATGGGCCGGGGGTATCCTGAAGAACCTCCATTCCATTGTGCCATGATTTCCTGAAGCCACTTAGCACTTGTTGTCCCAAAGGACCCTAAATTAAGAATTCGGAGCTCGGCCAAGTCATGGAGCCAAACACTTAGCGTGGTGAAGGAGCGGCCTCTGGGTCTGATGGAGTAGGGCCAAGTCAGTGGCTCTACCCCATCAGGGAGTGGACCTCATCTCATAAGGAAAGGGACCTGGACGGGAGCCCGTCTGTCCCCAAGGCTGAGAGCAAGTTTCCCATCCTGGACCCTCCATGAGAAATCAGCTGTGGAGGGGGAGGGGAGGTATGGAAGAGACATTTGCTGCCCAAAGATAATGCCAGCCCCTTCCCATCCTGATGAAGGCTACTGAGGGCACCCTCACTGCCCGGCTGTTCGAGGACCAGCCCTGCCACTCCTGAATTCTATGTTCTTGGGCCAGTCCTTCCAGAAGGGTCTTAAAAGGGACATGTGCCTCCTGCCAAGCCAGTCTCTGGGTGGAGTTATTCTGTAGTCTATACAGCTCTGTATGTACCCACCATGGGCAGGGGTGGGGTTGGGTGGCACTGTGATGCCACCCACAAATGGGAGACACGTTCAGGACATGGGGACCCTAAGAGGGACCCCACACTGGAGCAGAGTGCCTGACACCAAGATTCTCTGGAACCGTGGTGCCTGGAGATGAACGGGGTTTTGAATTCCATCTGAGAAGGCCTGGATCCCTTTCCCCTTGTCTCTGCCTGCCTTCTTCGTTGTTTTTGGCCAGGTTTTGATTTTGGGAAGCCATTTATAGCCCATTAAAAGATCAAATGTCTGCAGATGATGAATCGAGGCATTTGAAAATGTTTTGCAATTCACAGCTCGTTTCCCTATAGAAAACCCTGACCTGGCGTGATTTGGAGACGGCTGGACAGTCTGTCCGTTCCAGACTGCCAGGGGCGGATGTCGGGATGGAGCATTGTCCTTGGGTTGGTTCATCCCCGAGAGAGTCGTGCTCAGTGCCTGAGATGGCACCGATGCTCCCTGGTACAGATAAATGAAGGGCCCAGACCGCCGCCATCTTGCACAATTTCCAGACCCATCTGGCAGAGGCAAGAGTGGAGGTTTGTACTGGGGAGGTGGGACCCTGCTGGTTGTCTGGGCTGGAAGGCTGGATGCCCTTCCTCGCTCAGCCTCAAGTCCGAGCTACGGGCAGTGAGGTTTAACTGCCCACTACTCCTCCCAGCTGCAAAATGGGAAGGTCAGTCCCTAGGCTTTTATGGACACTGTGGGGTTCCGGTAGCCAGCCCGTCAGTGATACCTTGGCTTAGGTGGTGAGGGCCGCGTGACTTATACACCACTAACCTGGATCTGCTCACGTAGCCCTCGCGATAACCTTGAAGGTAAGACTTTTTATTTCACTGGGGCTCAGAGAGGGGACATCACTTTACTCAAGTCACAGAGCAGGTTGGTGGCAGAGCCAGGTTTTAAACTAGGTCTCCCGGTGCCTTTGGGAGAGGGATGGACTTTCAATTACTTCAGTGCTCTCTTTAACTGTGCAGATGTTGGTAGTAGAGATTTGCCTAGAAAATTGTCCAGATTTTGAATAATCTTGATGCAAGATCACACATAACATGTATGTATAATTTTAAATCTCTTGGAACTCTTCTCTTGCATCTTTTGTTTCTCATTAAGAATTGTTATAAGTTCGATTTGATCTTTTAAAAATCTGTTTTGTTCATTCGCTTTGTATTTTTATTTATTGATTTATTTTGTTGATTCACTTTTTAAAGTAAATCTACGCCATGCATTTCTGCTCGAGTCTTTGTTGATTCTTTTCTTCTCCTTCCCCTTTCCAGGGTTTTCTAATTACTGTGTTTTCTGTTGCTACCTTCTTGCTTTTCTAGCACTTTGTTGGATTAATAAAATTTTCTTTATTTTTTTTCTTTCATAGTTTGTCAGTTTTGTGTCCTCTTTCTATCCTTGCTAGTATTTATCTTCAAATTGAAAGATATATTTAATTGTGTATTTTTCTGCTATACCTATACCTGTCGCAAAGCACCCATGTCCTTTCCTTAAACAAGACAAAACCCCCAGCAACTTTTGGTTCCTTCTGTCCCTCTTCTGGCTCTCTTCCATACTGAGATCACTTTGGATTTTAGAGCTAGGCTGTTATTAAATCGCATTACTCTTTCTTTGCTCATAACTGCTTCTCATATTTAATATATTTCTTCCGCATCCTTCATTTATTTTGCTGGAGTACACCCTGCAGTGATTCTTTCCAAAAGGTGACTGGTAAGCTTTCCGAGTTCCAAGTCCCAAAATGTCTTTATTTTGACTTTGCCTTTGAAGGAGAGCTTGCCTGGGTGTGGAATTCTGGGTGCTTGAAATTTCCCCTCGGAAATTCGAAACCATTGTGTTTCTTGATGAATATGGTGCTGCTGACGAGAACTCTAATTTCAGTTTATTGTAGGTAATCTGTGTTACTTTCCTTTCTACAGCATTTGGTATTTTTGTCTCCATCCTGAGGGCTCTGACATTTCAGCACGACATGTCTGTTTGTGGTCATCTGGCTTAGCACTCAGGGAGCTCTTTTGGATTAAGAAATCATGTCTTTCTCCAACTCTCTTTATTCTTTCTTCAAGTACGTACTTTCCTTGGCTCTCTCTGATCCCCGATTCCAGAGCTACTGATAGACATATGTCGGCATGTGGTCTGTCCTCTGGGTCTCTCACCTCCCCCTCCCCCCCCCCCATTTCCCACCTCCTTTTCCCCCTGTAGTGCATCCTTGGAAAGTTCATGGCTCGGATTTCCCGCTCATCCACTTACTCTCTAGCTGTGTCCATTCTGATTTTTCAGCCCATCTATTGCGCTTTTGGTTTTTACAGTCATATGTTTCATTTCCAAGAGCTCTCATTTTTTCCATTTCATAATATTTTTTTACAAGGGCACGATTCTCTTATCTCTTTGAGGATGCTAATTATGTTTTAAAAAGTTGTCTTCATCGGTTTGCTTTATTGTCTTTTCCTGAGGTGTGATTCATCGTCTCTTGAGTTGCTGCCTTTCTTTCATGGTGTTGGCCTTTTTTTTTCTTGAATGCTTTGAAAATTCTTGGTATTTGGGGATTTCCACTGGCTCGTCTCTGCTTTATTATTTATTGCTGCTTTGCCTCTCGGAGAGTTGGTAGTATAGGTGAAGGGTAGAGAAGGAGTGTGCAAGAATTCGGTTATATAGGGGCACCTGGGTGCCTCAGTCGCTTCAGCTTCCGACTCTTGGTTTTGGCTCAGGTCGTGATCTCAGGGTCCTGGGATTGAGCCCTGTGTCAGGCTCCATGCTCAGCGGGGAGTCTGCTTCTCTGCTTGGCTGTCCCTCTCCCTCTGCCCCTCCCCCTGCTCTCTCTCTGTCTCTCAAATATCTTTTTAAAAAATTGAGTTGTATAAACTTGAGAGGATCTCAGCTTCTCCTGGGGGTCATCAGCTTTTGAGGCGCCCTCTCCAACCACACCTGCCACAAGGCACGTGAATCTAATGTCTGATTCTTGACACCAGCAGGGGTAGGGATCCGGCCCCTACCTGACTGACTCCTTGTACTATGGTCCTCTGACAGTCACCTCTGGGTCCCTCCCCTATCCCATTAGCCACACCAGCTGCTCCCGAGTTGCGCCCCCATTTACCGCCAGTCTGGAATCTTCCCTGCGTGTTTCGGGTTGGGCTTTCCTCTTTCTAGCTTAGTGCCACCCACTCTCGGTCTCTCAAGCGTTCCTCAGAATTTCTGGCCCACCGCTCCTTGTTTTCCAGTGCTGTTAGGGACTGCTTTTTATCTTTCTTTATTTACATTTTCTACTTTATTGAGTTATGAGTGGCAAATTAAAAAAGTGTATATTTACGTTGTATGATATGCTTTTTCCCCCCAAAGGTATACAACGCGATGACTCACTATCTATGTACATTGTGAAATGATTACTACAGATTGTCAACACATTCACCACCTCAGATACTTAGCACTGTTTGTTTGTTTTGTGGTGAGAACACTCAAGATCTACACTCTTAGCAAATTTCAAGCATGCAATATGGAATTATTATCGTCCTCACCACGTGATTATATATACACTATACCGATAATATAATAATATACATACGTACAGATCTAATCTGTATATTAGATCCCCAGAACTTGTTCATCTTATAACTGGACATTTGTATTCTTTGACCAGCCTCTCCCCGTCCCTCACACTCCCCAGCCCCTGGCAATCCCTGTTCTACTCTCTGGTTCTATGAGTTGGATGGTTTCAGATTCCACGTACAAATGAGATCACATATGGTATTTGTCTTTCTGTGTCTGGCTTATTTACTTAGCGTAATGTCCCCCAGGCTCATCCACGTTGTTGCAAATGGTAGGATTTCCATCTTTTTTTTATGGCTGAATAATATTCCATTGTGTGTGCGTGTGTGCGTGTGTGTGTGTGTGTGTGTGTGTGTATTTTCTACGTTTTCTTCGTCCATTCATTCATGGATGGACACTTTAGTTGTTTCCATCTTGGCTGTTGTGAATAATTTTGCAATGAACATGGGCGTGCAGATATCTCTTCTAGATACTGATATTATTTCCTTTGGATATATACCCAGAAGTGAGATTCCTGGGTCATATGGTAGCTCCATTTTTAATTTCTTCAAGAACCTACCGTAATGGCTGTACCAACATCCATTACCACCAACAGTGTACCAGAGTTCCTTTTTCTCCACACCTTTGCCAACGTTTGTCGTCTCATGTCCTTTTGATAATGGCCGTCCTAACGAACGCGAGGCGAACTCTCATTTTGATTTTCATTTTCCTGGTGGTCAGTGATGTCGAGCACCTCCTCATATACTTTTGGCCATCTGTATGTCTTCTTTAGAAAAATGCCCATTCAGGTCCTTTGGCCATTTTAAAATCAGATGATTTGTTTTTTGGCTATTGAGTTTTATGAGTTCCTTGTATGTTTCAGATATTAACCCCTTATAAGATGCCTGGTTTACAAAAATCCTAAAGCTCCCGCAAGGGCATTTTTGTCCATGGATGGCTGCCAAATTATCATTACTGAAGGGAGATATGAGTGGGGGACCTCCTGTCCCACCATCTTGCTGATGTCGCAACAAGGACTTATTTTTAGATTTAAATTTCTAGGATGGGGGGATGGGAGGGGAAGGTGGGAGTGTGGGCTTGTCTGCCATTGGATCCAATCACAATATTGTTTGCATATATCCCCCCCGCCACGTCCCAGCTCAGACTTCTGCACCTCTCACACTGCACCAGAGGAATTTTTCTAAACTCAGAACCATCTAGGCATTCCTCTGGTCAGAGTCCTTCAGGGGCTCCCCACTGACTTCATAATAAGACCCACATCTAGCCTGCCAGGTACCTTGTCGCTGCCTTCCTCCTGGCTCCTCCCCTTCCACCTGGCTCCTCCCCTTCTTCCTGGCTCCTCCCCTTCAGCCTGGCTCCTCCCCTTCCTCCAGCCTTTGGGCCACGTGTGATTGCACTTGCTGTGGGCTGACTCTTACCTTTCGGTACCCAGTTGGTGGGTCTTTCTCGGGACCTGGGGTCGGTGCCCCACTCTGTTCCCATAGCTCCCCGTGTGCATCCTTTGATTGTGCCTATGGCCCCGTGTTCCTGTGGGTTGTAATCATGTCCTTCTTAGTCTTCCTCACCAGAGTGGGATTTCCCGGTGGGCAGAGGTTTATTCCCAGTGTTTGGTGACTGAAACAATGGATGCCAGGGCCTGGTGGCCACGGGGTGCAGGTACTTTACCTTCACCTTAGTCCTGGACTGAGAGTCTCAGTGGACCCCTTACCCAGGAGAACGAGCACCCCCCCCCCCCAGCAGGCTTATGGAGGGACCCCTCCTTGGCCAGCACGGCCTTTTGACCCACAGTCAGCACCTCAGGAATAGAAGGGCTGACATGACTGTTGCTTTCCCCACAGGCACTGGTGCCATCACACGGTGACGCGGACGGTGTCCTGCCAGGTGCAGAACGGCTCAGAGACAGTGGTCCAGCGTGTGTACCAGAGCTGCCGGTGGCCCGGGCCCTGTGCCAACCTCGTGAGGTAAAGGCTGTGGGGCGGGCCAGCTCTGCCCTTCCTTTCTGTTCCCTTGGGTGAATCCAACCCCAGCACAAGCTGCCGGGGAGGGGGGTTGACGGTCGGAAACAAGAGCTAAGTGTGCCTTTATGGAGCACCTTTTGTGTACAGAACATGGGGATTATGTGCGGGCAAGATGAAAGGGACATGCTTCCCACCCTGAAGGAACTTCACAATCCGGTGAGCATTTGATGAGCAGAAGAGCACCATAGAACGGAAGCGGGGTGAGGAAGGGCCAGGTGAGGCCGCTCTCTGCCCTGCCCCTCACAGCCCCGCCCCTCACAGCCCCGCCCCTCACAGCCCCTCTCGGCCCCGCCCCTCTCGACCCCGCCCGTCAAACTACGCCCACCGCCCCGCCCCCTCAAGCCCCACCTCTCACCAGCCCCAACCCACAGCCCTCAGGCCCCTCCTCAGCATTCACAGGGAGAGATCTGAATTCTTGGCCCAGCGTTCAGGGTCTCTGAGACCCCACGTCCCCTGCCACCTAGTCCTCTATCCCTCTAGTCCCTGCTCCAGCTCCAGCCTCCTTTACCCCCTCTCCTCCACACCTGTGCAGCCCTGGGTTTCTGCCTCAAAGACCCTTCTCTCTCTCTGCCTGGGACCACCCCTCTCAAATTCCAAATCCCTTCCCAAATGAACAAACAAAAACCAGAAACAGACTCATAAATAGAAGAAACTAGTGGTTGGCAGAGGGGAGTGGGGGACAGGCGAAATAGGTGACGGGGAGTAAGGGGTGCAAACTTCCCGCCACACAACAAATAAGTCACGGGGTGAAAAGTACAGCAGAGACAGTATGGCCAATAATATTGTAATAACTTTGTATGGTGGCAGATGGTGACTACACTTATCAGAGGGAGCACTTTGTCACGTATGTAATTGTCAAATCACTCTGCTGTAACACCGGAAACGGATATTATATGTCAGCTATACTTCGATTAAAACAAAAAAAAACTTGCACAACAACATCCATTCATGTTTGACCGAATATCTGGGTATTCTGGCCTAGCCAAGTTGACACAGAAATTAACCATCACAGGGTCATCATAAATTGGCTATGTTTTCGTCGCTAAGGGTGGAGAGTGAGCCCCAGAGTCCAGGCCCGTGCTGGCACAGTGCTGCCCCCTACAGGGCTCAGCGTGCAGCCAGCGGCCAGAATCCGCTTGGGACCGGTGAATGGGGCAGAGATTCTGGTCCTGGGCCACGGGCTGCCCAGCCAGTCAGGGGGAGGAGTGGCTGGCAGAGTTGGTGTCTGGTGAGGCCCACATGGCAGAGGGTAGGGGCAGCTCTGTGGGGGGTCTCTTTCATGAAGGCACCAATCCCATCTGTGAGGGCTCCACCCTTCCGCTCGTGACTTAAGCACCTCCCAGAGGCCCGCCTCCTAATGCCCTCCTTTCAACATATGAATGGGGGGGGATAAAAACATTGAGTCCATAGCAATCTCTAAGGTTGATATCTCTTATAACCATAGTACAATTCTCTAAGCCAGGAAATTAATAATAATATAATACTATAAACTAAGTGTAGACCTTATTCACATTTTGCTGACTGTCCCATAATACCCTCTTTCTATCCACCCCCCCCACCATTTTGCATTTAAATTGTCATGTCTCTGTGGTCTCCCCCCATCTGGGGCAGTTTCTCAGTCTTTGTCTTTCACAACCTTGATGCTTTTAAGTGAACCGGCCAGTTCTTTTGTAGGTGTTCCTCTGTCTGGGTTGGTCTGATGTTTCCTCGGTTTGCCTGAGATAGTGCGTTTTTGGCAGGGGGACTGTCACAGTGACGCTGTGTCCTTCTCGGGGCATCCTGTTGAGGGGTACATCACATCGATGCATCCCCTTCCTGCTGATGTTGTGGTCGGTCACTTGGTTGAGGCAGCGGCTGACAGATTGGCTCACTGCCAAGGAGTTAGACTTCCCTTTGTCATTGACAAGTATCTTGCGGAGACGAATTCTGAGTCTATGCAAATATCCTATTTCTCATCCTCTTTCCAGCCCCTAATGTTAGTGTTCGTGGATGATTCTGCTTACAATAATTATTATTGTGATGCTTGTCGAATGGTGATTTTCTATTTTCATAATTTTAAGAAATTTTCATAATTATAAAAGATTTATATATTTATTTTAGAGAGAGAGAGAGAGAGCAGGAGTGGGAGGGACAGAGGGAGAGGGAGAGAACCTCAAGCGGACTCCGTACTGAGCATGGAGCCTGACTCGAGGCTCGATCTCCTGACCCTGAGATCATGACCTGAGCTGAAACCAAGAGTCTGACGTTTAACCGACTGCACCACCCATGCGCCCCTAGTTTTCATGTTTCAATAGTAGAGGTTCTCAACTGGGGGCCATGCTGTACACAGTGTGTTTATAATTACTCCTTCAGTAAGGGGAATGGCTAAGTACATGGGTATGTCCATTTTACATTTTAAGAGAAAAGTCTTGCTTTTAACTGCTGTGCTGGAAAGATGGCCAGTGGATCCATAAATGAAGAAAAATATGCTGCCCCTGCTTTCTTTTCAGCAGAAGTCACAGAGACTCCCCCCTCTTCCTTCCCCTGCATCCCAGGAGCTGAATTCCCAGGCCTTCCTGCCTCTCTCATCAGCAGGAAGCCTCCCATGACCAGGTCGCCACGTGCTGATCCTAGGACCATCTTTTTCTTCTTCTTTTTTTTTTAATTATGATATGTTAGTCACCATGCAGTACATCACTAGTTCTTCTTTTTTTTTTCCCAAAGATTTTATTTATTTATTTGACACAGAGAGAGAGACAGCCAGCGAGAGAGGGAACACAGGCAGGGGGAGTGGGAGAGGAAGAAGCAGGCTCCTAGCGGAGCAGGGAGCCTGATGCAGGACTCGATCCCAGGACTCCGGGATCACGCCCTGAGCCGAAGGCAGACGCTTAACGACTGCGCCACCCAGACACCCCTACATCATTAGTTTTTGATGTAGTGTTCCATGATTGCATTGTTTGCATATAACACCCAGTGCTCCACGCAATACGTGCCCTCCTTGATACCCATCACCGGGCTAGCCCACCCCCACCCCCCTCCCCTCTTCAGAGAGGGTTTCAACCCTCAGTTTGTTTCCCAGAGTCCGTAGTCTCTTGTGGTTCATTCCCCCCTCTGTTTACCTCCCCTTCCTTCTCCTACCGATCTCCTGCTATTCCTTATGTTCCACAAATGAGTGAAACCATATGATAATTGTCTTTCTCTGCTTGACTTATTTCACTTAGCATGATCTCCTCCAGTCCCGTCCATGTTGCTGCAAATGTTGGGTAATCGTTCTTTCTGATGGCTGAGTAATATTCCATTCAAAAATGAACCACATTGTCTTTATCCCTTCGTCTGTTGAAGGGCATCTCGGCTCCTTCCACAGTTTAGCTAATGGAGCGTCTTCTGAGAGAAAGGTCTGGTCAGTAGAGGAGTGGCTGCTCTGCTCTTCAAACAGGGCAGCTGGCCGCTGAATGCAGGCCACTGAGAAGCAAGGCCACATCTGCCTCAGTTCAAAAGCCGCCATCTTGCTTTTTGCATGGGGAGCCAAAGTTGGAAACAGCTCTTTTCAAGAGACGGTATTTGACATCAACAAACTAATACTTGTTTCAGAGTTGAGGAACAAGCACGGAGAGTTGTGTTTCTCTTCTTTTTCCTACAGATTTTAGTCCAGTTGGACTTTAGCCACAATCCCATGTGTTGGGCACACCCCCAGTCGGCTACCAGGGTGGAAGCAAAAGGTGCGCGCGCGCACACACACACACACACACACACACACACACACCTCATTATATGGCATTTGGGTTTAGAAAATGAACCGTCAGGGTTCCTTTAACTAAAAGACCTTGGAAGAAGGGCTGGCTTTCTTAATGTCAAAGTTATAAGTTGAGCCTTTTAGAGTTTAAATACATAAAGCACCTTTAAGAAAAGCCAGACAAGCTAACTACTGAATCACTGACCTCAACCAAACGAATTTCAGACGATCACTGCTTTTGACAACTGCCCTTTGCTTTGGGCCTGAAGCCATGATGTGAACACTGTTTCAGAAGCAGCAGGGTCTCATCCACAGTGCGGGTGTTACAGGCCTTCAGACTTCTTTCCCTCTCCTTGGCATGAGGAGCTCAGAACAGAATGTTCGGTCAAGGCAGGCACGCATTTGTCGTGAGCCTTCCCTTTGTTGAGTAAGATTTAATGCTCATTCTTGAGAGGAATTCCATATTTCTGGTCTCAATTATCATTGCCACTTAAGTGACTGTTATTTGTTAAGGAATGAGGGTTTAATGTACTTTTCTCTCTCTCCAGTAACTCCTATCTGAATTAGGGTTGGGGTGCATCCCCTCTGTCTATGGCTGGTCAGGGAGAGGAAGGACAGTGGGGTTTGGCACTGTCCCCAGGTCCCTGGCGACGTGGGGCACTGTGCGCACGCTCGTCCCGGGGCCCGCTTTTGCTGGCTTCACATATAAGCGGCATTGTATTTGGAGTGGCTGCTCGCTGGTCTCCCCACTTCCCCCGGTCCCCTCCAGTTCCTTTGTCAGATCACGGCACTGCCCTGCTCCAGGCCTTCCAGGAGGTTCCGTCTCTCTCTTCTGTCTCTACCCCTCTCCACAGCCGATCAAAGTCCGGACATGGACCTTGTTCCCCTCCCGACCCCACAGCCCTCCACGAGCTGCCCTGGTCTTGGGGCTCTGGCCACATGGACCTTGCTGGCCTGGAGACTCCGTCCTTCCTCGGAGCCTTCACGTTTGCTGGTCCTTCTGCCTGGCCTGGTTTCATCCCTGCATCTCCTGACCTGATTCAGTGCCTTTCCTCCCCGACACCCTGTCACTTTCCAGCCCCTTGTCCTGCTTCATCTTAGCACTGGTCCCTGTGTGCAACACCTTGTCTCTTCTGAGGTCAGCCTGCTCGTGGGCTGCCCTGCCCGCCAACCTGGGGGCCGTAGGAGGGCAGGAATTATCTCGCTCCCTCCTGTGCCCCACCCCCCACCCCGCGCCTCGAGTTCAGGAGCTCAAGAGATACTGTTGAACTGATGGTTCCGTATCAGGAGGATGAAACGAGGCCCAAGAGGTCAAAACACTTTGAATTCACGCACAGGGTGAACTGTGAATACTGCACTTCATTGTGAAAGAAAGTCTCTGTCTTATAAACTGATCCACACACTTGCCACTGGGAGACTGAAGCTCAGAGAGCAAAGTGACTTGCCCAAGGTCAAAAGGATAGTCAGGGAGGGAGGCCTCCGGTCCTCTGTGAGAACCCAGATCAGGCCCTGACTCGGGGAGCTGATGACCCAGTGGTGGTGGCAGGGGTATTAGTCAAACCACGACAGAAACAGGCACACAGTCACATGTCATCACTGCTGTGCGGGAGCAAGGTGCCCTGAGACTGGCACTGGAGATGCGGTGGGGACCCCCGACCTGTGGGCTTCCCTGAGCCAAAAATATTCTCAAGATCTCGGGCACCTTTGATTTCACCCTTCACCAGCTGCTGTGTGCCTGCCCTGTTGTTCTTCAGGGTCACAGAAGGGCGGTTGCAGCTCCGGGCATCAGCAACAGTGTCCCATATAAACAAGAAAGGGGATGTGACATCATGTTCTCCTATCAGAGGACACTGTGTTTTCCAGAGTCCCCCTGCAGATTCCCCTCATGTCTCACTGGTCCGGATTTGTCCTCTGAGCCTGGGTGTCCCTGAGTCTACGTGAGAGCGATAGAAGACTTCCCCGGGAGGCTGTTGGAGGATGATGTGGGGCTGGCTTGTAAGAAGTGCTCTGGGAATGGAGGCTGAGGCTGGGCCATGGCTGAGTTATGAAGCAAATCGTGGGCATAGTGCCCTACCCACCCCTCCAACCCTCACCCCCATCTCCAAGGCAGCCCCTAATGGGGGCTGCAGGCCTCGGCATGCTCTGAACTTGCATTTTTCCGCTCCAAGGTTAGGTGGCAGCTGAGCTCCCATAGCTGCCTTATGTCTTGTGTTGCTTACAGTCCTGGCTGCCCGCTGTGTCTTGCCACATTTCAATCTCCGCATTTACATAGAAGCTTCCAGGTTTCCGTATCTTTTTGCCTTTGCCGCCTGTGGAGCTGTGGGAGATATAGCAGGACCGGGCATGACCAGGAGCCTGCCTGCCCCCACCCCCTGGACCACAGAGCAGAGGTCCTGGGACATATGGCCTTCTACCCAGGCAAGAGGAACCCCTTTGTCCTGGCCCTTCCTCCAGCCATGCTCCCCCTCGCAGGGCAAGGAGTCCGTGTCCTTCTGGAGCCTAACCCCCTCTTCTGGACCATTCTCTGGGTACCTGGCTAAATAGCCCTGAGGGCTTCTGGGTCTGCCCTGGCCTCACCCCCAAATCTGGGGGACTGTGGGCAGTGGGCACACCCTGAACCCCATGGCGGGCAAGGGTAGCTGTTCTTGGGACTGGCTGGCCTGGCTGGAGCTGGGTGGTGTGGGCTGCATGTGTACACAGTGTGTATGGGGAACCAGGGGTAGGAAGAGAAGGGGTGGAAGTTGGGGTCTCGCTCGTTTCGTTTATAAAAATGATATCAGGGTCCGCCTCATGGGATTACTTCGGGCATTTGGTGCCCATGCTAAGGCGTGTCTAGGCCAGTGTCCGGCCAGGATAAACCCCAGCACCTTAGTACGGCTCTGAGAAGAGACACAGATGTCAGGTGAATGAAGAGTGGCTGGTGAGAGAGTGCAGGGGTGTTTGCTGCCCGAGGGCAGGGGGCGCCTGCACTGGCATCCTTCTACTGCCCGCCGGGTCTGGGGAGAAGGGGTTCCTGTATTTCCACGTGCTTAGATTTGTGGATCGGCATGGCCATAATCCTTGGCGGGTCCTCACTTGGCAGAAGGCTCTGAAGTCAGCACATTATCTCATTACATCCTGATGACATTCTTATGACAAAAGTGTGCAGGTGGGGGAAGGGAGAGCGTGGTTGTGAAACCTTTGAGGCTCTGTTCAGAACGCACTCGGGGACTGGCATGGGCCCCCACCCTCTCCCCCCCGAGCCCCACGTAGACCTCTTTCTTACATTTGTTCGTTCCCTCAATCCTTTCTGCAAATACTCACGGAGGGCCCTACTATGTGCCCGAGGGGAATATGATGGAGAGTAAGACGGAGTTTATATGAAAATGAGAAAAAATATCGCCTCATAATGAGTGTAGGAAATTAAGGTAGGGGTGATGGGACTGGGCATGAATTGGGGCTACTTTGGAGCAGGCATGAGTGTGACCCTGAAAGGATGATGTTGATGCTGAGCAGAGAGTGAGGAGAAAGAGCCGCCATGTGATGATCGGGTAAGGGTAGTTGGTGCAAAGGCCCTGAGGCAGGGAGGTGCTAGATGAAGGAACAGAGAGGAAGTCAGTGTCCAGAAGTTTCGCAGGTGAGGAGGGGAGTATAGGCAGAGACTGATCTCTGTGGGCTTAAGTCGGGATTTTATGTCAGTGTAGTGGGAAGCCATTGGGTGTTTTAAGTAGAGATGACAAATGATCTGGTTTAGGTTTCTTTTGGATTAACGTTTTATTTTGAGAGCATTGTCCATTCACACACAGTTGTAAGAAATAATACAGAGAGATTCCATGTGTCCTCTCTTTTTGGATCCCATGTACTGTCCACGCTGTTCCTCCCCATGGTGCCATCTCGCCAAACCATACGATATGTCACAACCAGAGTATCGAGATATCGACATTGATCCAGTCCATGTACAGAATATTTTCTGTACCACGGGACCCCATATATTGCCCTTCTGAAGCCACACCCACTTTCCTCCTGCCCCAAGCCCCCCCAAACCGCTGTTAACCACTAATCTGTTCTCCCCTTTTAAAGTGTTGTTATTTCGAGAATGGAATCACGCAGTAGGTGACCTTACAGGAGCGGATCCTTTCCCTCATCGTGATTTCCTGGAGAGTCATCCCGGCTGTTGGGTGTATGAGCGACTCGCTCCTTTCTACGGCTGAGTAGTATTCCACGGTGCGGACGGCCCACAGTTAGTTTAACCAGCGGGCTGTTGAAAGACATCTCAGTTGTTTCCAGTTCGGGGCTATAAATTCGGAATAAAACTGTCGTCATCATTCAGGTACCTTCAGATTTTTGCACGAATACAGGATTTCATTTCTCTGGGTAAATGCCCACGAGTGCAATTGAAGATTTTCTCCTGTGTTTTTTTCCTAAAAGTTTTATAGTTTTGTGTTTGACATTGAAGTCCATGATCCATTTTTTGTTTAAAGATTTTATTCATTTATTTGTCCGAGAGAGAGAGAGAGAGAGAGAGTGGCAGGCAGAGGGAGAAGCAGGCTCTCCGCTGAGCAAGGAGCCGGATGCGGGGCTTGATTCCAGGACCCTGGGATCATGACCTGAGCCGAAGGGAGACCCTTAACTGACTGAGCCACCCAGGCGTCCCAACCATGATTCATTTTGAGTTAATTTTTGTGCAAGGAGTGATATTTAAGGCAAGAGTTTTTTGTTTTTTTTTTTTTTCTTGGTCTGTGGATAGCTGATCGGTCCAGCAACTTTGCTGAAAAGGCCATCCTTCCTTTCTTGAATTGGTTTTGCATGTTTGTCAAAAACTATTTGGGCATATTTGTGTTAGTCTAAGTTCTCTGTCCTGTTCCATTGGTACGTGTGTCCACGGTTCTGCCAACACCACTAGGCTTTGTTTGCTGAGTTATACCGAAAGTCTTGAAATCGGATAGACTGATTTTTCCCCCACTTTATTCTTCCTCTTTAAAATGCTTTTACCTACTTTCGTTCTTCTGTCTTCATATAAATTTTAGGATAATCCCATCAACAGCCACCAAAAATCTTGATGAGAGTTTTGCAGGAATTACATTAAACCTCCAAATCCATTTGGAGAGAACAGATATCTTTGGTCCATGGCATCTTCCAACCCGGGAATATCACGTTTCTCCATTTATTTGGATCTTTTCTGATTTATTTCATCTTTCCTTGATTTCTTACAGCTTTTAGCATACCTGCTCTGTTCTTTTTTTTCCCCTTTTGGAGTGATTGTAAGCAGTGCTTTTTGGTAAAATTGGTAAAATTGGCTTTTCAATTCTAACATCCTTGGGTTCATTACCAGTATATAGAAATGCAATAGATTTGTGTGTGTGTTTATCTCGTATCCTCTGACCTTGTTGAACTCATGTGTTAGTTCAGGGCATTTTTCTGTAAATTCCTTGACACTTTTTTTTTTTCAAGGACAATCATGTCATCTGTAAATAGAGATGATGTGTTTCCTCCTTTCTGATCTGTATGTGGTGATTTCCTTGCCTTTTCTCTGGCTAGAACTGCCAGCACTCAGTGAGTGAGAGGGGAGAGAGCGGAGAGAATGCTTTGTTCCCAGTCAAGCGGAAAAGCATTTCACCAGTAAGTGTAATGTCAAATGTCAGGAGATTTCACAGATGCTCCCGTAAGCCGAACAAGTTCCCTCTATAACTATTTTTCTGCGGGTTTTATCATGGGTGCTGGTATATAATTTTAAAAAAATATCATGCTGGGTTCTACTTGCTAGTATTTTGTTTCAGGATCTCTACGTCTATCTTCATCATGGCTATTGGTCTGTGGTTTTCTTGTTTTCTACGGTCTTTGTCGGACTTTAGTATCAAGGTCTCATAGAATGAGTTCGAATGTGCTCTCTCCTTTTGCATTTTTCTGGAAGAGATTGTATAGAATTGGTATTAATTCTTCTTAAACATTGGGTAAAATTCTCCAGTGAAAACATCTGGGGCTAGAGAGTTCTTTTGAAGGCCTTTTTTTTTTTTTTTTTAAAGATTTTATTTATTTGACAGAGATAGAGACAGCCAGCGAGAGAGGGAACACAAGCAGGGGGAGTGGGAGAGGAAGAAGCAGGCTCATAGCGGAGGAGCCTGATGTGGGGCTCGATCCCATAATGCCGGGATCACGCCCTAAGCTGAAGGCAGACGCTTAACCACTGTGCCACCCAGGTGCCCCTTGAAGGCGTTTTTAAGCTACAAATTCAATTTCCTTAATAGTTATGGAGCTATTCAAATGATCTATCTCAGATTGAGTGAGTTGGGGTGATTCATGTTTTTCGATGACTTGGTCCATTTCCTCTCAGCTGTTAAATTTATGAGGATAGTCCTACTACCTATTTCATTCCTGATATTGATAACTCGTGCCTTTTCTTCTTTTTCCTTTGTCAGTCTTGCTAGAGCTTTGTTGTTTCACTGGTCTTTTCATTGATTTTTCTCTCATGTTTTTCTGTTTTCATTGATTTCTGCTCTTACCTGCTCTGATCTCTACTCTGTCCTTCCTTCTGCTGGCTTTGAAGTATTTTTCTCTCCTTTTCGGAGGTTCCTGAGATGGGCTGGTTTAGGTTTTGAAAAGATCGCTGGCTGCCATGGGGACAGTGGGCACAGGCAGGCGCAAGGTGATGGTGGCTCACGCTAGGACACTCCCTGGGAAGTGGGGAGAAGTGGGTGAATTCAGGAGGTATCTGGAAACTGAGATGACAAGAGTCTGATCACGAAAGGGCAGGGGCCAATCACAGATAACCCTAAATGTTTGGCTGGCTGGCTGCATGCGTCCTTCATTAAGTTGGGGACTCCCCCCCCCCCCCCAGTGGTGTCAGCCCTCGGAGGTGGAAACCAGCAGCTCTGTTTTAGCCAAGTGAAGCTGGAGATGCCTGTGGGGGCATCCGTGGGAGGAGGGCTGCAAGTAAGAGGTCTAGTGAAAAGTCTGGAGTACCGGGAAGATTCCAGGGCTCGGGGCATATTGCATTTCATGGACTCTATGACGTCATTGTCAGGAAGAAGTACATTATCTTACAATCCCTAAGAATTAAACCAATTAAACGATCGCACACCATCAACTGTAATATGAACCCCAGTGTCGCCGATGTTTAACTGTAACAACGTGGGCAAGTTGGAACCCGGGAGAAGTGATGTGATTGAGGATCGGGAGGCTGCAGACCGTGTTCGAGGCTGTGGGACTGGAGGTGGCGTTGGGGATGACTAGATGGAGAAGGGGTGCTGGTCCCCAAATGGTCCAGGCACCCCGACCTCAGAGGCAGGGCTAAGGAGGAGGGGCTGCCTAAGGAGGTGAGAAAGAGCAGCCAGGGCGGGAGAAGAATCCGGGTGTCCCAGGAGGTGAGTTTCTGGGGGGATACCATGAGGGAGAGCTTGAGTCTCCCAAATGCTCTGGGAAACCTGGTAAGACCAGGGCTGAGTGCCCATTAGAGTTAGCAGTGCAGGGTGCTGGGACCCTGGCAAGTGTAGTTTTGGGGAGCGGTGGGGACGGAGGCCGAGACGGCAGGTGCATAGGAGGAAATGAGACGTGAGAAGTTTCGAGAAGTTCTTACTGAGAAGGGAGCAGGGGAAGCTGGAGGCAGCATGGGGTCAAGGGAGGGATTTTGTTTGTTTTGAAGACAGGAGGTATGGGAGCATATTTGTAAACTGTTTGTAGGCTGTCGGGAATGGTCCTGGAGGGAGGGAAGGGCAGACGGCCGCTGACAAGCCCAGAGCTGGGGAACCTGCAGCAGGAGGGGAAGGGGGACCTTGTCAGAGCTGCAACAGGGGGACAGGCCGAGAGCAGGGGCACCTGCCACCCATGTGGGTTCACCCATGTGATGCTGGGATGGTTTGATTTGGGGGCCGACTCTACCAACTCCTAAGGGCCTCGACGGCAGGCCCGCGATGTCCCCCTCCCCTTGTTCTCAGGGCTCACTATGAAGTCCTATACACCGAGGTGCTTGGCCATGTTCATTAAAGGACGCAGCCATCTCCTTGCTACATAGAAGCAAAGCTGTAATCCAGTGTGTCCTGGGTGGATTCTCCCATTCTGTGATTTTTTTCTGCATTGGATTTCTGTAGTGTGTGTGTGTGTGTGTGTGTGTGTGTATGAGGGGGGGATCGGTGGGGGAGGGCATGTTAGAGACTCACAGCAGTCGCGTCCCTGATATGAGACCTGGTCCTGGGTTTCCCTAGGGTAGTGACATTGGCGCAGAGAGATGGGGGATGAGGGGGTTTCCCTAGGGAAGGGGGGTGGGGGCGGCAATAGGCCGGGAGGGCCAGGTAGGGGGACCTTCTCCAGCCAGCGCCACAGTGAGGGGCTGGATGCTGAGACGTCTCTGTGAGAGGCCACAGGACCAGCTCCACACCCAGAGGAAGGCAGAGAGGACGAGCCGGGCCTCCCGGCTCTGTGCCTCGGTTTCCCTTTCTGGGGAATGAGGATATAACCGTCTGTCTTGCTTTGGGGTGGAAATCACACCCCTCGCTGTGCCTTGATCAATGCAGCAGGAAGGCCGGCATTATGGATGCTGCCCTCCTGCCCCCCTGAGCTTCCCCCGCACCCCGGGGCCACTGCGGGGGGTGGGGTGGGGGGTGGGCCAGGCACAGGGCCTGCCTGACAGATTGGGAAGACTGAGCCCCAGGGACTCGGGGGTTAAGTTTTCCTCGGCCTGGCTTCCCTGCCCTGGCTGTCCCCCTGGCCCCTCAGAGCTCTTTGATGGCATTAGAGCCAACCTTTTCCAGATGTGCTGAGCGGAGGGGTTTGCCGGAACTCTTCGGGGGCTTCATCTGCCTCCTTCATTCCCCCTCCGCCAGACGGCCCCCTGCCGGCTAGCCTCCCCCCTCTGGTTGGGTTGCCTGCTGCCTGCAAGACCCTGCGACGGCCTGAACTTAGTACTTTCTTAAAACACAGCCTTTCTTCCTTGCCCCTCCTCCGCAGCCAGCCTGTGTGGGTCAAGCAGCTCATGAAGCTGAACCCCGCAGCTGGGGGCTGGTCTGGGCTGCGTCCCCCTTCCCCGCCATGAGCCCCCCCCTGCACTGCGGTCCCAGCCTCTGGTCGGGGGCTGGGGTGGGGGGTGGGGATTCCGGGCGGAAGAACTGCCCGCTGGGCCCGCTGTCCCTTGCGTCTGGTACTTAGGGATGACTAGCTGGGATCTGGAGGAGGCCAGAGGCTGAAAACCCCCTCCTCCTGCCTCTGAACTGCAGGGGACAGCCCCTTCCCTCCCACTGGCCCGCTGCTATTAATCAAGAGATTAATAATCTACCGCCTCCCTTTCTGAACCCCCCACTCCCATTTCCTGTTGAGTCTCCAGCCTGTCTCGGTACCTCCCAGTCTGGTCCTCCTCGCGGTGGTCCCTGGTGTGGAAGTGGGGCCAGGGCAGGAGACTGCGGGCTGAAATGCCCAGTGAAGGAGGGGCACCGGTGCCCCCCCCCATGAGGTCTCCGGGCTGGAGATGCCCAGACCATAGCCCTGTGCTGGCGCCCACCGAGGGACCTCCTGATGCTTTGGAGACCTCCACCTTTGGAGTCCAAAGAGCCATGGCTTCCACTTACACACCTCCAGTGATGGGCACCTCATCCCTCCCTGGACCCTGTTTTTCAAATGCCCTCTCATGTGACCTAGTGCACCCAGGGCCACGTTTGGGGAAATATAGGACACATCTGCACCCTTTCTGGGGCAGTCATTGAGTGGCTGTAGGAGTTTGAGGGCCTCTGAGAGGACCTCGTGACTTCAGCCCTCTGTGCTTCCTGAGAGGGTCCCTGAGGACCAACTGCTCACAGTGGGGGCAGCTTCCGAACATTGTTGACCAGATAAGAACACACCAGCCCCACCAGGAGGCCTGGGTCGGTCAGACCTCTGCCACTTTATAGGCTGGAGCCTGACCCCATGCTCCTCCACAGCCTCAGTTTCCCCTTCTGTAAAATGAGGCCATTCATCCCAGCCCTGCCCCTCTTTCTTGGCCAGCAGCCGCCCGACTCCCTTCCCCACCTTCCATCTCTCCCTTCCCATCTGGGGACCCCACAGCCAGCCACAGGTGGGGTCTTTCTAGAAAGCCGATCTGACCACCACACTGCTCAGCCACAGTCCCTGGGTGGCCTCCCCTTGGCTGGGAGGCGTTGGTTTCCTAGTGGGTACAAGGCTGTCTGTTGAGGAGCAGGAAAACCACATCAAGTCTTCTGTTTATTTTTTAATCTCTAAAGTAAGAGCGAAATTAAGCTCTACTGATTTTTAATATATGCAAAGACAGTAAATAATACATGTATATATATACACGTGTAGATTAATACATGTATATTGCAGACTCGAACATATTTTGCTGATCAGAAGCGTGCTCTGAAGGCCTGGCGAGCGCCAGCCAGTGTGGTCTCCCCAAACCCAGGCCAGACTGCTTGCCTGCTTTGGGGCTCTCGTAACTGCCCTGCCTCTGCGTTGTCTGCTCCCCAAATGCACCAGATCTCACCCCAAAGCACCCCCTAGCTCTCCTGGTGCTGGCCGCCCCCTGACCATCTCAGCGCAGCCGAACTTCCTCAAGCGTCCCGAGACATAGGAAGCCTTTTCTGGCCCCTGGTCGTGGAAGTGGCCATGCCCTGCCTCCCCATCGCTGCCGGTCATCAGTGTCCAGGGATGTCCCCTAGCCCGACACCCTGAGCTCCTCCGGGGACCCACGGTGTCTTGCTTAGCATTGCATTTCCCCGCCTGGGACTCCATTTGCTACACCAGTCACCGATTGTTTCCTTCATTCCCCCAATTTTTATTGCGTGCACACATGATGTGCCGTACCCCGAGCTAGGCCTGGGGTGCAGCAGCAGCTTTAGTGGAGGGGACAGACGTCAGATCGATGACTGCACAGCTGGTGGTGGGTGTTTGGAAGATGAGCCAGGGTTCTATGACAGTATAAACCCAGGGCACGCAGCCTGCGGTGGGGGTGGGTGCGACTGAGGGTGGGCTGGTCAAGGCGGCCCTCTCGGAGGAGGCGACACTTCTGCCTTGGATATTTATTGAGTCACAACCCCCGGGAGAATCTATGTCCTTGAGTTTGCCAGGTGACAGGTGATGGTGAGGGAAGTCCCAGGATCCAACCGTCAGAGGAAGCAAATGCATAGAGGTCCGAAGTCCCTAGATTTGGGTCGTCTTGGGGGGGAAAACTACCCCAGAACTGGTGAGGTGGGAGACACCACTGGGAGACTCCAGATTGCGTTTGGAGAATTTCAAGGTAGGAAGGGATCTTTGAGTGTGGTGCACCTCAGTGCAGACTTTGTAGCGGGCTCAGAGACGGGGGGACTCACTCACGGCTCACAGATGGGCAGAGATGCGTTGGAATGAACTAGAAACACAGCAGCCAGAAAGCCCTGTGTTTATCTTGCCTGACTGCATGTTTGCTCCCCTCGGGCCAAGTCAGCCTGGGCTGTCCTTGCGGGGGGGCCACCCTGCACACACGCCCCAGTGTCTCGATCGCTGTGTCGGGATATTGGCTGGACCAGCAAAACCCAAGGGGCCTCCTCTGACCTCTTAGATGCAGCAGGGGTGGGAGGTGGGGGGCAGCTTGATGAAAGGATGGGCCCTGGGGGGTATGCAGTCAAGGGGGGAATGGGCTTGTCCACTTCCTGGTGGTGCAAGCCTATTGGGGGCTCCGCTGCTCACCAGCCACACAGCTCGGGCAAGGCCTCTGTCCTCATCCACAAGGTGGGATGGCGATACTCAGAGTATCAGGGGGCTGAGCCCCCCAGGGGTTCGGCAGATATAACGCCCTTACACTCCTCTTCCTTTCCTATGCCAGCTTTGGCACCTGTAAATCTAGGAACGCTGAGCTGGTCAGAGGCCTCAGGAGGGCTTCCTGGAGGAGAGGGCATTTGACGTGATGACTGGGCCTTGACTGGGTAACAGAGAGAGAGTGAGAAAGAGAGAGAGCAGCCCTTCAGTGATCTGGGATGTGGTACACTGGAGATTTGGAAGGCCAGTATGGCTGGAAAGCAGGAGTGAGGGGCTCAAGAGTCAAAGGGGAGGCTGGTGGACGCCAGGCCAGAGCCCCCAGGGCTTGTGGGCCACCACTGCACAGGGACACTGCAGCACCATAGAGTCGAGAGGAAGTCAGAATGGAGCATTCCACCTTGGGATGGCCTCAGAGGCCAGTCTTGTTTCTCTTCCTCCAATATCCCCTCGGAGTCATTCAAGCCTTGATGGTGGGGCTCACTCCCAGGTCTCTGTGGCCCCCACCCAGGACCTCATCCTTGGCCCTCCATGTTGATGCCAAGGAACAAGGCTCCTGCCACCACCTGGATGGTGGGGTAAGCCCCGTGCAGGGGTGCGGCCTCTGCTGGGGAGCCCGAGGCAAGCCGGGTCCCCTCCAGGAGCTCGGTGTCCCCCAGTGAGACTGAGCTCAAGGTCGTCAGAGGTTCGGCCAAGGCTGTAAACCTGGGGTTATGGCCATTTGTCTTCTCGTGGAGATGGCCTGGGGGCTGTGCTGATTTGAAAGGGATTGCTTCCTGGGGCGAGGGATGGGAGTGGGGTGGGAGGTCTCTCTTCCCCTTGGAAACCGTCTTGAAATGGCAGCAGGTGGTACAGTTGCCCCCTTACCTCACAGAGGCACTCGGGACTGCGCGTGCGTGCGTGTGTGTGTGTGTGTGTGTGTGTGTGTTTGTACTTCTGTTGATTGATTTTTTTATTTGATTTTTGACAAATGATGTCTGTCTAAGGTGCACAACGTGGTGTCTGGATATATATACACACTGTGAAATGATTACCCACAATCAAACCAACGAACATCTCCACCACCTCCCATAGTGACCGTTTGTGTGTGCGTGTGGTGAGGGCACTTGGGATCTCCTCTCTTAGCAGATTATTTTTTAAAGATTTTATTTATTTATTTGAGAGAGAGCAAGAGCGAAAGAGAGAGCACGAGTAGGTGGGAGGGGCACAGGGAGAGGGAGAAGCAGACTCCCCACTGAGCAGGGAGCCTGACTCGGGGCTCGATCCCAGGACCCCAGGATCACGACCTGAGCCGAAGGCAGATGCCTCACTGACTGAGCCACCCAGGCGCCCGGAGGGTAGATTTTTCTTGACTCAGCCTACCAATTCAGTGCTGGGCTCTTCTGGAAATCCTCACACGTTTTACCAGTTATGGCGGGTTCGCCCAGTCTGGGGGACACATACAAGTACCCATCACAGTACCCAACATTTATTGCATCTCCTACCTGGAAATTGTCTTAAGTACTTAATGTAAATCTCTCTTCCTCACCTTGAGCTGCTGTAAAAAAATGCCGCAGACTGGCGGCTTAAGCCATAAACATGGATTCAGTAGACAGCCCTTGAGTTTGGGCAGCCCAAGATCAAGGTTATGGAGCAGCTGGACCCCTGGCGCTGCTGCTCGGCGTGTGAATTGCTTTATCCAAATAGGTTTGGGGCATCTGTTTGCCGCAGCTATTAAAGCGAAACCTATATCCATCCTATGGGCCAGCAAGGCTGCTCCTGGGAATATACTCCAGAGGAATGAAGACGTATTCACAAACATCTTTCTCCATCCTAGTTCGAGACCAGAAGCAACCCAAATGGTCATTAACCAGAGAATGGACCATTTGGGCCATATTTGTATAAGGGAATATTATTTAGCAATAGAAAGGAACGAAATACCCCTGCACTTAGCAACACGGTTGAACCTCCGGCTAAGGCTGAGTGAAAGAAGGCGGGTGCAAGCCAGGGCATGCTGCGAGGTTCTGTGTATATGGGATTCTAGAAGCGGGGGGATAGAAATCAGAATGGATACGTCTGGGGGTAGGGTAGTTGTCTTGGAGGGGGCATGGGGGACTTTTGAGTTGGGAAGGTTGGTTTACACATAGGTAAAAGTTTATTAAGCTAAACGCTCGATTTATCTATTTTGCTGCATGTAAATTATGTTTTAATAAAAAAGAAAAAACCCCATTTTAATGTGAGGCGTGAACTCAGTGCTTCGCTTCATAGTACTTATCGTGGCCCGTGGTCGTCCGTTCACGTGTGGTTCTGTGGCAGAGTGGAGCTGTGCCCGTCTTCTTCATGCTTGTGTTCTCATTGTCTGACACACAGTAGGCCTGCTGAGTACATGGATGAGCATTGGGTTCAAACCAAGCTCTGTGCAAAGGTGCTGTGGGAGGGCCTGGGAGGGAGTCTGTGGACACTGGCCAGGAGCAGGGGTGCTTCACAGCTGAGGACAGGTCACCCTGAAGGCTCTTGGGAATTTTTCTCAGGCAGAGTAAAGGAGGAAGGGCAGGTAGGCAGAGGAGCTTGCATGTGCAAAGGCCCAGTGGCAGGAAGAGCAGGTTGTGCTGTGGTGGTAGGAGCCTTGGCTGCTGGTGGCAGGAGGAAGGGAGCACAGAAAGGTAATCAGGGCCTTCTTTACTGACTTAAAGAGCTTAGTCCTTAATCTTTGGGAGCCATGGAAGGTTTTGAGAGAGGGCAATCACAAAATTGGATCTGCATTTTAGAAAGATCACTGGGTTTGTAGACCGGACCTCAGAGGACAGGCTGGGAGTTCCTCATGAAATGTAGGAGGGGGAAGCCCAGCCTGGGCCAGGCTGCAAACACTGCCTGCTGCCCAGGGCACTCAGGGGAGACCTGAGGGGCCTGCCAGGCTGGTCCCTGGCCCGCAGGGCTGGTGAAGCAGCGCCACCTACTGGTGTGCCCTGCTCCTGGCCATCACAGGTCATCCGTTCCTTCTGGTCCCAGAGTGGGGCAGGTCAGCCCATGGCCCTCTGCATGAGGGGCAGAAAGGGACCTTCTCTGGGGGACGAGCTTTCCTTCTGGCACAGAGGCTGAGATCAGGATCTTGTGCAGATACAGGGAGGAAAATATTCCTTTGTGCTGAACAAACGCAAATTAGTGTTGGTAGGTTCTGCCAGTTCTGCCCGCATGTGGATCCTAGTCCTATTACCTACTGGCAGTGTGACCTTGAGAAAGTTGCTTAACTTCTCTGTGCCTCAGTTTTCTCATCTGTAAATTAGGATTAGTAATAGTATCCACCCGTTAGGATTGTTGTGAGTCGGCACATTGACAACACTCAGAGCGGTGCCTTGAGCAGGGCGGATACTCAAAGCTCTTATATTTATTATCTATCATCATCGTCATTCAAGGTATGGACGGGGGGATGCCTGGTGCATTTGCGTGGCTCAGAGGCTGGAGGGGGAGGGGCAGCCTTTGCCCCCGGGGGGCCGGAGAGCGGCTGTGTGAGCAGGACAAGGCTCGCACGCATGGCTAAGCAGTCAGACCCCCCTGACCACACTGGAGACGGTGGAAGGGCGTGGGCCAGGAGAAATGAAGTCAGATCTGCATTTTGCGAACCCAGCATCTGTGCACGCTTCCTGCTCTGGGCACCTCGCACACGCTCCCTCCCAGCGAGCCTCACGCCCCGCATCCTGGTCTCTGGTGTCCTCACAAGTCATGTGTGCAAGTCAGTATTGTGAGTTGAGACACAGCCCGAAGCCCACAGTCCGGGGCCCCATCTACCCTATGGTGCTGAGGTTATGGGAGGCGCCCGTCCGTAGTATTGGCTGCACTTGACCCTTTCCCTGCCTCGCACGCCTGCCCCAGGTGGGGGTTTCATAGCTTTTCTGCTCCCTCTCAGCTGGAGCGACATCTTATTCCAGGAATCAATGAAAAAACTGGCGTCTTTTATCTAAATTAAAGCTCCCCCCTCACCCCCCTGCCCCCGAGCTGGGCCTGCCTCTGGCTGGGAGATCTGCAGCAGGAAGGCGATGTGAGGGCGTAAGCAGGTGAATGAGTGCCTGTGAGTGTGGAGTGTGTGAAAGAGTGTGAGCACGTGTGCGTGTGTGAGCATGAAAGCCCGGGAGCCCGTGTGTGCGTGTGTGCTTATTATCGCCTCTTTATTATCTATCTGTGCTCCTTGGAGCCGGGCTCATCAACCCACCGGTGGCCCGCCAGGCCACTTGCCCTGGGGACTGGCGATGATGCCCCACTCCTCTGCCAGCCCCACCCCTCCGGCCTGCCTCAGAGCTTCCTGGGGGCAGTTCAGAGCCTAAAGATCGAGGTCCGCTGTCCTGGTCCCAGCGCGGACGTCTCTCCATGCAGACTCCTGACTTCTCACTCAAAGTTTCCTGCCCCTGGCTGCACACAGCCTCACCCCCCGCTTAGATCTCCAGGGGGAAGCTGGTTTGCCAGAATGTTCATGAAACATGAGCGAGAGGGCTTTTTTTTTTTTTAAAGAGAAATTAGTGTAACAGAATTGTTCACACTGAAAGCAGTACTCCTGAAATTTGAGACGTGACTCGTGTGTTTTCCTGTCAACGGGGCATCTTGAAACGTCACGCCTGCTGCTCCCAATTAATTCATAATTTTCCCATTCACCGATTAAGTTGCTTGGTGTCAGCAGATTTGGATTTTGTGAAGTCATGTAGCTTTGCTCTCAAGGGGGAGATGTGTGGACGTGATCAAGCAGCGAAGTTATAATGATGCACGCAAATCGAATCATAGAGCCAAGTGTATCCCCCTGGTGAGGTTGGGTCATATGTTTGTGTGTGCACGTGTGTGTAGTGAGGTGAGGTTAACATCCCACGTTATGTTCGTTTCAGGTGTATAGTTTTTGATTTGATATTTGCATGTATTGCAAACTGATCACCACAAGAAGTCTAGTTCATATCTGTCACCAGACACAGTTACAATAATTGTTTCTCTTGTGATGAGAACTTGCAGTTCTACTCTCCTAGCAATTTTGATACATGCCACTCGATGTTCTTAACTACAGTCCCTATGCTGCACGTTGCATCCCAGGACCTTTACATTGTATTTTATATCTGGAAGTTTCGGCCTTTTGATCCCCCTTCACCCATTATGCCCACCCCTGCCCCCCGACTCTGGCAACCATCGGTCTCTCTGTATCTATGACCTTGGTTGTTTCTTCCTTACGTTCCACATATAAGTGAGATCATCCAGTATTTGTCTTTCTCTGTCTGACTTATTTCACTCAGCATCATGACCTCGAGGTCCATCCATTGCTGTCACAAATGGCAAGATTTCCTTCTTTTTTATGGCTCCGTAATATTCCATCGTGTATCGCTACATCACATTTCCTTATCCGTTCCCCCATCGAGACACTGAGGTTGTTTCCATGTGTTGACTATTGTAAATAAGGCTATGATGAACATGGGGGTGCAGCTCTCTTTTCGAATTTGTGTTTTTGTTTTCTTTGGATCAACCCCCTGGAGTGGGATTCCTGGATCAAATGGGAGTTCTATTTTTCATTTTTTGAGGCCCTGCCCTACCATTTCCCACAGCGGCTGCACAGTTTATGCTCCCACCAACACTGCGTGAGGTCTCCCCTTTGTCCACATCGTCGCCCACACCTGTTGTGTCTTGTGTGTTGATGGTAGCCATTCTGACAGGTGTGAGGTGAGAGCTCACTGGGGTCTGGTCACATATCTTATGTCTCAGAGTTCGGTAAAATAGTATCAAGCTTTTTTACAAGAAAAATGTCAGAACTGAAGGAGTGTGAAATTTGGCCCTGGAATCCACAGCAGTTTGCAGGGGGCAAGGGTCCCGCGAGGGGACTGCAAGTTTTCATGGGTGTGCCTCTCTCATCCACGAGGCTCTGATTTTCCCGAGGAAGGGACTCAGTTCTATCAGTCTGTGACCACAGTACTGCATGTAGTTGGCGCTCAGTAAGTGTTCATTGGATGAATCAGCCAAAGGAAATGATTGGGACAAAGCGCTGGAGTCGAGGAACTTTTGGGTGGTTAGAAGTTGCACACGTCCTAACGATAGTTTTCTTGTCCTTCTTCATGGTCTTGGTCAATGTCTTCGCTCAGGTCGCAGTAGCAAAGTGTCAGACAGGGGGGTTTCAACAACAGAAATGTGTTTTCTCAGATGGCCACCTTCTCGCTGGTCCTCAGATGGCCTCTCCCCAGTTTGTTCATGGACTCAGAGATCTCTTTCTCTGTCCTTCTCCTCTTATAAGGCCACCAGCTCTGATGGATTAGGGCCCCACCCTTATGACTTCATTAAACCATAATTACCTCCCAAAGACCCTATATGCAAATATAGTCACATGATGGGGGCGGGGCTTCAACATATGGATTCTGGGGACGCAATTCAGTCCGTGGCAGACATTTTCCCACCCTCGGTGGCCATGCTTGGAGACTTGCCGGAAGGCAGAGCTGGGAGGGACTTCAGAATGCACTCGACACAGAGAGGGGTGGTCACTTGCCCAGGGCTACACAGCCAGTGGGCACAGAGCCGGGATGACCGGCTCCGCTACCCAGGCGGCTCCCAGAGCCCTGGGCTGGGTGCTGTCTGCAGAAGTGGGACCAGGGGCAGGTGGACGGGCGCTCACACTCTGCTGATGCTGCCCTCGTGTTAGTTACAGGACTCTGATCAGACCCACGTACAGAGTGTCCTACCGCACGGTGACGGCGCTGGAGTGGAGATGCTGTCCTGGCTTCACTGGGAGCAACTGTGAGGAGGGTGAGTCTGCCGGGGTGTGGGGGGCTGGGGCGCAGGGTGCTGGGGGACGGGGCACCGGCTGGGCTGGGCTGCGGAGTCTCTGGTGTTGCTGCCACCCTGCCATGGGCACCGAGGTAGGGACCCTGTGTGCATTGGTTGGGTGGAAGAGAATCATGAATCCTGGCCTGGGGGAGGGGATTCAGTCGACAGCCTCTTTCTTCCGCTCTGGATCGCACTCACCCGGGAATGGGCGCGGGCGGAGCTGGCTGCCGGCTCTCTGTTCACCAGCCTTGGAGCCACGTCTGTTGTGGAACAAGGCACACGGATCTGGTGGGCGGCGGACTGACGGTCCTGCCCTTCCGCCTGGCTCGAGCCCAGGGGGAGGTTGGGAGGATAGGGCCCAGAGCTGGGGCTTTCTTTCTGAGCCCTCCGGACCCGGTCCCAACCTGCCTCTGGAGCCCGATGGGGCCAGGGAGGGCCCGCAGCAAATCCCGGCTGCGCTCACGGCCAGGAAAAGCAGGTCCTACCCAACCGACAGATGCACAGCCCGTCTCGTTCCCAGGGTTAGCCGGTTGACCTGGAGGCTCACGGGTCAGTTTTGCATTTGGAAACGGTAGTTTTCCAGGACTCGGACTTTCTGATCAAGTGATTTTCCCTCATCTTTTTTATTTCCTAACCTGCTGACTTTTGTTTTACGGATATGCTTTTATAAATTAGGTGATTATAAAGTTATAATAAGTTATAATATGCTTGGTATATACTTTTATTGAAAACTGCCCCAAATTCTTTGGGTTACAAATAATAACAGGATAATCACAGAAAGTAATAATAATGATGATGCTTCAGTGGGCCTGTGGCCCAAAGCAGAGCGGAAGGAAGGGTCTGGAATGGAAAAGGGTCCAGTGGTGCTGCCCTTCCTGACTCAGAAGGCACCTGATCCTGGGAGGCCTTTGCTCAGCACTGGGAAGGCTTCGGGGGCCCTTCTCTCAGCTCCCAGAGCCTCCGAGCTCCCCCTGACCCCATCCTTGCCTCAGCCGACTATAATCATGTGTTTTCATGTCTGCCCACCCCCAAGCCCCCAAACTGCCACTCAACACCCTACAGACTGTTTCTTCTAAGGATAACTGAGCCCTCCCCGAATAGGGTCCCTTCCGCCCTCCCTGGGAAACCACTGCAATGTTGAGGCATGTATGGTTTGTCATTTGTCCTCATGTTCTCTTTATTAAAGGAACGGTCCAGTAAACGAAGTGTAAGTCTCAGATGTCTGAGTCGTAAACCATTTGTCCCCTCCAGCTGAGGGGCAGACAGCGATGAACTCCTCCCCACACATGTAAAACACATTGACAAAAATGTTGTGACCAGACGCTGGCAGGAGCCTCTCCCCGCACCTCCCCGAAGAGCAATGGTTCACTCTTTGCTAATTCGGGACCCCCATGACTTTATAGATCACAGCTACCATGAATCAGGGAATGAATCTTGTCTAAGTATCTAGAACTATAGGGATGTATCTAGAAGTGTTTTTTTGCTTATTGCAAAGGTTAAGTCCGTGTTCAGTGTAGAGAAGGGGAAGAAACCCAGAATCACACCTCTCAAGGTTAACCTTGAGTCTCACTTTGGTGAAAACCTCCAGACCTTTTTCTCTGTCCTTTTATACGGTCGTAGTATTTTGGTAACTTTCTTTTTCATATAAGTTACCATGCGTGTTTCTCCTAGTCAATAGATAGCTTTCTGTAGCATTATTTTTAGTGGCTATAAAATTTGGGTACATACTTTATTAAGTAAATCCCTACTGCAAGATATTTAAGTTTCTCCCAAGTTTTAAATTATTGATGACGTTACTCCAAATATTCTTTTTTTTCCCTGACATAAAATTTACGTACTCTGAAATGCATCAATCTTAAGTGTACATTTTGATGAGTTTTGATACGTGTACATATTTCTATCACCTTCTGGAAAGTTCTCATCCCTTAGCAGCCACTGTCCTGATTTCTATGATCATAGATCAGTTTTACCTATTCTTGAACTTCATATAAATGGAACCATATAATATATGCTCTTGTGCATGGTTTCTTTTAATTAATAGAATGTTTTTGAGATTTATTCATATTGTGATATGTATATCAGTAGTTTACTCATTTTTATTACTGGGTATTATTCCATTGTGTAAATAGCCACAATTTTATTTATGCATTGTCCTGTGGATAGATCTTCGGGTAGTTTCTAGTTTTTGCCTTTAAGAATAAAACTTCTGTGAACATTCTTGTAATGTCTTTCTGTGGACATATGTTTTTATTTCCCTTGGGAGTAGGATTGTGATGAATTTATAGACCAATTTGGGGAAAATACACATCTTAATAATGAGTCTCCTGATTCATGAACATGGTATAGCTCTCCATTTATTTAGGAATTTAATTTTCAGCTTCCAGAGTAGAGGTATTGCTTATCTCTTATTAAATTTATTTCTAAGTATTTCTAAGCGTTTCGAAGTTTTGGTGCTTAAAAAATGGGATTGCTTTTTAAATTTTCATTTCATTATTATTTTTCTGCTAGCATATAGAAATATTTTTGATTTTTAATATTGACTTTGTATGTAAAAACCATGCTAAATTCATTTATTAGTTCTAGTAGCTTATTTATTGATTTCTTTGGATTTTCTACATAAACTATTATGTCTTCTGTGAATAGAGACATGTTTGCTTCTTCCTTTCAACTATTAATGCATTTTATTTTATTTTTCTTGCTTTATTGGACTGGCTAGAACTTCTGGTAAGATGTTTAACAGAAGTGGTGAGAATAGATATAGTTGCCTTGTTTCTGATCATGGCCGGGGGGGAAGTTCTCCATTTCACTGTGAAATATGTTGTTAGCAGTAGATTTTTTCGTATATGCCATGTATCAGATGAGGATAGTCACTTTTAGTCTGAGTTTGTTGAGATTACTCATCAGGAATGGTGCTGAATCTTGTCAAATGCTTTTTCTGCTTCTGTACTAAGGTGATCATTTTTTTAATACTTTATTTTGTTAATGTGACAAATTACATTGATTTGGAATACTAAACCAACCCTTGGTTTTGGGGAATAATGCTATTATTACCAGGACCAACCACATTTGGATGTATTATTCAGTTTTCTATTTCTGTATTTGATAATTATCTGTAATTTTCTCTCCTTGTAATGTCTTCCAGTTTTTGGTGATGAGAGTTATGCTGTTCTCATAAAAAGAAATAGGAAAATTTCCCTCCTCCTCTATTTTCTAAAAGCATTTTTTGGTAAAGCGGGTATTACTTTTTCCTTAAATGTTTAATAGAATTCACAGTGAAACCATGTGGACCTGTAGTTCCTTTGTGGGGAAGTTTTTTTTGTTTGTTCATTTCGTTAGAGGGAGTGTGTGGGTACTCAAGCAGGGGTGGGGGGAGAGAGAATCCCAAGCATCCCAAGCAGGTTCCATGTCCAACTTGATCTCATGAGCCTGAGATTATGCTCGACCTGAGCCAAAATCAAGAGTCTGGGCTTAGCTGACTGAGCTACCCAGGGACCCCTGCGGGGAAGATTTTGATAAGAAATTTGTTTTCTTTAACAGACATAGGGCCATCTATGAGTTCTTTTTTTTTTTTTTTTAATTTATTTGACAGAGACAGAGACAGCCAGTGAGAGAGGGAACACAAGCAGGGGGAGTGGGAGAGGAAGAAGCAGGCTCATAGCGGAGGAGCCTGATGTGCGGCTCGATCCCATAACGCCGGATCACGCCCTGAGCCGAAGGCAGACGCTTAACCGCTGTGCCACCCAGGCGCCCCTCATCTATGAGTTCTATTTCTTTTCTTTTTTAGGTTTATTTATTTTAGGGGGGAGGGGCAGAGGAAGAGGGAGAGAGAGGATATCCCGCAGACTCCCTGCTGAGCCCAACACAGAGCCCCATCCCATGACCCCAAGATGACAACTTCAGCCTTAATCAAAAGTCAGATGCTTAACTGACTGAGCCACCCAGGCACCCCGATGTGCTCTATTTCTTAATTTAATAATTATTTGCACATTTTAAAAATCAGATTTACTGAGGTATAATTGATGTACAACTTATTACATACATATACATTTACAGACCAATAAGTTTTGATCCAATGGATACTTTTCTACATAATTTCTACATAATTCTCATCTCTCTGGTATTTTGGCCACCAGATTTGCCTCAGCCTCCCTGAACTCAGATTTCTGTCTCTTCAGCTCAGAGAGACGGCCATGTTCTACTTGGTCTTCTCTCCATGAGCTCCGGTCTGGAAGGTGCCGCTAGGAATTGCCTTGTTTGTTCTGAACTGCTTCCTGTCCAATGTCAACAAACATTTGTTCCATAAATTTTGTCCAATTTTCTAGTTGTTTGTGGTGGAAGAGCAAGTTCAGTAGGAGTTAGTCTATCATGACTAGAAGCAGAAATTGCACCTTTTCCTTTGTTGACTTTTTCTTTGTAGTTCTCTGTATTATGTCTTGTTAGTTTTGAAAACAGTACGCTTCCATTTATCCACCCCACCATCCTTTGTGCTATTGTCCTCCTGTGTTTACAATCTAAGTATGTGAAAAACCTCCCAAGTTGATATTATCATTTTTGCATTAAACAGATTATCTTTTTAAAGAGGAAGGGAAGGATCATTTCCAGTGTTCTTTCTTCCTCCTGGAGCTCTGAGTCTCCATCTGGTATCCCTTCTCTTTCAACACGTCTTCTAGTGCAGGTCTGCTTGTCGTGAATTCTTTCTACTTAAAAAAAAATTTACTATCTGTTTTGCCTTAACTTATTTTTAATAATCAATCAATGAATTGATTTGTGGCAAAATACACATAACCTAAAATTTACCATTTTAACTGTTTTGAAGTATATAATTCAGTGGTATTAAGTACATTCCCAAGGTTTTGCAAAAACATCACCACTGTCTAGTTCCAGAACTTTTTTATCCCCCCAAAGGGAAACCCTATACCCATTAAGCAGTCATTCCTCATTCCCTCCTTCCTTTAGCCCTTGGCAACCGCAAATCTGCTTTCTGTCTCTATCGATTTGCCTGTTCTGGATATTTCATATAAATAGAATCATGCAATATGTGGCCTTTTGTGTCTGACTTCTTTTACTTAGCATAATGCTTTGAAGCTTCATCCAAATTGTGGAATACATCTGAATAATGAATAACATTCCATTATATGGGTATACCACATTTTGATTATTCATTCATCGGTCGATGGACATTTGGGTCGTGTCTACCTTTTGGCTGTTGTGAATAGTGCTGCTGTGAACATTCATGTACAAGTTTTGTTTGAACACCTGTTTTCGATTCCTTTTGATTTTTACTCAGGATTGGTCTTTCTGAGTCATATGGTAATTCTGTATTTAACTGGCTAGGGAACTGCAAAACTTTTTTCGGAGTGGCTACACCATTTTACATTCTCACCAGCAATGTACAAGGGTTACACTTTCTTCACGTCATCTCCAATACTCCAATTTTTGAATAATATTTTCTTGGAGTTCATAATTCTGGGTTGATTTTTTTCTTTCAATACTTGAAACAGATCGATTATTCCATTGTCTTTTGGTATCCATTGTTTCTGGGGAGAGGTCTGCCGTATTTGTTTTGTTGTTTCCCTTATACAAATACAGTGTGTCTTTTTTCCCCTCTCTGGTTGTTTTCAAGATTTTTCTTTGTCCCTATCAGTTTGACTATGATATTATCAGGTGAGATTTTCTTTTTTCTTTTTTTAAAGATTTTATTTATTTATTCGACAGAGATAGAAACAGCCAGCGAGAGAGGGAACACAAGCAGGGGGAGTGGGAGAGGAAGAAGTAGGCTCATAGCGGAGGAGCCTGATGTGGGGCTCGATCCCATAACGCCGGGATCACGCCCTGAGCCGAAGGCAGACGCTTAACCGCTGTGCCACCCACGCGCCCGTGGTGAGATTTTCTTGATTCTGCTTGGGCTTCTTTGAGCATCTTGGATCTATAAACCCGTGTGTTGTTGTTGTTGTTGTTTGTATTTTTTTCGTGTTAGGAAAATTTTGTTCATTGTTTTTTCAAATATTTTTTCTTCCCTATTCTCCCTTCTCCTCCTGAGGGTCCATTTGCTCACATGTTAGATTGCTTGATAGTGTCATCGACGTTCTGTTTTTTTCCCCTCTGTTCTCCAGTCTAGATAATTTCTATTGATCTGTCCTCAAGTTCATTGTCTCTTCTGATATCTACAATCTTCTGCTAAGCCCATTTCAGATAATGTCTTTTCAGTTCTAGAATTTCCATTTCTGTGTGTGTTTGGTTTATAGTTCCCCGATAAGATTTCCCCATCTATGCACTTCTTATGATCATAATTTATTTTATACACTGGAACTTATATATCATAGCTACTTTTTAAGTCCTTGTTCTCTATTTCCAAATCTGGGCCATCTTACAGTTTATTTGTGTTGTCACTTTTCTCTTGACTTGGGTCACAACTGCCCTGCCTTTCTTTCTTTCCATGTTGATGACTTCTGCTTGTATGTCAGACGCTTTGAATGATATGTTGGAGAGGTGCCGATTTCCTTGAAGAATGTCGATTTTTGTTCTGGCAAGCAGTTAAATTACCATAAGTTTGTGAAGTCTTGGTTTTTATACTTGATTGGGCGGGTATGTCAATCCCTTAGACGTGGGATATAGGTTTACTCCTAAGGCTTGGCCTTTCTGCGGTTTCAAAGGCAAGGCCTAGGTGGAGAGACTCAAGCTCCGAACTCAGAGACGCGCAGGCTCTAAATCTTCTTCCTCCTGTTGGGCGGCAGCTGATATCTCTGCTCAGCTTTTATAGCCTTCCTCTCTTGTTTTCTGCTGAGCTCACTGGAATCTTCCCTGCACACGCACAATTCAGGGGTCAGCCAAGGACTTCAGGGGAGTTTGTACATAGAGTTCGGGGCTTTCTCTCTCTCTATGTAGCTTGTTCCTTATTAGATTTCTTCCTTCAGTTTCCAGGTTCTCTGGCAGCGTTAAGCCTAAACAACTTCAGTTTTTGACTTATGTTTTGGCCACCCTGTGCTGCCTGAACTAAATTTGGCTCTCGGGGGGAAAAGCCATGTAATGTAGCAAGTTCTAGTCTCTTTTCACAAGAGTTGAATCCCTTCGGTTTCTGCTGGCTTTTTTGGCTCTCAGGGGTCCTCCAATAATCATTTAAAGAATTATCTCGAGCTTATAATTTTTACCTCAAGTCGAGTTAGGCTGATACAAGCTACTCCATCATTTTGCAACGGAAACTTTGTGAAACATCTTTTCAGCTCCATCTTTGTCAACACCTTTAATCATTTCCTTAGGATAAATTCCTATGCAGAATTATATTAGGGTACCCATGAGGGGTATACATTGTGTCAAGGCTTTTGAATCATATTGCCAGATTAGCCCCTAGAAAGGTTGCTGATTACCCTGCCGTGAATGGATTGAGAGGTTCTGGAGGGCAGAGAGTGTCGTCATTATCTGTGTGCTTTTGTGGTGCCCAGCACAGGGCCTGGCTTTTAGTTGGGGTTCTGTCAAGGATTCCGCACCTGGGACATGATCAAAGGAGTCAGCGTTACGCACTGGATGCAGTACCATTACTTCACATCTAGATTTAATTTAAAAAGTAGTTCCTTGGGGCACCTGGGTGGCTCAGTTGGCTGAGTGTCCGACTCTTGGTTTCGGCTCAGGTCATGATTTCAGGGGTTGTGAGATCAAGCCCCACGTGGGCCTCCATGATCAGCAGGGAGTCTGCTTGAGATTCTCTCCCTCTCCCTCTCCCCCTGCTCTCTCTCTTTCTCTCTCTCTAAAATAGATAAATGAATCTTAAAAAAAAAAAAAGGTATTTCCTTAAGCTACATTCCACCTGGAGATGTCCCTCCAGTGGGCTCCCTTGGCAGACAGCAGAGGTGGCATCATCACCTCCGTCAACATCATATCGTCATGCCATTATTTCTTACCTTTGAAATGGTACTGTACTCTTTAGAAAGGGCTTTCAGTCATGCTGTTCTCTATTTCCATGGTATAGATGCTGCTGTGAACTGAATGTTTTTGTCCCCCTCCCCCCAAATTTATACATTGAAACCTATTCTCCAATGTGATGGTGTTAGGAGGAGGGGCTTTTGGGGGGTGATTAGGTCATAAGGGTGGAGCCCTCATGAGTGGAATTAGTGCTCTTATAAAAGAGACCCCAGAGAACATTCCTTCCCCTTCTGCCATGTGAGGACACAGTGAACCAGGAAGCTGGCCCTCGCTAAACACCAGATCTGCTGCCCCCTTGATATTGGACTTACTAGCTTCTAGAACAGTGAGGAGTAAATGCTCGTTGTTTATAAGCAAACCCCCCACCCCTGCCACCCGGCCTATGGCGCTTTGTCATAGCAGCCCAAATGGACTGAGACAGAGGCAGAGACTGAGGCTCAGAGATGTGAAGAGACTTGGCCAAGGTCATCCAGCAGAGAAGAGGCTGATGCAGAACTAGAACCTGGTTCTTTGGCTCCTGAGTAAGTCCTCTTTCCTGTAAGCCATCAGGGACCTCCGAGGTCTCAGGAAATCCTACTCCAAGTTGTCCCAGCACAAGGCACAGGGCAGCTGGACTCTTGGCCAGCTGCTTTCCAGAATACCTAAGATGGCCTGGTCCCTGGTGTTTTAGAGGCCAGATCTGACGTGGTGTCGTGGAGGAGATTTGCCACAAAGTTGGTATAGACGCAACCTTCAGAAGATAAGTTTGACTCGAGTAGGGGATTTTCCCTTTTGTTTTGTTTTGCTTCGTTTGCTTCAACTGGAGTCATTGCCAGGACAGGAAATGAAGCCCCTGAGCTTCCATATGGGCAACGGCAGGCCCAGGGCGAGGTGGCTTAGCAAGTGCATCCAAGCATTGAGCTGATTGATTTGAGTCCAAGATGGCGCTGACATTTCACCCCTGGCGCGAGCTCTGTGTATGAGTGTGTTTGTGTTTTGAATGGCTGAGCGTTCAAAGCCAGAAGGCGTTCTCTTGGGAGGAGGCACAGCCTCCCGGCCAGTCTGCAGAGCTCAGCATTTTAGGGAAACGATTCTCAGCAAGTCTGGTGGTGTTTCTGAAACCTGTCTACCATGGCTGTCATTAAAGGGAGGGACAAGCAAGTCGGGAGCCATTTATTCAAATTAGCAGAGTACCTGGGAGGTTCCAGGCACTGTGCTAGGGGCATGGGTCACACAGATGAAAAGGGGACCTCAGGAGCTCCCAGATATGGTGTGGGGGGTAGGGGGTGGGCAGATAATCCTAATGCTGGGAAATGAGGGTTTTGCTAAAGGTATGTGTGCTTTGCTGTGGGACCCGCAGGAGGTAAGAATCGGGGAGGGGTCTTCCTCTAGCTCAAGGCCTGACCCTCTGGATCCAACCTGGCCCACGCACTGCTGGGATCCCCTCTCTCGTATGTTCCATCTTTCTCATCTGCTGGTTCCTTCCCATCAGTACACGAACATATCAAGTATATCTTATCTTCCAGAAACAATCTCATTGAATCTTCATCATCCTTTAGCCACCACCCCGTCTTGACCTTCTTTTCTTTTCTTTTTTTTTAATTTTTAAGGTTTATTTACTTATTTGAGAGAGAGCGAGTGGGGGTCAGAGGGAAGGGGCGGATGGAGAGGGAGAGAGAATCTTAAGTAGACCCCATGCTAAGCCAGGAGCCCGATGCAGGGCTCGATCTCACAACCCTGAGATCATGACCTGAGCCAAAACCAAGAGTTGGAAGCTTAACCGACTGAGCCACCCAGGCGCCCCTTGAGCTTCCTTTCTTGGCCGAGCTTTTTGGAAGAACTGACTGCCTTCCCTGACTCATGCTTCTAGGGTCTTCTGTAACCTTCGAGGTCAGGCCTCTGCCTCACTTACCACTCAGAGACTCTTCTCACTGAGTGACCTCTGCACCGGTGATGTCCTTGTCACATTTATTTCTACTTGCCCAGCCACTGGCAAAGAGCTGGACCCCGATCCGTTTCTTGAATGAACGAATGATCGCAAAGGCGGTTTTCATGTGTGTGAGACATGAGGTTCAGCCCGGGGATATATGGTTATAACCCCATTGTATAGATGAGTAACTGAGGCTTAGAGAAATGTTGATTTTTATGTGAGGCCCCGCCAGAGCCAACGGGAGAGGTGGAGGCCATGTGACAGGAAAAGGAAGATGCTGGCTGAGCTGGAGAGAACATTCCATGGGGCCTGGCCACTCGGTCACTTCTAACACCTGCCTCTTCCCGGCATCTTCGGTAAACTTTGGCCTGCAGGGGGTGGGGGAAAACGAGCTGGGGGCCTGTTGCGTTGAGCATCTGCTCTTGTTCTCAGCGTCCACGGACAGCATGGCCTCGCCGATGAGATTCTGGGCCCTTTGATGCTCCATCCCAGCCTGGAGGGGTTCCAGCCATCGGGATGGGTTTTGTTGTCCGACAAGCATCTTTCGGCACCTCCCATCATGCTGTGAGGCTGTAAATACCCACAGATGTCACCTGCCTTTTCTTTTTCTGGGAAGCGCTTGTACGGGGCCGGCCCAGGTCACCGGCTCATCTTCTGGCTGCTGGGCTGTCTGCACATCCAGAGGCTCTCAGCACCTCCCCTGCCTGCTGCTTCTTCGTCCCTGGGCATTTCACAGGGAGCGGCAGGGGCCAGAATGATGCCACAGGAGACGATTGCCAAGCTTGTGAATTTCCTGAGACTCTTCTGAGACCCGCAATCTCAGGGAGTGATGCCACCGGGAACCTCTTTTCCCAGAAGAGGGATCCAAACCTCTTAGAGGTCAAGGACAGGCCATAATCAACAAGCCGGAAATTGGGCTCATTGGACCAGGCATTTCTCTGCTAAAGCCTGTTTCTCTCCTGACCCGAAGCTCGGTCTTTTCTAGAAAGAGGAGGGAGCCTGGGGGGAAAGGCCCCCACTCCTGCCCATCATGGCCTGAGAAAACCAAGTCAGGTCACGGGGCCAAAGACACATGAATCGGGAAGGTGGGGAGGCCAGGGAGTTGTTGTGGATTGGGTTCCCCGGGTGCAGGCTCTGAGAGGGGGGTGTGTGAGGGAGGCCTACTGGGGGCACACTGAGGATCGAGGCCTGTTATGGGAAGGGATGGATGGAGCGGCATGAGAATCTGGGCCGCGGTGTAGCCTCGGTGAAGGCCTCAGCCCATCCCACGGGAGCTCTGAGGGGGGATGACCCTTCTGAACGGCCCTAAATTGGGGGCCAAGGGGTTGGTCTTCATACCCTCCAGTTGGCTGATGATGGGCTATGGCTGCCCAGAGAGGGCCATGACCTTGGATGAGGACGTTGTCTCCACTGCAATTCTCAAAAGGGCTGACGGAGGCGAGCTGCCAGCCCACAGCTTCCCAGCAGCTGGGGGTGAACCCTGCATCCTGAAGGGGGGCCTGGCCAGTGCAGCCTCCACAAGGAGGGCAGTCCAAACATCCCGGTTCCCACACAGGAGCTACGCAAACTGTACCTTTTCTTGTCCTCTATCCAGAAGGTCACAGACTTTGTGATGGAGTAGATGGGCCAAACTGGTCAAAGGCTGCCACCTCACAAGGGTGTGGGGAAGACGGACACAGCACAGCCTCCCCACTCAGTAAGTGGTAGCTGCTTTTGTCCAAGGTGCCCAGGGTTGGGGGGGGAAGACGGGTCAGGCTATGGGAAAGAAAATTCCAGATACACAGCACACAGTTCGTTCTCACAATCCAAAGTGAGGTAGCAAAAAGTTGGGGAGGGCCTCCCGGAGGAAGTCTGAGGGCTGTGGCTACCCCATCCTCCCTGTGAGATCCTGTCAGCGTCAGTTTTGTGAGAACCGTGGGGAGGTCCTCTCACACTCCCACGGTCATCAGCACTGCCCCGTGGCCCGTAGTGGCCCCCCACTTAGAAACACCGAGGCTGGCCTGGGAGCTCCTGGGATGGCAGGGCAGGGCCTGACGGCCCACAGGGCAGCCCGGGGTTGGGAGGGCAAAGGGGGCTCAGAGGAACTGTGGAACATTCTAGATGCTCTGCATGGGTGGTCCTCTGCCCTTGCATTGGGAGCTTTGCTGTGACCAGACACACACAGAGCATTTCTACCTGCAGAGCCCAGGCCTACAGAGCCAATGCAGGGCAGATTCTGAGGGCGCAGGAGTTCCGGAGGGGGGGTTCAATCACAGGAGCTGCTTGCTCTGTGCTTTTGGCATTTTTCCAGCCCCAAACTCCCTGGCAGGTGGCAGAGGGTTAGCTGGGTCCCTGCCTCCGGCCCTTGACCACCAAGGTGACATCTCAAGGCTGATAGCGGAATTTGAGCAGCGGCTGGATGGTCTGGTGTGTCTACCCAGGCCCGTCAGTCTCCAGAGAGGAGGGGAGGGGAGAGAGCTCCCGCTTTCCTGCTCGGCCAGCACGCTGGCCTCTTCCACTCCTGCGCAGAGCACCGGGAAGCGCGTGGTGGTGATATCAGGCATCAGGCCCCTTTCCATGTAACCGGAAACCCAGGGACAGCCTGTGGCGGTTTTACACACAGGACAAGCAAAATGGGGAACAGAGCCTCACCTCCCCCAGGGCCTCCTCAAGGCCTCCCGGAGTGCGTGAATGAGCCGGGCCAGCTGGCTCCAGGCAGGGGCAGTGGCCTCCCACCCCGCCGACCCCCCTCCTCCTTCCTGTTGTCTTGTTTTGCCCGAGGTGGCTCAGTTTTCCAGCTAGAGCTCCTGGCCTTGGGGATCTGGGCGTGGCTGGTGGTCCTTCTTGCCCACCACAGTGGGTCTTCCTCTGCCGAGGGGTTCTGTCCCCCTCGCTTGCCAGGATGGTAGAAAGAACATGGACTTCAACCCAGACCAAGGGTTGACATCCTGGTTCCATGTACCCACTCCGTGGGCAAGTCACTCGCTCACTCTGAACCTGAGGTTTCCTCCTCTGCAAAGTGGGCACAGTGATAACTGTCTTGGATTGTAGATCAGATGAAGTGAATAAAAGTACCCGATGTGACACAGTCCGTGGCACACAGTGGGCCCTTAATACGTGGTTCTTGTTACTGTTATTATGCTCCTTACTTGCCCGGTACTAGGCACAGTGGTGTTAGAAATGCACATTGACTGATTTGGGGATCTTCCTCTTTAGAATGTGGATGCTTAGGGCCAAAATGAATCTTAGAACTGAGGTTGTGTCCTGGTGTGTGTGTGTGAGTGAGAGAGAGAGAGATTCAACCTCTGCTTTTTTTTTTTTTTTTTTTGATCATGACCAGGGTGTGAGTACAACACAGGACTTATGCCCACAGATTTCTTGGGGTTGAGGGTCCACAGAAGTGGGATTGACTCGGCTTCCAGGGAGCCTGAGCAGTCCTGACTTGTAGCCCCAGGCTGAGGGCCAAGGTGAGTGACCTCACCTGCTAAAGGTTCTCTCGGGGATTCATAGCTGGGATCCGGGGTCCAACCAAATTCCCCTTTGAGGCAGCCGACCAGCCCCGGGGATGCTGTGAATGGAATCTGGGAGGTGGCCAGTGGTAGGGACAGAGCTTGGGGTGTGAGGCCAAGACTTGTGACCATTCCTGTCCACATGACCTTTGGAAGTCACTGGCCTATTGGTTTCTCCTCTGGAAATGGGGTTCTAGTAATCGTTCTGCTGGGGGGTGGGTGCCTTTGAGGTATGCAGGCCCCTGGCTCTGCGCTCCCCTCAGCGGGGCTCCCGGCTGCCTCAGAACAAGGCCTTGTAACGACACTGAGCTCTGGTTATTGTAAACTTCCCTCAGAAGGAGGCATACCTTACCATGATGTCATGTCTAGACACCCAGGTCAGGTATAAATTATGGAGACAAAGTAGCATGTTCAGTGGTTAACTGTAAAACTTTAACGAGAGATTTCTGTGGCTTGAACATGTGTGGGGAAGGGCTGTTCTGGGAGGAGGAGGAGAGGTGCTCACTTCCCTTTTCACTTCCTCTCGGGCTGTCTGCAGGCAGGGAGGTGAGGCCTCTAGGACTCAGCAAAGACTCTGGTCTCAGGTGGGGTCTTCCTCCGGAGTGGGAACGTAACCCGGTGCTGGCAGCTGGAGCTCCGCCCTGCTGAGCTGGGTGGACCCTGGGCAGGTCACAGCCTGGGGGGGGGGGGGCTCAGTCTTTTTATCTGTAAAATGGGGGCAGGGGACAGACTCTTCCAGCACAAATATTTCCATGTCCTAATCCTCTACGACCTGGCAGAACAAATCAGTAGACACGCATATCGAGCAGAAGGAATGCCTTTTTGGGTTTAAGACCTACCTCCTGGGGGCTGTGGTGAGGAGGAATGTGGCAAGACAGAGGAATGGCTGCACAGGCTGTGAGGTGCCGGGCCGACATGAGGGGCCTGTGCTGAAAGTCCTAGAGTCTCCTCTGGAAAGGGCTAGACGCTCCGCTCACAGCAATTTAGGGAAGATCTTTGTGGAAAAGGAAATGGACCCTTTTGGGTTTTTTCGTTTGTTTGTTTGTTCGTTTGTTTTTCTGACACCAAATAACGTTGTTCCGACACCGATTCCCCAACACTCGGACACCAGCTGGGCGTCCAGCCCTTTAGGTCAGTTCTGACTCTGACTACGTGGTATTAGCACGGCCTCCACAAGGTAAAGGCCCACAAGACTGTCCCCCACTTCGGAGGCCAGCTACAAATAGGGTCCCCAGGCTTACCTGCGCTTCTGCCGCCCTGCTGATTCGTGGGTTCGCCCCCCCCAAGGCTGATAATTCACTAGGCTATCTCCTTGAACCCCAGAGACCACGATAATGATGACCGTGGTTTTATTAGAGAGGATCCGGCTCAGGAACAGCCACATGGAATAGGGCAAAGTATGGGGGAAGGGGCACGGGGCTTTTGTGTCCTCTCTGGGTACACCACCCTCTCATCACGCCGTCGTGTCTGCCAGCCTGAAAGCTCCCTGAGCCCCGTTATAGGGAGTTCCATTACACAGGCACGGTGGATGAAATCATTGGCCTTTAGTGATTGAGCTCAATCTCCAGCCCCTCTCCCCTCCCCAGAGGTTGGAGGTGGGGGAACTGAAAGTTCCAACCCCCTAATCACATGGCTGCTTCCTCTGGGGACCAGCCCCCATCCTGAAGCCACCTGGGGCCCCACCAAGAGTCGCCTGTTAGCACGAACCCAGGGGTGGGCTCGTTATGAGTAACCAAAGATGCTTGGATCTCTCAGGAAATTCCAAGGGTTTTAGGGGCTCTGCACCAGGAACTGGAGATCAAATATAGACATTTTATTATACCACAGACATGAAGGCCTTCTGAGCTGGGGTTGGATACCCCTGAGTGTGCTGAAGGCGTCCATCTTGGGGCCTTCGGTTTGAGGCAGGGGAGGCCCTGGCATCCGGCAATGACGTTCCACGGTGCCTGCACCCGGGGGACATAACACAGGGGCCTGTCCCCGGACGGCACATACGTCACCGTACACAGGGCTTTGCTCCAGCCACACATGTGGCTGAGAGAGGGCAGAGCGTTGGAACAGGGTGGCTGGTGTCGCGTGACACTGATGCCTTCACTGTGGGGGTAGGTGCGTTCAATCCCGGGTGGCAAGGGATAGCAGACCATGTGTGCTGTAGTCACGGAGCTCTGTGATCCCCGTACCTATGGGTCAGGGTCATGTTCAACCTGCCACAGCAAAACGATCCCCAGGAGACCACAGAGCAGCTGGGATGAGGACATCCCTTCCCTCGGCCAAATGTTCCACCACCAAATAGCATTTATGAAGTGCCCACATGCTCTAAGGAGCCCATAAACCCTGGAATCTGTGGTGCAAAGCCTTACTCCTTCCAGCTGGAGCGTTGGCGGCGGCAGCGGGGGGGGGGGGCACTGGACCCTCAGGCTGTGGAGGTGTGCATTTGGCCCTGGGTCCCCTGTTCCCCCAAGAACCTCCTAAATGTTCTTTATGACCAAGCATTGCCTGGAGTTTTCCTCAAGAGGGGCTGCATTTCCTGACGTGAAGTTGGAATGTTCCAGAATCCCTGTGCCGTGCTCTGCTCTGAACAGTTACTGATTGCCTGGGCCTCTCATTCAATGCTTCTCTCACCGGTTTGGGATTTTCTTCTTTCTCTCCTCATTGCCTACGTGTGTATCTTCTCAATGAGTCTGTGAGCTGCCCGAGGGTTGGAACTTTCTCTGCTGCTTTTTGGTCTGCAAGGGTCACCCCCCGCCCCCCTCCCCACAGAGGAGGAAAAGAAACAAGCAAAAGCGGGGTTTGGAGGCTCCAGATCTGGCCTCCCCACCAGCTGTGAAATTTTGGACAAAGCAAATGACTTCCCTGAGCCTCACTTTCCCCATCCGTGAGATGGGAAAATTCAGGCTTACCCTGCAGGGGTGTTAGGAGGTCGAGGGGCTCCCGGAAAGAACCCGCTCCGTGCCGAGCACCTGGTGAGCACCGAGGGCATTAGATGATCGGGTGAAGATTGAGCACATGGATCGGAAGTGGTTGATCCTGGGTGGGAAATCAGGTCTCACCTGTGTGTAGTCCCTTATCACACTCACTAAGGCGGAAATGAACGAAGAATCGATCAAAATATGGGGTTGCCGCAGCCGACTCTGGAATCGGGCCGGGGCATGATAAGAAGCAGGTGGCCAGCCTGTTGGTTTGGCAGCAGAAGAGTCCTCATTCGAAGACCGGGGGCAGAGGGGGGATTTCGGGGCCATTCGGTCACAGGGTGGACTCACGGAGCGGGGGCGTGTGTGCGTGCAATGTGCGTGTGTGCATATTGTCTGCACTGTGAGGGTCCGTGCTGTGGTTATGATGTGTGTGTAACATGAGTGTGTGTGCACGCGTGTGTGCCGGTGTAGTGTCTGTGTGTGGTGGGGGTGCACGATGTGTGGGGGTGTGTGTCTTAGTACGCGGACTGTAAGGTATTGTGTATCTGTGTGGTGTGTGTGGCTTACGTGTGCACTGTCTGTGCATGTGTTTGTGTGTGTGCATTTGTGTGCAGTGTGTGCTACGTGCAGACGGGCTGTGAGTGTGCAGTAAGCCCTCAGTGACGTTCTCTTGGGCTGGGGAGGTTCTCCTGAGAAGCTGTGTCCACCTTCGTACATGGGAGGGTACATCTGCCCACCTGCCTTCTGGAAGCTGAGCAGAGGAGGGGGGCTGGGTGGGGAGCATCTTGACATTCGATGTATAATCTTGCCCTTAACCCATTGTTTTGCAGTCTGGTTCTCTCACTCCGTCCTTCCATCATGACATTCCCCGTTTTTCCCCAGTTTTCTACCTGAGTGGGCCCGAGGACCCGGAGACACTCCTCCTTATAGACTTTGAACCTGTGCTGTTTTCAGCTCCTTCGTGAATCTCCCTTGTCAGAGTACCTGACACGCTGCCTTCTGGGGGAGGGGCGTTCTGCAGCACGAATGAGCTTTCGGCTGCTCTCCCCGCTGCTGACTTAGGACTCAGCATTCTTGGCTCAGCAAAGTCAGCTGCCAGTCATCCACTGTTCGCGGTTTCCACGTTTCCACCTGCTGGTGACGCCCTTCCTATTTTCTCTCTCCTTGTCGATTTATACCTTTGAAAACCCCAGCTCCTTCTGTCACTTCAGTGGGGAGCTTTCAGGAGAGCATGGGGGTAAATGTGGACCTGCCGTCTGTGCCGAACACAGGGGAGCCGAGGGAAACGTCCTGTCCCTTTGTGGTGGTAGCTCGCAACACAGGGCAACCCTTAGTACTTCTTAGCACCCTAGGGGTCAAATTCAACTCTTAATCTGTAAACCTTATATAGGAAGTATTGCAAACTTACTGAGAAGTACCTAAAACACCTGTAAAATACTTATGTAGCCATCACCGAAATTCAACAGTCAGCATTATGCCAAATTTGCTTCAGCCAGATTTTTCTCTTTAACTTTTTACTTTAAAACAATTCAGGACACAGTGTATTTTATTTTATTTTATTTTATTTTATTTTATTTTGTTTTATTTATTTATTTTTAAGGATTTATTTATTTTAGAGAGAGAAAGAGAAAGAGAGCGTGAGCAGGGGGAGGGGCAGAGGGAGAGGGAGAGAAGCAGACTCCCCGCTGAGCTTGATCCCACAACCCTGAGGTCACAACCTGAGCTGAAATTAAGAGTCAGAGGCTTAACTGACTGCGCCATCCAGGTGCCCTGGGACAATGTATTTTAAAGACCTAAGATGTCACAGGTATGACAAAAGTCAGAGACAGCTAAAGCTGTAATAATATTATATAATATATATTATTATATTTATTCATTTATGTCTGTAAATAATATATTTGTGTTTGAAAATTTGTGTAAATGATGTTCTGCTAAATTCATCCTTTTACAGTTCACTTTTCCACTTAAAGTAGTTGAGGTCTGCTCGTGTCGACTGTTTAAGCTCTAGCCCATCTATTTTAACTGCTTTACAGTGTTCAGCTGCGTGAATATACTATGGTTTATTGACCACACCCGTTCTGAAAGACACACTGCTTCTGCTTTTTTGCAATTACAAGTAGGACCGCAGAGAATACCCTAGGATCCTTGTGCACGTGGACAAGGACTTGCCCAGACTGAGAATGTTAATCTGTACCTTTTCTAGAAGTTGTCAAATTGCTCTCCAAACTCGTTGTTCCAAGATCTACCCTACCAGCAGCATACACAAGTTCCCCATTGCTCCCTATCCTAGCCGATATTCGGTGTTACCTGACCTGATTTTTTGTACCCGATGGATGAGAAATTGTATATTGTTTTAAGGATTTGCATTCCCCTAATAGATCTGAGTTTCAGCTTCTTTTGGTTTTCGTTTGTCCGAAAATCACTGTGTCTAGCCATTATTCTTTTTTTTTTTTTAAAGATTTATTTATTTATTTATTTATTTGACAGAGACAGCCAGCGAGAGAGGGAACACAGCAGGGGGGGTGGGAGAGGAAGAAGCAGGCTCCCAGCGGAGGAGCCCGATGTGGGACTCGATCCCGGAACGCCAGGATCACGCCCTGAGCCGAAGGCAGACGCTTTAACGACTGCGCTACCCAGGCGCCCCATAGCCATTATTCTTGAACGATAGTTTAGATGGGTATAAAATTCTAGGTTGACGATGATTTTCCCTCTGTGCTTTGGGGACCTTATTTCATTATCTTCTGGCCTCTGTTGTTGCTGTGGAGAGATCTACTGAAGATGTTCTGGAGATAACTCGCTTTTTTCCTTTGGTTAATTGTAAGATTTTGTCTGTCTTTAGTATTGTGCAGATTACTGTGGGCAGAACCCAGGCGCCCCTGTTCTGCCATTTTTTTGTGGTGCGCTTTTCTTCATCACAGCTTATTTTCCTGAGAATCCCTTGTAACCTGGATTGTGGAACTATTCTTCCACAGAGTTTTACAAGACACACTAGAGTTATCACTGGGCGGGAATAGATTTTTATGTTAATTTCTTGGTTTGTGGGTTTCTAAGATTAATTCAGACCCCAGGTCCATACAAGGCATGGGTCTGAAGTTTGGGTGTATCGGGGAGATTTTCTGATTAAGCCCAGGTGAGGGTAGGTAGTCTTCTGGCAAACCTTTCGTGGAGTTTGCTGCCCTTCCTCATTTTGTGGACCCTGAGAGCATTTGGGTGTGATGATCCCACATGGAAGCAGCCAGATTACTGAGGTGATAACCAACCTTCAACCCAACGTCAGTTATGATGGCCACTCATATGGTGGCTACTCAGTGTTAGTTTCCTCTTTATTCTTGTAAGCATCTCCTTTCTTTCTTGGGAACTCAACTGTGCATTTAAAATAATTTTTGTTATATTTTATGCAGCATTTCTACGTGTTCGTAGCAAGAGGTTTTTCTGATTTTCTTATACCCCATCTTGTTGAACCAGGGATCTCTCCCTAATCTCCTTAAGCCTCAATTTCTCCCTTGCTGAAGTAGGAGTAATGTTGCCTTCTACAAAGGGTTATCAGGACTAGGTAAGGATTTACATAAGTAAATGGTACATACTCAGTAAATGCTCGCTATAATAGTTACATTGATAGCATATGTGTTTTCTCGCTCTATTGATATTTTTGTGTGGCCTAGCTGGAGGCCTTTGAAAATAAAATAGCTAATTTTTTTCATGCTAACTTGCATCTTTAATTGGATCTTTACCTGTGTCAAATTTATCCTGGGAAGGAGGTGGAGGGAAAAGCAATGAAACTAAAAGCTAGCGTTCATAGGTTATGCTAGTCACACTCATCTCATCTCATCCCTATAATAAGCCCATGATGTAGGATGTTGTAATGGTCGGGATGGACCAGGTTACCCTTTGGTAACAGAGAGCCCCAAGATTTCAGGGGGTTGAGCCAACAAAAGTTTCTTTCTTACTTGAGCCACATGTCTGGTGTGGGTCAGCGGAGGGTCCGGCATCATAGGGCTCCTTGGGGCTCTGGGTTGACAGAAGTCCCGCCATCTTGCAGCAGTACCATCTGCAATGGGTGGGAGACTGGAAATTGGTACATGGACTTTTCACCACCTCAACCTCTCATAATTTCTTGGCCCAAACTAGTCATGTGGCCAACTGGTCAACTCTAAGGGGTCAAGGGAAGAAAATGGGATATTGGGTGACTACATCTGTCTCACCAGAGGTGGAGTAGGAAAAAATGAACTTTTCTCAGACACTTTCTAAGTGTCCAGCATGGTGCCAGGCACATTTCCCATTCTTTCTGAACTCTCAGCAAGGCTGCTAAGTCACTTTGTGAGTGGAAGAAACCAGAGCTCAGAGAGGTTAAGGAACTCATGCAAGAGACCACATCTAATTGGTGGCAAAGCCAAAATTTTAAATTCTACCTTGTGACTCTATATCCTGTATTTCTACCAGGGGGAAAGAGAGCCAGAGACACGGAGGGAGGTCAGAGGAGCCCAGACGTCAGCTAAGAGGCAATGCTGTCTCTCCCCGTGAGCGCATGAGCCCCGGGAGCAGGGCCACCCGCTCAGCCTTCCAGTTCACCTGTGTGAGCTGTTGGCCCCTTGGCTTCAGAGGCTAGTCATGCCATGCCAGGCACACCTTCCAAAGTCAGGCCTGAATGCTGTGTGATCAGCGTGGGTTTGGGTCCTTCTCTCCTTGGCTGTTGTGCTGCGGGGGCCATGAAGGCTCCCCTGGGACATACACTTGGGGGCTGATGGACCAGAAGGAACACGGTTCTCATGGTTACTTCCTTCTCTGTGCTGCTCTGTCCCCAGTTCTGTCCACTGGCCTGTGGCTGCCTTCGGTGGCATGGCTGTTTGGGCCAGGATGCTGGGGTCTTCATTTTCACTTCTTTGTTCCCAGCGTCCAGGACGGGGCCTTGCCCCGAGGGGGCCTCAGGAAAGGCTCTTTGGCAGGACAGAACTGCCTGGTCCGGCATCCCCGAGAGCAGGTGGCTACAAACCTGGAGCTTCCGGGGCCGTTGGGGAGTGGACGGAGGAGGCTTGAAGTGGGTCCAGGCCTGGCTGCTGCCTTCATGTGACTTTGGGAGGTTACATCCTCTTTCCCAGCCTCCAGCTCCCATCCCAGATGGTGGGGTATGGGGCCAAGTGATCTCAGCGGGTCTGAGATTCTGTGGGATTCTGGGATCCGGCTTCACCCTCCAGGCCTGGCTGAACCTTGGGGAGGGAACGGTCAGGGATTGCTCGTCCCGTGGAGGAAGCAGCTGAATTCTCAGTGTCACATCCCCCGCGGAGCCCCAGGCTGTCTGTATCCTACCCCATGAAGCCGGGTCTTGGGCTTTGCAGGCCAGATTCAACAGAGACCTTGAGGAGGGAGAGGGGGGGCTCTGATGGAGCTGGGAGCCCCCCCCCCCAGGTGGCTTTGCGGGGGGTGGGGCGCTGGAGCCGGTCCCCACCAGCCAGCCACTGCCCCTGCCACCACGGGCAGCTGTGGGGAACAGGATCCGGGCTGCATTTATAGAATTCCTGTCTGCAAAGGCCATGCATTTGCTCTAGATTAGCATACAAATCGACATTAGTGTATTACATCTGTTGTTAATCCACGTCCCGGTGGAAGGGAGATGCCAACACGTCCTTTATTAGGCACGTCGATCCCATAATGTCCTTTTTTGCTGCCTTTGTCTTCTATCAGCGTCGGTAATGGGTTCCAGGATGTCTTTTATTTTGCTACAGACCACGTTTCCTCCTGCACAGATCAGAACGTAATGGATTCCAGGATGTAATTTATGCTATGTTGGAATCAGACTCTGTACTCTTCATTCTGAAGCCTTCGGGGCAATCTCCAGGGAGGCCGGAGCCCTGCGTTTGCCCCTGTGGTCATCAGACAGGCACTGGACCCCAAGCCGAGTCCTGGGGCCAGAGCGGGGAGGGGAACCCCGGCCAAAGGCTCCCAATTAAGGGAATTCCAGGCAGGCATAGGAGAGGAGCCCAGGCGTGCTGGGGGAGACAGAGGACGCTGAGATGCGGGGCTGGGAGGCGGAACACAGATGTTCTAAAAACCCAGAGACGGGCAGAACCTCATAGACACTGGGACACAGACAATGAGCCCCTGGTGAAGAGAACCCGGACTCTGGCGTCTGGGGGGGATGAAGCCCCAGGGAGGTGGCTCCCAGAGGAGGGCAAGGCCACACGAGCAAGGACATTGCCTTTGGAACCACCAGGCACGGACTTACTCACCACTGACCCTGGGATGGCTACTCCCCTGCTCCGAGGCTGGCATTCTCCACCCAGAGTCATCACGGAGTTCTAGAGAGACGTATTAAGTGTCGTGGATATGTACAAGGTCTGGAGAAGTCCGCAGATTTTGTTCCTGAGGGTGGAGTGGGGACCGAGGCGCTGCCCGGCCTGTCCCCAGCAGGGGTGGGTCCCCTCCACCTGTTGGTTGAGCAGGTAAGCAGGGCTGTAGCCCAACCATACATAAGGTGCCTTCGTGTGATTTAAAAGATTATTTATTTCTTTATTTGAGAGAGAGAGAGAGAGCACAAGCAGGGGGAGCAGCAGACAGAGAGGGAGAGGCAGACTCCCTCTGAGCAGGGAGCCCAACCTGGGGCTCGATCCCAGGACCCTGAGATCATGACCTGAGCCGAAGGCAGACGCTTAACCCACTGAGCCACCCAGGCGCCCCACTTCCGCGTGATGTAAGTTGTGGTAAAACACACCTAAGATAAAATTTACCATTTTAATCAGTTTTCGGTACACAGTACGGCGGGTCTCATTGTGATCACGCGGCCGTCAGCACCGTCCGCACACCCGGAACTTTTCCGTCATCCCAATGACACCGCAGACTTCTAAAGGGGGAGAGGTTTCCTGTGTGTCCTGTGAGGCGCCCCCTCCTGGGTTCTTTCCTCCTTTCCTTGTCTCTGAGCTACATGAGGGCTCCGTGAAGTTGTTCACCACGCCAGCAGTTCTCGTCCATGTTAATGTCAGTTAATTGAGGGAGTCCGGAGGACCGCGGTTGGTTGTTGCCCCGGGGACGGGCCCGGCTTGCATTTCTTTGTAAACCCAGCACAGGATTCCTTGTTTGCCTGCATCCTGTGGTCCCATGCGTTTTCTTCGAACTGCTTGTAGCATCTTTGTTCCCTCTTCATTTAATGCGTTCAAGAAAATCTTTGACACATGTTCATTTTATATTGTTACGAGAGCCCTCGTTTCCCCTTTCGTTAGGACCTGCCCCGTGACGACAGAATTTCTGTCTGCGGAGTTGAGGAGCCTGGTTTAACCCCTGACATTCTGCAGTTAATGTCTCATTCCCATGGGGGCCAGACGATGGGGATCCTCAGACGGGGGATGCCCTGTTCCTCACCATCACTCCTCAAGGGGGCCAGGGACGTGCTTATATCCGACAGATGAGAAAATCACCGGGAGACCCCTGGGGGGGGGGAGCAGGAAACCCCTTCGGGAGCCTGGGCTGGGGTGGGGGCCAGCTGTAGGAAGGGCATAGCCTGGGGCCTTCTCAGCTGTTAAAGCCCAGATATATTCCATCCTCTGTCACCCTGGGAGTGAATGACAGCAGTCGGCTCTGGAAAGGGCCCTGAGACCATGTCACCAGCTCACTCCTGTTGCTGCTGAAGCCCCACAGCCCGGTTGGGACCCGCTGGCATCGAGCGCTTTCTTCGTACCAGCGCTCACGCTGAGCTGGTCACATCCACTCCTGGGACCCTTGGGACATCCCTGTGAAGTGTGGGTCCCGGGTACTGCCTCCCGTGCAGAGGTGAACCCTACCCAGCCCAAGGAAGACCAAATGACCGGCCCAAGGTCACAGTGCAGCCAGATGGGCAGTGGCTAAGGGTCCCGGGCCTCCAGGCCAATTCTTCCACTGACATGGGGGCATCCAGAGGCAGAGACACCCCAGTGGTCCCCAGTGGAACAAACACCATTCCCCGGGCTCCTGGAACTGCCAAGACAATGGGCTTTTGTTTGGCTCAGAAGAAAGGGAGTTGTTAATGAAAAAATCAAAAAACAATAAAAAGCATTTGCAGGGAAGATGTGAATACCGCCTACTGGGTGCTATTAGTTCGTCAGAAAAAGGCCTCTGTCCCTGGGGGTGTTGTAGGCTTAGCTTCCTCCCCAGCTGCCTGCAGCGGGCAGGTCATCTTGGGCCCAGGCCTGGGCCCCTTCCAGGGAGCGCCCCCTGCAGCATCCCCCACAGTCTCTGTCCCTCTGTCCTTCTGTCCTTCTGCCAGCTCCTCAAGGCCATGCACTTGTATGGAGTCCTCATGGGAAAGCAGAGACCCATCAGAGCTTCTAGGTGTACGAACTTGGGCCCTCATTGTCTTCACGTGTAAAATGGGGACAGTCATGCTTTTCCCTGCAAGGTGTTGTCAGCCGTGAGCCAGAGCCGCCCCGTCCTCGCTCACCAGAGCCAATTTTGTGCGCCACGTCCCACCTCCGTGGCATCCTTCTGGTGGCTTGAAATAAGCCACGGTGGGGGGGGGGTGGGCAGTTAGACCGAGGAAGTGTGCAGACGCTGTGGAAGAAGGATTGTCCCCCAAGCCAGTTGTTAACCATTTGCCGGCACGCCCCCGGTGATTGTGCGCATGTGTGGCCGGCGTTTCATGCCAGGCTCTTGTCCCCGAGGCATGTGAGGACTTTGGTGTCACGGGATGCGAGACCACTGGGTTTGGATGGGCTGCCAAGGGTGGGGTCCTTGCCTGGAGGCTGAGACATTGGATGCCTGAACGCCCCCCACCCCGGGCCTGCCCCCCCAAGTCAGCACAGATTTTGAGTTTAAGAGGGTAAGATTTGAACTCCTGTCGAAATGACATTTCTTGCTCATCCCTTTTGCCCAGACAGTGGGATCTTTTGGGAAAAGGATTGTTTTTTTCTTAAGGGAAAAACCAGCAGATAGAAATAGTGTGGTAAAAATAATATGGATAGCGATGGGGCGCCTGGGTGGCTCAGTAGGTTAAGCGTCTGACTCTTGGTTTTAGCTCAGGTTATGATCTTGGGGTCATGAGATTGAGCCCCATGTGGGGCTCTGAGCTCAGTGCGGAGTCTGCTTGAGATTCTCCCTCTGCCCCTCCTGCTCTTACTCGCTCTCTCTCTCAAATGAATAAATAAATCTTAAAAAATGTAATACAGATAATGATGGTGATGCTTTGTCACCGTTTCTTGGGTGCCTCCAGGTACCAAGTGCCAGAAAACTACGGCATTTATCCTCCAACAAGGCAGGCCTTGTCATCCCCCTTTTACGGGGGAGAAAGTTAAGACTCAGGGAGGAGTGGTCACTTTGCTCAGGTGCCTGCAGGGGGTGAGTGGCAGAGCTAGGGTCCCACAGATCTGTCTGAGCCTGGAGCACGTCGTTTTGCTCCTCACCGCACTAGGGAGTAAGCAGCTGGGACAGACCGAACTGCCCCTCACCCTCACCCTGGCTGCTCCCAGAGCAGCCTGCCTCCCTTCCCTCCCCTCCGCCACCAGACTGGCTGCTCCTCTTCCCCCCTTCATCCAAACTTAGGCTGAACTGCGCCCACTCTGCCCCCTCTGTGTTTGCCCCGCAGACTCTACTTGTCTGCAGAGGCCCAGCTCAGAAGTCACTTCCTCTGTGAAGCCCTCCTGACTCCCCGGGGTGGGGGGCTATGGTTGTAGCTTTGCCCCATCAGTCAAAGTTGTCTCCACACAACATGAAGACTGCAGTGGTTCTTCGCTTTTGGTGCCGTGACCCCCTTTGGCTGTCTGCGTAAGCCTGTGTGTCTCTTCTCAGAATCCTGTTTTATAATGCCTTATTATTTCTAGTATTTATAATGTCTTATTATTTATTTCCCAGAATCATGCATAAAACAATCGATCAGGATTACGAATGACTACAGAATACAGTTATCAAAAAAACGTTTTAAAAATACAAATGACGTATAGAATAACCCCTGTCCTCCTTTGCCAACACACAAATAGCGAGGTCTAACAGTGGGCCTGAGGACTCCTGGAATTTCAAAGTAATGATGAATGTAATTGATATTTCTAGCTAGCGGCAACAATTGTAATGGGAAGCCTGTGAATTCCATAGGGAACAAGATACAGGTATGGCTTCTTCTGCTTTGTTGTGGCTGTTGTGACCACATTCCTAACGGAAAGAAATGCTATATTTCAGTTAGAGGTTGGTGCAAATAAAGACGTAATTCTCTTTCCCATCTCTGTTTACAAACTCCTGATTTCTATCCTTGCGTCAGGGATCGAAAGGGTTCCTTGCGGGCCAGGATTGGGTTTCGTCCGTATTTCCAGTACATCGTAATGGTTTGGTCCATGCAGACACACTGAATAGAGTAACCAGAAGGTTTGTTGAATGAGTGAGCGAGTGAATTAAGTAAAGGAAGGCGAGGCAGGGGGCCAGACTGAGCTCCTCTCCAGGCTCGGGTTCCAGCTGTACTGGTTTTAATAGCATGAACGTGACTTGGCTTGGGCTGGGACCATGATAAAGAGCACACGTTCCCTATCTGCTGAAGGCCAGACCTCGTGCTTGTCAGGCGCTGCCCGACACTGGCCGTGGCTCATCTCATCTCCAGGGGGGAGGGCTTGTTCTCCTCCCGCCCAGGCTTCCCCTTTGCTTCCAGACCTTCCTCTGGGCAAATGCAGCTGGAAGGAGCTGCTATGGTTTTAGAAATGAATTGACCTGATGCTGTTCTGGCTCTTCGGAGAAAAAGATAGCAGAGTGTTGTCTTAAAGAGGCATTACATTATCCGCTGAGAATATCAGGCTACCAGGGAGCCACCCTGGAAGAGGAGGCATCAACCCCAGCTGTCACCCCTGCTCTGCACTCTCCGAGTCTGGAGCCCCATGACCTGTGGCTCCGAGAGCCATGGGTTCATCCTATTTTGCATTCATTTTATTTTGGCTAACCTGTGCTGGGCAGCTCGTGAACCAGGCACTGGGCTCCGTGCTTTGTAAGCATTTAATCATCACTGAATCCCTGAAACGATCATGAAAGATGGAGATCATTCTGTAGAGGAGAAAATTCGTCTGTCAGAGTGGACAGAAGTTGGAGAGTTTGTCTGAGCTCACCTGTCTCATAAGTGCCTGGGTTGGGACTTGAACCTAATAACTTCTGTCCTGAGCCACCAAGCTGTGTAGCTGAAATCTCTTCATCAGACCCTGTGAATGCTGAATGCTTGAAGATTGTAGGGGGGACAGCAAATGCAAAGGCACTGGGGCCGGTTCAGGGAGAAGCTAGTGGTTGTTGGCATGCACTGGAGCACCGGCGCTTGGGTGGGAGTGGGGCACGTAGGGCTGGGCACAGTGATGCTGCCTGCCCAGGCTGAGTTGACCATGGTCCTGTTGGCAATGGGGAGCCATTGAAGGTCAGTGAACAGGGAAGCAAGCAGAGTTCAGATCTTGTTTCAGAAAGACCTCCCTGGTATTCCAGGAGGAGGATTTCAGAGTGGGGAGGGGATCCAGGGACAGTGGGAGTCACTGCTCGGCTGTTTCCCTCACTCCCTGCATCCATCTAAGAGCCATGGGGACTGGTGGGAGGGGGATCCTGGGGCTTCCAGTCCAGGAATTTCCCCCAAACTAAGGTGCTTCATTTGCCTTCTAGGAAAACTAAACCTGGGGTTGCCTCCCTTGCTGGGTTCCTCGGTGCCTCCCTGGACACCCTGTCCTGGGGGCCATCAGAGTCGCTGTGGAGTGATTGAGATGGGATCCAGTTGTGGGCATGGCGGCCCAGGGCGGGTGGGGAGCTTGGCGAGCATTGGGCGAGCATCCCGGTTTCCTTACCTGCAGCACGCGTGGCCTGCTTGAGACACTGCACCTCCCTGAGATTTTCAGGATGCCGGCTTGAGTTCAGAGCGAACTCTCACGAACCGACATGCGGTAGTGTCCCCCTCGCTGTGTTTGTCACTGGCTTTGGAGAAATCCAAGTGGACATGTTCCCACGACAGAGTCTCTCAGTTTTTTGTTTTTGTCTTTTTGGAGACACGGGCTGGAGACGGCTTCTTTGGGGTTTGCAAACTCGAGGGAGGCCGGGGGGCCGGGTTGGCTCCCCCGCGCGCCGCACCCCCGAGAATCTGGTCTCCGTGGAGCGCTGTCAGGCAGCGGTGTAAGCCGATCCCCGCACAGCAACTGCACATTAATGAAAGTTTTGACAGAGAGATTTCATTTTGGAACTCACATTCCCTGAAGGGTTTGTAATAATTGCACTTGAAATGGAGCCATTCAGCCTCAATGCTTTCCAGATTGGGGGAGCAGAGGTATGCTCATTCCTGGGAAGGCCAGGCTGGGGAGGGGCAGACAGGGGGAGGTGCCGCCGGTGGGGGTCCCCAGCTCCTCTCTGTGTGGATGCAGGGCCCGTGGCTGGTCCGGGACCCTGTGTCCAGAGCTGTGCTCGCCATGCCCTTATGGCCATCCAGGGACGACTGATGGTGACTGGCCAGCTGGGGTCTGAGTCACAGACTGAGTGGGGACACACTGGGGGCTCCTGACCCCTCCCCAGACTTCTTCTTCCTTGCCCCAGAAATGCACTGGGGAATGTCTGCCTCCCAGAATGGTGATCTGTTCTCAGGTATGTGGGGCCTTTCCCCAACTTGGCTTCTGCCTACCTGGGGGGCAGCCACTGAACAGGACAACTGCTGGCCTCCCCCTGCCTCTCTGGCTCACTCTGCCGCAGCCCCCTTCTCTCTCCACTGCAGGGCCTTTGCACGTATTGTCTCCTCCAGCTGACACACTCTCCTATTGGGCTTTCTAGTAGGGTGGCCCCTGCACCTTGCCTCCCACTTTGCCTATTCTTTTCCTCTGCTTTATTTCTCCCCATGCCACTTATCACCCCCAAGACCAGCACTACATAACCAGCTTAACTATTATGCTTATTACTTTCCCCCGCTGGAGTGTAGATCCTTCTAGGGCTTTGTCTTCTGTGTTCCCTGCTATACCCTGTTACTCCAAAAATACCTCGTGAATGAACGAATGAGTGAGTGAGTGAATGAATGCATGACCCCAACAGAACCAGACATCGGGAAAGGTGACCTCATGCCACATGTGGCTGAGAGGTGAGTAGAGGGACCATCAAGGAGCCCCAGCCAGATTCAAGAAGCTTGCTTGTTTCACATGTCGGTCTGGGTCAGTTTTGCTCGAAGTCTGTTCTTCGTTGGAGCCGACATACGCGTCTGTATCCCGCCGCTGCAGTCACAGGGAGTGAGGCAGGGTTCCACAGCTCCCCATGTCCCTGCATGTGTTCCCCTCAGCCTGGGAGGAGGGAAGGCCGGATGATCAGCCCACTTTGCAGATGGGGCTCAGAGGCTAAGGAAGATCTGGTCAGGGTCGGCACGGGGGCCAGACAGGTCGCTCAGTCTAGGGCCCTTCCTCAGAACCCCTGACGTGACCACAGGACTAGAGAAGGGGTAACCCCTGAGGCACCTTTGGGGGAGGAGGAAGCCAGGGATGCGGCTGACCTGGGTTCAAGTCCGAATGATGACAATTCCCAGTAGTGACACAGGGGCAAATCGTGTCACCTTCTCGTTTGTAAAGTGGCGCTAATCACACTTTGCTCACAGGGTTGTCGGAAGGACAAAATGACATCATATTTATGAAACAGTGTACAGGCCGATGAGCCCTATGCCAGACAGAATTTTGATGAGGGTCCGCAGCACTGGTGTGCTTGTCATGGTGGGAAGCTGACCTTGGCTCCCACCACCAGGGAAGGTTCTAGTGACAGCCAGGTCCCTGTAGGAGGGAGGCCACCTTCCTGCTTTCCTGACTTTCTCTGTATGCCTTCAGCTATAAGAGATAGGAGCCTAATGCACACCAGGAGAGTCCCACCACCAAACTGCAAAAAGATTGCTTGGAGCTGGCCTTGGGGTGAACAGGAACCAGGGAGCTGCCCTTCCTGCCCCCGCTCCACCCTCCTCCCAGATCTCTCTGTACCTCATCTTCTGGTCTTTCCGTGGAGTGTGCCCCGTTCATTGCCTCCGAGGAGCCTCTCCCCCAGCACAGAGCACAGCATGAGTGACACAAACTCACAGCCTTACTGTTGGAGCCCCAAGAGGAAAAGGAATTCTTCCGGATGCTGGAGAAGGAAAAAAAATCACAGGGAAGGATTGTGATTGGCCGGGCTGGGTCACATGCCCATCTGGCCTCTCAGCTGAGGTGGGGGGCGGGCTGTGTAAGGGATGGCCCCTCCCATTTCCTGAGAGAGGAGGATGAAGGCCTGTCGCTGAAATAAAGGGGTGCAGTTGCCTGAAGATGGGGAGAGGGTGCTGGAAACCAAGCTATGAACGTACCTTCCTCTGGTGATGGGCGGACCCTGCAGATGTGGTCACATTACTGTCACCTCCGTTCCCTTTAAAACGTACTCAAGCAGGGAGTCTTACCCCCACTCTTGGACAGAAACTGGGCCTCCCCATGACTCCTCGGGCCCTTCAGTGGGTAACAGAAAGTTCGACCATCAGTTACAGTCACAAACTGAGTCTCTTTGATTAACCAGACTTGTCTGCTTCGATGTCATCAACTAAACTCCCAACCGGACTGAAAGCGAAATCCACACCCTTCCCCCGTTGGGGACTGCCGCGGGCTGGCTGCTCAGATGGGGTGGGCATTCTTGGCTTCTCTGCCCCTTCGCCACGCCAGCCGCCCATCTCTGCGAGGTTGAAATGGGGTTCTGGGGTGGAGGGGAAGCCAGGGGAGCAGGAGGGTGGCCACTCGTCCTCAAGCATTCCCGGCTTCTGCTCTCAGGGCTGCCATGCCCAGAGCTGCCCTTCTCTTTGGAGGGAGGCTTCCCCCACCCCGAGCACTGGGGCGAAGGCACACCTTCCAGCAATTGCTTCCGCCCCTTTCAACCTCCAGGAATTTGGAGGCCACCTCTGACTTCTGCTGAGGCCTGTTCTCCGTGATGGGCAGGAGCCAAGATGCTGCCCCGGCCAGCTCACTGCGGACCCGGTCCCGCGTCTGGTCCAGGGCACTCGGCCACACGTTCCCTGCTCTGAAACCTCCGAGAGCGGAGGCCCATCCTTCGATTCTTTGTTCCACCACCAAAGTAGCCAGCCAGCCAACCTCCCGCCCCTTGGATTTCCAGAGCAAGGGTCACCCCACCGCCCCCTGTACTGTGTCTTTGCAGGAAACTCCCTTTCGGTTTTGCAGGTTGGCCCCGCAGTCATCCCTTGAAGCCTGTTGGATGCCCCTTGCTCTTCGAAAAGCCTCTCAACCCTTTGATTATCTTTGATGTGGCAAGTTGTCCACTAGGTTCTTGGTCCTCTGCTTTGATCTTTCTGCAGGACGGCTTGTTTCTAAAGCCACTTTGGTATTCGACAGCTCGGGGTTTCAGTGGAGAAACTCCCAGCTGAGCATCCTAATTCATAATGGAAATGATACCGACGGTTAGCGGACGCTTTTTCTCTGCTGGGCCCCGTGTGAACGCTACGCTGATTCTCTTACTGAGCCCTTCCAGCAACACCGTGAAGCAGGCCTTGTTGTGTTGCGGGACGTGACATTCGTATTAATATGTAACATGCACTTATACCACAACATCACAATATAATATAATATTATGATTGTTATCCCCACTCATGGAGAACATAACAGAGGCTCAGAGAGGCTGAGTCTCAAAGAATCTCAGAACTCCGGTGGGAGTTGGTATGTTCGAGGAGGAATGGATAAAAAGGCCCGGCGAGGGTCTCCCTGTCCACTGGCCGACAGACATACCCAGGACTTGGGTACCAGGGACCCAGAACCACATAGAAAGGTGGCCAGGTGGGGATGGAGCCGGACCTCATGGGCCGGTGGCATCTTCCCCAAGGTCACAGTGAGGCCTGGCGAGCCTGGCCTTGTGCAGAGACCCCTGATCTGGGGAGAAAAGGGGGTCTTTTGACAGCAAACCCTATGATCGCAGATGGGCAGGGAGCTCCTTCTGGGGGTTTGGTCCCTCTCCGAGCCACAGTTGTACCGCCAGCCGCCTGCACACATGGGTCTGGAAGACCTCCGGGGTGGGGCCCTCAGCTTCCTTAGAATCGGCCTCGGACTACAGGAGTCTGGCCTCATATTCGGAGGTGTTTTATTTTGATTCTTATGAAAAAGAAAATTGCCCTGCTCATCTGAACGAGGCTGTTAAATATTGCTTAGGAATCTGCGAACTGAAATAAACCTGCAGGATTGAGGAGGAAATGGGCTGGTGGCCATGAGGGCTGTTGGCCTGGAGGCCCTCACCCATCCCCAGGCCTGGCCCTGTTCCAGCTCCCCCTGTGGCCCTGCTGGGTCTGGAGGGGTTCCCTGCCTCCGCAGGGGTGGGATGGGACAGGGCTGGGAGGGGCTGCGAGCTCAGAGGTGACGCCCCCTAGAGGTGGCCCATCTCAAGTCCCCAATCTTCCACCCTTTTCTCTGCACTCACCAGACCCCTCCTCCAGGACGCCTACCCTTGGTCTGTCCAGAAGGAAACTAGGCTGTCTGTAGGAGCTGCCCCTCTTGTTGACCCTTGTCACTCTGTCTGTCTGCCTAGGCGCAGGTCCCCAGCTCAGCCACGTGCTCCGTTTCGTCAAGATGGTCACCGGGGTCATCCCCGCAGCGCTCACAACAGAGACTTGTCGGTGCTCACACTCTTGGTGGTGAGCTTGTGTGCACGAGCGTGTGCACATGGGCTCAGGTGTGTACCTTGTGAGCAAGCATGGGCTGTGTGTGTCAGTGAGTAGTATGTATACGAGGATATGTGTGTGTATAGGCCGTGAGTGTGCACGGCTGTCTGTGTGCATCTGGTGTGTGTGTGTGTGTGTGTGTGTGTGTGCACAGAGGCCCTATGTGTGTGTGGGTCGTGTGTGTGCACAGGGTGGGTTGGGGTTAGGAGCCTGGTTCTGTTTAGTTCAAAGCAGCTCTCTAGGAAAACACACACGGGATATATCATATATATACCCTGCCAAAGCCTTAGAGGCCATTTGGCCCAATCCCCTCTTTGCTCACATGGGGAAACTGAGGCTCGGAGAGAGGATTGGGCATTCCATCCCAGCTGGCTTCTGACTCAGAAACTCCTTCAAAGCTGAAGGCTGGGAGCTTACAGGGAGGAGGCAGGGCTTGGGCAGGAGCTGGGCTGGAGCTCTGCCGGCCCCCAGGGACCCATGTACGGGGCCTTGCAGCTGCAGCCTGGGAGGGGGGCTTGATTGGGAGCCCCCTTTTGGGTCCAGTGTGGGTGGGCGGCTCAGCCCACGAGTTCTTGGTGAACCAGCCCTCCCCTTGGCATGCCCACCAAGTGGCCATCCAGCCTCCTCTTGGGTATTTCTAAGGATGGGCACTCCCCCACTCTGGGGGCAGCCCTCCCCGGAAGGGCCCCAGGTCAGACACGCCTCTGCCTCCTCGTCGTCCCCAGGGTGAATTGCCCCAGTGCCTTCTGTGGTTCCCCGGGGCGCTGCCGGTCTGCTCCCCGCAGAACTGCCCCAGTTTGCCCACCCCACTGAAGGACAACGCCGGGGCCAGGCGGTCCCTCCCCTTATACAGCTTTTTCGTTATTCCTTCTCGCATCCGTGATGGGGCTTCATCCTGGGGCCCTAGACCCGGATCTGTGGGGCTCCCCCACTTGGAGGAGCAAAGGCAGTAATGAAACAACCCTAAGAAGGGAGCCTCAAAGCCAGCAGTGGGGACTCTTGTCCTTCAGCCTGAAATTGGGGGCACCTGTCAGGGTTGAGAGCAGTGAGGTGGACCCCGTTCAAGGAGCTGGGCAGGGGCGGGGGGTGTGCAGTGTGTCTCCTTCTCTTGAGAGAAGCCGGTGCTACCGTCCTCTCTCGGGCTGTTGAATACGTCGCCAAAGCTGGTAAGGAAACTGTTTGGGCTGCAATGGCTCTGCCACTTCCTGTCTCACTGCTGTGTGCCATTTACAGGGCTTTGTAGGAAGGGGACGGTGCGCGAGGTGCCAGCCGACCCCTTCTATCTGCAGCCAGCCCAGGAGGTGGGGAGGCATGGCCTCTGTCTCGTGTGGACCCCAACTTCCCCGTACCCCTGGGCTCGCTGTCCTGTGTGAGCCTCTTTGCCACAAGCTGACCCCTCCTCACTCTCTGGGATTTAGGGGTCAAAGCCCTGCACCCTCCCCGTCTATGCTGTTCCTGACTCGGGGGGTTTCTGCTGCCTTCTCTCTCCGCCAGAGGCTCCAGCCTTTCTGTCTGTTGGGGTGACGCCCTTGCTCGTTGCTGAGAAGCCACATGTGTGCAGGGATCTGTGATTTACCAGACGTCTCTCCTCGGCGGCTTCTCTGGTCCTTCTCCAGGGCTCTGAGGGTCAGCAAAACGGGGTCTTGCCCGCACCCGTCTGCCTAAGATGGCCAGGCCTGGGCCCCAGCCTCGCAGGAGTGTCGGGCCAAAGGCATGGGTTCAGGGGAGCCTTGGCCATGCTCCGTAAACATCTAAAGGGCTGTCCCGGGTGGGGAAGGAGCCAGGGTCTCTGGGGGAGGACTAGTAAGCAAGGGACGAAGAAGGAGAGGAGCCCCCGAGGCAATTTCTGGAGAGACAGTGGACTTCTCGTTGGTGGGGGATGTTGAGGCAGAGTCGGACAACACACTGGGGTGTCACTGGGGTGGCCCGACGACATTTAAAGCATGCTCTGACTCCACATAATTGCGAAGACCCTCTGCCACTCCTCCAGCTGTACCCGACTGTCCCCACCCAGAGGAAGCAGAGAACGTTGGAGTTGGGGGTCATCTTCTGACATCCAGGCCAAACGCTTTCTCCTCCAGATGGGGAAACTGAGGCCCGGCAACACAGGTCTGGAACCGGCACAGGCTAGACCCCGTCTCCTGCTCGCCTCCCCGCCTTGTTCCACTTCCGAAAACTCTGGGACAGGAGAAGCCATGCCCTGGGCCATCTCCGCCCCCCTACCTCCCACACTCCTTAAATTCTCCAGACCTGCCCCTCCCCTCGCCCCTCTGCCTTGGTTCTGTAGAGGGAACGATCACAGGTTCAAAGCAGACCCATTCAGAGCCTTTCGGACAAATGTTTGAGAGTCACCGATTACCTGGTCCTCAGAGACCTGCCTTTGACTTCCTTCCTGCGGGACTCGATGGCTGTGGCCCGGCCACCTCCTGGAGTCCCGACCCGACTGTGACAGGCATATTGCAAGCATGTGTTTGCTGTCTGCAGGGCTGACCAATGCTGAAAACCACATTAAAATGAGCCAGAGGAAAGGGAATCACTCTGTAACATGCTTTATTTTATTTTATTTTTGACTTGGAAAGAAGCATGGCTTGGCTGCTAATCAAAGAATTGGTGGGGGCCTCTGAGCAGAAACCAAACCGGTCCTGGGCCAGACGCCCCTGTCGGGCCCCCTTGGACAGCAGCTCTGGCCCGAGGGAGCTGAGGAGGGGCCCCTAGACCATGGGTGGGCCGCTTGGCTGGTCTGGAAGCTGGAGATGGGTCCTTGGTGCCAGCCCTGTGTCCGCTCTCTCTAGGCTGTGGAATCCTGTATCTCTTTCTTCCTGGTGCCCAGCTGCAGTGTTCCCCGGGCGTCAGGACTCAACTTGTTCCCAGAACCCAGAACTCCTTTTCATTAGTAAGCGGGCTCTTGAGGCCCCCATGGAGAGTATATTTAAGGATCATTTTCACACAAGTAGGGTGGGTGACTCAGAGTCCACGGTGGTGGGATGGAAGGGCTTCCTGGCTTCACCTGATTTGCTCCAAGATCACAGGAAGATTCCACTCCCTCCCGGGTTTCTCAAGATAGCCCTGTAGGATGGCCTGGACCATTATAGGGCCATTATAGGGTTCCCAGTGAGAGTGCTGGCATCCTGGATTGGTGGGTCATGCGCCGAGATTCATCCCTGTATGACCAACCACCCTCTGGCCGTCCCTCTTACATCCCTGCGCTCCCCTCACCCCCTGCAAATCCAAGCCAACTCATCACCACCCTCTAGAAACGCTGCTGACTCTCCTTGCTCAATGATGGGCCGCACTGTATCAGCTGCTGAATCCACAAACCTCAAAGCCCCAGGGCTCTCCTCTCCCCTGCCGCCCCAGTTCTGGGGATCCCCAAATCCTGTGGGTACTTGTGTCTCCACAGCCCTTGAACCCATCCCCTCCTCTCTGGCCCGCGCCCGTTTCTTAGTTTAGACCTTGCTCACCAGTCACCTGGACCACCCCAGCCGCCTCCTGTCCAGAATGGAAACTGAACATTCCCTTCCCCCGTTTCAGACCTTTTTGGATATAAGCCAAAGGGCATCCTGCTAGTGTGCGTTCTGTCTTTGTGCGGAATAGGAAGAGGTGCCCCTTCCTCAAGGCTCTTGACTGCCATCTGCTGGAAAATGGGTGTAATAAGCCTATCAATCTATGATGTCTGGGCAGTGATGGCGCCCCCTTGGGTTGTGCAAGCACAGTGTCCTGAGTCCAACCATCTCGTGGCATGGGAAATCCTGGGAGCCCTCTTGTCTTCTACCCCTTATCCCTACTCAGATCTTACCCTCCAATGATAACGAGCTGTTTAAGGCATTGTGGTTAAGAATGTGGACTTGGGGGGATGCAGCCAATCAAGTTTCCTTATCTGTAAAATGGGTATAATAGTAAGACCTGCATTGGGTTGTTGTGAGGATTTAAAGAGTTAACACTTATAATATGTTTAAAATAGGGCTCGACGCACAGACATACTGTATTAGTATTTTTCTTTTATTATTTTTCTTTCTCGCTTCTGTCCTTTGGCATGCGTTCTCTCTGCTGAGAAATGTCTCTCTCCCGCCCCATTCTGCCTCTTTGATTGGTCAACATCTCATCACACCTCCAGGCTCCCCAGTCCCTGGGTGACCCTCAGACATGGCTCTAACGAAAGCTGTCCTAGTCCCTTAGATGTCCCTGGGCTCCCTGCCAGCAGGAATGCGGTGGATTTGGGTCTGAATCTTCAGGCCCCTGAACTTCCCAGAGCTTGTCCTGAAATTCACCTCGACTCGTTTTGAGCATTTTGCTATTTAACGCTGATTTTAAGCCAAGGAGCCATTAAATGCGATCTCAGTTCAAAATGGTAAAATAAATTAAATGTCCCTTAGTAAATGTCGTTTATTTGGTAGCTTAGCCCTTTTACAAAGGGAGCTAAAAGGGGGAAAGTGAATATTAACAACTAGCATGAATTTGAGCGCCAGGGTGAGCTCCTCGTGGGGCTCCTCTGTTAAACCCTCACAAGAACATCAACTTTATTCATCTTCCCATTTTAGAGAAGAGGACACTGAGGACTCAGGGGTTAAGAAACGTGCTTACGGCCCCTAGGCCCATGTGGGGTAGATAGAGGATTCCAGCTTGGCCTGACTGATTGCAGGAAGAGGTGGGGAAGGATGCTGGTCTGTGGGCTACTGGCTCCTGCCCTGAAGTGCTAGGGCTGGGAATGTGATGGGAGTGGGGGGGGTGGGGGGCAGGACAAGGCCTGAAGCCCCAGAGCCACAAAGCAGGTACAGTGGGAAGGGTGGTTCTCGGTCCTCTGAGTCTTTGCTTGGTGTCACAGCCATTCTCCTGGGAGCTGTGGGATTGTACCCTGGGAGGAAAGACGTGAAATGGGCATCTGTCATCACACCAGCCTGAGGATCAGAAGCCTGCCTTCAAGTCCCAGCACTGTAGCCCGCTGTGTGGCCCTGGGGCAGTCGCTAACCTCTCTGAGCCTCAGCTTCATCATGCTAATATCCCGTCTGTCTGGGGCTTGAGCACAGACAGCTGGTGAGAAGGGATATATATCAGCCCCAAAGAGAAGCAGTGCCTGGGGGGCAGGAATTCCCTAGTGAGGTTGGCAGTCACCTTTTTTGAAAGGAGATGGGGGCGCCTGGGGGGCTCGGTTGGTTATACATCCGACTCTTTGATTTCGGCTCAGGTCATGATCTCAGGGTCGTGGGATCGAACCCCGCACCAGGCTCTGCGCTCAGTGAGGAGTCTGCTTCTCCCTCTCCCTCTGCTCCTCCCCCTACTTGTGCTCGCTCTCTCAATAAATAAATAAATAAAATCTTCAAAAAAGAAGAAGAAGAAAGGGGATGGAAGCCTGGGACTGAGGGATTTATATATCAAATTGGAAGTGGCTCCATTTCAGACCAAGACGCTGGGGCTGTTTCCACCCTTCGGCTCTTGCGGTGAACAGAGAGCATGCGGGGATACCTTGTCGTCCGAGGGCCTGTTTTCAATTCTTTATTTTATTTTTATGTTTTGGAACTCAAGTCCGTGAGGGGGACTATATAGGAGTCTCAGAGCTCCGCGTTCTGAGTTGTAATTGCTCTGAGTGGGCCAGCTCTGAGTTGGCTTTGCCAGCTGGGGATTGTCTCTTCCTCGCCCCCCTTCCTGTCGATCCTTCTTTGGTTTCCACGGGGGGCACATTTCCCTTTCTCTTTGGTTTAGCTATGGAAAACCTTGAGGGTCGATACAGCCTCCTGCAGCTCATTCCCGCCACAGCCCTTACGTAGGAGTTGGACTTCCAACCTCCAGTGCTGGGGGCGGGGCGCTAGTTTCCCGTACACCTGCTTATTGATTTATTCTGCAACTCGAAAAGAATTTGCCCAGCAAGTTGAAAATGAAATCCCCAAATTGGGCCCAAGTCTCTGCTGTGTTGCCAGGATTACCCTTCTGTTGGGGGTGGGGCGTGATGGTGCACTGGGATTACTGCTGTCCTAAAGATGCCAGAATATTCAAGTCCTGGCAGATGCCCACCCCACGCCTCCCTACCTCTGAACAATGTGTGATGGTACCCTGTCCTTTTCCTTCCTTATCAAGGAAGAAAACTCACCTCCGTGTAGAGCACCTGCTAACTCTGGGTCCGGCTTAGTGTGGCTTCGTGTGGGTGTGGTGGGGTCCCTGCTCCCTCGCTCCTGTAATTCTTACCATAGCCAGGTGAGGGCCGTGGAATGGCCCACAGGACAGCTAAGGGCACAGCCTCGCCCAAGCTCACCCCGGCGGCCCCGGGGACAGGTTCCTTACGGGCTCATGTGGATCTCCGCTGGGAAGGGTCCAGGACATCACCACCTCCCCACTCACCTTCCTTTTGGGGAAGCCCCCAAAAGGAATGCCTCACACCTTTGCCAACACTGCAAAGTTCAATTTTCTCCGGCAGCTGGTGGTTTCGATCCTAGAGACGGGACTCTTTGCTTTATCTTCTAGAAAACCTCAAGCCCCATTTGTATCTGATGGTTGACACTTGTGGTGGTTTGCCCAGTTCCGTTTTTCATACCTTCACTTACCCTTGGCTTCCCTTGCGTTTTCTGCCCTGTTCTTTCCCCCCCCACCTCCTGCTTTCCACCTGGTACACCGCAGTGTATCAGCGTCTCTAACCAATCGTCCCCCAGTTCCTCATCTGTAAAAGGAGGGACTGAACTGGACAGCAGGCAATGGTGTTAACATTTAGGGGGTCGTGCTTCTCCGACTCTGAGAATTGGCTGAAGTTTTAGACAGTCTCTCCCCAGACTTGCCCAGGTGCGGATAACTGCTGGCAGCTGCCAAGGGTTCAGCGACTGTGAAAACCTCTTGGGGGTTCCCTGAGCTCTCATGAAGGAGCCTGCATCTAGAGTCTTTCAGATCAGGTGATAGAATGAGGAGGGACCCCCCTGATCCTCACTGGGTCCCATTTCACACGAGGGTAGGGGTCGCTTTTCAAAGTCTCGGGCATTTGCCTGCCCACCAGAACGGCCCAGAGCTTTCTCAGCTGGGCCTTGCGGAGACACACATTTAATTCGGACACAGTAGCAGACCCCTTCGGACCCCCTCAGACCCCATAAACGGGGAAGAAACCAAATGCTGTTGGGGAGCAGAGCAGGGTGCTGAGGAGATGGGCTCAGAGTGGAACTCAGCCAGCTTCCGGCTGACCTTGAACAAGGCCTGGCATCTCTCTGGTCCAGTGGTAAAATGGGGCTACCCTGGGAACCCCCGCCCCCTCCGCCAGCAGGAGCGTGCTAGCACGGGGAACTTGGGTCCCCCTTTACAGGGAAGGAAGAAAAGATTCCTCTGTCTCTTCCCATCAGCGGAGCTTGTGTCTGTTTCCCTTCGCTGGGACTGAGTCACAAAAATTCTTTTATGATCTGTTTTCTGGCCCTCACCCCTGTTTTTTTTGGAAATCTGAAGCCACATCCTAAATTTCCTCAGCCTAATTTTAGTCTCTGGGAACCGCAGCCAGATGATGTCAGACTGACTATTAGATGCCATTGGTCTTCCCAGGCCTGGCTCTGTCACCAGCTCCCTGCAGACCGCCGTCCCACGGGGTCAGGTGGGAGTTGTCACGGTCACCGCCCACAGTAGGAACCTTCTCTGTAGGAAATGTCCTTGGCGTTTGGTACCCACCTAAATGCAGGACTGGGAAAGGTTTCCCCAAAGAGAAGGGACACTTCTTCCTTCATCAGTAAGCTTTGTCTAGACACCCTGCGCGTGCCAAGCACCTACTGTGTGTCCCAAAGAAATGGGCAAGATCGTCCTCTGTGAAAATGGACCCTGTCCACCTCCCATACTCAGGCCACGAGCACCTTCCAACTGCAATGGTTTTTTAAGACTTTATTTTTTAGAGGGGTTTTAGGTTCACAGCAAAACTGAATGGGAGGTATGGAGTGCCTGGATCCCCCCCGTCCCCACACCTGCAGAGCTCCCGTTATTGACTCCCCCACCAGAGTGCTCCCTTACACTCTGTCCATGAACCTACCCCGACACAAATCAGCCCAAGTTCGTGGTTTCCACTATGGCTCGCTCTTGGTGTGGTACCTTCTAACCCCGAGTCTCACCTCGTTATCTGGGGGCACATCCAGGTTCCTGGGCTCTGATGCTTATCCAACTTGAAAGGCTTTTACATTAAAAAGAATATGTGGAAAATTTTTCATTTCTAAAAACCCGCGAGCAGGTGAACACTTGCCCAAGTTTCTCTCACGGCCTCGAAGGAGCCCTTGTAAGGGAAGGTTCTAGAATCATCAGTTTGGGGCGAAGCCTCCTTTGCTTCTCATTCCTTTCTTAAGATTGTTCATCAGCGTCTGCCACGCTGAGGATAAATACCAGGCACCATAGCAGGCTCGCGGGGCCCGGCACGATGAGTCGGAGGCCTGTGTTCTAGGTACCCTGGCCTGGAATGTGCTGAGCTCTCTCCACACGCAGGGCCTTTGCACGTACGGCCTGGCCCCTCCCCCTGACCGGCTTCCCTGCCATCTACATCTGCTCGCTCCTGCTCTGGCAGCCTCCACCGACAAATCACACTTGCCTTCGAAGCTCCTCTCTCTGTTCCCCAAATGGCATGTCACTCCCCTCAGTGCAGCACATGGGACACCACAGTAGCCTCCTGGTGACCCCGGGTCTCCACCATTGGACTGGAAGCTCCCCAGGGCAAGGAGTGTGTCGTAGCCCCAGCGCCCGGTAGGGCGCGGTGAACATCAGCTAAATAAATGCACGATGGAAAGGTAGACGTGGGAAAGGTAGGAGAAGCATCGTGAGCTTTGTTCGGTCCTGCCTCGATCTGTCCACTGGCCTTGGCACAGCTGCTGAGCCCTGCACTCCCAGTCAGGCCTGTGTGGCCGGGTGGATATGTTTAGAATTCTCTCCTGCCTTTCCAATGAGATGAGACGTATTATCCTGAGCGCACCTCTGTTCCTGGCCTCGGTGTTTGGTCCTTCCCCCGGCCCTCCCTGCCAGCCCCCAATTGCTTTTGCAACCCAGCGCCTTTTACCCTTGCAGAGGGCGGGGTGTGGGAGGTGCACTCCCCACCTCACCCTCCCCTCCTCTCCTCTTCCCCGCCAACCTCAGATGCTCCACATTCAAGGCAATGGAGGCTGAGATGCTGGCCTGCCGCCAGGCCTCATGCCCCTCCCAGGATGGGCCAGACTGACACCCCCTCCCTTTACGGGCCCCAAGGGCTCCAACCATTGAGCGTCTGCATCTCTTGGAGGCCCAGTAGCCAGAGCCCAGCTGGGGCTCCAGGCAAGTCCAAGAAGTCATGGAGGCAGCCCTTCTCAAGGGATGTGGGAGATGGAAGCCTCGCACTCGGAGATGCTTCCAGAACCTTCCGTCCATCAGGTCATCACGCTAGCAGGTGCCAGCCCCCTGAGGGGCTGCATCCTGCACCGAGACGGTGGGTCCAGGGCAGCAGCGCTGACTGTCCGGCTGGGAGGCAGGGTGGGTGGAGGAGGGGGCACTGGCTGGGACCAGGCAGAGTGGGTTCAAGGCCTGGCTTCTCTGGGTAACCTGGCTCACTCCCATCTCTCTGAGTATTTCTTTATCTTCAGTCGAGGTCAACAGCTTCCCCTCCCCATTCACACAGAAAGTGAAGATGCTTTGGCCCCTCCCTGAGTTTGCATTTGGCCTGGGTTCTGCAGCCTTCGATCATGCCCACAGCTCCCACGTCTTGCCCCGGGATGAGGGGTGCAGCCCCCCGATACACAAGTGACGCTAAATATGGGCAGACTATCAAGGGGCGATGGCTTCCTCATAGTCCCTGGGACCCCAAACAGGCGGCAGGGACCCTGGCCCTTCCACGTTCGTTGCTCAACCCTGACTGAGGTGTGGGGGCCCCGGGGGCACCACGGCAGCCTCTTCCCTTCCCCACACACTACAACCCACACTCCTGCATACGAGACGGACCTGAGCAAGACACACGCGAGAACACGCCAGGCACGCACCGACACAGCCCAGGTGAACACAGGCGCATTGAGGCTGGTGAACTTGCCAGCAGAGTGGCTGACCTGGCCAGGGGCAGCGGGGCTTGATGCCAGCCGGAGGCCCGGGCTGAGGAGGGGCAGGGCTGGACCCCTCCCCCGACACTCCAGGCTGGGCCGAGAGGCGGGCGGGATGGAGCTGAGTGGATGGGAGTTGTGGCTCCTGGGGGGCTCTTCTGAGCCGGCCACATGAGGTGACTCAGAAGTACTGAGCATCTCACTGCTTGACACGAGGGGCCCATCTGAGTCCAAAGCAACAGGTGGCCCTGGGTGGGCAGGGATCTCTGGAAACCTTCAGAAGGCTTCAACTTGGGAAAATGAAGCCCGCTTAGGTGACTCACGCAGGGGCGTGCCTGGGGCTGGGTGGGTGGTAGGGCTGGACCCCATTTCAGGGCCGGGACTCCAGGGTGCTCAGTGTGAGGACCACAGAGCGAACTCCCAGAGCAAATTCCCAGGTGCTGACCTGGCTTTCTGGGGATGGTCGTGTCCCGCACGGGCTCCATCTGGATTCGAGTCTGAGTCTATCAGGCACATTTTGGGTCGTGGCCATCTTACTAGCCTCGTGACGAGCTGTGTGACATCTTACTAACTTGTTCTCTGCACCTAAGTCTCCCTACGCATCGCTCCCGGAATCTCGAATGTGCGGGACAGTGCTTCCTGGCCAGGGAGGTCATTTACTAATTACCGCTCCAAATGTTGGGCCGTGGTGAATGCTTCACTTTCCTTAGGAAGGATTCTATGTGCCAGAACCTTCCAGGGTCACTTCCTTCTGGGGAATTGTCATCAAGAGCTGGTGCTGAAAGCCTGTCTTCCCCCTTCACTACAGCCTCAAGCCTGCCTCCCAGAGCTGGCCACTGGTGCTGCCCATCTCCTCCAGACCCTCACGTGCCACTGGACCCTGGGGCCTGACGGCGGGGTGGTCCACCTCTTGGCTTTTGAGTCAAGTATCATCCTAGATGTCCTATAGGGAAGGCTTTAAGAGACTACCATGATGGGGGTGTGTGTGTGTGCACGAGCACACGCATTGTGGGTACACATGCGTGTGTGTGCCTGAGTGTGTGCATATGTGTGCACGTTCGTGTTTGTGCATATGTGTGCGTGTGTGTGTGTGTGTGATCTCAGCATCAGACTCCTCGTGCCCATGCAGAGCTTGGGCGTCGGAGCTGAAAAGATCCTTAGGGACACACACACACACACACCCCATATTTTATGAGTATGTGTATATATATATATAAATATTATACATACGTATGCTGTGTGAAGAACTTTGCACCCAAGGGATTTGGCTGTGGCCAAGGATCGGGAGCCCTTGTTCATGCTCAGTAAAGGTGTGAACCCACAGTGGGACATCACACACTGGGCGTCCCTGCACAATCTAGGCGCACACGACCTCTCCACACCAGATCACTGTGAGAGTACCAGCACGCAAGGACCGTATCCAGCCCTGCACTTGGATCGGCTGGCTGGCAGGCTGGCAGGAAGAGAGCAGGGCATGAAGCTCCCAGCCCCTCCTCTGCCTGCCCTCCAGGGCAGGGACCAAGAGTGGGGGCCCCTAGGACCTGTCCGGACACAGGGGCCCCCTCAAGCTCCAGGAGCTCAGGTCACCTAAGGGAGTGGCCCATTCTGCTGATGCTGGGTCACCCAGGGCCTGTGCGGTGGGGTGGGGACACGGGTCTCGGGAATCTGGGACCGAGGTTTACATCGGAGTCAGAACGGGGGTGGGGCCGGGGGCTCCCATACCCACGGACACTTAGATCTGGGGCTTAGTGAAAGAAGAGACAGGAGGAGTCCACCCCTGGCTCCCGGCAGGAGGGGGGCAGCAAGGAAGCTTGTCTGTCTGGACTCCGGATGGAGAGAAATAAGCCCGAGAAATCAAAGTCTCAGGCCTCTGCCTCCCACAGGCTCAGGACTGAAACTTCATACTCCTGTGGCCGCAAAGCTGGTTCCGAGCTGGAGCTCTAAGGGACTCGAGTGGAAGCCTCCAGAATAAAAGATTAACTATTCAAATCCAGTAGTGCGGAAACAAGTAAGCGGACGACCAAGCAGAGTTTAGCAGATCGACTCTCGGAATTCAGCTCGTTAACAGTTTCAAAGTGTCTCTTCGTGCTGAAAAGGGCTGGCAAGCCAGGCAGGGAAGGGACCTCTGGGTCACATGGATCCCGGCTGCCGGTCGCAGGAGCCAACATCACACCAGCCTGAGTCCCGAGAAGTGTCCCCTTCAAAGTCGTGAGTGGGATTAGAGGCAGTCATCAGACTTCACTGCCAAACTGCGAGTTAAAAGAATAAAGGTGGATAGAGTCAGGAACTTCCGCGTGACAAAAGGCAGTGCTACCAAAGCAGAAACCGCAGGCCAGGGACGGGGAGCAGGTCTTCGCCTTGCGTGAAGTGTGACGATGGGTTGGTATTGGAAACACAGGAAGAACTCCTGCGACTCTGTATGAAAAAGACAGAAGGATCTGATGGAAAAATGGGTCGAGAACATGAACAGGCCCTTCGGGGTCTGGAGGAGGAACGCTTGCTCAGAACCCTAGGAAAAGATGTTCAGCCTCATTAGCGGTGTGGAAAATGCAAATTCAAACCGCAATGAGATAGCATTTCACACCTACCAGGTTGGCAGACTTCTGTAGTCTTGGACGGCTGCTTCGGGGGCTCCAGGGGGCTCCGGGGTGCGGGGCGGAGGGGGTGTTGCAGGAGGCAGAGGACCGGATGCCCCACACATGCTAGGGAAGCTCATTCCTGACTCTTTAACTGTTTTTCAGGACTTGGCTGTGGCCGGGACAGTGAGCAGTTTGGGCCCTCCCCCAGGCCCTCGCCACCCCACCCCATGCCCCTACCCCAGGCCCTTGGGGTCTGCAAAGACTGCTTCCTTGGAATCTGCTGGTGTCAGGCCCCCCCCGCCCCTTCCAGGCAGCCAGACGGGTCTCTGGCTGCTGCGCCTGGGTCTGACCTGCAGAGCGGGGGAAGGAGGGCGGGAGAGGGAGAAGGGGGCTGGGGATAACTGGATCAGACCACCCCTCCCTTGCCCTTGGACAGACCCCTCTCCTGAGAGAATCTGCACCCCCAGCTCCTCACCACCATAGCCCTGAAGCTCAGAGAGGCTGAAGGGAGGAGGTCGGGGCTCTCTACCCTCCCCACACTCCAGTCCGGCTGTGAGAGCAGGGAGCAGGCACGAGGCACTGAGGCCAGCCTCTGGCTGTCTCCCTACCTCCCCTGCAACGATTTTGCCTCTGGCCCGAGCCTTCTCTCATCTACCACTCGGTGAGGCCAGCTGGGCTCCCAGAAGCCTGGGTAGGACCAGTGGGACACCAGCCCTGTTAATGGAGCAGAAGCGTCCCCTGCTACTGCAGACCAGGGTCTGGGTGCTGGAAAACGTGGCCGACAGGAGCCCTGATCCAGGAGCGTGAGCAGAGGGCTTCTTGTCTCCTTCCTTGACTCTGTACCCAGACGAAACTGCTGACTGAGGAGGACTGGCGTTTCTGGATCCCAGACCACTTTTTGTCTTTCTGGGCTGGATAGTCTCTTACCCCTTCTTAATTGTGGGGACAGTATTATTTTCTTCTTAGTCTCTGCTGGCAAGAGAGAGGAGTGGGAGAGTGCTTTGTAAAGTGTTGTGCTTCCAGTGGCAGTGTTTAGACTCATTCTTACTATGGTGTAAATGACTAAGGAGGGTGAATGACATGCCCATCCTGGGAAAGTCAAAGGTCATTAGATGCGTACCCAGAACTGGGTTGTGGCTCTGGGACAGCCACCGCCTTAAATGTGTGACCGTGGCCATGAGCCACCCCACATCTGTGTTCTGGTCTGTCTAAAGAAAGAGCCGGGTGAGATAGGTCCAAGATCCTTTGGTCTTTACAGTTGTATGGGAGATTTGCTTTCTACTATGAGTACATGAATGCTAATTCTGCATTCCCTCTAACCGGTTCAGGGCCCTAGGAGGTGGCCTTGATTTTCCTTCTGTTCTGAGCACAGTAACTCAAGTTCAGAGGGTTAAGGAACTTCCCCAAGGTCACACAGCTTGTTGGGGGCACAAATGCCCATGTAGTCTTCAAATGTGTTTTAAACTCCTGGGGCAGTCATGGGGGAGGGAGAGTGTCTCTAAGAAAGAACCAGATTCTTTTTTTTTTTTTTAAGAGTTTATTTATTTATTTGATGGAGAGAGAAACAGCCAGCAAGAGAGGGAACACAAGCAGGGGGAGTGGGAGAGGAAGAAGCAGGCTCCCAGCAGAGGAGCCCAATGCGGGGCTCGATCCTAGAACGCCAGGATCACGCCCTGAGCCAAAGGCAGACGCTTAACGACTGAGCCACCCAGGTGCCCCAAGAGCCAGATTCTATCCGAGTGATCCTCCAGGCTGGAAAATTCAGCCAACGGATCCAACCTCAGTGAAGGTCTGTGCTTGGGGAGGGGAGGGGCCCCATCCAGTGGTCCTGTAGTTGCCACGGCCACTTCCTCCTGCAGGGACAGGCCGTCCAGGTTTGACCCTGAGAGCCAGGGACCTTGTCACCTACCAACTCTTCCTTCCTGGCCTCCTCCCCATGTGGCAACTGGAGGCCAGGTGGGCCAAGGCTCCAGCCAGACCTAGTCCTGGCCAGGAGGGGTGAAGGTGGTGGCTGACCAGTGGATGGGTGGGCAGGGAAGGGACAGGCCGGGCCCAGAAGTATGTCAGCCCCAGATGCCACCAGAGGCCACGAAGCAGGTAGCTTCGGTGTGGCCACTAGACCCCGCTGGACGTGGGATGGGCCTCATCACATGAGCCTCCCTTGGGTATCTGAGCACCGGGAGTAGGATCACCAAGCCCTGTGCACCTCTTGCCCACCTTGAGCCCCGGGGCCAGGAGGTCTTGGAGGCAGAGTCTCTTCTCTACCTGTCAGGGTCCCAGAAACAATTGCGTGTGTAGGAAAAAGACTTCTTCCTTTTAAGTAGCATTTGGAAACTGCTTCGAGCCCTCCTCTGACATGGGGTCTGGCCTGTGGTCCCTCCAGCCTGGGCTTTGGCCTCAGGAGGCCATGGGAAGAGCCCCGCGCTCACCTCCGGGCTCCCCGAAACAGCCACCACGAGGCAGATAGCCCTGTGAGGAGACCAAGGCCTTTCCTGGAGCCCAGCCGAACCCTGAAGGAAAGCCAAGCCACCTTGGGCCTTCACCTTGCCTTTGGAGGAGGAGGGACCCCGAGAGGGGAGGGGCCTGTTCAGGTGTTGCTCCCCGTGTCTCCTTCCTTTGGGTGGGGACTCCTCCCCCCAGTGCACTGCCCCAGCCAGTCCCACCACCTGGGGACAGACCGGTGACCTTGCCTTCTGCTGTCATTTCCCTGTAAAAGCCCTAGTGGACCAAAGAGACTCCGCCCCCTTCTCGCCATCCTTTAGACACCTCGCCTGTTTCATCCTGAGCCTTCGACCAACAGGGCAGGTGGGGGAGGCCCCACGCTGGCTCCAGGGTATGGGAGCTCTTTGCCGCCCGCTGGGGTTCAGAAGCCCATGGGCAGGGAGGCGACACCCTCCCGTGGTCCAGAGGCCCCTCAGTCAGCCAGCTTTGCTTTATGGCCCTTGAACGTTGACCCTGGGCTTGGAGCCCCGTTAAAAAGGATTCTTTCCCAGTGACACACAGCAAGGACAGTACCGAGTCCACGTGTCTGCAGGGATCAGCAATCTCCGAGCTCATCTCCCTTGGCTGGGCTGGGTATCACGTTTCAGGCCCAGGCAGTGCTGCCTGCCAGCTCCGTGGGACCCTGGAGATATTTATAATCTGTTTCTGGAGGAGGAAAAAAGAGTCAGACACTTCAAACAATAACTTCGGATTAACGACCCAAGAGAAGCAGCTGAATCACTGACCCCGAAGGATAGACAGACGCAGGGAAGGCCCAGCTGCAGGGACGCGGGGTCCCTTCTTTCTGTTGTGATGAAATCCCCTGTGTGTCCCCAGGGACGCTCCTGGAGGCCCCGAAGTCCTTCCACGGAGCAAACTAAGCAGCTGCTTTCATGCAAGTACCCCCAGTTCCGGGGACCCCACCCCAGCCCCAACCGAGGGCCCATAGCTACCCGATCCTGCCGGATCCTGGCCCCGCCACCCCCATGCCATTGATTTCTGGGGACGGAGCGCCCCCAGCCGTGCCAGTCTCAAGGAAAGCCATCGATGAGAGAGACGTTACTTGAATCAAACAAACCTGCCGTCAACAATTACGACTTACCTGCTCAGAGAGGGATGTTATCGGGACATCTGGGGAATCTGTCCGGCAGGTGACGCAGCCTTGGTGGGGTTGTGCGGCCTCCGGGGGCCTCAGGGTCTGGGCAGCAAAGCCCGCGCCCCGTCCTTGGGCTCTCACTGATGTGACTGCTGTGCTGGTGAGGTTCCCAAGGTGGCCGAAGCAGTCCGAAGCTGGACGTCTCGAGACAAAGAGCACCTGGCCTTTGGAGCCTCTCCGATCTGGTTCCTGCCCCTGCCTGCGGGGCCTGGGGCGGCTTCGTCTCCTCTCTAGCCTCTGAGAGAGCACTCTCCGGAGGCCAGGGACAAAGGTCTGGCCAGGGACTCTTGCCTCGGGTTGTCATGGAGGCAAGCCGAGGGCCCCCCCGATGGGGAGCAGCTGAGCCGACATGGAACACGTGCCCCCCCTCCTCCCCCCGCTCCTCACCTGGCGTTCGGGATGCCCGAGTCCCACCCGGCGGTCAGGCAGCCTCTCCAGCACACGGGATGCTTCACACGGAATCATGTGTCACCAGAGAAGCCTGACAATGAGCAGTGACGGGGTCCATCTGCTCGCAGGGAGAGAGAAGGAGAGAGGTGACCCTCAGCTGATGCTCCTTCTGGCTCCAGTACGGTTCCTGACTCAGAGAACGTCCCTGCGTCTGACCCACGGGACGTGGAGGCCCAGAGAGGGTTGGGCCCTGCCTGAGGACACAGAGCTGACCCCACTTCCGGCCCATCAGGGTCACGTGCTCACAGAGCAGGGACTGGCCCTGGCCTGGGTAGCTGGTGGGCCACTAACAGGGGCCCTCTTGTTGCTCCTTTGGGTTCCTTTTGCTGGAGTTGCTGGGAGGGAGGGAGGTGGGGTGGGAGGGCCCCTGACCTTCCACTGGTGATACTGTTTCCTTTTTTTTAGAGAGAGAGAGAGAGAGGGAGGGGCAGAGGCAGAGGGAGAGAGAGAATCTCCAGCAGACTCCACGCTGAACGCAGAGCCCGACATGGGGCTTGATCTCACCACCCTGAGATCATGACCTGAGCTGAAATCAAGAGCCACTTAACCGACTGCGTCCCCCAGGTGCTGCTGACACTGGGGTTTTTGTCGCAGCTCTGTGTGACCTGGGAAAGTCCCCTCCCTTCTCTGAGCTGCCCTTTGCACAGCTGTAGGACCCAAGGATGGTGGGTCCAAGGGAGGCTGAAGGTGTAAGAGCTTTGCAAACCACAGACAGGGCTCTGTGTACAAGGAGAACGTTTCCAGGCTTCCACACGTGTGTCAGAAATAGGACCAGACAGATACACGTATGATGTGCACACAAGCATACATGCCCAGAGACACTCCCCTGTAGACTCCCCCATGCGTGGACCTGAGTGCACACACGCATGTGCACACACACACACGTGCACACACACTCATACTCACATGCATGTTCTTACATGTCTGCATTGGGGTGGGGAACACGTGGATTGGTCTCCGCCTGTGTCCCTTCCTGCACCCCCTACCCAGCACCCCCTACCCCATACCTCTACCAGCTTGGGTATCTTCTTAGTTGGGCCTCTGGGGGAGAAGGACATAAGTTACTTTTAGGAGGGATCTCATTTCTTAAAGAAATGCATTTATTTAATTCCTGCTGTTTCCTCACAGAAGTCGAAGGCCCTAATGTTTTAGAGAGAAAATGCTGTGGTACCCTCAGCACAGGGCTCATGGCAATTTGTGGGGAGGCAGGTGCGGAAATTTGCCCGGAGTGGTCAAGGGAGGCTTCCTGGAGGAGGAGGTGCTTAAGTAGGAATTAGCTGATCAATAGGGTAGGATGGGAGCCATTTCTAGATAACAAGCAAAGGCCAAAGGCCTCGAAGGGCAAAGCTCGGCGCATAGCAAGTAGCCCACATGGGCAGGGTTTGTCCTCAGGGCAATGAGAAGGTGGCGGGTGACATGTCGGAGGGCGACATGTCAGATGGGTGGTTTAGAATGAGCACAACAGCTTGACATGTTCGTCACAAACTGACCGCACCTGTGCCCCAGCACCTTCATCAAGAAAGAGAACATTTTCATCACCTGAGAGGCCCTGCAGCTGCCTCTTCCCGTAACGGTCGTCCCCAAGGTAACCGCGGAGCTGAACGCCGGTGCACAGAGCGGTCTGCCTGTGTTCGAACTTCAAGATCAACGGAGTCACACGCTGCGCGCTCCTTGGGGTGGCCAGCTTTCGCCCAGCCTTGTCTTCGTGAGGTTCGCCCCCAGGGCTGCACGCGGTGTATGCATGCTTCCTGCAGTGTAACACTCCGCTTTGGGGCTCTTCCGTTGATCCAGGCGTCCACTGATGGAATTTGGGTTATTTATAATTTGGGGTTATCATGAGCAACGCTGCAGGGAACATTCTCGTGCGTGTCGTTGGGTGAAAGTAGTTATTCATTTTGTTGGATACATATCTGGGGATGGGTTTGCTTCGGCTCAGCCTTATTCGAAACTGCCAAATGGTTTTTTCAAGTGGTGATATCATGGGCACTCCGGTGACACTGTCTGAGAATTCCAGGGGTTCCCATGCTCTGAAATACTTGGCATCATTAGTCTTTTTAATTTTAGCCTTGCCGGTGGGGGTGTGGGAGTGCCACGCTGTGGTTTGATTCGCATTTTCTGCTATGGCTAACGAGTATGGATCTTTGTAACTTTGTGGACCTGTGTAGTCCACGAATCCTGTTCTACTCGGTGGTAGGCCTGTTCGTTATCTTGTGATGAAAATTCTTAATTTGACTGTGGTGTTAGTGCTTTTTGTGTCCTGTTGAAGAAATCTGTCTTCTGTGGTCATGAAGGTCGTTGCCTCCGGTTTCTTTGAAAAGCTGTATTTTACCTTCTGTGTTTAGATCAATAGAATACATCCAGAATCGACTTTCATGTGTGGTGTGGGGTTTTTAAAAAAGATTTATTTATTTATTATTTGAGAGAGAGAGTGCGTGAGTGTGGGGAGGAAGGGCAGAGGGAGGGAGAGAGAGAATCTTAAGTAGGCTCCACAGTCAGTGTGGAGCCCAACACCGGGCCCGATCTCACAACCCCGAGATCATGACCTGAGCTGAAATCAAGAGTAGGATGCTTAACCGACTGAACCACCCAGGCACCTCTGGGGAGTCTGATTCTTTTATTTTTCTTTTCCATTTGGATAGCCAATTGACCCAGCACTGTTTACTGAAAAGTCTACCCTTTCTCTTTGGTATTGCCTTTGTGCTTTTTTTCATAAAGAAGTAGCTATAAATATGAGTCCGTTTGTCTGTCTTTGCACTAATGCTACAGTGTCGTAATTACCATAGTTTTAAAATAGGTCTCAATTTAAAGAAGTATAAGTCTTCACCTTTTGTTCTATTTCTTCCAGATTTCCCTGGTTATTCTTGGACCTTTGTGTTTTCATATACATCTCAGAATCCATCTGCCAATTTTCATACAACAGGCGTGTGCACACACACACCCACACATGCATGTACACAGCCTTTTGACATTTTGCATGGGACTGTATTGACTTTATAGATCAACTGCAGAGAATGAACATCTTTATAATATTGGGTCTTCCAATCCATGAACATAGTATATCTTTCCATTTATTTAGTTCTTCTTTAATTTCTCTCAATGATGTGCTGTAGTTTTCAGTAGATTTAGTCCTAGGTAATTTGATAACTTTATGATGCTTTTGTGAAGGGTATTGTAAAATTTCATTTTCTATTTGTTTATTGCCAGTATATAGAAATATGGCTGATTGTTAGGAACCGTCTTTGTATTCCAGTGACCTTGCTAAAATAACTTAATAATTCTAATAATGCCTCTTCAGATTTTGTTGGGGAAAAGATATTTCGGGGTGTGGTCCAGCCATGGTCCACATGGTTCAAGGTCAAGACCCGTTGACCTTGAACTCTGGGCTGGATGTGGAGGTAGAGAGGGTGGAAGACAGATTGGTCAGCCTGGTCAGGAAAGTCTCTAGGGCTGCGGTGAGGTGCACAAGTCACACAAGTCATGCTTAGCCATGGTCCAGGCACTGTCTGCACACCCACTGAGAGCTGCTGCCTCAGCCATGGCACGTAGCCCAGCCCACCATGGCCTCTTGGGAAGCGAAGCCCTGGGTTCTAATTCCGGCCTTTAATTGACAAGCTGTGTGACCTTGAGCATGTTACCAAACCTCCCTGAATCTCCCTGCCCTCGCAGAAGGAGGGCAACGTGCCCCGGGTTTTCTTTCTCTAAGCCAGTAGGTGTCTGGTAAACACTGGTGAATCGATTTCACTCACCAGTGTTGTTCCTTTTGCCCGTGGGGTGATGCTGACCATCGCCAGGAAATCCTGCAGCCCAGGGGCTGTGAACGTGGGTGCCCATGGGGGACGAGGCAGCTGGCTACCATTGTGTTCTGAGAGGCTTCAGTGCCGTCGGCCCCTTGGGGATTTCTGCTTCCACCGTGAGGATACACACCCGGGTAAGGCTGCCCCTCTCCAAGAAGGAACTCAATTATTCTTCAATAAAAGTCTTGGCAGAAGTTTCTGAAAACTCTTGCCTGCTCTGTGATCCCTGGTATACAAAAGGATGGAATTTAATTATTTGGTCCTATCCATGAGCCCCAGGGCTGGGCCTGGCACGCAGCCACGGCTCTATCCGACCAGCAGGCCCCCTGGCCCCTGACGGGGTTCTTCGCTCTGGCGTGCACTGGGAACTATAGGGGAAGCACAAGGCAGGTTCACCCTTTGGCCTGGCCTTGCCCTCTCCACCCTTCCTTTTGGGGTGTATGGCTTAGAGAAATCTGGTGTGTCTGATCCCCTGGATAAGCGGCTCCCTGGAAGTTAACTGGAAAGGTGATCTCCTGGGTCCAGTCGCTACCAGAGCCTCTCTGTTCCCCATGGGGCTGGCCCCACAGTACCGTGGGGACCCTTGGTAGACTGGAGCTCCAGCCTGCAGCTGGGTGCTCCCTCCAGCCCTGACCCCCGTCTCCCTCATGGCAAATTAGATCCCCTGCCTGTTACAGGAGCTTAGGCTAGGGAGCCCGATGAGGTCTGCTTGGGCGGGTTGCAGTGCAAGGCCCGGCAGAATCTTGTAAAGGTGAGGAAGCGGGGCCTGAGAGCAGACACTCCAACACCCCTCCCAGCTCAACCCCGTCCTCACTGAGTGCCCACTTCCTGCTCTGTGGGTGGGAGGGACAACAGGGTCCCTCGAGGACAGACGCAAAGATTTCAGGAGTCACCACATGCAGCACCTGAGTGGGGCAGGGGTGTGCTGAGCACCGGCTGTCTCAGGTTGGGCCTTTAGTAGTTCAGTGACTCAGAGCAAAGTGCATGTGCTTCCGGGTCACTTTCTGGCTGGGCAACTTTTCAGCAAATTTGCCTATTGTCATTGGGCCTCAGTTTTCCCGACTGCAAAATAGGGATAACAATCTAGTGCCTGCATCAGGCTTGGTGAGAGGCTTATGTAGAAAGAATGGGTGTAGATGGCTTAGCCCAGGGCCAGACCCAGAGCGAGTACTCAGCAAACATTGTTTTCCTAACAGTAGTCCGGGTTCAGGTGTCTCCTCCTTGGGAAACTCTCTTGATCTCCCCTGGTTGGGGTTGGCCCTGCCTTTCGTAGGAGAGCCACACAGATGGGCAGCACCCCTCAGCGTGGTTGCTTACATGTCCACACACCTTTGAGGGGGAGGCCACTTGTCCCTGGGTCCCTGTCCCAGAGAAGGCCTTGTCATGTCTGTAGAAAGAACGAAGTACTAAATAGGGTTGACGCATAAAATATTATGCTTTTATTTGCTAAATCTGACAAACTATCTGTAAGGCAGCAGGAGCTGAATCATGGAACATTCCTAAGAGTCCAGAAGATTCTTCCCTGGTTGATGAGTCTGTTTAGGACCTTGTTTATAGGTTGGACCTTGAATCAGTCAGGGTTCTCCAGGGAAACAGAACCAGAGGGACGTGTGTGTGTATCTGTATCTGTATAGCTGTATACATATATCTCTGTAGATCCGTGATCTATCATCTGTATTAAGGAATTGGCTTACGCACTTGTTTGAAATCTGGAGCTGGAAGGTTTGAAATCTTTAGGGCAGGCCAGCAGGCTGGAAACTCAGACAGGATTCGCTGCTGCTGTCTTGAGGCAGAATTCCTTCTTCTCCGGGAAACCTGTTTTTTTGCTCTTAAGGCCTTCAACTGATTAGATCAGGCCCACCCACCTTAGCCAAGGTAACCTCCTTTCCTTAAAGTCACCTGACTGTAGATGTTAACCACATCTACCAAATACTTCACAGCAACATTTAGACTAGTGTTTGGGCAAACAAGAGCACCAGACCTAGCCAGGTTGATGCATAAAATGCACTACCCCAGGCCTCCGGCCGCCCTTCAGCCATTGAGTCTCAAGGCTACTAATCCTAAGGGTTGTGGTGTGGGGGTGAGGGGTGTCTGGTTGTACCCCAGACCACATATGTGAGCTTCAGGGCCATTTCCCCCTACAACCCGTGTAGCATGTGTGCAAGGCAAACTCTTCTTCGAGGCCTGTAGCGATTCTCAGGGGTGGGTCAGGGGGAGATTATCTTGCCCATTTTACTGTGGAAGAACAGGTGCAAAAGTGTCGGCTTAGCAGTGGAGCCAGACCTCTGGATTCTTCACCTTCGCGACACATGCAAATGTCTTCTCCTAATGTGGGAACCCCCACAATGACCTGAGGATGGGCCTCAGGGCCTGTGGTAGGTGGTTGGGTCCTGGAGTGAGGGAAAAGCCCCGGGGCCAAGTGTGACTCAGCCACCATGAGGCCATGGTGGCCTCCCTTTCCCTCTCTTGGCCTTGGTCTCCCTGGCTGTAAATGATTTTCAGGGTCTGCTCCTGTTCTGTTCAGAAGACTAAGAACCACAGGGGTGCCTGGGTGGCTCAGTCGGTTGAGCGTCTGGCTCTTGATTCAGCCTAGGTCATGATCTCAGGGTCCTGGGATTGAGCCCCGTATCGAGCCCCGTGTGGGGCTCCACAGCCAACTGGGGGCCACTGTTAGAAGCTGGCTCTGCATCTCAGGGCCTGGGGCAGGACAGACACTACTTTCCGGCTCTGTTCTCTTACCCCACGCAGCAGCCGTAATGATCTAGGGATGGTTGGCCTCGCGGTGAGATCAGGAGACTGAACCAAAACGAGAGAACCTCAATGGGCAATTTTACACAAACGAGGGCAAAACTCACCCATAATCCTACCACTGCAACTCTTTATTTTTCCAGATTTTGTTCTTTGGCTATCCATCTTTTATATGATTGTAAGCAGAAAACAGATGCAATGTTTTATATTTTTCACATAGCATCCGGAACATGGTTCATGTTCTTAGCCAGTTAAAAATTTTAATTATGGGGGCGCCTGGGTGGCACAGCGGTTAGGCGTCTGCCTTCGGCTCAGGGCGTGATCCCGGCATTATGGGATCGAGCCCCACATCAGGCTCTTCCGCTGTGAGCCTGCTTCTTTCTCTCCCACTCCCCCTGCTTGTGTTCCCTCTCTCGCTGGCTGTCTCTATCTATCGAATAAATAAATAAAATCTTAAAAAAATTTTTTTTAATTATGGTATGTATATTAAGTATGTATATTGTTTTAAAAAGGCAGGGAGTCCTTCAAGGCTTATCATTAAAAAGAGCTGTTTCCTGCACCCCTACTTTACCCCCAGTTTTTATTCCCTATAATCAAGCATTTTGGGGGGGGAGGCCCTACCTCCACAGGGATCACTACCATTTATACATTGCTATTTCTCTTGGGTTTTAATCTTAGAGATTATCTGCTGACTTCCTCCCGGTTCTGGTGCTTTTTTCTCCTCTGACCCATCATCCTCCAAGTCCTTTCCTCCTTCCCTCTTCCCAAATAATTGTACCACACTTCGGCTTAGATCAGTAGACAATGACTAGAGTTTTATAACAAAGCAAATAATATTCACAGCTGATTTCAGGTAATATACCAAGGTGCCTCTTCTTGCTGCAGACTTTTTATTTTCCTGGAGTTAATGATTCATTTTTGTTTGTTTGCTTAGTTTTCCAGGCCATGCCATAGATGTTGTATCACTTGGTATGTCACTAACCCACCTCGGATTTCCCAAAAGAAGTTTAATTCTCCCTCACACTCAGACACATCAGGGGCTCTTTCCTTCTAGAGCCCTCTGTCTCCTGGTCTAATGTGGTTGGGTGGTGCTGCATGCTGTCATCAGGTGACATGCCTCTATTTCCCATGTCGGGATGTCCCTTTGTTGTTGAACTTCTTGCCTTTGGCTATCCCTGTTTTGTGCCTTCTTTTCTCTAGCTTACTCCTTCGTTTTGGTGGAGTACATCCTTCAGCACCTTTTGGAGAAGAGGTATGTGGCATGTCAATGTTTTGAGGTGATGCATGTCCACAAATGCTTCATTTTACCCTCAAACCTTGAGGGATAGTCGAGCTGGGTGTAGAATCTTAGCCAGACACCCACTTGCCTCAAAAGAACACCGCTATCTCCCAGCTTCCATGTTAACTGTTCAGAAGTCCACTGCCATACTGATTCCAGACATTTCTTGGAGGCCTCATTTTATCTTGGAAGCTTTTAGGGTTTTCCCTCTGGGATTCCGAATTTTTGTGACAATGTGCTTTTTGGTGTGAGTTTTATTTTGTTTTTCACCTGGCATTTTTCATCTTCTTTCAGTTTGAAAGTTCGTATCTGTCAGTTTTAGGTGACCTTTTGGGATCATTTCTTTACTTCTCTCCATTTTCTCTGGTCTCTTTCTCTGGAATCTCCAGTTAGGTTAGACCTGGATTGGTCCCCTAATCTTCTTATCTCTTCTCTCCAACAGTCAGAGCCCCCTTTTTGCAACTTACTAGAAAATGTCCTTATCTTCTAATCCTTTTACTGAATATTTTACATCGGCTATTTTTCTTCCATTTCTACAAACGCATTTTTGTGCTTTGAAGGTTCTTTGTAAATAACCTCCTGTTGTTTCAGGATGTGGTATCTTCTCATACCTCCGTAAGGATATTGGAGTTTTGCTTTGTTTTTTGAAGTCTTTCTGTGTCCACTCATTGTCTCTGTTTTCTGAGTTTGCCTTTCTCCTCTTTGTTGTTTTGGTCTTTGTCTTTTGTGTTAGAGGCTCTCGATGCATATTTAATCGTCAGACACAGGGGGCTGAGCTCCCCGGGTGGGCAGACCCATCTTCTCATGGGCTTCCCTGCGGGAGTCAGCCCTGGTCCCAAAGTCACTGTACATCCAGGTCTTCTCTTTGGCTGGAGGGGCTGTGACCTAGCCAGAGGGTCGTGGCCTGGCTGGAGGGGTGTGGCCTGACCAGAGGGTGTGGCCTGGCTGGAGGGGTGTGGCCTGACCAGAGGGTGTGGCCTGGCTGGAGGGGTGTGGCCTGACCAGAGGGCATGGCCTGGCTGGAGGGGTGTGGCCTGACCAGAGGGCGTGGCTTGGCTGGAGGGGGCGTGGCCTGGCTGGCGGGCATGGCGTGAGTGACCCCCTCCCCGACAGCAGTTTCCAGCAGAGAGTGAGATGACCAAAGTCTCACCAGTAGAGGAAGGTCCAACATGGCCTTCAAGGCCCCAGTGGGGAGGAGGGAGGCACCAAAAGAATGTGTGGCCCAAGACTGAACTCGGGTAGACCAGGTCTGTCCCCATGTATAGTAAGATAGAAGGTACCAGTCCCATCTGTGCTAGGCCCAGCCCAGCTCTTGTCACATTGGGGAAACTGAGGCCGCTTAGGATCTCCTCGTTCCTGTGGTCTCCTGTGACCACAGCTTGCCAGCCCTGCCCCCTGTCCCCACAGCATCTGACCCCTACTGACCTGCCTGGAGCTCTCCTAACAGGGCTTAGACGTTTTGGCAGAGTCAGAGGTCTCCAGGGGGATTTTAGGGGTCTCTTCCAGCTTGGCCTCCTGGTGACATCCACTCAGCCCGTGTTTCCTGCTTGTGGACCCATCTTCGTGACCTCTCACAGAGGGGGCCGGGTGTCTGGGGGCAGGACCACCTGTGTGCCCTGGCTCCCCCCGTCAGGATCTTGTGACCCCAGCCTCATAGTGGTCTCACTCGGCCTCTCGATTTCTCTGCAGTCGGCCAGGCTCCCCTTTGGGCCCAGGCCTGGGGAGTGAGCCTCACTCGGGAGCTGAGTCCTGAATTCTGGATGCAGAGCCATCCCCAGAAGCCGCACTGGCCGAAGGCAGGTGGCAAGGGGATTAGCAGATGTACCGTCCTGCAGTGCGTGCACAGAGCCCAGCGGTGAGAGCCGGAGGGCAAGGGCACAGGGAGCAGGATCCTGAGGCCCTTGGAGCGGATCCAATATAGACCCCTTTTATGAATGAGAAAACTGAGGGGCAGAGAGGTCAGATGAGGCCCTCTCCAGCCTCACAGTGACTTCGTGGCCTTCCAGTTCTCTTTCCACTGACAGCACCAAGCAGTGAGTCCCCCCGCCCATACACACCCACACGCACACCGGTTTGCCTGGCATAGCCACACTCCCATACACACATACCGGCAAAGAGCTCCGGGCACACTTTCCTGCATCCTAGAGACCAGGAACGTGCTGGGGCCCCGGGCACTTGTGGGCCTGTGTGTGCTACGGAGGGGGCTGGAATCGTGGGAACCTCCGAATCTCCGGAAGCGAGAGTCTTCATCTTAGCGAGGGGAAACCAAGGCCCAGAGCCAGTGGGCAGGGCCTGGTCTGCTCACGGCGCCAGTCACACCCTCGGTGCCATTTCTGTGTCCCCACCGCTCCCATGAATCATTAGAAAAATTTAAACAAACATAATATAATTGCTTGTCGATGACCGAATGCCAGGGGAACCATAAAACCTGCCTGGTGTCAGCGCCTGTCCAGGCAGGTGGCACGGGGAGGCCAAGCTGGCAGCCTCACCTCTGCCCGCTGGCTGGGCCTCCCGGGCCTCTCTGTGGCTGGGGACTGCCAGCCAAGCCGCACCTCACCGGCCAAGCGGGGTGCCCAGTGCCAGAGCAAACTGGGCCCGGGCCCAGCACACTTTCCAGAAATAGGTTCCTGCGAGAGCCCGAGGCTCACCCCTCCCTCCGCAGAATTTCCCCCCTGCAGAGAGTCCTGTATGTGGCCTCAGACCGTGGAAGTGCTCTGTTCATGGCCCCTACACGCTTCAGGAACGTTCACCGGGCCAGGCCGGGGCTCTAGCTCACAGCTCACCCGTAGTTCACAGCTCACCCACGTCCCTCTGGCCTCCTGCTTTTCCTGCCACCCCCGGGGTGGGGTGGTGCCCTCCTGGCCACAGAGGGGGCCTGGGGGCGCAGGCAGAAAAGTCCCTTTTCACAGGCCTCCAGGCCGGTCCTCCCCCAGAGGACCCCCCGTAAGACACGGCTGCTCGGGGAAGGTTCATAGGCCTTCGCTCTGAGGACTGGCCCTGTCACCCACCTCGTTGGTATGAGCATGGGGTCGCCAAGGGGCTCCTGAGCGTGCATGGTGCCTCCGGGCGGGGGGATGAGGGGATGGTGGGGGCGGGGCGGGGGTGGCGGGCGGGAGTGAGGGGTGGGGGTAAACTAGGGGGCAGGAGGGAGACCGTGTATGTGTTTTGGCCTTGTCCACTGGGGGCCTTGGGAGACCCGCCGTTTCCCTCAGTGTAGGAACCTGTGGGCCTTTCCCCTCAGGCGTGTCCCTGTCCCCAGAGAGGACCCTTCAGCTGGAACTCTGAACTTTCCAGGTGGGCCTGGACCCCTGGCTGCGTTATTGGCCCCATCCGCCGCGAACTCTCCTCTGCCCTTCTCTTTGCTTTGTGGATTTATACCCCTTTTTCTTTCTTCACCACCCTTTCCTGGGAGAAACGAGGCAGAAACATGTGGGTTCAGCTCCCCCCCCCCCACGTTTAAGCAGAGAACCCGCCCCCTCTCTCTCCCTGGTCCTTTGTGAAGTCCTGCCCCTTCCCAGTCACGAAACTGTCTACATTCTTCCAGTTGTTTGGAAGCCTCAGTGTTTATACCTCAGTCTCTAATCTGTTTTATGTATTGGGGTTACAGACAAGGTTTTATTGAGGGGGGAAAAAGAGCTCTGCTCTTAAAAAATGCTTATAAACCACTGACTGGGCCCAGCCCAGGGGAGCCAGGGAGGCAGGTGAGGCCGAGCGGGGCCTCTGCCAGCCCCCGTCTTGTAAACCCAAGTAGGGCTGGCGAGCAGATGGCCCCGTGTCAGCCCCCCTTGCCCTGAGGCCGGGCACCCCCGGGAGGACACAGCCTGGACTGTGGTCCTAAGACCCCTGGCTGTCCCCCACGTGTCCCACAGAGCAATCATCATGGTAGTCCGGGGACATTAATGAGGGGATTTGCTTTCGGAGATGAAGTTGGAGGACTTCTCTGAGGACAGGGGACGCCAACGGGGGGGGGGGGGCAGGTATGGACACCGCTGGTGACCTCTGCCGGGCAGCCCCGGCACACCAGGTGGGACCTACTGAGTCACCATCATACCTCCGTGTGTCTGTTTGGCCCAGAACAAGGTTCCTGGAAGGTCAGGCTTTGAACCGAGCGAGGGGTTTAGGCATCCCTTGACTTCTGCCCCAATAAAAGCTCGAGAACAGCTTTGAACCATCTATTTCCTCTTTAAACAGCTCCAGTCCCTGGGGCAGACAGACATAAATAGATAATTATAGCCCAGGGAGATGTGTGCCTGGGGGGATAACTGTTACCAGTCTCCTCATTGGCCTTCTGGCTTCCCGTCCCTCCCACGCCCACCCACTGTACAAGCTGCTGTCAGAGTGACCTTTTAAAAATGCAAATTTGACCTTGACTTCAGTCCCTCCAACAGCTGCCCACCGGCCTCAGAACACTGCCCAGAGCTCCTCCTGCCAGGCCTCCAGTGCTAGGCCCCAGCCTGCCGCTCCAGTCTGGGGTGTGTGGGGGGTGCCCTGGGTCTGCTCTGAATCGGCCAGGCTGCTGCCAGACCCTTCTCTGGTCTTGCTTGTCCCCAGACCTCAGCCCTCTTTCCTCACCGGGCCATCGTTGTGCATCCCTTAGGCCTTCCCTTTGATGCCCCCGCCTCCAGGATGTCCTCCCTGACCACCACTTCCCCAACCCAAACTGGGATTGCTGTTCCCCCGTGATGCTCTTTTGCACATTCTGTTCTTACAGCCCTAGCGTAGCCCTTGCCGGCCTGTACTTCTTTGCCTGTCTCCCTCCCCAGACTGAAGCTCTCAAAGGCAGGGAGCACATTCCCTTTACCACCTATTTATCAATCGTTGGATTTTTTTGAGCCCCTGCTTTGTGCCAGGCCCTGAGATTTATGGGCAAATAAAACAGACAAAGACCCCACCCTTATGGCACTCGCAGGCTGACCAGGCATCTGGGGTGCTGGCTGGGACACTTTGCTGAATAAACGGACAGTACAATGTGCCATAGATGCTCAGAGTTCAGGTGGGCTGCCTGGAGGAGGGGGCGCTGAGGATAAGGCCCTGAAGGCCGGGTAAGAGTTTTCCAGGCAAACTGATCAGAGAGCTCCCCGCCTGCCAGCCAGCCCAGAGGCTGTCCCGGCGGCTGGCTGCTCTCACCCCAGGGTCTACACTCCATTCTCACCCTTCTCTTTCAGAATGCATGAACTGTACCCGGCTCAGCGACATGAGCGAGCGGCTAACCACGCTGGAGGCCAAGGTCAGCCGGCCTGGGGGGCCCGGCCTGGGGAGCTGGTGGGTGTTATGAGGGTTGTGAGTCAGGTACCAGTCCCCAGAGGGTGGGTGCTGCTGGGGCCTCAGTGGGTCTGGGTGGTCTTCTCTGGGCTGGGCCAGCCTTGTGGGGTGGGGGAAGGGAGTGGGGAAAGCAAGAAATCTGGAGGTGTCAGACAGCAGGCTGGTCTGGGTGTGGGTCTCAGTGACTGGGGGGCTGGGTGCCCGGAAGGTGAACCCTTGGTGGAGAGAGGAGGGAGCCATGTCCCCCCCGGGGCTGGTGCCCCCAACTCTGGCTCCTCCCCTCCCTCCCTGTCTGGCACACGGCGGGGCCCAGACAAGCCGATGGAGGAGGAGCTGCCCGGCTCCTGTCCGCTTTCACCCCGTCTGCATCAAGGGGGCGGCGCGGGTCACCCCGGAGGCTGGAGGGCTGAAGAAAGGACGGGTCATTTATGGGGGAGTAGCACCAGACAGCATGGGGCAAGGAGAGAGGGAGTAAGTCAGAGAAGGGAAGGCTGTGTGAGGTGCAGCTGTGGTGACAGGCAGGTTACCCTTGTGGACTCCCGGGCTCTGGCCCCTCTGGCCCCCTGACATGCCCATGCAGGGCACACGGGCATGAGGATGCCCCAGGGGGCGAGGCCTTCTGCAGGTGGGAGGGTCCCCCAGCAGCCCAGACCCCTAGGCACAGGCTGGGGGTGGGGGACCCCGCACCCTCCTTGGGGTCCGTGGCTCTGGGGGTGGGGGTGGAAGCCTTCAGGAAACAGATGCTACCACCTGGGCCGAGCTGGGGCTGAGGGGGGGCGCTGGAAGGGTGGGGGGTCTGGGGAGACTCCAGACGCTCTGCGTGGCTTGGCAGAGTGTCAGCCGACGGCTGGCCCAACACCTCAGGGTGTTAAAAGTCAGGGCTCTGGGGCGGGACTGGCTCCCTGACTCTGAGGTGAGTCGTGACCCCTCTGCAGACCCGGGGGTGGGGGAGGGGCCGCAGGTGTCAGAGGAGGCAGGGAGAGGCCAGGTCCCTGCTCAGCCCTGGGCCTCAGTCTGCTGCCCTGTGAAATGGAAACGGGAGTCACTTCACTGCCCCTCACCGGGTTGTTTTGGGGTGGGTATATGGGGGTGAGCTTTGGTGCCGAGAAGGGGAGGTAGTCTGAGTCTGGGGTGTGCTGAGAGGTGGCTGCCACTGCCCTCCTTCCGGATTCCCAGGTCAGGGATGGGTGGTTCCTGTCTCAGCTCTTGGGCCTTCTCTGGGTCACCTGTCAGCTGCGTCCTTGCCTGCGAACATGCCCGTGTCCCCTGGGGAAACAGAGCCCCTGGGTGCTTGGTCAGCCCGGGTCACAGGGCTCTGAGAGGCGGCGGCCTAGAGAGGGAGGGGGACAGAATCTGGCCTAGTTGCCAGGACAGCGTCTGCTGAGGCCAGGCGCCCACCTGCTGGGGTCAGAGAGACCATGGAGCGGGATCAGTGGCTGTGGACAGGCCAGCGAGAGCCAGGCGGGCAAACCCCAGATGGGGTGTCAGAAACCAGAGGGCTGGCATAAGAGTGCAGCAACCCAAAGGCCTGGACACGTGGCTTCTGCCCTCTCAGACAAGAAGCCTGCTTTGGTGTATTGGGAGGGACGTGCTCAGTTATAAGTAACAAACACCCAGCCAATGGCAGCTGGTTCTCTAAGGATGTTTATTGTTTGTTTGACAAGAAGTCCAGCAGTAGGTGGTCTTGGAATTGGTTTGGTGGCTTAAGAACTCAGGCTCTTCACAGCCTTCCCCTCTACCTCCTTAGTGAGTTGGCTTTTGTCCTCATGGTTAGTGCCTCATGGTTACAAAGTGGCTGCTGCGGCTCAAGACATCACATCCTTATACTTGTTAAAAGGCAGAAAGTAGAAGTTATGGCAAAGCACCCTAACAGCTCATGTGTCTCATCGGCCATCACTGGGCTATCTGCCTACCTCCTAGTCTCAAGGGAGCTGGGAAAATAGGTACCTGGCCAATCGTGATTCCTCCTCTGGGGCATACCCACAGGTACACACTAGTTTCTTGAGCCAGGCAGCCATCAGGGTCTGCTCTATCTTCATTCCCTGTGGGTGCTGAGGTCCCAAAGGACCCAGACCTGGAGCTGATCTGGGACTCCCGCCACCCTCTTTTCCTGGGAGGGGATGGTGGGGTGGAAGGTCAGCAGGCAAAAGTTTCCTGACTTCCTCTCTCCCCTCCTTCTCAGTTTACACTCTGACTTCACGACCCTGTGGCCACATGGCATGGGAGGGAGCCTGAGGGGGTTCCCTGTGCGAGGGTCACAGAAGCCTCGAGTTAGCTGGTCTCTGGGGCAGGAGGGTGGCCTCCTGGCCCATCGGCCAGGCCGCAGTGATGTCATCAGGGCCACTGGCCTCCGAGGCTGGCTACAGTCTGGTTTTCTTGGGTTGAGCCCGCAGGCCCACTGCTGCCTGCCCTGGTGAGGTCATGCCGGCAGGGGTGGGATCAGTTTCTCCAGGAGGTCAGCCGTGGCCAGGCCAGGCGGGCCTGGACTCCGGCCGGGGCTGATGTTAACTTGGCTGCGACCGGGGCTCCTCTGCCCAGGTCCGTGGGCTCTGCGTCCTTGCAGTCCTCATGGTAGGCGCCCCACAAAGAAGTGAGCCAAGGCCTTCTGCGAGGGGGCGAAGCTGCAGGTGGCAGGTCCACCAAATGGGCGGGAGCCCTGCCGGGAAAGGGAAAGCCTGGGCCTGATCTCAGGAGCCCCAGGCAGGCGCCCACCCCCCTGAGCCCTCAAAGCTGCTTCTATCCCCTACGGCCCCTCACGACTCCTTGGTAAATATGTCCATCTGGAGGTCCCCCCGAGACACTGCAGTTCAAGCCAGCACCCCGTATGGCTCACCCTCACCCCCAAACCTGCCCTCTCCCGTGTCCCTGTCTGATGGGTGGCAATCCCACTGCCCTGGGAGCCAGCCCAGAACCAGGGGCCCCATTCCTGCTTTCACCCGTCCTCCTGTCGCCAAGCCCGGGGCACCTGACCCTGGCAGTTGTCCTTACCCTCATCCTCACGCGCACTGCCCTGGGCCCCCCACTCCGTGTCACTGACAGCCAAGTCTCCCTGCCCCCGCTTGCAGCTCCTCCACTGCCCCGGAGCCCCTAACCTCAGACGTGGTCAGTCAGCTTCCCAGTGGACACGCAGGGGTTGGGGCGGGAGTCATCACCTCCCCTTCTCGAGGGTTCCAGAGCGCCACCCCAGGCTGCTGTGTGATGGCAGCCGGCGGTTCTCCTTCTGTGTGCCTCGGTGAGGCTCGGCCAAGGCCAAGGCTGTGGCCCAGTTGTGGGGAGGTGGACTAGGTACTGCATGGGACCCTGGTCCCAGTGCCCACTTGCTGGGTGACCTTGGGCAAGTCACTTGTAGTCTCTGGGCCTCTATTTCCACCTGGCCTGTGATGTGGCTGCCGTGACCTTCCTGCCTCGGGGGCCCTTGTAAGGACCAGAAGGGGGAGGGGCTCAGAGAAGTGGTCCCGGGCCGGGGTGGGGGGTTTGCTGGAGCTTCACGGGGCAGGAGCCCACCCGCCCACGGCAGATGGAGACCCTGAGGGCCGGTGCACCGGCTGTGGATACCAAGCGATGCCCAGGGGCTGAGGGCACACACGGGAGTGGCCAGACAGACTGCCGGGGGTGGGGGGGGAGGTCACTAGAGTCTCAGGGGGAGTGGCCAGACAGACTGCCGGGGGTGGGGGGGGGAGGTCACTAGAGTCTCAGGATCGTCCCTCCCGGGGCTCAGGAGTGAAGGGAAGTGCTTGGCCGGTGGGGGCGGGGGGTCTCAGGGTGGGGGGCCCTGGGCTAGAGTTCAGAGCAGCTGGAGCAAAGCCGCTGAGGCCCGGGAGGAGCACGGCAGGCCCAGAAGGGCGCCCTGAAGTGTGGGGACGCTGATGGTTCGTGGGGCTTTCCGCAGGGCTCACTTTGCATGGAGTCCTCACCCCCTGCTCTGGGGGCGCTCTGGGAGGGGGACGGGGGCAGGCAGTTGGACTGGGGGAGGCAGCCAGGGCCTGAGTGAAGGCTGGGCAGGACGAGGGGCACTGGGCATAGCCCCTGGCCCTCCTGGACGTGGGGCGCGGGGAGTCGGGGAATTGGCAGGACGCAGGCCTCTGGCTCCCGAGAGCTGGAGGGAACCTGAGACACCAGACTTCCTCCTCTTCGTGCAGATCAGGGCGGAAAGACTAGGGGCTCGTGGTGGGCAGAGCAGGAAGCCAGGCTCTGCTGGACTGGCCCAGGGACCCCTCCTCGCTGCCTGGCTGCCTTGCTCAGATCCCTGGTGCGCAGCGCCCCCTGCTGACCACTTTGGGGAACAACAGGGACTCCCTCAGGCCTCTGAGGCCTGGCTTCCAGCTCACCTGAATTAGGAAGACAGTGTCCCCCCCAGGCCCTGGGTCTTCCCAGGCTTTGACCCCCCCACCTCTCTCAAGCGGAGAGGACAGGCAGGTTTCCACGCTGGCTCCGCGTGGCCACCTTTTGTTGTCCTAGCGCTCCTACTAAAAACCATGCCCCAATCCAGGCCCGTTGGTATCTTTTCAGTCCTTCCTTTGGGGGGAGCCAGGAAAGGGGGGTGACCACAGGGCTCTCCTCGCGGTGATGGCTGTTCCGGAAGAAGAGTACAGGGAGTCTGAAGGTGTCCCGGTGGCCACCTGCTCGAGCCGCAGTCCAGGAGGGCTCTCCTCAAGTGGGGATGAGAGGAGGGCAGGGGTGGGGGAACACTCCAGCAAGGGGAGCGGCGATCACCACACCTGACTCTGGGCAGCTGCTCTCGTGGGGCACACATCCTAGTGCACGGGGGTCTCTGGCCTGGCCGGGGTCCTGACCCCCTGCCCTTCTCCGGCCCAGGTTCTCCTACTGGAAGCAGCCGAGCAGCCCGCGGGCCCGGGCAATGAGCTGCCGGCCCCCCAGAGCACCCTCCCGCCCTGGAACGAGGACTTCCTCCCTGATGCCATCCCCCTCGCCCACCCAGGGCCCCGAAGGAGAAGGCCCACGGGCCCAGCCGGTGAGTGAGGCTTGCAGGGTGGGTCCTTGGGATCGAACGCCCCCACATGGTATTTTGAAAAACGGAGGCGGTGTCCCACAGTTGGGTGCATGTCCTCGTGCCCTGCCCCGCTGCCTCTTAGCGTCCGTGCCCAGGCCCCCAGCCCAGCCCCTGCCTTCTAGGAGCCTGTGATCCAGGGGCATATTGTCTCGATGATTCTTGGCCCCACTAGAGCCCTGTGCAGGTGACGCTCTCCCTCCCTCGTCTCTCTCGCAGTTGAGCCCCCAGCTTCTCAGTACCCCTGCCCAGACTCTGCTCTGAGCTCACATGCTTCTCACCTCCTCTGCTTGTCCCTGTCCAGTCGGGAGAGGGAGCAGAGCAGGGAGGGCACAGCCCCCAGCAGTGGGGGAGTCTGGTGGTCAGTCCTGGGAGGAGCCGACCCTCTGTGATTTTCTGACGGGACTGGAGGCTGTGGAAGGGGTGAGCTCAGGAAGGAGGGGGTTCATCTCATTCTGGGTCCCCTGGCTCACCTCCCAAAGTTTCACACCCAGGAAGCTGCCCCTGCCCACCTTCTTCCAAATCCTTCTTCTGGAACTGGGGAGGAGGGAGACTTCTAGCCCTCAGAAGACCCAGGACCCAAATTCCTTGAGGAGAGGCTGGGAGGGGCGTTGGGTCTCCTGGGCCGCTTTCTCCTCACCACGCAAAGTGCAGTTCCAAAAATGGCCACCAGGTGGTGCACAAGCCCTACAAATGGTGACACTGGGGTGCGCCCTGGAATCCCTGAGAGCAGGTGAATTGGGCACCGGTGTGCTTTAGGGCTTCCTGGGGTCTCCGAGGAGGCCTCATTGGGGAGCTCTTTGTCACAGTGCTGTTCCCAACCCTGAGCAGGGAGACAGTAGGACTCTTGAGGGAGGGACCTAACTCAGCAGCAGCCTGGCTCTGGGCCCTCAACAAGGGACCTACACTTTCCTGGGCCTCAGTTTCCCCACCTGCGAAATGGGAACACAAGTAGCTCTTGAGGTCGTAGGAGTTAATAGGTACAAAAATGGTTTGTAAACCGTAATGGAGTCTCTGCTCCTGGGAGCAGGTCTGACCAGATGGCCCAGGTGGTTAGGCCTGGAGCCCCTCCGTGGTGGCTAGGCCCACAGTCTTCTCAGGACTCATCTCATTCTCTCCCCAGGGCCCCCGGGGCAGACGGGACCGCCAGGACCTGCAGGTCCCCCAGGCTCCAAAGGTGACCGGGGCCAGGCAGGAGAGAAGGGCCCAGCAGGGCCTCCTGGTAAGGGCACCCCAGATCTGACTTTGTCCACTGGGGGAAGGGGCGGGGGTTTCTCCCCTATCTGAGCAGTGAGGCATCCTGTAACCCCTGATCTTGCTGGGGTCAATGACTGCCATCCTGGGGGGCTCCAGGCTCACTTCTTCCCACTGGCACCCCCGCTGCAACACCATCCCAAAGCCTTTAGGGCCTGGACTGACCCTGGGCTGCAGGAAAAACAGAAGATTCCAGGAGCTGGGAATGCAGGCATGGGGGTGGGGCGGCTGGGGCCTGGGGACTGTTCTTAGCCATTTAAACAACACCTCCAGAGAGTCCCCCAACTCCTCGTGCTTCCTGTAGGAAGATACAGTTCCTGTGAAGGCAAGTATAGGGCTGGCCCAGGCTGGCTGCCGCCCTCGGTGCCCCGACCCCAGAGCTGAGGTCCCAGGAGCGGGCAACCCTGCCTCCCTCACCTCCCACCCGGCAGCCCCGGTGTTCCCCAGGCCAGAAGCGAAAGCCGTGTTCACTCACATCCCAGGACAGCCCTCCAGGGAGACTGTTCTGGAGGCCACCACTGACCTGTTTCCCATCTGCGGTGTCAGCCGCCAGGCCGAGCCCTCACGTGACTCCACTTCTCCCTCCGCAGGCCTCTTGGGGCCGCCAGGGCCCCGCGGGCTTCCTGGAGAGACGGGGCGCCCCGGCCCCCCCGGCCCCCCTGGCCCAGCAGGCAGCCCGGGCTTCCCTCCGAACGGCCCCCAGGGTGTCCTCTACTCCCTGCAGCCTCCGACAGACAAGGGCGGTGAGTGCCCCCGAGGGACGGACCCTGGGGAAGCAGACCCTCGGAGAGCCGGGCAGCGGCCTTGGAGCAGGGCTTTGGCGGGTGGGGCAGAAGGGTCCCTGGGGGGCTGACGCTGGGGGGCCCCCAACCCAGCTTTTGGCCCCAGCCTGGCCTGTCCCTGCCCCAGTGCCCAGCTCCTGCCCCTGGGGTCCTGACCCCCCACAGGTCACTCTGTTGTCTGGCCGGCCTCAGTTTCCCCACTCGGTGACAGGAACACATCCCCTCCCAAACCCCCTGACCTTAGGCCGCTCGGCGAGTGTTGGTTGAGCACCTGCTGTGTGTCGTGCACAGTTTTTGTCACTGGGGATACAGCAGTGAGCGAAACAGACCCCTGCGCTTAGGGGCCACGGTCTGGTGTTTCTGAACCCCAGAAACACTTGCCGACTGTGGGGAGGGGAGCAGGGAGGCCCAGAGAGTGCGGCAGGGGGTGCAAAAGGGGTGTCATCTGGGTAAGTATCCTGGGAAACCGGGGGAGAGTTTTAAGGAGCAGGTGACAGGGTCGGGTGACATCCCGGGCACCGTGGGGGATGGGGACCTCTTTGTCTGGGTCAGAGAAACCCCAGCCCCCTCCTGCTGGTGCGTCTGTCCCTATCCGAGCCTCAGTTTTCCCACCTGTAGAGTGGTGGCAGTTAATACTCCCCAGTGGCGTGGCTCTGGTAGAAGGGAGGGACTCATTCTTGAGCAGAGTGGGGGTCCCGGGCTGCCCTCAGCGGGTGCAGGAGCCCAACCAGGTGAGAGCAGAGGCTTCTGGAGCAAGTGGGAACTCACTGAAGACTCCGAGCGAGAGCGGGGCTCCGCCGCACACCCCTGGGCCACAAGGAGCCGTCCCAGGACTCCAGCCTGCCCTGGTCTGGGCACGACGCCTCGGGCACTGCCTGCCATCTGAGCACTCAGAGCCCTCCTCCGATGCGACCCTCCTGACCAGCTCCCTGGGGTCCCCAAGGGAGGGCGGGGTGTGAGCTTTGGGAAGAGTGGTCCAGGCCTCCGGGTGTGAAGGGAAGGGCAGGGGTAGCCTCTCCCATTCCAGGCATTTCCTGGGCCTGGCTTCTCTGGGTCTGGCTCTGGGGACCGGGCAGGACAAAGTCGCATGGGGCTTGCCCTGGAGAGACCCAAATCGTAGGAACTGGGCCATTAACAGACCCCACCCCTGCCCCAGGTAGAGTAATAGGCCCTGCAGAGGCAGCCCAGCGTGCTGCAGCTCAAAGAGGTGGGCAGGGAGGACTTCCTGGAGGAGGCCCCGCAGGAGTAAGCCATCAGGTGCACCAAGAAAGGGCTTGTGGGGTGGAGTGGGGGGTTGGGCAGGGAGAAGGGGAGAGTGTTCTGGCCTGGGGCACTGGAGAGGTGAGTAGGGCAGGGCCAGACTCTGAAGGGCCTGGAATGCTCTGGAAGGAGTTTGTGTATTATACGAAGCCCTCTGGGCTTTCCCTGCCCTTTGACCTGGGCTCTGGCGGGAGTGGTAGCATACGCTTGCCGGGGCTGCTCTGAGGCCCAGTGGAGTCGGGGGTGCCTGTCTTGGCCCTGGGGGAGCTCAGGCCCAGCACCCCAGGCCTGCCCCACAGGGTCACAGGCGGCTGTGCTCTGCCCGCAGACGGAGACTCGCAGCCGGCCTCTGCTGCCGTGGACACGGTGCTGGCCGGCGTCCCAGGGCCCCGGGGCCCCCCTGGCCCTCCAGGTAAGTGCAGAGGGCAGCCGACAGCCTGGCCTGCATTGGGCACCCCCTCTGGGCTTGGCCTGGGCCAAGGGGCCTCGTGGGGCCGGTGGGGGGCCCATGGCCTTGGCAGGGTACTGGGGATTGGACGAGTTCCCTTGCTTCGGGGGGACAGCTCCTTTGCGGGACTGGACACAGGAACCCCGAATGTTCCTGCCTGCTGCTCCACGAAGCAGCTCAGGGCTGTCCCCATGGGGGCCTGAGTGGGGGTCGCACCGGGGTACGTGGAGGCCCAGGTCCGGGGGAGGCAGGGGGTCAGCGCAGGGGTGGCCCCAGGAGCTGGTAGGGCAGGTGCCTACGAGAGGCAGGAAGCCCTGAGCCTTTTGGCGAAACCAGGGCACTGGGGCAGGGGATGGCCCTGGGGCTCTAAGGGGCTGGATCCTGGGCCTGGCCTGACCCCCACCCTCCGGGGACCCTCACTGGAGGGGACGGAGGGGAGTGCGGGGCAGGGGCCAGCCCTACTCAGCAAGTATGTGGGGGCCTCATCCCCCCATCATTCATTTACCCTTTCACGTAGTCACGGAGCCCTCCCTACGCGGGGCGGGGGCTAGTTTCCTGGCCTCTTTTAAAAGGTGGCATTTGAGCGAATGCCCGAGGGAGGTGAGGGAAGGCGCTCAGAGGGCATGTGCTCTGACTGGAGGGAGGGTGTTTCTAACTAGACTGAGTCCAGATCTGCGCCCCCCTGGGGGGCACTTCCTGCAGGTTCTCCCCCAGCTTGGGTGCAGCCCAGCAGGGGACTCCCAGAGGCCTCACTGTCCCAAGGCAAGAAGGGTGGCCTTGGAGGGGTAGGGTCCCGGGTCCGGACGAGGGGCAGGCTTGAGGGAGATTTGCCCGGAGAGCGGTGGGCCCGGGCGGGGTGCAGGGTGGCCCCACGGAAGAGGCTCTGAGGGAAGACCAGGTTGTGATGTAGGGTGGGTGGGGGGCTGGCCCTGGGTGGCCATCTGTGACTCTGCCCACAGGTCCCCCTGGACCACACGGTCCCCCAGGACCCCCAGGTGTCCCTGGATCCCAGGTAAGGCCTGCCCCACTTCTGGCAGGGGAGGGGGCGTCGTCTTCCCGGGAAAGAGGAGCCAGGTTTCTTCCCAGCCCGAGTTGCTCAGGAAGGGGCGGCCCGGCCGGCCCCTCCGCAGCTCGGCTCGGGTGGGACCCGGGGAAGGTGGATGTGACCCTGGTCTCACCAGCAGCTTCAGCGCTTTGCCGCCCACCCCCCACGCCGGGGAGGCGTCCGCACCTTCCCATCTCAGACATGAGCTAACCGAGACCCAGAGAGGCCAGTGCCTCCCGAGGACATTCAGATCACAGAATGTCCACCCCGGCCTGTCGCCCTCCTCCCCAAGTGTCACCTGTGTGGGGGAGGGTGCCCCAAAGCCTGGCGACGTGGCCCCAAGCCCCAGCCGGCTCTGCCTCTCTAGCTGTGTGACCTTGGGTGGAGAGGTAGCCTCTCTGGGCTCCGGCCACCTTGGCTGCTAAGCCGGGGGTGCACGGCTTCCCTTGTGGGTTGTTAGAGCAAAGGAGGAAACAGATGCTGGGGGGAAGGGCCGGTGTTGCAGAAGCCGAGGGCCTGGGAAGAAATCACACCAAGGAGGGGCGGCCCGGAGGCAGAAAGGGTGGAGGTTCCTTCAGCCCCCACCCAAGGGCCCGCCCAGACCTAGCGCCCCGCTGTCCCTGGAGCTCAGGCTCGACTGGGTGGGGGGATGCCTAGAGGTGACCCCCATGCTGCAAGGGGTGGGGATCTGGGCCTTGGCCCTGTGAGTGCTGGGACCTAGGGAGTCTATACACGCCTTCACCCCTTTAGGCCCTTGGTGAACATTCCCCAAACACCCAGGACACCAGCACCCCAAGCTGAGGGTACAGCCAGGCCCGGGGGCCACAGTGCAGCCTGGTAGAGTTTACATTCATTCAGAGCTAGTGTCCCCTGACTCCTGATCTGCCCCTGTTGTCCCCGCTGGGGGTTTTATGCCCAGGAGGATGCAGCCTGGAGGGGGCAGGTGGGCGCACTGGCCGTGGGGAGGGGCAGCCGGGAGCTCTGGCCGGGAGCGCAGGGCCCAGCGAGGGCAGCAATGGAACAGAGCCGGCTGGCGGGCAGGGCCTGGGGGGCGCGGGGCTGGGGCTGCAGAGGTGACAGGAGGCCCTCTGGCCTGATCTGTTCCTAACTCAGGTACGACAGGCCAGGTAAGCAGGAGTCCAGGCCCTCTGGAGCCAGTCACCCCGGGGGCACCCTCCAAGACAAGGCTTGTGGGAAGGTGAGGGAGAACGGCAGGGACTAAGGAGGAGTGTGGTGAGGCACAGAGGCCCCAGGAACTGTAGGAGGCGGCAGGGCTGGAATTCTGTGCAGCCAGACGCCTCCAGCTGCCCCAGCCCACAGCCACAGGGAAAGTTGGAACGATGGGATTCACAACCCCTTCCCCACCTGCTGGCGCCAGCGGCTTTCTGAGACAGGCCATCATGTAATCCCCGCAGCCATGGGGAAGGGGCGGCTCAGAGAGGTTCAGTCTCCTGCCCGGAGTCACACAGCAGGAGAATGGCAGGGGTGGGGCCCTTCTCAGGCTTTCTCCAGCTCTTGCCGAGAATGTGGTGGGTGCTTTGGGATAGCCTTATCCTGTCAGGTGGTCTCTTATCAGGGTCTTGGGGCCCTTGCGGGAGAGTGAAGGGGCACAGGGCATGACACACGTGCAGAGGTGACACTTCAGCAGAGACCTAAGGAACCAGAAGGAGCAGCCATGCAAAGATGCCAAGAAAGGACAGTCCGGGCAGCCAGAAGAACGAGTGCAAAGGCCCTGGGGCAGGGAAAAGCCCTGACTGAAGGAAAGTACAGACTGAGGGAAGGAGAGTGAGGTGTGAGTTGAGGTGGGAGAAGGGTCTGACTGGAGGGGCGGAGTGTGGGTTTCTGTCACAGGGAACGGGGACTCTGAGTCTCAGAGAGGGAGAGCCCGTGATGTGATTTCATCTTTAAGAGGCCCCTCGGGCTTTGGCTGTGCTGGGGGAACGGAAGTGGGGGAGCAGTGGGGCAGGGAGCTCAGCAAGCTGACCACGGAAGCGTGCGGGGAGAGAGAGGGCGACTTGCATTCAGGTGCTGGCACCGCTGCGGCAAAGGGAATGGACGTGTCTAGAAAGTGAACACAACGGGTCTGGTGGATGGAACAGATCTGGCGAGAGAGGGAAAGGAAGGTTAACTCCTGGGCGTCTGTGGGAGCAGCTGGGAGGACCGGTAGCCGTCTCCCCAGAAGGCAGCTGGAAGGTGGAGCAGGTTGGGGGCCTCCCAGGGCTCTGCTTGGGGGAGGTGGAGTGGGGCGCCCCTGTGGGCAGGTGGAGAAGTGGGAGGGCGGTAGAACACGTGGGTTTGGGCCTGGGGAGCCTTCCGGCTGGACATCAACATGGATGGGAGGCCTCGAGTGGGACCCTGTCACTCGTTCTCTGGGGGGGGGGGAGGCCGTCCCTCTGTGGGCGGGGGGACCGGGGGGCTTTGCCATCTATGCAGGCTGAGTGACAACCGTAACGGCCCATTTCTCAGCTAAGAAGACCGAGGGCCCTGCCGGGGCTCAGGCAGGAACCAGTGGAGGGGGGTGCAGGAGGGGCCTTCCCATCTCGTCCGCGCCATCCTCCTCCCGTCCCGGTGTGGGGCGGCTAAGGGGAGGACGGATGTACTGGGGGGGCCGGCAAGGACCCACCTGCTTTGTCTGCCTTTCTGCAGGGCCTGGCTGGAGAGCGGGGCGTGACGGGACCGGCTGTAAGTGGGGGCTGTGCCGCTGGGCCGTTCCCAGGGCACCGGCTGGGGGCGGGGGGGTGGTTTGTCCCGGCCTGGCCTGAGTCCAGCCCCACAGCCACCCCGAACGTGGCCTGATCCTACCCTGCCCAGAGAAGGGGCGGCCTGCCTGTGGTCCCAGCTGCCCGAGCTGGGAAGGGGTGCCCTTGGAAAATGGAGAGCCCCTCACTGGGAGTGTGAGCAAGGACTGAAGTATCCTCCTGGGAGGGGGCTGGGTGAGTGTCCTCCGAGCTCTTCCGGGGAGCCCAGGCCCCTGAGTGAACATGCTGTGTGGCCTGAGGAGTCCCCTCCCTCCGCTGAACCTTCCAGGGATAGAGGCGCAGACAGCTGACCTCGAATTTCCCGCCTTGGAAACAAGAATTTATGAGTCTCCGCTCTTGCCTGCAGGGCCAAGGAGGCAGGCACCTCCTCTGTGCCCAAGTCTAAAGTTAGGGGCGGACAGCCGGGGAGGAGGGATGGAGCTTTGCTGAACACCCACTGTGTGCTGGGAGGGGAGGCGTTCCTCATCCATAGTGAGTTTAAGCTTCGTTGCGGCCCAGCAAGGCGGGACTTTATTTTCCCCATTGTTTTGAGAACTGGCAGCTAAGGCTCAGAGAGGTTAAGTAACTTGCCCAAGGTTGCACAGCGAGGCAGTGATGGAGCCAAGATGTAAGCCCAGGAGTGTTCGCCTCCAAAGCCATGCCTCCTCCTGGCTTCTGTCTGGGAACCATGGTGAGTCCTGTCCCAGAACTTCCGGCACCAGGCTCCAATCAAAGGTCATTATCAGCATTGATTTATTTAATCCTAATACGCCTGGGAGGTAGGCAGTGTTACCCCATTTTACAGATGAGAACACTGAGGCGCAGAGAGGTCAAGTAGCCTGCTCAAGGTCACATAGCATACCATGTGGGTGTTATTGTGAGGCCGACATTACTGGCCTCCTTTTAGAGGCGGAAGCAGAGAGAAGCAGGGACTCGATCCCTGGCAGAGCTGAGACCTGAGCTCGTGGGGTTTCAAACCTGGAGCACACTGAAGCCCCTAAGCCCAGCCATGCTGGGCCGCGCAGGGATGCCCGGGGCCTTGGGCGCTCCCCTGCCCCCAGGCTCTGCCTGCCCTGACTCGCTGCTGGCCCCCACGGTCTGCGCGAGAAGCTGGGGAGGGTAGAGGCGCCCCACTCCCCCCACTGCCCCCCCCACGCCGGTTGTTGACTGCGTGGTTTTCCTCCCAGGGCGAGCCCGGCGGGAAGGGGCAAGAGGAGGACAAAGCGGCTGCAGAGGTAACTGGTCCTGGGGTCCGTGCTCCCCTCCTGCTCGTTGGCTGCGTCCCAACGGGAGGGCGGGTACCTGGCAGCTCTGTACTGACGCCCCTCAGCCCCACATGGGATGAAGGGGGTCCCGCCCGGCGGGGGAGCCCAGAGAGTGATGTAATGATTGCAGCATAGCGTGCAGTTGGGGGACCGGCCCGGGGCCAGAGGCCAGGGGGGACCCTGCTGGGGAGAACCCCTTATTTAAGGAGGCTGCAGGCTGCGGAGTCCCTCTCCAGGGGCAGGAATCCCCCATGCGCGGTGCATGGTGCGTGAAGGAGCCCCAGGGTCGCGGCGCTGGTGGACTGAAGGATACGTGGGCAGGTGGACAGAGGCCTGGTGGATGTGGGAGGGGGTGGCGGGGGAGTGAGGATGGGAGCAGGCAGGGGCCGGGGCACGATGGTGTGGGGAGGGGTCACAGATGAATAGACATGACCATGAAGACCCGCTGTCTTCTGGGAGGAGGAGGGGTGCTGGAGACTGGGGTGACGGATAAATGAGGTGAGGGCAGTGGGGCCGGCCGGGGAGACCTTACAGGCTGAGAGCAAGAATCCCCTGGGTGTGTCAGAGGTCGGGGAGCAGCCGGCTCAGTGGGCATCTAGCGTTCCCTAGTGGGCCAGCCTGCGGGTGACTGGGGAGGTGGGCTGGGATGGAGGGGGCAGGCTGGAGCCACAGCAGCTGCTGGGGGCACAGGAGGCAGTGGGAGGAAGATGTGGGTACAAGGCGTGGGCACAGATTCGCAGGTCACTTGCAAGGGGGACGGAGAAGTACTTACAACTTCACCCTTTACCTTCCGTAAGCGAGCGTCCGTGGCTCAAGGGCATGGGGCTTAACTGGGGCCCTGGAACCCCGTCCCAGACGCTGCCCCCAGTGTGGCTTCTCGTGGCCTTTGGTTCCTTGGGAGGAAGACCTCTCTCCTTAACCTACAGGACGCTTTTTGCTTTCCTTTCATTTTTTTATTTTGCTTTTAAGTTGGCTCCTTGCCTAGCGTGGAGTCCAGCTCAGGGCTTGAACTCAGGACCCCGAGATCAAGACCTGATCTGAGATCAAGAGTCGGACGCTTCACCGTCAGAGCCAGCCAGGCGCCCCATCCTTTTGTGTTGGTTTAAACTAGACCGATCTGAACATCGGGACAGAGCTGTCATGTCATGCCAGCAAGAGGCACCGTTCTGGAACTGACTTCAGGGTGGGGCCTGAGCCCCTCACCATCGCTTTCCTTTTCCAAGTGGCCTTGATACCTGTCTTCTCAATAAATCAGCTCAGTGACGTGTCTCGGTGCACAGGGTCCTCTGCCTGTGTGTAGGCCGGGCCTCTAGAAATGTCGGCCCGTCATCACCCTGCACTCGTGCCGACGCGCCAGAAACAGTGGCTCTCCTTCTCTCTCTCTTGCTGGGGTGGCCACACCTGTGCTAGGTGCTTTGCCCTTGGCAGGGTCTTTTCTGGAAAGAAGGGCGCCCAGGGGAAGCAGCCAGGCAGCCACAGAAGCAGGAAAAACTGAGGCACGAGGGGGATGGATCTGGGTGTGAGGCCAGGCTGTGTGGCCACAGGACCCTGGTTACCCTCTCTGTGCTGCAGTTTTCCTTGTCTGTCCACAAGAGTTCAAACCCCAGGCCTGGCACGTGGATATCCAACCTGCAATGGCTGTTGTACTGAGGATGGGGACAAGAGGAAGGAGGCGGGAGCAGGGAGGGCTGGGACGACATGGGCACCGAAGTGAGCCCTATCTCTGTGGCCAGCCCTGACCCTGGCTGCTTCCTCCCCGCCAGGGTGAGGGGGTGCAGCAGCTGCGGGAGGCCCTGAAGATCCTGGCAGAGAGAGTCCTCATCCTGGAGCACATGATTGGGATCCATGGTGAGTTGTGACCAGGGCCTGGGGCCAGCCGGACCTGCAGCTGGCTGTGGCATGGGGAATCCCGTCCGCCCCCGCCTCCCCACTCCCTGCTGCCCTCAGGGCAGCTGCCACTCCCGCTGGTCTGCCTGCCTTGATGACACCCCCACTTGGCTGCCAGATGGTCTTCCCCAAGCCCCAGGCGGACCCTACTCTGTGCCTCCCCTGCTCAAGAACCCTCTGTGGCTCCCTACTGCCCATGACCGATGTCCAGGCACATCAAGTCCCAAGCCCCTGCCCGGCATGGCCTGGTGCCCAGTGACTTGGAGCCACCACCTAGTCTTCCCAGGACCTCCCCCACCCCCCACCTCCCTGCCTTTGCTCCAGCCAGTCCTCTGCCGGCTGACCACCAGCTCCCACGTCAGGACCTGCTCCAGGGTCTCTTCCTCTGTGAAGGCACCCTCCTCTCACCCCATGGCGCTCTGCAGAGCCTTGCGCTCCCTGATGGGGTGGGCTTTCCGTGTCTCTCCCTGGCATGCTAGGAGGCCCTGTGGCAAAGTGGGGACAGGCAGCCCTGCAGGGCCCGGAGCCCAGCCCCGGTCAGCCCCGGTTGCAGGGGGAGCGGGCGAATGCGTGAGTGATGGGTGCTCGCGTGACTAGGGAGCCTGCTTGCTGCCTTGCCCTGTCCTCGCTGGGCACCCAGCTTCCCTCGCTGGCTGGGCACCCAAAGCAAAGGGGGCCTTCGAGTGCTCCCGAGGCCCTGCGTGAGCCCACCCGCCTGCTGTCCTTCCAGATCCCCTGGCCTCCCCCGAGGGGGGCTCTGGCCAAGACGCTGCCCTGAGAGCCAGCCTGAAGATGAAGCGAGGTGGCTCCCCGCCCGACGGCGCCCTCGCTGCCCTGCTTGGCCCTGACCCCGGGCAGAGGAGCGCCGGCCGGGCCAGCGGCGGCACGTAAGAGGCCTGCTTTCCAGGACAAGCCCCAGCCCTGCCAGAGACCCGGCCCCGAGGCCTGTGTTGCCGCTGGCTTTTGAAGACACCCCACGGGGGCCTGGGCTCCGGGCACTGACGACCGTGAGAGACACTGGCTCCCAGGGCCTGGGGAACTTGGGGACAGATGGCAGCTGCAGAAGCAGGATCCAGAGGGCCCCAGCACCCTTGGCAGGGCCCTTTCCTGGTCCCTGCCCTCCCCACCCTCACTTTCTGTAGGAGACGGGATCTGGGTGGGCTGGGCGGGGCATGAGAATAATCCTAATACTCATCATTTACTGAGTCTGGGCCTGTCCAAGGAGCTTGCCCTGCATCGTCTCATTTAACCCTTAGGAGGTAGGCTTGTTATCCCCACTTTCCACGGGAGGACGAAGGTCCAGCGAGTGTAAATAATCTGCCGAGGCCACGGGACCAGGACAAGCTGGGGCAGGATTTGAACCCAGGCCTCCTGGTTCCTTCACCCTCGACCCTGCCAGCTTCCTGTCTTCACAGAGAAACTCAGGGTGGGCGCAGGGCTGGGGGGAGGCTGGACCGGCCAGCAGGGAAGGAAGGCAGGGTCCTGGGCCTCCTTCCTCAACTCCCGTCCCCGGGCTTGGGGTCTGCTCCAGGGTCTGGCAGCACCAGAGAGACCCTGAATAAACCTGGGACAGTCCCACGGACTTGGGGACAGTGAGAGAGGAGCACTGGGGTGCAGGCCCTTCCAACCAAACCGGCATTGCCCCCCCGCCCCCGCCTCCCAGTCTCTGAACCCAGCCGGCCCTGCAGGGCCCTCCTGGCCCTGAGCCCCGAGGAGGGCGTATTTAATGTTGGCAGCTCTGCCTTCTTGGGGAATCTCTAGGGTTGGCCATTTCTGCATCACACGGCGAGTCCCATGTCCCCTTGACCAACTAGAGACAGGACAGCTGCCCGAGTCCCAGGCCCCGTCGGGAGAGACGCTGCCCCCTCAGGGCCGTGGGCCCAGGCAGGCTCCACAGCAGACGTCCAGGGCCGGGGACCCCTAGCAGCTCAGACCACAGCCCGCAAGACCCCTCAGGCCGTGGGTCCCTGTGCCCCGGCCCGGCCCTGGTGCCCCTCTCTCGCTGGGCCAGGACCCAGTCTTGACAGCAGACTCGGAGGTTTTGGTGCCACCCTGGGTCGTGTCTCCCCTCAGGGCAGGAGCCATCTGTCCCCAGCGTCCTTTGTGCTCCCGGGAGGTTGTGGCCTGGGCTTCACAGGCCCCGGTAACCTCCCCCTGCCCCGCGTGAGGCAGGACCGGCCTGGGGGCCGAGGGGCGGCCGTCAGAGGCGGGCGGGAAGTCTGTAAGCTCTGACAATAAAGGTGCTCTCCCCACTGGGGCTCCCGTGTCCTGTGGCGGCAGCTGGCAGGGAGCCTGGCGAGCCTGGCTCCCAGCCATGAAGACGCAGGTGCTGAGGGAGGCCGGCCCTGGGAGACACATCTGGGGACGGTGTGGCCGGATGTGAGGACAGGCATCCTGGCCAGTGCCACACACATGGCACGGGCCACGGCTGCAGGCCACAGCAGCACAACGGGGAGGTGGGGGGGGGCAGCTAATCTGTCGGGGCCAGGGGAGGGGCCACGGAGGAGAAAAGGGTCTTCGGGGGTCGGTGGGAGTCGGCTAAGTCGGAAGGGGTACTGGAGGCAGGGGGACTGGCCTCGGCAAAGGCTTGGAGGGGCTGAGGAGGGCGGCTCATTGGTGACCCCTTGTGCTGAGAGTGTACGTGACAGGTGCAGGGCCAGGCAGGGCCGTGAGCGCCCCCCTGGAGGGCTGAGCCCCTTTCTCTTTCTCCAGGCCACCTCTCAGCTCACTGGAGCCCCACCCCACCCCCGTTGCCCAGAGCCTCCCCGTTGTTGGGGGAAGCCTCAGCCAGGGCTGCACAGGACTGAATGCCATCTGACAAGCTGAGCCAGCCACGGCTCAGGGAGCAGATCAGAAGGTGTCCCCTGCTCCCAGACCCGCGGCGGAGCAGCCGTGTGAGACTACCTGCCCGGGACACAGAAATGTGCTGCCCACAGCCCTCAGCTCGGGCTCTGCGTGGCCTCTGCCCCGCACGTCTCAAGGGCGGGCCACTTCCCGCTGACATCTGCATCCTTAGACCAGGGGGCTGTCGCTTTTGGCCGGTGTGGACTGAGTGTGGACGCACAGGGTGGGGGTCCACATGAGCATCTACGGCCCCTCGATGCAGGACAGCAGCTGGGGGGGGGGGGGGGGCTTCCGGGGACCGGAGCCTGGCTCTCCCCGGCCATCCCCTTCTAGGGCAGAGCCCTGAGAGGCCAGAATTCTGAAGGCAACCCGGCCTTCCCAGTCCACGTAGAGGGTATTTGTCAAAGCAGGAGCATAGAGCGTATTTTATTTAAGTTGGCTAACTCAACATGTAACTTTTCAATGTTTAGATTCATGGGATGCGTTTGTTTGTACCCTGGCCCTGGATCATGGAACCGTCCGGGGCAGGCCTTGGGGTGGGGGGGTAGCAGAGTCTGGAGCGAGCCCCCAGCATGGGGGCAGGACCAGATGCCCAGGCGCTCCCAGGCCGCAGGGAGTGGAAGGGAGTGGAAGGGAGTGCGCGAGGGAAGCTGCTTCTGGTGGGAGGCCCCCACCAGCAGGGTGGACAGGCCAAGTCTGCGGTGTGTCAGACGGGGCTGGGCCGAGGCAGCAGGTGGGAGGTCCCAGTCCCCAAGGGCCAGGGCTGTGGGACGGAGTCTCCCGGGCAAGGTGGTTACGAGCTGGTCCTTCATAAGAATGAGCCAGGCACTGCGCCAAACGTGGTGTATGTCCCCTCCCTTCCGGTCAGAGCCACCTTCCCCTTTCCATGGACGGTCCGCGAAGTGCCAGAGAAGTTGAGCTGCCCCAGGGGCGGCATGGCTCTCCGCTGCCAGCTCTCGGCTTTGGACAAAAGCCTCACGCATCCCGTCCTCTGACTCGTGCAGCCCGAGGAGACCAGCCGGGCTTCTGTCTCGTATCATGACTGTTTTCGCGCTCACGGGTGGAAACTCCTGCCTGCTCCCCTACACTCGGCTTATAGGTCCCGGTGGTGACTCAGAATGGAGAAGCAAGCCACCCAGAGCCCCAGCCGGGATGCCACTGCAGGGCCTCCAGGACCTGCGACCGCCCCTCGCCCCCCAGCCCCCCGGGGGAGGGGCTCAGGAGCACAAGCCGGGGCAGGAGAAGGGGGAGGGAAGCGAGCTCCCACCCCTGCGGGCCACCCAGAGGGTTAATGAGGGAGCATTAGCACAGGCCCACCCCCTCACCTCACCTCACCCCAACCCCTGGGGCTCTGAGTCTGCTCTGCTCTCCACCCTCCGGGCCCTCCTTCCTGCACACACCTCTCTCCTGTGTCTAGATCAAACCCGGCGTTTCTTGCAAACACCGACAGGCTCCAGCCCCTGGCATGTGTGTGTGCACGAGCGTGTGCACGCATGCGAATGTACTCACGGGCACAACATGCGTGCGCCTGTGCTTGAGTACGCACGTACGCGTATGTGTATGTGCACATGTGTGTGCACACGCACGTGGGAGTGTGCACACGTTCTAGTGGGTATACAGGTGTTTGGGGAGAGCGCAGCGGGCAACAGCATTTTCCTAACACCTTCCCTTCCAGGCCCCCGCCCCTGGGTCCTGAGCAGCCATGGTCCCTGTTGTCCCCGGGGACCTGGCCTGTGACCGCCCCGACTGGTTTGTGGGATCCTCTTCTTGTGCCTTCGCCCACCTGAGCGGGAACAAAGCGCTGAAAGAGTTCAGGCCGAGGCAGGGCCCTGACTCAGGACTCCCCTCTCTGTGGGCGGGGCCCCTGCCGGTCTCCTGGGCAGGGCAGGTGTGGGGCCCACGGCCAGGGACCCCTACTTATTCTACACCAGTCGGCCACAAGCCAAAGCAGAAAGTTAGGACCCCTTGGTCACATGGTAACGTCTGGCAAGGGCCCCAACGTGGTGGCCACAGTGTGGAGGGACTCAGGCTGGGCTGACCTTCAGTGGTTCCCACCCCTGCACTGACCCACTTGCCCCCCATCATCCCGGCCCCTCTCATAGACCGTCCCCACCCCCGGAATCCAGGACTCCGTTCCAGTACCAAGAGCGGGGTCTGATGGATGGCTGCCATGCTATATGCTTGTAAAATATTTTTAATGTTGTTCTTGACATGACAATGAGAAGCTGATGGTGCAGCGGGGGGTGAGGGGGTGCACTTTGCCTCTGCCTGGGGACCCCTGATGTCTCAGGCAGAAATTCGCAGCTGACATGCTACCTTGAGACGGGAGCTCCCGCTGGAGGGGCTGGATGGCCTTGGTCCAAATCTCGGAAGTGGGTCTGAAACCTTGGTCTGTCCAGGCTGGGGTTCCTCTGCGGCATTCCAGTAGAACCCCACATTTCCTGTCCCACACCCTGGGGATTAGAACCCAAGAGAACATGGTACCACTTGTTTCCCAGGACCCAGAGGGAATCAGGGTGTGGCTGTTAATCAGTTAATGTTAAAGTTAATCAGACACTCGCTTGACCCTAGGGGCTCTGGGGCCCTGAGTACGCCCCCAGAGCTCAGGGGCCACCTCTCAGCATCTCCCTTCCCAGCATGCACTGGGAGGCCCACTCCTGGCTGCGTGGGGAGGGTACTCGGGGGGCACATTCTTCTCACTCTCCACTTGGCATGTCCTAAAGACCCTCAAGGGGCTGTTCTCCTGCCAAATGGACAGGACCTGCTTGACTCTGGCCCTGGGCCCCAGCCGCAGGCCTCGCAGCTCGGTCTGCCCCGCTGGGCTATGATTTCTTGTGAGCAGGGTCACATCCGCGTTCCCAGTGCCCCGCTCTGATCACTGCCGTGAGTCACAGGACGTTCCCAAAGGGAGGATGACTCCTTCCCAGGCCCTAGGAGGCAGTGACCGAGGTGGTGCACAGGGAGGCAGGCGGGCATCCGAGATCGGCCCAAGTCAGAAGAGAAGCCCCCTCCCACCCAATTATCCCATACCTGCAATCCCACCCACCCCTGAGGGTTCTGGAACACCTCTCTCCCAGGCCTGTTTTATGGATGATAAAAAAAAAAAAAGAGAATTTCATGAGATTTTCAATTACTTGAATTCCAGGGAGATTTATTTCCAATGTTATTAATAAATTCTAATGTCACCTATAACTTTCAATTGCCAGTTAATTAACTTGCAATTGGAGCATTGTAAAAGGCAAATTAAATACTTTCTCAGGCAGGGGCTGGTAAATCTAATGAGCCGGTGTGCCCCGAAGGAGACAGCGGGGCTCCCATGTTCCAGGCCCGCCTCCCTCCTGTGGATGGGTGTGTGGCATGGACGAGGGGACGATGGGGTCTCATGTGCTCGTCTGTAAAGGAGGATCAAGAAGCTGCCCTCATGGCATCTGGGATTGAAGCTGTTTATCCACCGATAAATGCAACCAAGGGGTCCCAAGTGGTAAGTGGAGTCGCGTGTCCTTGCTCTGACACTACGGGCTGGGTCACAGTTCAAGCTCCTGGGGCTGCTGTAATAGACGGCCTGAAATGTATGCTGTCATAGTTCTGGAGGCTAGAGGCCCAAATCAAGGTGTCGGCAGGGCTGTGCTCCCGCGGCAGGCTGTGGGGGGGAATCCATTCCTTCCCCTTTCCAGCTTCTAGTGGCTCTGGGCGTCCCTCCGGCTGGTGACTGTCCCGTCCTCACATGGCCTCCTCCCCTATGTCCGTCTTGTCCTTTGGGTCTCTTACAGGGACTTGTCATTGGATGTGGGGCCCATCTGGGTAATCCGGTCTCCGAGCCTCAAGACCCTTACCGTAATTATAACCTCGAAGACCTTTTTCCCAAATAAGGTCACATGTAGGGGTTCCAGGGATAAGGACTTGGGACATAGAGTCACTGTTACGACAGTGACCTTGGGCACGTCATTTAACCTCTCGGGGCTTCCGTCTTCCACCGCATCAAACAAAGGGCTGAACGCCTACCAGGTGTCAGGTGCTTCCCCGAAAGTCACACGGACTGACTCACGCCAACCCGACAAAACAAGTGCTTCGTCCCCTTCATTTTGCAGGGGAGCAAATTCAGGCAGGAGGTTAAGTGACTTGCCCACGGTTGCCCAGTTCGGAAGTGGTTGGGGCCAGGATTTGAACCCAGGCCATCTGATCCTGCAGCCTACACTCCCTTTTTCGTAACGGAGCTTTTTAAAATTATTATTGAGCTATAATTCACATACCATTCAATTCGCCCGTTTCACGTGTATAATTCAGTGGCTTTTGGCGTATTCCGAGTTGTGCGATCGATTTTAGGACATTTTCATCACCCCCGAAAGAAACCCTATGCACTCGAGCTGTGCCTCAGTGCCCCCATTCCTCCCACCCCTAGACAACCACAGACCTGCTGTCTGTCTATGAACTTGCCCATTCTGGACATTTCGCCTCCCGGAATCCTACACTACGTGACCTTTTGCTTCTGGCTCCTTGCCGGGCGTCATGATTTCCAGCTCGTCCAAGCTGTGGATCTGTCTGGGCTTCAGTTCTCTTTAGGGCTACACAGGAGCCCGCCCTCTTAACGACGACCATAACCTGTAAGGTCCCTGGCCGCTCTGCAACCCTTTCTGTAGGATTGGCACATTCCGGAAATCTCCACCAAACCCTGAGGCTTGATCTTCGAGGATTCCGCTGGAGTTGGGGGATAGAACCTCTCCCCCCTCCCCACAGCACTGTCCTCTCTCTTTACAAGATTCCTGACACCGCAAGACCCCAGGGATACCAGGCCCCCGTGGAGGCTCTAGAATGCCAACCGTCAGGCCTGGTTCCCGCCCAAGGGGAGCTGTCCTGCCCTCACCTGGGGCAGGGCTCCTGGTCTCTCAAGCCCTGGCTCACAGAGAACAGGCTGATATTGGTACAGCCCTCAGGGTAAATGACCAGGGCTGCCCCTGGTGGCCATGCCTTACCTGGGGTCTCTGGCTGTCCCAGTGTTGCTCTGGAAGCTTCCAAGTCACCGCCTGAGCCCACCTGAAACGCAACCACAGCAAAGATGGAAAGCTCTGATCGTAGGTGTCAGGGCCCACACCCAAAGGATGCTCCCTGATTTGAAGTCTTTCGTTTTTTGTTTTTAAGATTTTATTTATTATTTGAGAGAGAGAGAGAGAGAGCACGAGTGGGGAAGGGGCAGAGGGAGAGGGAGAAGCAAACTGCCCCCTGAGCAGGGAGCCTAACATGGGGCTCGATCCCAGGACCCTGAGATCATGACCTGAGCCGACGGCAGACACTTAACCGACTAAGCCACCCAGGCGCCCCTGAAGTCTTTTTCTGCAGGGGATCATTCTGGGAAAGAGCCTTGTCTGAGCTGCTGAGGACTCTGGGGCATGGGGTGATGGCTGCCAAGAGGCCCCCCCCTTCATCTAGAGCTTGCCTGTGCGGCTCAGAACAGAAGGAACCCTGGAATCCCGAGTTCTGACACGGCTCCTAGCTTCTTGTGTGCTGTTGAGGGGCCCAAGCCCTCTCTGGCCTCCTACGAGGACACTGTGGGGATTGGGCTCTGTTGCCCAATGGTTTCTGCTGAACATTGCCCCCTCCCCAGGAGTCCCGGCGGGAGCAGGCATGGCTGCAGCCTCTCTAAAATTTTCCCTCCAAGGGGTCAGCTGCAGCCTGTCCATAGCCGCCTCCCCTCCCACTTACTAACTTGCAGTTGTGAATGCTCCTGGGCCCTGCCTGGGTCTGGCTCCCCATGGGGTGCTGGGAATGCAGCAGTCCCTAGCCTGGAAGCGGGCAGCCCGTCTTCATCTATCCCTGGGGAGAGACGTGGCCTCATTAAGGGCCAGGTAACTGGGAAAAGCCATGGCTCACCCTCGCACCCTGAGCAGGGGCGGAGGATACCCCCTTGCTGGCCCCATCCCACCCCCCGGCCCAGTCCCATTGATAGGTCAGTCCACATGATGGAGCAGGCCAGTCCCTGCCTTCTAGAGTGTGGAAAGCAAGGAGAGTGGTGAGGGCAGCAGGGGACCCCAGCGAGGAGCACCCAGCCCACCTGGAGGGAGGAGCATCTTCTCAAGGAGGTGACACAGCTGAGGCACCTGAAAGACTGAGTAAGAGCCAGGGAGAGGAGGGGGCAGCACGTGCAAAGGCCCATCAGAGTGAGAAGGGAAGTTGTGAGAAGCACAGGGAAGTTTCTAGAAAGGGGCTGGGGGCAGATGGGGGAGGGGGGGAAGACAAGGTTGGATTAGGAAAGGCGAAGATTTGATCCTGATGGTAGTGGGCAGCCACGGAAGTTTCCAGCAGGGGAGAGACTCAGTTGGACACTTGTATGGAAGGAGCCCTCGGGCTGAAGGGTATGAGGCCTGAATGGTGGCAACGGAGAGGAGGGGCGCGTTGCCAGGAGCTGGGGGATGGGTGGGCAGACCTGGTTCTTCACTGACCTACCCCCAGACTGCTCTATCAGTGGCTGAGATGGGCAGGCTGGGCACGAGGAAAGACACCTGGACCAGGGCTCTGGCAGATCTCATACCCGGGTCATCAGGGAGAAGGAGAGGGTGGTGGGTGCCTAAGGCTGGAGGCCCCCCCCCCGCCACGCCACCAGTGCACGGGCTCCCCAGGGCCTCCCCAGAGGTAGGCCTCCCCCTCCTGCTTGGCAAACGAGCCCGGGCTGAGGTCTCGTCCCCCCAGGCTGGACACGGATACCTGATAAGGAAGGAGGACCCTAGGGACCCCTGGAAGCCCCGCAGACACGGAAGCGTGGCTGACTGCCTGTCAGTGGCAGCAGCTGTGGCTGGACCAACAGTGCGGTCTCTGCTTAGTGTCACGTGAGTGCTGCGTTCTCGAACATGCCATCCCGTCCCCAGCCTCCAGCTGTCCAAGGGCCTTGATGATGTCCCTCTAGGTTCTCAGGACATAGCAGGACCAAGTCACTGTCCACTCTCTCACCTCGCTGCCTCCCTGCTCCCACCATTCTGGCAGGCCTGGCTCTTCACAGATGGGGCGCCCAGGGCCTTGGCCTTAATTTTCCTTCAGTATGGTGGTTTATAAAGGGAGAGTTTTTTTGAAGAGTCAAAACCAAAAGGTGCATCTTAATTAGGGAAGACGTGCAGGGAGGCCAGGCTGAGCCCCGCTGGGCACCAGCACTCCACTTTGTGAGAACAAATGCTTTTAACGCAGCCCCGTTGCCATGGTGATCACCGCATCTCAGCTTACTGAGGTGGCATTGCAAATCTGTGGGGGAAGAACGGGTTATTCAATAAATGATGCCGGGCCATTTGCTTAGCTATTCAGAAAGAAATAAAATTAGCTCCTTCTTTCACACCATACTCCAATATGAATTCCAGAGGCTTCAAAGAATGAAAATAAAAAAGGAAATCATTAAAAACGTGAAGAAACTGTAGCCAAATATTTGATCTCTGGGTGAGTAAAGTCCTTCTAAACATAAAAGTCCTTCAATGGGAGAAAAAAAACAAAGAATAAGATAAAATTTAATACATAAAAATTTAAATATCTTTATGTTTTTTAAAGGCCTTTTAATTAAATTTATCGGGGAACTATAAACAAGGATAACAGCTGCAACAAATATGACAAAGGGTTAACACCTCTAATATATAAAAAGCAATAACAAATCAATAAAATGAACATTCCGGTAGAAAAATAGTCAATGAGAAATGTACAAAAGGAAACACAGATATGACATATTTTAAAATACTGAGCTTCACTAGTAATTAAAGAAATGCTTGTTAAAACACCAACAAGACTTTCACCATCGGGTTATAAAAATTGTTTAAAATCGTAATACTCAATCTTATTGAGTAGAGTGAAGTTGAGCTTTTTAAACCATGAGGGTACAAGTGTGAGGGGACAAATTGGTATAAAATTTCTAGGGAAAAACTGGCTTTATCCTACAGAGCTTTAAAAATGTTCATACCATTAACCTGGAACTCCTACTTCTAACACATTTGAAGGAGATGGTCAAGATTGAAGCTAAAATGTGAATCCAATAATATTTATTGTAAGTACTTCACATAAACTTGTGATTCACTCAAGCTCTAGGGTATGGCTAAATAAATTACAGCACATAAATATGAAATATTGGGCACCTATTAGACTAATAGTTTGAAAAGTATTTAATGGCATGAAAATATGTCTAAGATGTAATGATAAGTGGAAAATGGTATATCTGGCTGGGTTAGTCGGTAGAGCACGTGACTCTGATCTTGGGTGGTGGGTTTGAGCCCCACGTTGGGTGTAGAGATTACTTAAAATCTTAAAAAAAAAAAAAAAAAGAAAACAGTATATCAGTTGAGGTTCTTAACTGCGGGCATTCAAAACCCACTCTGGTTGGCTGGCTCAAGCGGAGAAAGAATTCACTGGGAGAATCTTGAAGAGCTCTGAATCATCAGGAACATGGGAGAGCTGGACAGAGAAAATAAACAGGCAGCAAGACAGCCACAGATGCAGCTGGAATCAGGAAGCTTCTGGTGAGGAAAGTGCTCAGAGACTGCTCTGCACAGGCTGTCCCTGCAGGTCTGATCGGTCAAGCCTCGCCAGCAATGTGCCCAGGATGTCGCTGTGTGTTCTATCAATGTCTGTTTGGTTATTAGTGTTGTTCTTTTAATTTCTTTTGCACATGTTTATAATAGTGTATTTAAAGTCTTTGTCTGGTAAGTCTGGTGTTTGGGCTCCCCTGGGGACAGTGTCCTGTAACTGGGCCATACTTTCTTGTTTCTTTGCATGGCTCATGAATTTTTGTTGAAAACTGGGCATTTACTATGATGTCGCAAATCTGGAATCAGATCTCCACTTCCTGAGGGGTTGTTGTTACTGTGATTTGTTCTTGTTCTTGCTGCTGTTGGCTTCTTTAGTAACTTGCCTGTTCTTTGCTGTGTTTAGCCACTGAAATTCCTGTGCAGTTAGCTTAGTGGTCAGCTACTCATTGGCTAGAGATTTCCTTAAATCCCTTAAATCAGTAAGTCTTCCAGCCCTTGTTGAGGGGCTCTGTCTTTGTGTTGGGGCATGCCTTCAGTGCTCTAACAAGCAACTGACAACTCTGTCCTAGCCTTCACTTCCTGTTTGTGCAGAGCCTCGAGGTCAGCCAGGGATGAGACTTTCAAGCTTTCACAGGTCTTTCCTGGCGTGTGCACAGCTATGCCCGTATGCATGGCCTTCTAGAGTCCCAGGGACATGTTGGAGCCTTTCAAAGTTCTCTACGGACATGTCATTCTCCAGTTTTTATTTATCCTCTCTTTAACCCCAACTGATATTGCCACTTCAGGCAGCTACGGTGTTAAACAGTTGCACCTAATTATTTTTGGCAAATGCTCTGGAGCTAGAGCTGTTCACACAGAGCAATCTTTAAGGCAGGTCAAATAAAGACAATGCAGGGAATGCAGCTTTTCAGGGAATTGCCAGACAGGTCAGATAGTGACAATAACCTGGGTATGCAGCTTTTTTGGAAGCTCCAGACCTGTTCCTTACCTTCTAGTGGCTGCAGGGCTGCTGGCTGTCTTGGCCACCATAGCTGTGAGACTATCATTTTTCAAGCCTACAGTGGAGGTAGGGAGAAGGAAATGGAAATAGGGCAGGTTAAAACTTCACAAAGCTTGCTGTTCTGAGATTCAGCCATATTTTTTTTTAAAAAAATAAACACTTCCAGGGCACCTGGGTGACACAGTCGGTTAAACTGCCGACTCTTGGTTTCAGCTTGGGTCACGATCTCAGGGTAGTGGGATCGAGCCCAGTGTGGGGCTTTGTGCCCAGAGTGGAGTCTGCTTGGGACCCTCTCTTCTTCTGCCTCCACCACTGCCCCCGTGCATGTTCTCTCTCTAAAGATAAATAAAAAAATCTTTTAAAAAATAATTAATTAAAAAATAAACACTCCCCCTATTGTTGCAAGCCTTTGGTTAATTTCCCAAGTCATGAAAAAGTTAATTCTGACAATTTTTGCCAACATGCTTATTGCTTTTACAAAGGAGAATATTTTTGGAAGTCCTTACTCTGTCATTCCGGAAGTGCTGCGCCCCACCTGTTTGTGTACAGAAAATTTTATTGGAACACAGCCATGCCCATTCATTTATATATTGTCTATAGCTGCTTTCACACTACAGTTGAAGAGCTGAGTAGTTGCAACAGAAACCATATGGCCTGCAAAGCCTAAAATAAGTAATATCTGGCCTCTACAGAAAAAGTTTGCCAACCTCAGGCGAGAGAATGCTATAGAGATTGGAGGAAGTAAATTGCCATTATTCACAGATGAAATTATTTTGCATTCAGAAGTTTTTAAAATGTGTAAGCAACCTGTTAGAGTTAATGCGTGCTTAGCAAGATCACGATACAGAACCCAACCGTCGGACTTCTGGATCCCACAAAGATGGTGTAAGCGCATTCCTTCCTACCTCTCCCACTGAAGACAATTAAAATTCCTGGACAGAACACATACAGCAACTATCTGAGGACACTGAAAAGTCGATCAGAGAAAGTGGATTGCGGAGGGAAATCAAAGATGGAAATAACTGTGAGTTCTCGGTTGGTTGGTTGGTTTTCCCCCACGTCACCCCCGTGAAACTCTGGCGCGGCTCAAATCCTGGAGTTGTGAAGAGAGTGGAAACAGAAGAGGCTCTAAGAAAAAAACAAACAAACAAAAAACCCAAAAAACCTGTCTGACCACGAGAATCAAGAATGGGGTATTTTGCAGGACTGAGAACGTGGCAGGAAAGCCCCCCCCCCCCTTTTTTTTACACTTTTAACTGTCCCTGTCCTGAGGCTTCAAACTCCATTCATGATGGCATCCGTTATCCCACAGGCACCTGAAACATTTCTCTCTGGTCAGAGTGGCTCCCGTCATTTGAAGAGGGCAAGGAACCCCCACAGTCCTCTCTTTTTTCTGTTGCCCCTTCTCGCTGAGATGGACCCATTTGTAGGGAGTGCCCGATAGCACAGAAAGACTCAGACCCTGGCTTTCTAGTGAGAGAACCAGGAAAGGGGGTCTTGGAGATTGGGACAGTGGGGGGTCGGGGGAGTCATGGAGAGGATGGAGCTGGGAAAAAGGATTCCTTAAATGTGTGCACGAAGTCCCAAGGCTTGAGCTGTGTGTGTGTGGAACTAACCTGAAACAGCCTAGCAAAGGCTTTGAGAACGGAGATCAGAAAACTTCCTCTGTAAAAGGCCAGATAGTAAATATTTTAGGCTTTGTGGGTAACATATGCTCTCTGTCACATAGTCCATCCATCCTTCCTTCCTTCTTTCCTCCCACCTCTCTCTCTCTCTCATACAGATATAAAACCAGTGTTATCGCACAGGCCATTACAAAAACGACCCACAGGTTGGATTGGGTTTGTGGGCTGTAGTTCGCCAACCCCTAGTGTAGACCATTACAAGATCCCAACCTCGCCTCTGGGTAGTGCACACATGTGGTGGCTCAAATAACATTGCAAAGGTTTTTAAACTGGAACTTGCTTTAGAATCATAGCTCAAAGGAGGCGAATCACCACTTGGGCTCTGAAACTAGCCACACTGATGTCCTTTTTTTTTTTTAAACAACTTTTATCAGAAGATTTTAATAGGACCCAGAGTTTCATAACATAATACTCAGAATTCCAGAATAAAAATCCAAGGTAACTCAACATACAAAGAACCAGGAAATTTTCAAGAGTTCTTAAGGGAAATGATAATCAGTGCCGTTTAGGGTTCTCCTGGGGAAAAGAGGCAGTAGGACATATAGATAGAGGTCAGATACAGACATTTAGATAGGTATAGAGATGAGGAGGAGATTTATTATAGGAATTGGCTCACGCAGCCACGAAGGCCCAGAAGTCCCACAGTCTGCCATCTGCAAGCTGGAGACCCAGGAAGGCTGGTGGTATAATTCAGTCCAATGATCCATTGAGATGTTCATGTGGCTTCTTCGTTTTTCATTTTGCTAATGTGAGATATTATACGGGTTGATTTTGCTATGTTGAAACATCTTTGCATCCCAGGAATAAATCCCCTTTGGTCGTGGCTTATAATTCTTTTAACGGGCTGCTAAATCTGGGTGGCTAGTGTTTGGATGGAGATTTTTGCTCATCAGAGATACGCGGATTTCCGTAGCCCACCTGCAACAGTGGAGAGGGCACTGTGGGTTGTTCTCTGCGGTGTCGCTGTCTGGCTTTAGTACAGCGTGATTGATGCTGGCCTCATAGCGTGAGTTAGGAAGTGTTTCCTCCTCTTCCTCTTCTTTCCTCCTTTCCTCTGAGGAAAACTCTGAGAAGGATCGGTATTGATTCTTCTCTAAATGTTTGGTAGAATTGACTGGTGATGCCATCGGGTCCACGCTTTTCTTTGTTGGGAGATTTTTAATTACAGATTCAATCTCCTTACTAGTTATGCGTCTATTGAAATGTTCTATTTCGTCACAATTTAGTGCCGTTAGATTTTGTGTTTCCAGGAATTTGTCCATTTTATCTAGGTTATTGTTGGGGGAGGTCGTCCAGAAGACATGACCCCTGGTTGGCCTGTGGGCTGGAGCCCAGCGATCGGAGACTCCTCATCCCCTCCCCGTACTTGGATTATGGGTTCCACTTGCCTTCTCTGCTCCCAGTGGCTGCTCCAAGGACAGAGCCTTGAGATAATGACGTGGCTTTCAGACTGATGTATGTGCCTGAATGCGGTTAAGGCCTCTATGTAAACTTTTTTTTTTTTAAAGATTTTATTTATTTATTTGACAGAGATAGAGACAGCCAGCGAGAGAGGGAACACGAGCAGGGGGAGTGGGAGAGGAAGAAGCAGGCTCATAGCGGAGGAGCCTGACGTGGGGCTCGATCCCATAACGCCGGGATCACGCCTTGTGCCGAAGGCAGACGCTTAACCGCTGTGCCACCCAGGCGCCCTTATGTAAACTTTTAAAATGCGGCAGGGAGGTGTGGAGACCTACTCATCTCGCAGCTGCCCACGACGGGCCTGGTATGTAAATTCCTTGGCTTATTACACCTGCCACCTGCCAGTCTGGAGTGGCCTCTTTCTTGGGTGTCTCCCTGCCCTCTGCAAACGGGGCCAGTTTGAGATCACACCCGGGAAGCTCCCTAAGAGCTTGTGAACCAACAGTTCTTCGATTTGTTGGCATATTTGTCGCTCATATTCAATTCATTGTTCACAGCACTCTCTTATGGTCTTTCTGTAGAATGAGTAGAAATACCTCAACTTTCATTTCTGATTTTAGTAATTTGCATCTTCTTTCTTTCTTAGTCACTGTAGCTAAATATTTGTCGATTTCAGTGACCTTTTCAAAGAACTGACTTTTGGTTTCATTGATTTTCTCAATTGTTTTTCTTTTCTCTATCTTACTGATCTCTGCTCTAATCTTTAGTATTTCTTCCCCTCTGCTAGTGGTGGGTTCAGTTTGTTTTTCTTTTTATCGTTCTTTAAGTTGTGAAGTTAGGTTGTTGATTTGAGATCTTTCTTGTGTTTTTAATGTAAGTGTTTATAAGTATCCCCGGGTCCTGGTTTTGCTGCTTCCTTGAACTTTGGGTATGTTGTGTTTTTGTTTTGTCTCTAAGTATTTTCTCATTTCCCTTGTGATTTCTTCTTTGATCCACTGGTTGGCTAAAAGTCTGTTGTCTAATTCCCACAATTTTGTGAATGTTCCAGTTTTCCTTCTGCTACAGATTTCTCACTTCATCTCTTTGTGGTCAGAGAAGACACTTCGTATGAGATCCACCTTTTCCAATCCACTGAGACTGACGTTGTGGCCTAACCTAGAGTCTGTCCTGGAAAACGTCCCCTGTGCACTTGAGAAGAATGCATATTCTGGTTGGGGTAGATTGTTCTGTACTTGCCTGTTAGATCTCGTCTGCTTGCTGTGTCGTTTCCTTATTTATATCTGTGGGGCTGCTCTATCCGCCGTCACAAGTGGGGTACTGAAATCTAGAGCGAACGCTGGAGAACCGTCTCTTTCTTCCTACAATTCTGCCAGTTGTTGCTTCATATATTTTGATGGTCTGTCATTAGGTGCATAAATGTTTATAACTTACATATTCTTGCTGTAGCAAGCCTTAATACATCATGTCCTTCTCTTTCATAAACTTAAAAAAGTTCTTTTTATGGTAGCTATAATCAAAAAGACTTCTTGAATTAGAAACATCTTTTTTTCTATTTAAAATCTATTTTGTCTAGTATCAGTATAGCCCTGCCTGGTCTCTTTCAGTTACTGTTTGCATGGAAGACATTTATCCATCCTTTTACTTTCCAGCTATTTGTGTCTTTGGATTTAAAGTGAGTCTCTTACGAACTGATGATTCCCGGAGGGGAGAGTGGGGGGCGGGGGAAACAGGTGATGCGGATGAAAGCGCACACCTGTCGTGACGAGCACCAGGTGATGCATAGAACTGTTGAATCGCTGTATTGTACGTCTGAAACTAACATTACACTGTATGTTGCCTGGAATTTAAATAAAACTTAAAAAAACAAAAGCGAGTCTCTTATAGGCAGTATATAGTTGGATTATGCGTTTTTTTTTTAAGATTTTATTTATTTATTTGACAGAGATAAGAGACAGCCAGCGAGAGAGGGAGCACAAGCAGGGGGAGTGGGAGAGGAAGAAGTAGGCTCATAGCGGAGGAGCCTGATGTGGGGCTCGATCCCATAACGCTGGGATCACGCCCTGAGCCGAAGGCAGACGCTTAACCGCTGTGTCACCCAGGTGCCCCTCTCTCTCTCTTTTAAATTCCAGTGTAGTTAACATACTGTCATATTAGTTTCATATTAGTTTCAGGTACAATACAGTGATTCAACAATTTTATACTTTACTCAGTACTCATCACAATAAGTGTATTCTTTTTTAAAAGATTTATTTATTTGAGAGAGAGAGCAAGCAGGGGGAGGGACAGAGGGAGAAGGAGAGAGAGAATCTCAAGCAGACTCCCCAGTGTGCATGGAGCCAGACATAGGGCTCGATCCCACAATCCTGAGATCATGAGCCAAGCCAAAATCAAGGGTTGGCCGCTCAACTGACTGAGCCACCCAGGTGCCTCATGGTTAAGTGTCCTCTTAATACCCTTCACCTATTTCACCCATCCCCCACCCCCAAAATGTATTAGTCTCTTAAATCATGTACAGTTAGTTACAAACCATTGCTACAGTAATGCTAGCTTTTATCATCGCCAACATATCTACCTTTAATTACTGAGATCTTTATTTCTCCATACACCTTCAAGTTACTGTCCAGTGGCCTTTGATTTCACCTTGCAGGACTCCCTTAAGCATTTCTTGTAGAGTGGGTTTTAAGATCATGAACTCACTCAGCTTCTGTGTATCTGGGAAAGTCTTCATTTCTCTCTCACGTGTGAAGGACGGTTTTGCCGGACATAGGGTTCTTAGTCAATAGTTTTATTCTTCTGGCTTTTTGAATACATTGGCCCATGGTCTTCTGGCCTCAAAGGTTCTGATGAGAAATCTACTAATAATCTTATTGAGGAACCCTCAAGGGTGAAGACTCCCTTCTCTTTTGCTTCTTTCAAGATTCTCTTTGCCTTTGCCTTTTGAAATTTTGACTAGGATGTGTCTAGGTGTGGGTGTCTTTGAGTTCATTTTCCTTAAAGTTCATGGAACTACTTGGAAATTTATATTCATGTCTTTCATCAAATCTGGGAGGTTTCTAGCTATTATTTCTTTAAATATTCTCTGCCCCTTTCACTCTCCTCTCCTTCTGGGATTCCCACGGTACATAGGTTGGTCCTTTTGATGCTGTCCTGTAGGTCTCTTGGTCTCTGGTTACTTTGTTCAAACTTCGTTGTTTCCGTTCCTCTGCCTCAATAATTTCCATGGTCCTATCTTCAGGTTCACTAATTCTTTTCTCCTTTCTGCTCAAGTCTTCCTTTGAATCGCTCAGTAAATTATTCATTTCAGTTGTTGGACTTTTAAGCTTCAGAATCTCTCTGGTTTCTGTCTCCTTAGGTTTTCTATCTCCTTACAACACTGCCATTTTTTTCACACGTTGTTCTCTTGACTTCCTCCATATCATCCTTTAGTTCTTTGCACATCATTAGGACAGATGTTTTAAAGTCTTTGTCTGGTATATCTGCCATCGGGTCATTTTCAAGGACACTTTCCGGCGAATTATTTTTTCCCTCTGATCGGGCTGTCTTCCCTGTATCTTTGGTACGCCTTGAGATTTGCTGTTGTTGTTGTGGAGAACTGGACATCTGCGTCTAATCGTGTGGAAACTCCGGAAATCTATTCTCCCTCTTCCCCCAGGTTTGCTGGGTTTTAAAAAAATTATTATTGTTTATTGTCTTTGGGTTTTTTTGTTTTGTTTTGTTTTTTTGTTTTGAGGCTATCTCTGTGCGGAAGGTCAAGCTGAGGTGTAAACTTAAAAAGTCTTCTCAGAGCTTTTCTGAGCCTTTCTTTGGGCACGCTGGCCACTTTCTAAATTTCCCCAAATATGCAGTTGTTTTGAATGTCTTAGGGATTTTCCTCCACCCTGGCTCCCACCATTTACATACAGGCTGCTCCAGGAATATGTGCCTGACGAGGATGGGGGAGGGGATGGAGAGCCGCTACTGTGCTATGAGCTTAAAGTGACTGAAGTTGACTGCAGTCGAGAAAAAAAAATTTTTTTTAAAGATTTTATTTATTTATTTGACAGAGAGAGACAGCCAGCGAGAGAGGGAGCACAAGCAGGGGGAGTGGGAGAGGAAGAAGCAGGCTCCCAGCGGAGAAGCCTGATGTGGGGCTCGATCCCAGAACGCAGGGATCACGCCCTGAGCCGAAGGCAGATGCTTAACGACTGCGCCACCCAGGCGCCCCGAGAAAAATTTTTTTAAAACAAATTTCATTGACATACAATTCCCATGCCACACAATTCAGCTGCTGAAAGTGACAATTCTCTGGCTTTTAGTCTATTCACGGCACGGTGCAACTATCAGGACAATCAGCTTTGGAACATCCTCATAGCACCCCACCCAAAAAAACGCCCATATCCTTTAGCCATCACCCCCAATTCCTCCATACCCTCTGGCCCCCCAGACTACTCATCTGCCTTCTAGCTCTGGATTTGCCTCTTCTGGACGCTTCGTACAAATGGAATCACGCGCCCTGTGGCCTTCGTGTCTGGCTTCTCTCACTAAGCATCACGTTCTCAAGGCTCATGCGTGTTACGGCAGGTGTCGATGCTGTCCCCATTTTATGGCTGAATCACAGTCCACTGAGTGGGTGGACCACATGTGCTTTATCGTTCACCCCCAAATCAAATGCAATTCACCATCTAAGGCTTCCCCTGGAAGTTGAAGCCTTCAATAGGCTCCACAGCCCCAAATTATTTGTCCCAGACGTAGTCTGTCCAGTGCCATTGTCGTCTAGGTGGAGAGAGAGATTCCTGGTGCTTCTGACCGCACATCCTCCCCGAATCCTGTATTCAATTTTTTAGAGATTATGGCTGTCCGCCATCTTGAAGACTCAGTGTCACAGTGGACTTAACGTGAGCACAGACGGATCCGAGTGTTGCAAGGGGTGGACTGTAGCAGGTGCTTTTTGGTGCCCTCGTGTCACACCCCGTCAGCTTCCCTCTGATGGCGCAGCAGCTGGGTGGACAGCTGTAGGTGAGGTCGGGCACATTGACAGTGTCCCATGTAAGCCTGTGACAGGTGTCCTTCCCCCCTCTGGCTCAGGCTCCTCTCCAACAAGGGCCCATTGAGTCTACGAGCAAACACTGCAGGCAGAACTGTGGGAGAGTCAACACTCCCAAGGGAAACACTCAGCCACTGGGGCACGGGCAGCAGTGGACGAATGTTCCATCCTCCTTCCAGAAAGACAGTGCTGGAAGACATTCTGTGCTCTTTGCAGTGGTCCCTACAGAATCGAGTCCCCATTGTTGACAGCAGTTATCTGCTGCTTTTCATCTTTTCCCCAACACTCCCCTCGCTCCTTCTACTTATTTGCTGAGATACCTCTCAATTAAATTCCCAAGACCTTGTCTCAGGCTCTGCTTTGTGGGCAACACAAATTCAGACACCCCCTAATCAAGGGGTCCTGGTGGAGAGGCTAGGATGGCCCGGGCGGCAAGCAAGGCACTTCCAACATTTAGAGAGGCTGCCATTTACCCACACAGAAGGAGGTGACAGGCTGCCAGGGCACACGGGCGGAACATCAGCTCTTATTTTAAATCGTGACCAAGTTCCGAGCTTAGGAAGTTACCTACAGGCCTGAGACGCGAGCAAGTTAAGCCCTTGACAATCAGTTCTTTCATGCATTCATAAGGTTCCAAGAGAAAAAAACCAAACCTTTTAGGTGGTTATCTGATTGGCTGGGCCCACCTCCCTGGTGTCCGATGTGTGCAGAGCAGGAAAGTGGTCATTCTTCTACTACATGGGCCTTCTGCCAGAAATCTGTCTTATTTCGTTTGGTCTGATGGTTGGGTTGTGCCAAACATTACATATGATGCCTAGAGTATTAACCATGATGGTAACAGAAAAATAATGTTCGTGGGCACTTAATGAACGCCAGGCACCGTGCTCAACACTTCACACGCAGTTTCTTGTTGGCCTAAAATAGTCTCTGGGTTACATCGTGTTACTCCCATTTTCTGGATGAGGAAAACAAGAGGCTCGGAGAGGTGAAGCAGCTTGCCCAGGGTCACTCGGCAGCCGAATGACGGAGTGAGTATTCTCGGCCTCCCTCTGCTCCTCAGCTGCACCTGTGGGTTCTAGTGCCTCGCTCGGGGTGGGGGGAGGTTTGCAGGCAGGGCCCCGGGAGATGGGTTCAACTGTTCACACCAGCTCCAGTGCAGGCCCAGCTCAGAGAGCCCGCGGGCCTGCGTCCACATCTTGAACCTGTGCACAAGTGAGCCCAGACCCCAGCCTCCCCGGCTGACGAGCAGCAGCCTTGAGCTCCGCTCTGGATCAGCCTCTCTCAATGCAGATGAACTGCTGTTGATGTTCTTCGGACATAATTTTCAGGGAGACAGGATCATTTGGAAAGTCATAAATACACATTCAGATGCACGTGATGGATAATAAACTCGGCTCCAACGAGTCACTTGAGTCTCCATAAATCTTGGCTGCATTTTCCTTGCCGGGTGCCTGTAAATCAGGCCTCTCTCCTCCTTCGTCTCTGTCCTCCTGGCCCCCTACCTGCCATCCGTTATGCTGCAGGTGGAGCAGCTGACAGCCGGCCCCACAGGCCGCCCTTAAGCCCCTGTGCACCATCCTGGGGGCCCACGCGGCTCTCCCACTTTAGGCCACTTTTGTACCACGCCACGTATCACGGTTTATACCAGCCTGATGGGGCTTTAACAACACGCAACTTTTAAGAGCAGGCTGGAGCTGTTCCTCGCCTCCCCCCTCCCCTGGGCCTCGGCGGGCTGTTTCTAACAAGCCAACAATGCAAGATGCAGGGAACACCCCACGGGGTCTGGAGTCGGACAGTGGGCTGAAGCGGTTCTGCACTGGGATTTCTGCCCAAGCCCCTTCTCTGGGCCTCAGTGCGCTCGTCTGCAGGATGGGGACGGTAATCCCTATTTCCCGCGACTGTTTTACTCTGGACAAACATACTCGGGTAATCAACATCAGAGAAAGCCCCAAAGCTCAGGTCCTTAACCCAACGCAAAGGTTTAATTTTTTGTCCCGCAAAGTCCCGCAAGGAGGTTTTCCTCTACCTTAGAGCTTCATTAGCTGGAACGGGTGTCCCTTCAAGACCGCCGCAGCCGAAGAGAGACAGACAGACAGACGCGAGGAGAAGAGCTTGGTTCGGAACCGCCGCAAGCCCGGAAGTGAGGCGGGTCCCCTTGCTCACATCCTATTGGCCAGAACTAATCACATGGTCCCGGGCTAATTGCAAAGGATGCTGGGACATGGAGAAGCGCGTTGCTAATTGGGGAGCGTTTGCATTTTTGCCGGAGTGGTTGTTGAGTGTGTAACGAAGTGCAATTCACGGGAGCTGGTCAGGATGGGCTCTGGCCGAGCCTCAAGATGTCAGAGGTGCAGGTAGCTCAGGACTGGCTGATTTACGCACAACCCTCTTCCAAAATGGCATATGGTGGTCCCCGCCCCTTGGCACCTGGCTGGGGTGCCTTTTTTGGGTCAGTTCAGCAGCCTGTTCCCCAACCTTGGCTGATGGGGAGGGCCCTGGGGTGCTCCTACTGCTCTAAGTAGCCATTCCCATGGGTCAGGGTGCAGGCTCTGAGGTCAAAGAGATGAATCAGAGAAGTTTCAGATCCCCTGTTGACCCCCCTGGACCCTTAGGTGGCCCATGGATTCTTCCCAACCTTCTCAGTTTTCTTCTATGTAAAATAGGGCAAATGAGGTCACTCTGAGAGGTCCATGGTGGTTATAAGGGGCGCAGAGCTGGGTTCTGCATGGGTGCTCAGGAAGTGGGGTTCACCGAGGCTGCGCCATTTTCTGTGATAAAATGCACACTCTCTGAGGGCCAAGCTCTCTCTCCTCCACACTCCCACCACCCAGCCCTCCCTGGGGCTGGCACCTAACAGCATCCATGGCCTTTCCAGACCCTGGATCCTCCCAGCCTCTGTTGTGGGCTTCATTAGGCAGGAGAACGAGAGGAAGGCTCCCGTCCACAGCTGGGCCCTGCCTGCAGGAAGCCCTCTCTGATTTCCCTGGCTCCCGTGAGTGTGGGGAGAGAGTAGACTACTCACGGTCCTCTGCACTGTGGATAGGGAGGAGGCAGTCTGGCATATGAGGATCTCCTTAGTCTCTGGGGCCTGCCCACTCCCTGAACAGCCTCCCCCAGCTGGGCCGTGTGGTTTCACGACTGGAACTCCTCATGCATGATCTGCCGTCCTTGTCAAGCATAGAAGCAGTGGGGCATGGTAAGGTTGGGAAGCAGGATATCCAAGAGGGCAGAGCCTGGTGTGGCTGGAGGAAACAGACTGATAAGATACCCTCTGCTAACCAGGGCAAAGGGTTGGAGACCCCAGGGCCACCCCTCCCAGGGCTGGAGATAGCTGGGCTAGCATGAACCAGCCTAAACTGTTGGGACAGGTGCCCTGAGTTCTAGTCTTTTCCTGGCTGCTAATTTAGCATGTGGCCTTAAGCCAACCCTTTCATGCCCGGGCCTCAGCTTGCACATCTGTAAAATGGGGATCATATTCATCCTGCCCACCTTACAAGGTTAGCTACAAGGCACTCGGGAAGGGGTTCTGGGTGGAGGTGGGGAGGGGAGGTGTGGGAGAGCCAGGGGGAACCCTCTGTTGGGATCTAAAATCCTCCCACTGACCAGCTCTGGGCTGGGGCCGCAACTCCGGCTCCTCTGGAATCCAGACAGGGCCCAGAGGTCAGCACTGGATAATCAAGGGGCTGTTGTGTCTCTCTCTTTCCTCCCACCCCAAGGGTGAAATCTGCTGCTTGTGCCTAGTGGAACTCTCTTTTTCCATCTCCCATTCTCAAAAGCACCCCATAAAATACCAAAAATAAACACTGTGCATGGCTTTCATTTGAGGAGGGTTTGTCTTTCCCCTTTTATTACTTCTTACCACGACATACCAGCCTTTCATCTTTGCACACCCGGGTCAGTGACCCTGGGAGGCAGGCCAGAGGCAGTGTGTCCGGGCCTCTTCAGTCAAATGAGGACTCACTTCTTGGAATGCTGGGGTAACCACAAGGGGCTGCCTGGGTGAGGCAGCAAATGCTGAACAGATGAGGGAACACTGGGCCTGGGTTTTGAAGGATGAGTAGAAGTTCGTCAGGTGGAGAAAGTGGGGTGCGGAGAGCACTCCCAGCGGGGGGAGCAGTATGTGCAAAGTGATAGAGAAAAAAACAGATTGGCTTGTTTCAGGAGCAGGTGGAAATTCAGCAAGGCTGGATATCAGGGCACCTGAGGGAGGAGAGGGGGCCCAGAGTGGCCGGGAGGGCTGGGTGTAGAGGCCTTGAATGCCAGGCTAAGGAGCCCAGACTTTATCTTGAGGGCCATGGGGAGCCAAGGAGGAAGGTAAGTGAGGTGGGGACGACCAGGGACACCTGCCCACCAGGGCCAGTCTTTGGGACAGCGCTGTTTCTTCCTGTGTTGATGGGAGGCTGGAGGTGGCAGGGTGACCCATTCCCTCCCCAAACTTGAAGGAAGGCTTGAAAGAATCTAAAAGGAGCCTCCATATAAAATGGCTCTTTAAAAAAGTCAACATTTCCGTGATTTTGTAGAAATTAATCAGGAACACATGTGTTCTATTTTTCATAAATTGCAAGAGATCAAAAGGGAAGGAAAAATCTCTTAGGGTAAAAGACAATGTGAGTTCCATCACCAGCTGAAAGGCTCCACACCACTGCCTTCCATCCGGCGCTTCCTTCTACCCAGCAGCCTTTGTGCTCCCTGGTGGAGGGGAGCCCCAGGCTGGGTGTGAGCCACGGAGGGGGCTCAGACACAGCCCATACCCGGGGTGCTCACCGGCAGGAGGGAGCACTAGCCATGAGGGGCGATGGCAGTCGCTGTGACCGGTGCTGGGAGGGAAAGCCCAGGGCTGGGGGAGCCCAGAGGAGCCCAGCCAAGCGAGGGTACAGCACAAGGGACAGTCGGAGAAGAGATGAGATGTGAGCAGGGAACAGATTAGGATTGCCTTGAATGCACTGCTAAAGAATCCGGATTCCCATGCACTTTCCCCCAGAGCTATCCAAGGACCAGGGCTTGGGGTCAGAAGCTCCAATCAGCCTCCCTCTGACTGTGAGACTTTGCCCCAACTTCGAACCTCAACCAGTCATCTGTAAAATGGGGTGATAATGAGGCCTACTTCCTGCAGGGGAGCTGTGAGGGGCTGTGGACAGGCAGGCGGGCACTTGCTTGGTCCTCTCTCACCGCGGCCTCGTTTCTGCTGGCCTCGCTGGGCTTTGTCTTCTGTGGGGGCCACAGCCAGGGACTGGAGAGGCAAGAGAGCAGGCCCTCAGGCCTCCACCCTGCCAATGCCCGGCGTGTCCAAAGGCCTGGGGGTTCTGCAGCAGAGAAGAGGGGCCCGGGCCTCCCAGGACCCTGACACCCCTGCGTCCATCTGGGGTGGAGTGAGGTCAGGAGGCCTGCACGACACACGGAGCTCTGAAGGCCCCTTATCCTTAGCAGATCAAGGGCTCCCTCCCTCTCTCCCTGCCCCCACCGGGGGCACCCCCACCCTGAGCCGAGCAGCACCCAGCCGGCCACCCCGCCCGCCCCCACGGTGGGCTCCGTGCCAGCCCTGCGGGCGGGCGGTGAAATAATCCGGCTAGACGGGCTGCCATCTTGGCACGTCCTGAGGCGCCCGGGGCCGCGGGGAGCTTCAAAAGGAAAATTAATGTCTCTTACCAGCAATTAGAGGAAATTATTTAGATAGAAATCTTGTTTTATATCTCCCCATTCTTGTTTTTCAATCCCCAGCCTTTGATTTCTTCCTTCTTTGGGGATTCTCAGAAAGACACTGAAGCCCGGGCCGCGCACCGAGGCCTAATGAGCGCCGGGGCGCACCTGGCGTCGCGGCCTCGCCCGTGGAGGCAGCTTCTGCCTCCTAAACCCAGCCCTGGGGTCTTCCAGAGTGGCTGGCGGCCCTTTGGCAGCGAGGGCCAGGCTCCTGGGGTGGGCAGTCGTGGGTGGGCCTCTGCTCTGGCTGCCTTTCACGCTGCCCTGGGGGGGCGGCCCAGGTCGTGGAGTCTGGGGGTGGCACGGTGCCAAGGGCAGGCCCGAGGAGCAGGGGTCCGAGAGGCAGCCTGGGGGAGGGCCAACACCTTTCTTCTGTCAGCGGGGGGACCCCCTCACACCCCCGCCCTTCAGCATCTCCCCGCTGCCTCAGATGAGGTCCCAGCTCCACAGCTCGGAGCTCAGAGCCCTGCAGACCCGTCCCCGCCAGCTTCCCTGGCAGAGCCCCCACCCCCGCCCCCTCTACCACTCACCCCCTCTTCAGCTGCCCAGAATACCCGGCTTGCCCCGGACCAGAGCTGCTGCTAGGAGTCTGGGTCCCACACAGCCTGGGCCTGAAATCAACGGCCTCAGCTTTCTCTACCTGGCCAGCTCTGGCACCTGCTTCCAGGTCCAGCCCTGCCTCACCTCCTCAGAGACCCTGAGTCAGATTCCTCCTCCCAGAAGAGTTGGTGCCCCCTGCACTTAGTCCAGGCCTCTGCCCTCATCGCGTCACGCTATCTATGGGCCTAGGGGCTCCTCAAAGCCAGGGCGCAGATCTCTTGCATTTCCAGGTCCCCAGCACTGGGTGGCCCCAAATAGGCTTCGGCAAGTGCCAATGACTGCATGAATAAATGAATGGATCAGGGGATGAATGGAGCTTATTGCAAAAGGTACCAGGAATAGAATGTGATGTGTGTCTCAGTCGCTTCCTCCCTGTGTGACATGGAGCAAGTCACTTTACTTTTCTGAGCCTCAATGCTCAATTCTGTAGAATGAGGTTCGTGCTTCTGGCCCTGCCTACAAAACAGAGTTATGAGGATAAAGCAAAATAAAGAAGTTGAGGTGGTTTGCAATCGTTTTAAAGCCACGCACCATCCCTGCTTCCCTTCACCCACCTGTCTGTCCACTGACTCATCCATTATCAACTCATCCATCCATCCATTCAATCCGTCCACCCACCCACCCACTCACCTACCTACCTGTCCATCCACCCACGCATCTACCCCACCACTCATCCATCCATCCATCCCTCCATCCATCCATCCATCCATCCATCCATCCATCCCTCCATCCATCCATCCATCCCTCCATCCATCCCTCCATCCATCCATCCATCCATCCATCCATCCATCCATCCCTCCATCCATCCATCCGTCCATCCATCCTTTCATGCATTCGCTTAACAAGCACTCACGGAGGCCTCACATGTGCCAAGCCTGTGTTAGGATCTGAGGGACCGAGGGGACTCAGGAGCAAAGACCTGCCTCCGGGACCCCCTCCCAGGGAGAGGTCAGCAGCGGCAGCAGGGGGGCATAGGCAGGAGCTGAGGGAGCAAGGGGGGCACAAGTCTTGGGATCACAGCCCCAGAGCGCCCCTGCTTCATACCACCCCTGAGGCACCTTCTGCTCTCAAACTCCGCTTGCTTTGGGAATCCTAGGAGACCAGGAACCTTTCCACCAGGGGTCGACCCGGAGGGCACGGACATGGAGGCGGAGGCAGGGAGGCAGGAAACCCAGGCACAGAGAGGCTAAGTCATGATCCATGAGTAGGAAGCTGCTGAGCTAGGATGTGGGCCCAGAGGCGTATTCCTAACCTCTGCCTGTCCTGACTAACAGCCAGTCAACCTCAAGTCAAATGCCCAGAAAATGCCAGTCAGTGGCTGTTCAGCACCTGCTTACATACTTCTCCTGACAGGAAGCTCACTACCTTACCAGGCAGCAAGGCTCCTCCATGAACAGCACTGACTGAACTGCTCTTTCACAGGATGGAGGTCCGTGTCGGCCCTGCTTCTGCCCCTGGACTCTGTATGTTCCTGCTGTCCCAGAATGTCCCTGCAGGAACCCAAAGATAGTGGTGGTATCACTGAACCCTCTCTTCCCCAGCCCGGGGCCCCCTCTAGGCTTCCCCAGCTATCCGTCTGGCACAGAAGGCCAAGTGCATCATTGAGGCCACACGAGAGGGGAGGCAGCCCCGGAGAGCAGAGGGAGGAAAGTACATTGTGGCATTAATTTGAGTCTTAACCTCGTTCTTAGCCTTGTTTTAATTCCTGCCAAACATTAACGTTTATCAGCCCCCAAATCCTATTTAGTCACTCCGTCTTTGTTGCTGTAAGATGCTTTGCTTTTGTTTCGGGGAGAGGGTAATGAGGACTCAATAAGGTGACCAGCCGGCCCTCCTGAGTCTCAGGGCCTGTCCACATCTGGGTCCTTTCTCCCTCACGGTGGCCAGGCCACTGCTCCCATGACACGTCCCACTGGACGTCCACGTGTGCCCACCCGCCCCAGCCTGCTCCACAGAGGGGGAGGACGGGGTGAAGAGCTCGTGCTAATCTCAAAGTCATGATGACCTCTTGGTATCAGCCATGGTGAGAGCATTTATACCTGGGACTTGACAGTTGCTGCAAGTTGGGGCTCCCCCCCCCCATTTTCAGCACAACACTGAATCTGCCCCTCATCTTCATGGCAGGGACTTCTGCCTGACTCCAGAGACCCCAGTCCTGCCAAGAGGCAGACAGCGCTCCTCAGGGGACACGCCCATTGGCAGCCCTTCCTCGGGGCACACGCTGGCCTCCTCTGTGCTCTCCCGGGAGCTGCGGGGATTCCGGAATGTGTTCATTCACTTGCACGCTCAGTATCTGTGGGGCGCTGCTGTCGGGCGGGCACGATGGGGTTGGGATGATGGGCTGGGACGATGGGCCAGAGCTGCTGTTCGTACCAGCTCGGGGGGTGGAGGGGCTCTGGGCTGTGTGTGCCACCCACGTTATCTCACGACACCGGGGCCCGTTGTATAGATGAGAAACCTGCCGGGCCCCAAAGACCAAGTGAGCAGTGTCCGCTCGTCCAGCTCCAGGCACTCGAAAATAATAGCGGTGGTGATTTTTTTCCTGTTTGGCCTTCGCCGCAGCTCGGAGAGGAAGCCATTACTTGCTCTGCTTGCCAGGGAGGAACCCAGAGCTCAGAGAAGTTGGCGCATCCACCTTGCGGTTCTGAGTGAGAATGCAGAACACTCTGCGCCGAGCCCTGGGATGGAGGTAAAGTGAGCCCTCCAAGCTGAGGGGCCTTCCGTTCTTGTCTCCGCTCCACTCGCGACAGCAGGGGTGACCCTGGACAAGTCACTTCTCATCACTAAGCCATTCTGCCCCAGTTCTAATCTCCCTCTGAGCCCCAGACCCTGGCACCCCTACCTCCTGGGCTTTATTCCGTGGTATCCCACGGACCTGGGCCACATTCCGGGGTATCCCACAGACCTGGGCTTCATTCCAGGGTGTCCCATCCCAGGTGGACCGTTTTCTTGTCTGTGAAATTGTACTAACAGTTTCTACTTGACATAGTAGGGTATCAATGGGATACAATCTCATACCTCTGATGAACCCATCGTACGTGCTCAGAAAACGTTAGCCACTACCTGGCTAGGGGCGTGTCCCCATGGGCCGCCGGCTGTGATGCTCATGGCTGTGCCCTCTGAACTCAACTCAAGCATCCGACAATCACTTGAAATCCATAGCAGTTCGTCTATCCACCTGTTGACCCTGACAGGTGTCTGGTGGATGAAAGGGCCACAGATTATCGGTCCCTTCCTTCCAGAATCTGTTTCTTCTCCGTTAGAGTCTAGGCTGAACTTGTGAAGGCTTAACCCCCAGAACGCCGCGGAAGGGACACTGCCCTTGTCCCAGGCCGAGCCTTTAAGAAGACTGGCAGCTTCTGGGGCGCCTGGGTGGCTCAGTCGTTGAGCATCTGCCTTCGGCTCAGGGCGTGATCCTGGAGTTCTGGGATCGAGCCCCACATCAGGCTCTTCTGCTGGGAGCCTGCTTCTTCCTCTCCCACTCCCCCTGTGTGTGTTCCCACTCCCGCTGGCTGTCTCTCTCTCTGTCAAATGAATAAATAAAATCTAAAAAAAAAAAAAAAGAAGAAGAAGACTGGCAGCTTCTGCTTTGATCCCTCTTGGGATCTGGCCATCTTGCTCCGGAACGTGTGGAGAAGCCCCATGCAGGCACCTGGGGCGACAACCCCCGCTATGGTCCCAGGTGACATCCGGCATCAGCAGCCAGTTACATCTGGGATGTTCCAGCCCTGTCGGGCCGCCGGGTGGCCGCAGTCCCAACCAAACACCGAACACTGAGTGAAGCAGGAGAACCTTCCAGGTAAGCGGGGTCAACTCACAGACTCAGGAGATTTAGTAGCTTGTTACTGCATTATACAGCCTTGTTTTGGGGCAGTTCGATGCAGCCACGGGTACCCAAAACTTACAGTAGACCTAGTCACAAGACACATACGCATTTCTAACTATTTATTTACTATTTTTTCAAAGAGTCACCACTCTAGGGGCACGGGGCGGGCTCGGTCGGCGGAGTGTGCAACTCTCGATCTCAGGGTTGTGAGTTCAAGCCTCACGTTGGTAGAGATTACTTAAAAATTAAATCTTAAAGAAAAAACAGAACACTAACCACTCTCTCCATTGAACAGGAGTCAGAAAATTATGGAAAACAGCCTGTTTGTGTCCGCCCTGCAGGGTAAGAACGGCTTGGTGACTGGTGCGTGAAGATGATATGAAATTCGAATTTCGAACACCTACATTTGTCGACACAGCAGCCCCGCTGGTTTGGCACAAGGAAAGACCTGTGTGGTCACGGCCGAGGCCTGACGGCTGCGGAAGCTGAAAGATTTACTACCTGGCCCTTTACAGGAAGTTGACCGACTCCTGGTATAGAACATGAAATACGCATCGCCGTTCTGAACCTAAAACATTGCGTCAAAGGATATGTGTGTGTTTCTGGGCATTTATTCACTTAGTCCACCGAGTAAAAACAGCAACAGCGAAGCCCTCGCTGTGGACGTTTTTGCTTATTTATTTGTTCGTTTGTTTCTTGAAAAGTTTGCAAGTTTTAAGAAGTCCAAACATGGGCTAATTATGGGAGCAATGCTAAGATAGCAGCCCAGGAGAGATCACGTTGAAACTTTCCGATAAGGAAGAGAACAAAGATTGGAAAGGGGACCCAGCTGGCCAGGGCTGTCCCTAAGGCCTGCGCCCCGTTGCCCGCCTCGCCACCCCCCCCCACCCCCACCCCCACCGCCCTGCCCTTGGGGGTCACCACAGCCGTGCCCCTCCTTGTCCCCAGCCAGCTTCCCATGGGGGCCTTGGGTCCCACCAGCGGCCTTGTAGGCCTTTGAGTAGGCCAGCCCTGCCCCTGGCCCCCTGACCCCCCACCCCACCCCACCCCGTCCTGCACACAATCCTCGCCCAGCCCTTTGCCTTCCCATGCTTTTTTTCCACCAGAAGTCTAGGTGGAGCTTGCGACCTCCACTCTGTGGTGTCTTCCCCCACCCCTGCCCCAAGCCCTCATTCATTCCCTTCTGACCCCGAGGCTCTGTGGAAGTCCCTCTAAGAGCCGTCCTGCATGTCATGTTGCTGAGACCCACTTACTTGTCCTTCTGCTCCCTGGGCTGGAAGCATCTTGAGGGCAGGGACGGGGCCCCAGGGGAGGCATAAGAGCACCCGCAGCCCTCGCTGAGCATTTGGGTAACCGGAAACCTAAGGGTGCAGAGCAGGCAATCATTGCAAGCGTCCGTGCTAAGCCCCCCTCCCCACACCCTGCTCCCCTGTGTCCGGGACCAGGGATGCAAAGAGATCAGGGCTCCCTGGACCAAGGGGCACATTCAGGGCCAAGCTGGAGCTGCCCCCACCTTCCCCTGGCCTCTGGCCGGGCAGGAGCGGCCAACAGAACCAGCTCCCGTTAACAAGCCGGTGCTGACAGCTGGGCCCTGGAGAACAAGAGGCCCTTTCAGGGTACAGGGCCGGGCGGGCCCCATGTTCAGGTGCATGATCTCACCTCGCGGAAACCCAGCGGGCCTGCCACAGGGCCTCATAAAGCCTTTGATGACCCAGCGTGGAGGACACAAATCACAGGTCCCCAGGCCTCCCAGGACTCCCAGACCTGGCCCACACCCCACTCCACGGACAAACGGCTGAGTCCTGAACGGGACCCAGATGGGTGGGACAGCAGGGTGCTCGGGCCGATGCAGGGTGTCTACCTTGGACGGCAGTCCCAGGCCCAACCGGAGCCCAGACGCTGCCACCCCACGCACCTGGCAGCCTAGCCCCCTCCACTCCCGCTCCCCAGGACATAGCTGGTATCATCAGGCAGATGCACCCACCACCCCACACAGGCGGCCCCCACATGCTGGGTGCAGCTGGGGGCTGGGGCTGAGGGATCTGGGTGTTGTCCCCTGAGGGGAAGGCACACACCAGGGCAGCAGTGGGTCTATCTTAGACAGAATCTGCCAGAACTCCTTAGCCAGCAGCTCACAGGAGGCCCTACTTTCTGAGAGCTCACAGGACATGGCCTGGGAGCCCTAACTGACCCAGACGAAACGGAACTCAGATGAACAAAGAACTGCTGCCCTCTGCCCCCCCCGGAGTGGCTTCTTGGCTCCACCACGAAGAGGGGGCAGCCGTCTCAGGCTTCTCCCAGTCCTCCTGTGGCTCGAGGCCGGGACTGGGCGCACACGCCTCTCATTGGGCCTGGCCTCCTCACGTGTCTGGCGGGGGCCTCTGTCATCACCCCGTGGCCGACAGCGTGGGCCTTCCTTCCATTTCCCATAGGGAGGCGATGCCACAGGGCCCACGTGGGTCCCCATTGAGAATGGCTCCTCCACGCCCTCGGGACAACTGCCCAGCTCTGGCTGGAGGCCCAAGGCCCTGCCACCTGACCCTGAGGGCTTCTCCCAGCCTCAGGCCCTGCCTCCCCTCCGCCCGCACCGCGTGGCCTGTCCCGGAGCTCCTTCTGTTCTGGCCAGCCCGGCTCATCGGAGCTCAGGCTTCTCCCTCCACCCCCGGCAGCGAGAGCTGCTCTCTCCGCTGGGCCCCCAGGACTGCCCAGCCCATGCCGGGGACTTTACGGCTGTGCGCACTGCTCTCTGGACACATCTGGTTCTCGGAAAGCAGCCTGCCCCACCCCAGGAGCAGAGAGATGGCAGACTTCACGGGCAGACGGCCCAGCACATCCTCAGCCTCAGCGTCCGCATCTGCAGAAGGGGAATCCTAGTGCCCATGTTCTTCCTCCCAGGTGGTGACAGGCCTGAACCTCAGAATGGAGGTCCAAGTGCTACAGAATGTCAAAGACCACCTAGCACGTGGCCCAGGCCCCTCGACATCTGGTGACGGGGAGCTCACCCCATCACGGGCAGGTCCATGTAGAGACAGCCCCCATCCAGGACTGCCTCCCTGGGTGGTGGTCCAGTGAGGGTCCTCAGCCCCCAGCCAGGGCTACTCGGCGCCCAGCTTGATCTGTGGTCCCTTCCCAAAGTTTCCCAAGCTGCATAGTGGGGTTCTGGGGTGCCCCCTTCCATTTTCATTTTATTTGGATGGGCTCAAGCTGGCCCAGGCCTCCAGCTTTTACAGCAGGCTCCTGTCTGCTGGCAAAAACCTGATGGAGCTTGGGGGTGGGGCAGGAAGGAGAACCAGTAATTACCGAGCTGATGAGGACATTTCTGGGATGGGCACTGTGCTGAGCGGGAGGCCCACATGGAAAGAGCGCAGGCTGGATCGGGATGCTTGTCCCCAGACCCCGAGCCTCGTGGCCCCATCTGCGGCCCTTCTACCTCTCACCGTGGCCGCTGGGAAGCTTGCTGCTCTCACTGGAGGCCCAGACGGCACAGACAAAGCCCTCCCCACTGGTGGTGTCTGGAGGCCTAGTACTGCATCCTTGGCTAATCCAACAATCTGACCAGCACAGTGAGGGAGACCAGGAAAGGGTGAGGGAGTTCTAGAGCCAGAAGTGGTGGGAGATACAAAGTAACCCCATCTGTAGACCAGGAAACCAGGGATCCCAGAGCAGATCCCATGACGGCTGGTGGCAGGCAGGAGATGCCTGCCCCCCTCTGGCAGTTCCCAAGCAGGTGGAAGGGTTAGGGCGAGGCCCCTCCGAAGCTGCTTCTCCCTCCACTTGGGTCCCCAGGGCTCAGGCTGTCTCAGCTCACCTTCCCAGGCACAGGAACCAGGACAAAGGATGCTTCCCCCTGAACACGGAGCAGAACTTCTGGTGCAGCCCAGGACTGTGGCAGTGTGAGCGCTGGTTCGCGGAGGACCGTCTCTGGGTACACAGGCAGGAACCATGAGGGGCCACCTGCCTGCAGCAAAGACATCGCTGAAGCGAGAAGAACAACCAAGGGCTCACTGTTGCAGGGCCCTGGGATCCCTCCCATGCTTCACCTCTGACCCTTGTGCCAAGCCATCGATGAGGATGGGGGGACACCAAGCATTGGGTGGTGCACCTCAGTCCCATAGCCAGTAAGTAGCGGAGCTAGGACCCAAACTCAGAGCAACAGCGTATCCTGGGCTGAAGTCATTGGAGCGCCCCTCCTTGAGCCAAGGGTTGCAGCCCCATGACCAGGAGTAAGTCTTACCTGTGCCCACCCAAGGTGGCTTTCACCTGCTGCCTTACTTGGCCTCGTGGTAAGAAGCAAGGACTGATGGAGGCCGACTGCTGGGTTCAAATCCCAGCTCAGCCACTTACTGGCTGTGCAGCCCGGGGCCAGTGTCTTACCCTCTCTGGTCCCGGTTTTCTCATCTGTGAAGTGGGAATAGTGATATGCTCTACTTCCCATGGTGGTTGGGAGAGTTACACATGTGAGTGCATAGAAAGCGAGGTGCGTAGGGCCCCACGCTCAGCCTATGCTGCTGTCTTTAACTTAAAAAACTCGCCCTGTCGTTCATCCAGGAATCTGGCAGCCAGGACTCATATTCAGTCTTGTCTGCCCCCAAATTACCTTTTTAACCTCGCCCGGGTGGCTGTGCAGAAGACGCCCAGGCCTGGGGGAAGCTGGAACTGGGCATGGCTGCTCAGCCGTCGGTAGATGGCGCTGTGGGGCCACAGGGCCACCATCACACCAAGTGTCTGCGCTCCCACATCAGGTCTTGCTCAGACTGGGGTCCTCCCAAGCCTGGGGCCATACCCTAGACGAGGTGCTGCCCTTGGAGGGCCGTACCACTCACCCTGTTCCTCTGATGGGGATTACAAGGACCCAGAGAGTTTAAGCCAGTGGCCCGAGGTCACACAGCCCTAAGGCACTGGGGCTCCCCCACCCCGGATGCACCCACTGAGATCCCTAGCCCTGCCCTCGTGACACCTACCCCACCCTCACGGGCCTCAAGAGGCCACAGTTACTCGCTGGAGCTTGATGGGAACCAGGCATCCCCCTTCTGCCCCCACCATGGCTGGACATTCCAACAAAGTTAAAGCCGCCAGCTTTGAAGTCGGAGCTAAGCCCCAGATTAGGGTGGCTCCGGGCCGGCCTGTCCCTCCCAGCCCCGTCGCCAGGCCCACGCCCACGGTTCCCCCCAGTGCAGTGTCCTCTTGGCGCAGAAAGATCTGGGGCCCAGAGAGGGAAGGGCTCGCTTAGCAAGACACGGCCCCTCTCCCTGCTAAGGAGCCCCTGGTCCCCCCACAACCTGCCACGGGCCTGACTCCCGCCTCACAGCCCCTATCAGCACCCAAGATGTCTCGTGTTATGTGTTGTCCCCGTTCCTGGCCCCACTGATGCAACTATCACCCCAATAACACATCTTGGACAGGAATGGGATCCTGAATACAGTCAAGGGTGTGGGGCAGATGGAAAGGGGGAGACCGTGGACGGTCTGGAGCTGGGAAGGGTGACCTCCCTCTGGGTCTAGCTTCCTCATCTGTTCACGGAGGTGCAAAGTCATCCTGGAGGATCCTTCCAGCTCAGCCTGCCATGGGTTCTGTGATCCTTGTTGGGTCACACCCACACGGAAGCCAGGCAAGTGGGGGGGGCACCCCCTGCATGCCAGGCAACAGGCTAGGGGCTTTATGGACCCCTATCTTTCTGTCCTGAGGAGTGACTCAGGTTCTGAAAGCCAGGCAGCCCCATCCCTGCCTTGTGGTCACCCGTGATCCCAACAGAACCAAGACTGAAGACTTGACAGCCTATCTCCTCCACCCTCACCGAAGAGGCACCAGGTGAGCCGTGAGCCACGCTAAGCTGGGAGAGGCTGGGGCAGAGGGGGCAGATGGAGTGAGGGCAGTGCGCGCCACCCTGGGCGGGCTTTAGGAGAGCGACAGAGGCAAAGTGCCCCGGGACCCGTATCAGTGGGACTGAGCTGGCGCCTGAATCATCCAGGGAGTTTGGCTGCACGACAATGAACCCTGAGCTTACATGCGTGCCCGGCAACAAACTCTCCTGTGGCTGAGAGCCTGTCTGTCGGTCTGTCTGTCAGCAAGCAGCCACACTCCCTTGGCCCCACCCTACTGGATGGAGCCTCTTTTGTTCAAGGGGATTTGGATTCAAGACGGAAAGCTAATGCTTTCAGCATTGGGATTCGAGAACTCATGTTCCAGAGAGTTCTGGACCGTTTGCTTTCCGAATAGTCTCTCATAGCCTCTCCTCTAGAATTCACCTCTTTCCCAAACCTCAGTGATTCCCACCCCACATTTGTTATTTTTGGCCTTAAATAATGTCTACGTTCATTGTTTTCCTTTAGTCGACTCATGGACATACGTTTCTCCTGAAGACAGCTTTTCTAAAAAACCCTGCACTACCAAACACGAAAACCTAGCTCCCCGCGCCATAAACAGGAGATGACCATAAACATGTAGAGGGTGAACATACCGTCTTGTTCAGGTCTAGCTGGCTGTGGTGGCCGAAGGAAGGCCCTTGGCTTGGGGTCTGCTTCCTAGAAGGTCTAGAAGGGCAATGGGCTGGTCGGAGCCCCGCCAACGTCAAACAGGGCCTCTCCGATTGATGAAAGCAGGAGTGGACTTCTCTAGAAGAAGACTCCCTTTTTCCATCTTCCACCTGGAGGCCTGTCATTGTCCTCTTTGTCTGCATTGCCTCTACCCATTCTTCAGGTTATCACCTCCTCCAGGAAGCCTTCCAGGCTGGATTGAGTCTCTCCTCTGTGCTTTCTCGGTTCCACGGGCCTTTCCTGACTTTGCACTTGTCACCCTGGGTTATTAAATTGCATCTGTGCTCGTGTCACTCCCAATGACACGGAAGTGTCCCTACTCCTAGGGCACAATTTTACCATGGCCTACATGGGTGGCCTACTGCCTCCTCACCTGCCCCTTGCCCATCACCGCTCTGCTACTTTGAGTTCTTCTTGTATCCTGATGTCATTGTTGGCCACGGTGTCTGCCTTTCCCTGGACGTTGGCTCAGTAGGGTCTGGAATATATCTGTCTGTCCACCACTGGATCCCAAAGCCTGGCCTACATGAAGCAAGGAGCTATCCCATGAAGTTAGCACCGCCATGATCTTCATTTTCCAAATAGGGAAACTGAGTCACAGCGAGGCTCGTGACTTGCCCGGGGTCACCCACACAGAAGTGGCGAAGTTGGAGGCAAACTCTGGTGTCTGGGCTGGGGAGCCAACCAAGGTCACCATGACCTTGGTCCTGTGCAGGGTTTTTCTTCACCTTTGTCAGGTGAGACTTGAAGGCTTTATGTGTGAGACATGCAGACACCGACACTTAGGGGTCGCCAGAGGCCCAGACTAACCCGCAGCCAGACTGAAATCTTGGCCCAGCCTGGGCTCAGCTCACAGCGGGAGGAGGGTAGAATTTCCCACCAAACAGACTCTGTGGCTACTGGGGAGTCCCCCTCAAGAACTCACGGTCTGCCTTCACCACCCCTGAGGCCTGAAATTCCACCAGCATGTTTCATTGGCCCGAGGGCTAGTGTCCCTGGACTGAGGACACCGTGGGCTCTCCCCACCCCCACCCCAGCCACTTCCCGGCTGTGAAAAAGGTACAGAGTCACCCCCAGCGTTGCCCCGGAGACGGCCAGCGGAGGCAGAGCCAGGCAGGGTCCCTCCAGCAGCCAGGGGCCGGCCGGAGGGGCCCCCCTCTCCCGCGGTCAGCAGAGGCTCCCCGGGAGATTCCCCGCCCAGCCGGCTCCAAGCCCCTGGGGTCCGTCCTGGAAAGACCTTCAAAGGACTTGGCCATTCTTGAGTGAGCGCCAGGAGGGAATCTGCTCTCAGAGTCAATTTAGCCAGCCGCACGGGTGGAAGGAATTTGCCGTTTCTCTTAACAGGGACCCCCTCGTGATTTATACGGGGGCCGCTGTCCGAAGGCCCCGGCTGACGGATCACAGTGGAAAATCAGATGCCAAGAGCCAGGCGGCTCAGGGGCTAATTACCCTCAATGAGACCCAGCTGGCTGGGGGAGCCGGTGGGGCCAGGGCAGGGCCGGATCCCCGCACCCGGCTCCCCGGGGCTGAAGGCCTGCCACGCTGTGCCTGGCCTTGCTGCCCGTCACCTACCGGGCTCGGGTTGGGGACACCAAGAATTCTAGGACAGCCAGTCTGGCCAGTTCTCGAGACAGGTCACCTTCTGTGCAGCACAGCTAGGCAGGCCCAGGGATGCCCACGGCCTTGGAGTTTCCTGTTGCCCAGGAGCCTGGAGCTCCCTGAGACTCCGGGAGCCATGGGATTCCATTCTGTTTGTGGGGAGACTAAGGCCCAGACAGATAGGGCCTGCCCCATGCAGCCATGGGGATGGTTCTGGGGATGCTGCGGGCCCTGGCCAGGACCTCTGGCCACAGTGTCTTCTTGGAGGCCCAGAGCCCACAACATTGGCCACGGAAGCTACCTCCAGGGGCCTCATGTAGTTCGGATCAGCTCTCCAGGCTTGCTGGAGCTGATTAAATGTTTCCCAAGAGTCTACTAGGTGCCAGGCTCTGGGCAGGGTCCTAGGGGTACAGGGGGGACAGAATCCAACCTGATCCCAGGCTTAAAGCCCTATGGGGAAGACAAACACCACTTACATATCCCCAGCGAAAGTGCCTGGTGCACTGAAGATGCCCTGGAGGGGGTGTGGTGCATTCCAGGAAGCAGGAACTGGGGCTGTGAGGCGGAGCTGAGAACAGAAAGCTGAGTGGTATTCATGGGCAGAGGAAGGGGTGGTACCAGGCGGGAGAGTGTGCCAGGCAGAAGGAACAGCATATGCAAAGGCCCTGTGTCAGGAAGAAATGTAGAGCACTCAAGAGGCCAAATGAGGCTGTGCAGCTGGAGCCCAGAGCTGAGAGGATGGAGGTGCAGGGAGAGGGTAGGGAGGCCACAAGGAGTTCTCGTACCTTTAAAAAACGATCCCAGATACGACTCAGGTGACATGATGAGTCCATCGACACGCATGAGGCTCCCAATTTCTCTCTGGTTTTCAGGAAACTTGGCTCCCACCCCAGCTCCCTGGAGTAGAGGAGGATCCAGGGGGACCCATCTGGGGGTCCCGTGGGGCCAACCCAAGTGTCCCTCAAGAACTGGATGGAGAGTCAGAGAGATTAAAGGCCCCTGGTTTTGGGCTCGGTCAGGGGCAGCCAAGCTCACAGATGAACCGCAGTGGAGGCAGAGGGGCCATGAGCCAGCCATGCTGTGGAGACACCAAGAGAGGCAGGGGCCAGTGCCTCAGAGCTACCATTGGCCACTCTGCTCATACCTTCCTCTGCTTAGGCCACCGGAGTCCGCTCACTCCCATGCCTGTGGGGCCAGAGCCCGTTGAGGACAGAGGTGCGTGTTCCTGGTGTTACTGACCGTCTCTGGGCCCTGAAACAGAGGGGGTGTAAGTGGATGGATTTCTGAAGGATGGAGGAACGAATGGGCCCCCAGTCTCCTCTCCTGAGCTGCACGGAGCCCCTGGGGCCTTCCGGTCGGTTGCCCCTGTGTCCTTGCAGAGCTGGGCCACTGCAGGGCGGGCAGAGCTGGGTGTCACGGAGCAGGGCAGCCCGGAGCTGTCAGGCGGGCGAGGTGGCCATGGCGTCTGCTCCCTCCAGCTTGGCTCTGGCCAGGTTCCTCGGGGCACAGACCAGTCTGACGGGTTCCTCAGCCTTGGAGACCTTGATTTCCAGGAAAGCCAAACTCTTAGACAGCAGAAGGAACGAGGCCTGGGCGGAGAGAGGGCTCTTTTGGAATACTGCTTCTCCTCTGTGTTGGGCCTTCCCCAGCCCCTGCTCTTCCCCAGCCCCTGCTCGCAGACCTTGCCCTTGTGATCTGAGCCGGGGGACTCCGGGCTGATGGGCACCCTTCTCTCCCCACCTCTCCCAGAGGCAACAAGGAGCTCAGGAGGGTGAGGGACAAGGAAAGGAACCTTCTTGTTGTGACCCTAAACTCTGTCCCTATGCCCCCACCCCACTGCATCGGGTGGTAGTGTGGGGTAGAGCTTATGGGTGCGGGCTCAGGGCTGGGCTGCTGGGGTTCCACTCCCAGCTCCACCAGTGACCTTGGGCAAACTCTGTGCCTCCTTTCCTGTCCTGCACTCACACGGCTGAGACGCCTAAGAGCACGTGCGGACCTCGGCCTGGGGCCTGGCACTTGGGATCCCACGTTAGCGGCGTTTCTCCACCGCATCTTCTCCCTCGGGTCTCACCTCCCAGCCTGCTGACTGCCGGTCTCTGCTTGGTCCTCCTCCTGCTCTCAGGGCTCAGGGTTACTCCGTGGCCTCTTCTGGTCCTGCTGCTGGCTATCGCTTCACAGGCTAGCCCAGGCCCTGGCTCTGTGTCCCATGCTGGCCACTGTGTCCCACGCCGGCCACTGCATCCCAGAGCCCTAGACATAGCACCCAGCTGCCTCCTGCCCCTCACTGCTCACACTGCACAGCCCCAAACTGAACTTAGAGTCTCTCCCCCGGGCCACTTTTCCTCCCAGTCCTCTCCCCACCCAGGGCATGGCGCCATCAGTCACCAAAGTCATGTCCCCACAGCTCCCCCGATGCCCATCTTCTCCACCCTATCTCCTGACCATACTGTCTTTTCTCCCCCCCCCCCAACTTTCTCTCTTTCCTCTTTCTTTCTCTCTCCTTCTTTTTCTTTTTCTGGCTCCCTTCCTTCCTGTTGGGATAGAACATAAATATAGTAAAGTGCATCAACTGCTCAAATCTCAATGGTACTGTTTGATCAACTTTCATGTCTACACCTGAGTACCTGCCACCAGGTCAAGACATAGAGCATTTTCATCTCCCACAAGTTTGTTTCATGGCCCTTCCCCACCCCAGAAATAACCATTATTCTGCCTTCTGCCTCCATAAATCAGTTTCACCTGATTTTGAACTCCACATAAGTGGAATCAAACAGTCTGCACTCTGAGACATTGAGATGGATGGACTAGAAGTGAGAGTCCATAGAACTCTGATCGGTTCATCTTTGACAGGGACACTGAAACCACTCAAAGGGGGAACATAGTCTCACTCTTCCAAATCCTGGAAGAACTGGATATCTATAGGCAAAGAATGAAGCTGGACCCCTACCTCACACCATAGACAACAACAACAAAACCCTCAAGAAGTCCTAAGGTCCTAAATGCAGAAGCTGAAACTATAAAAGTCTTAGAAGAAAGAATAAGCATTAAAGAACAGTACTAAGAATGTGAAAACAGAACCCACAGAATGAGAGAACATTTTTGCAAATCACATATCTAAAGAGCCAAGTATCTAAAATATATAAAGAACTCTTACAGCTCAGCAACAAAAAAGATAAATAACCCAATTTAAAAATGGACCAAGAAGCTGACTAGACCATCCTCCAAAAAAAGATAAAAAAATGTTCAATAAGAACTTGATAAGATGCTCAGTATCCTCAATCGTTAGGGAAATGCAAATCAAAACCAGAATGAGATGCCACTTCACACCCACTAGGAGGACTATTAAAAACAAAAACAAAAACAAAAACAAAAACAAAAACAGTAGGGCACCTGGCTGGCTCAGTTGGTAGAGCATGCAACTCTCAATCTCAGGTTGTGAGTTCAAGTCCCACACTGGGTGTAGAGTTTACTTAAAAAAAATAAAAATTAAAAAATTAAAAAAAGAAAAAAAACAGAAAATGACAGTGCTGGTGAGGATGTGAAGAAAGTAGAAGAACTTTGAACACTGCCAGTGGGCTTGTAAAATGGTGCAGTCACTTTGAAAAGGTGCTTTGAAAAGCAGTTTAGCAATTCCTGGAAAAGTTAAATATAGAGTTACTATACGACCCAACAATTTCACTCCTAGAAGAGACTCAAAAAAACATGCTCATACAAAAACTTGCACATGAATGTTCACAGCCCTGTTACTCATAATAGCCCCAAAGTGGGAACATCCCTAATGTCCATCAAGAGAAGAGTGGATAAACAGAATGTGGTCTAGCCATATAATAGCATGTTATTCGGCTATAAACAGGAAAAGTACCACAACACGCACGGACCATGGAAACATTATGCGAAGAAGCCAGACACAAAAGGCCATATACCGCGTGACTCCATTTATATAAAATGTCTGGAATAGGCAGATCCGTAGAGAAAGAAAGCAGACTGGTGGTTGCTGGGGACTTGGCACAGACAGGGATGAGGAGTGTCTGCTAACGAACAGGTTTCTTCTGGGGATGATGAAAATGTCCTGGATATAGATAGTGGTGACGGCTGCACAGCCCCGTGAGTATACTAAAAGCCACTGAATTATATACTTCAAAATGATGGATTTTATGGTACATGAATTATATCTTAATAAGAGTTATTTTTAAATATGCTATCATTTTAAAAAGTTAAAGAAGTATGCTCTCTTTTGTGTGTCGTCTTCTTCTTTTTACGATTTTATTTTTAGTTAAGTTCTACCCCCAACGTGGGGCTGGAACTCACAAGCTTGAGATCAAGAGTCGCACGTTCTACCGACTGAGCCTGCCAGGTGCCCAGTGTGACGTGCGCGTGTGCGTGCGTATGCGTGTGTGTGCGCGCGTGTGCGTGCGACGTAATAGATGAGAGCATCACCACGCTGTGCTGAGTGGCGGCTTATTCTTGCTGCTGTGGGGTATTCTGGTGTGTGGCATCTTACATTGATTCATCACTTTTAATTTACTTATTTTTAGAGAGAGAGCACGCACGCACATGTGCACGAGGGGGGTGGGGGAAGGGCAGAGGGAGAGGGAGAGAGAGAATCCCAAGCAGGCTCCACGCCTAGAACCGAGCCCGATACAGGCCTCGAGCTCACAACCCTGAGGTCATGACCTGAGCTGAAAACAAGAGTTGGAGCTTCACGGACTGAGCCACCCAGACGCCCCCCGTCATGTCTCCTCTTGAAAGACATTTGTCTTGTTTCCGATTTGGGACTCTTAGAGATCTGTTGAGTTCTCACACTTGTCTTCTGAAGGATGTGTGATGGAGATTTCTGGCGGTCTGTGTGGAGAAGGGGGGTGCTAGGTCCACATATGTATCCATCTTAACTTCGGGAGGAAGTTAAAATGCCCCAGTTTGCCAAAGTGGTTCACCCATTTCACACTCCTGTGACCAAACTCCGAGATTCATGTTCGTTCCACATCCTTGTCAACACTTGGCATTGTCAATCTTTTTAATTTTAGCCATTCTGGTGTGTTCCATAAGGAGGCTTTCATATGCATTTTCCTTACAATTATTGAAGTTGGGCATCTTTTCAGGTCTTTCTTGGCCACTTGGAGACTACTTTTTGTCACTTGTGTGTGTGTGTGTGTGTCTGTGGTTGTTAGCTTTCCCTTAAGGATGTGTGGGATTTTTTTTTTAATGTTTCTCCATGAAGTCATTTTTAAAAAAAGATTTATTTCTTTTTGAGAGAGAGAGAGAGAGTGTGTGTGTGTGTGAGCACCAGCAGGGGGAGGGGCAGAGGGAGAGAGAGAGGCAGGCTCCTTGCTGAGCAGGGAACCTGACATGGGGCTCGATCCCAGGACCCTGGGATCATGACCCCAGCCGAACTCAGATGCTCAACTGACTGAGCCACCCAGGTGCCCCCGATGTAGGATTTTTAAAAAGTATATTCAGGATATGAGATCTCTGTCAAAATCTATTCCCAGCACTGGGCTTTGCCTTTTCACACTCTTCAGAGCGTCTTTTGCTCAGAGGACGTGTTTACTTTTGCCGGGGTCCAGTTTATGTCCTTTCAGTTTATGGTTGGAACCACGTGTGTCCTGTTTAAGGAGCCCTCACCTGCTCCACTGCGGGGTCTCCCCGGCACTGCTCCGACCCCTCCCCCCGGGGCCCCACCCACTTCTCGTCCTCCTCACTGCATGACCTTCTGGGACAGGGTTGGCTCCTCTGTGTGTCCCCCAGACCGGCACCGGGTCTGGCACGCCCTAGGTGCTCAATAAAAGCTTCATAAATGGAGGCAATGTCCTGTGGCCCAGCTGGGGATCATTAAAACTGTCAATTAGCTCTAAACACCAGCTCATCAGGAACATTTGAGCAAAGCCGGGGAAGTAAAAAAAAAAAAAAAAAAAAAAAAAAAAAAGTTTTGGAAAAACCAACAACGCAGGAATGTTTCGCTTTCTCCCCAACCAGAGCATTAATCACGAAAACTCGGGCCTTGTTAGCATTATTTATTCTCACCGTTGAGAGAGAGCTGCGGGGCGAGGGGAGCCTTTTCTTTGCACACGTTGGCTGTACGGGCTCCCCAGTGGTCGCCCCCAAAACACCGCGGGTGTTTGTTGCCTCCGGATGTGGGGGGTCCCTGGCCTCCTAGTCCTTCTCTTCTCCGTGCGTGATGACGTAGCATAGGTTCCGGTAATCCAGGTTGCCACACACATCTGGCGGGAAAGCCGCAAACATCTGCTTGACCTGGGGACGGAGAGGGGAGTCAGCCGGGACTCGGGTCAAGGAGGGGCCAGAGCGGGCGGGTCACCCAAGGGCGTCAGGCAGAATGTGGCTCCCCTCTCTGCAGATGGGGCCCGCAGCCACCTCCACTCATCCTTGTCCTCCTGCAAGGAGTCAAAGGGGTCATCACCTCCGCGTCTAAAGAAGAGCCACTTTGCAGGGAGGGGCTGCTGAGAAGGGCCTGGGCCGGGCAGGACCTCCCCCGGAAGATTCTAGGCAGTGCCCTGGAAAGCCCACACTCACCTCGTCCTCACTGAACCGGTCTGCCTGGGTCATGAGCTTCTCTTTGATGCTGCTCGGGGGGAGAGGGAGGGTCAGGGTCAGAGTCAGGGCCACCCTGGGCGTGCACACGCAGATCCTGGGGGGTGGTGAGCGGACAGGCGGTGGGGAGGCGTCGTGCCCCAGCAGGACACCGGCCAGATGGACCCCCTCAATCTCTTCTAGACGGACCGCTAGCTCAGCCAGAGACTTGGCTGACATGGGCATCGTGCCTCCGAGAGTACAAGGTGCCTGCACTCCGCCGAGGCATGAGAAAGCCTTGCCCCGGTCTCCTTTGCTCCTCGCAGCCCTGGGAAGCGAGAGCTATAAGCCCCCTTTCACAGAGGGAAAAGCTGAGGTTCGGGAAACGTCAGGACTGGCAGTGACACGGTGGGGCCAGAGCTGCCTGGGGCCCGGAGGAGCGGTGGGAGGTGAACCCCCACAGGACTGGTGCCCCGGGAGCTTCGAGGGCCCCCCCGCCCCGGCCTCTCTGGGGGCACAGCGGGCGGGGATGGGATCAGAGGACCGAGCCAGGCCCTGAGCGCCAAGTGTCCCGTGGCGCCGGCAGTGGCGAGCCGGCTAAGGACCGACGCACATTTTCCATTATTTATGTTACTGTGGGACAGTCACAGTTTCCGACTCTCTGAGCTGGGGACTGTTCACAGACTCTGTTTCAGCCAGAGCCTCCTCTGTGGCCTTCCTGGCAGGCAGCCAAGTCTTCCAGGTCTGATATCCCCGGCCCGGGGGCGGGGGGGGGGGGGTCAGTTCCCAAACTGGGTCCCTGAAGTGTTCCTGACCTTGCACTGGTGGGAGTGAAGGCGTGTGCCGGGAGAGGGGTTGGTCCAGACCACTCCAGGGGTTGGCCTCACTGCCTCTTGGGGGTCCCCAAGATGGGCATGGGAACCACGGACCCTGAGGGAGGGGTGAAGGAGAGGGCCCCAGCCTGCAGGAACCCGGAACAACCCCTCACCTGCCCCTGGGGAACACGAGCCTCACAACTTTGGGGGTGGGGGGTGATGAGAAGGTGTGAGAGACAAGATGGACCTTCTCTGGTTTCCCCCCTGCCCCCCCTTCTGCCCCCCCCCATTATGTAAGGATTCTAGTGGGCAGCAAATCAAGCCTAAAAGCCAAGGCCTCAAGCGTCATAGCAATCAGTCAGGAAGCCTGTGCCGCGGGAGGAAATTTTGCCTGCCCCAGGCTACCCACAGGCCCAGCGAGACCTCGGAGGCCCTGAAGGCACTTCCCCGGGGACTGTTCAGTGTCCTAGCCCCCTGGGCAGGCCGCCCCTGCCCCCCACCCTCGGCTCTGCTCAGTGCTCTCACTGGGCTGAGGCATAGCGGGCATGGGTGCTCCCCACCTCCACAATGCCAGCCCAGTGGGCCCCAGGGCAGACCGAGTCCAGGGCCTGTTGCATAAGTTACCCCACAGAGACCCTCTCTGTGCTAAGCCTTCCCCACCCGGCCTTCCCCACGCCCCCCAGCCGCCCCCTCACCAACCCTGCAAACACCAAGCCCTGTGCCTTCACGGCTGTGTTCCAGCATCTAGAACGTTCCCTGCCCCAGCCTAGGCAAACCTTCGTTGCCCTTCAAGGCCCACCTCTACCACTGGGAAATCTGCCCCCAGTGACCCCACACTCCCTATACACTTCCACACAGAAATGGGGATGCCGGGTCCCAGAGAGGGGAAGGGACACCAAGCGATGGCTGAGCTGGCCAGGGCAGTGCCCTCCTGGTTCCTGGCCAGACACTGCCGAGCTGGCTAAGCACTGCTTGGGGGAGGAGACTGGGCTGCAACCCACCCTGACCTCACCCAGGCTCACTGATCACCTGAGCCTTTGGAGAGAAAAAAACCAAAGGAAGGGCAGAGGAACTTACAAATCAGCCTTGACAAAGCCTTTCCCTTCGGTGTCAAAGACCTTGAAGGCGTGGAGAATGGTCTCCTCCGGGTCTGTACCTAGAAACAGCACATACAGGCAGGGAGAGAGCTAGGGTGAAGAGGACAGGCCGGGGCTGGGGGCTGGTGGGGGGCTGGATGGGGGGCCTCCTCTCCAACTCCCACTTCACGGTGGGAGCAAGAGAAAGATTTCTGAGAAACAAGGAATAGGAGCAACGACCAAGGGTTCCACGTAGAGTTATGAGCAGCCTGTGCAGCTGTACATGGAGACCCCAGCTGAGCACTTGCTACGTACCTGACCCTCCTGACCGTTGGCCTGATTTTACAGACAAAGAAACTGAAGCTCAGAAGTCATGATTAGTGAGGCGGGCTTGGGGTGGGGGCATCTCTGGGGCTCTCTCGTGACCCAGGATGTGCATGCGGGGTGGCAGGTCAAAAAGACAGTGCTGTACCTGGGGGGAAGGCTGGGCTCGGGCAGGAGCACTGGAGGGTCTGCAAGATGGGGCGGGTGGGGGGCAGTGGGCTGGGGGGTAGGGCAGAGCAGTTCTGTCACCCCCACAGTGTGGGCTCTGGGAGAAGATGTCATTAGAAGGAATGTGTCTATTACCACAACAGGATGGAATACCTAGCCCCTGGTTGTACGGATGGGGAAACTGAGGCTCAGAGAGAGGCAGGGTCTGGCCCAAGTCCTCACAGCTATCAATGACAGCAGGTGACCTGGTGACCCTTCCCTGATGCACTCTCCCCTCTGTCACATGGCCGCCCTGCTCACTGTGGACCAGGCATGTCCCCCTCCTTCCTCAAGGCTCAGCTCTGTCACCAGTGACACAGAGGCAAAGGTGGTGTTTGCTGCCCACCTCCCAGGATCAGCTTGCAAAATGGGTCATTAATGGTAAAGATCAGGACAGGATGCCATCTGAGTCACTCGGTGTCTCTGAGGCCAGCCAAGGGGTGCTGGCCCCGCTGGCCTGGGAGCTCAGGGAGCCCACAGCCGTGGGTTTCCTCCGGCGAGGGCAGCAGGGAGCCCATGAGACCAGGCCAGAGGCTCAGCCCAGGGTCCCTCTGGGGCAGAGCCCCAGGCACTCACCGCCTGGCCTCAGAAGCAGGGAGGGGGTGCCCCAGGGATTATGGTGGGGGGCTGGTGGGAGGTCTTGGCCTCCCAGGGTGTGTGAAGAGTCCTCGCTGCTGGGCCAGGCTGGCTCCAACCCACCTTCCGGAGGACCAGCAGCCCTGAGGTTAAGGCCCATTGTCCGCACAGTGACCACAGCCCAAGCCTCCCCCCACCCCCCAGAGAGGGTCTCTGCTCTGCAGACCGCAAACCACACAAATGAACGGGCTACCGAGTGGCCACTGGGAATCACGTGACCAAGTGTCTTCGTCCCAGTTAGAGGGATGAGATGGGGCCTGCCCCAGTCCCCCGGCTCCTGTCCCCACTGCTGGCTGAGAGTGTGCAGTCTCGGTGGAGCCCCAGTCCTGGCACCCCTGCAAAACTGAGAGAAAGCTGCAGTCTCTTGGCCCCGCCTGGCCCTGGGTCCTGGCTCTTAGCTCAGCCGTGCGCCCACACGAGCTTCGGGCCTCCCGCGTGCAGTCACGGCTAGAGTCACGCATGTCTTCCCCAGGACTGTACCCCTGCCCCAGCCCCCTGGGCTTCTGAGCTCTTCAAGGAGGAGGCCACGGTCCCGGGAATAACCCCTAACAGCCTCCTGGAGGAGGGCCAGCTCCGGGCTCCCCGCCTGCCCCACGTCCGGCCCTCTGTTTCCACTGGAGGGCGGGGCTATTGGGCCACACGTCAGGTGCCAGCCTTCTAGCTCCAGGATCAACCAGGACAGCATGTGTGGAGGCTCTTGTACCTCCCAGCGGGCCTCAACCCATGAGACTGTTAGGATTTCTCGCCAGACATAATCTGTGATGTTGCTAGGGTCAGCCCTGTAGTGGGTTGAGGGTGGCCCCCAAAACGTATGCCCGTGTCCTCATCTCTGGAACCTGGAAATGTCACCTTGCTTGGAAAAAGGGCCTTTGCAGATGTAAGGAAATGAGCTAAGAGGGGAAGATCGTCCTGGGCTATCCTGATGGGCCCTAAATCCAGCGACAAGTGTCCTTCTAAGAGTGAGGGGCAGGGAGATGGACAGACAGAAGAGAAGGGGGGCAGTGGGGCCACAGAGACCGGGGTGGGAACAACGCAGCCACCAGAGGCCAGAAAAGGAAGAAAAAATGGGGCTTTCCCCTCGAGCTCCTGATGGAGCCTCTTGCGGGATTTTGGATTTCTAGAAGCCGGAACTGAGAGAACACATTGAGGCTTTTCTGAGCTGTCAAGTTTGTGGTTTTTTGCTAGAGCAGTCCCAGCAAACCAACACAACCCCCATTTTACAGGCAGAAAGTGGAGGTGCAAAGCAGATAAGCCTGGCCCAAGGTCACCCTGGGGGTCAGCGGGAGGGCATCAGGCAGGGGCAGCCCGAGGGTGGGTGGGGAGGAGTCTCACCTCCCAGGGCAGCCACAGCCCAGGCTGGCCCCCTTCCTCTGCCCAGGGAGGCCTCGAGCCCAGGAAAATGCTACTAAGGGGCAGAGGGTAGCTCCCCGGGGCCCAGAGAGAAAGGGACAGAATTTCCCTGACTGCTGCCCTGACCTCACGCCCCAGGCCCGGGAGTCGTGGTTAGGGTTCTATCCCTGCCACTTTGTTGCAGGGGCACCTGGCACAGGGATGGTGACACCTCTGAGCCCCTCGAGCTGTTCCCTGGAGTGAGTGACCCTCCCGGGGCTGGGGTCAGTCACTATAGCTTCCAGAACCCCACTCCCTGTACCTCTCCTCCCGTTGGCCGTGAGGCAGGGCAGGTAAGGTGAGCCCAGGGGTAAGGAAGTAGGGCTGGGGTCCCGTCCTGATGGTGGGCGGAGGGCTTTCACCCAAATTGTCCCCTCCCAGCCCCGGGAGGCCCTACTCCTACTCTGGTGTAGAGGTGGAGAGTGGGGTGGGGCCCAGGGGGCCGGCAGCTGGGGCTGCACCATGCTCCCAGCTGTCTGCACACAGAGCCGGGCTGCCCAGCCTCTCCCCAGAGCCCCCCGGGGCCTCGCTCACCCTTCAGCTTCTCCCCAAACATGGTCAGGAAAACGGTGAAGTTGATGGGCCCAGGGGCCTCCTTCACCATGGCCTCCAGCTCCTCGTTCTTCACATTGATGCGGCCTGGGGGAGGGGGGGACACCCAGGAGCACAGTGAGGGACAGAGGGGACCCCACTGCAGGCAGCCCAGGAGAACAGAGCTCAGGACCAGGGAGCATCCCGCAGGGTCTCCCAGCTCTACCCTCCCACCCCCTGCCCCGACTGAGTGCTCAGGCCCTGCCCACCTGCTGGGGGACCTTAAGAGGGGGACACATTTGGCCACAGTTTGCACTGGGCTGCCCCCAGCCTCACTGCACGCCCCCCCCCCCCGCTACCACCTCAGCCTCCCTAGAAAGGACAGCAAGTTGGTGATTATCTCCATTTCACAGATGAAGAAACTGAGGCCCAAAGAAGTGGAGATGCATAGGGGCTGGAAGACTGAGAGCTCAGAGCTCTTGTGGCCCTGGAGGACGTCACCTGGGGGTGGGGACTCTGGGGTTCCTCGTGGTCCCAGGGGACAACCACATCTCTGGGAGCTCAAAGCTTAGTTAGATATGACTTGGTTATGCCCCCTTCCCCCGACCTGGACCCCCACCCCATTCATGCCTTAAGGCCTCTCCCTGGGCCCTTAGAGAGGGCAAAAGCCTCCCCTGGCCGCCGAAACCCGGTAGCCTTGAGCCCTGCGGACGTGTCCAGCCTCCTCCCCCAGCCTCTCCCACTACTCTCTTGGCCCCCACCCCACCCCAGCCTCCTAGGCCAGGCCTTTTAACGGGCCATTCATGCCCCTGCTGCCCTCCCTGCGTCGCTGGCCCAGATAGTAGCCTCCAGGCACAGGACACCCGTCCCCTGAGTCCCACGGCTCCCAAGCCCCTCACGCCCACTACGACTTCTGCCCTGGCCTGTCCCCAGGTACCCACTCTTTCCAGAAGGCCTGGGCTCAGTTCTGCCCCAAGCCCTGAGCCCCCCCAGCTGCTGGTCACCCACCCAAGGCAGCAAAGGTGTCCCGCAGGTCCTCCTTGTCGATGAAGCCATCCCGGTTCTGGTCCATGATGGTGAAGGCCTGGTGGAGACAAGGGTACTGAACAGCCACATACCCACTCGCCCAAGCCTAGGCCCCTCCCCAGACTCCCCCGCAAGGGGCTTTCCCCCTGTACACTGATGCCTGGGTAACCCCAGTACAGAGCCCTCTGGCCAGCCGGTTCCTGGCTCAGCCTGGCACAGCGCGAGAGTGTTGGCTGACCCACTCAGCTCCCACTGCAAGCCAGCACGCTGCAGGAGCGCCATGCCCATCCCTCACGTCGTGCTGTGGCAACCCCATTTTACAGAGAGGGAAACTGAGGCTCAGAGACCCAAAGGACTCGCCCGAGGTCACACAGCAAGCAAAGGCTCAGGTAGGGAGGGGGCGGGGGTTGCCCAAAGACAGCAAGTCACATCTCCGGGCTTGGAGGCACACCATGGCGGCCTCTAAGGACTGTGACATCATCATCACCCCCAGGGACTGAGGGCGACCCGGGCCTTGCCTGCCCCCTGAGTGTTTCCATGCATTACTCCTCCCGGTGGCCCCAGAGGGCACTGACCAACCTCTTTAAACTCCTGGATCTGGGACTGATCGAACATGGAGAAGACATTGGAGCTGGCGCCACCTTCTCTCTTGCGGGCTCTTCTGGGGGCCTGGGAGGTGCCGGGTGGGGTACTGCAGAAGCCCCTCCTCCGGAGGTCAGCCATGCACCCCGCCCGCCCCCTGCGCCTCCCCTCCCAGAGTGTCACGGTCCCAAACGACACGGCCGCCCTGGGCCGCCGGGTGCAGCAGACACACAGGGCTCCTAAGGAAGCCTTGTGGACGAGCTGGGCGTTTGTCCAGCCTGAGGCCAGAAGCCCGTGGGCCCCCACCCCATGGGCCTGTCAGCGGCTTCCCGACTTGGTGGGGGGAGCCCAAGCAGTATAGCAGAGAGGACACGGTCCGGCCATATCTCTCTGCGTCCATCCCACCCCAGGGCTCCCCTGCGCCCACTCGGGGCCCAACTCAGGGAGCCGATCCATTGAGAAACGGCTGCCCAGAGCTCGGGGCCCATCTCCATAGCAGGTAGAACGGGCGACCACCCACACGGAGGGTCTCCGGCCAGCCTTCCTGCCTCCACATGCTTCTCTCAGGATATCAGGGGCCTGAGAGCCCACCATTGACCATTCCCTGAAAGCTCTGGGTCCCCAAGACCCCTAGGGCACCTCGCCCTCAGTGGCTATCACCATAGCCTTGCATGGGCCAGGATTCTCGGACTTGGCTCTTGTTGGGGGGAAAGGAGAACCCGGGCTTCACAGAGCCGGAGGGGCACGCGGTGTCCCCCCACCCCCAGCCCCCTGCCTCCATGTCAGTGGTGTCAGGCCTCTGCCCACCCCACCCCACAGCGTGGGCTTCCCTTGCCTCCCCCGCCCCCCGACCCCTGTGTGGTCTCCCCTCCCCGAGCTCACGCCTGTCCCCCCACTCAGCGCTCACCCCCACTTCCCCTCCGGCTCCCAGGCTTGGGCCGGCTGACTTATAATTAGCTTTTACTGGGTGCTTTGTCTCCACTAATCCTTTGACAGGGGGCTGGCAGGGCAGCCAGGACGTTTCGTGCTGTAAAACTCTGTAATATTTATAAATCCCTTCAGACATCATAAAGAAAGGAACCTCCCTGCGGGGCTCATCTCACATAATTACATGCACATTTCCCTCTGATTAATAAAAAACAATCACTTCCGTCTGTGGGGTATTCTGCCCTCTCTCTCCTCAGACCTGCCCTAAGCCTGGGTGTCCCCCACCCCTGTCTCAGCCAGCTTTCCGTGTCCCTATCGTGGCCCGTCACCCCACTGTGTGCCAGGCCCTCCTCCAGAACCCCCAAGGGAGGACGGGGTTGTTCTCTCGGACTCCCCTGGGGGCACCCTGAGCCCCAGGGCCTTGAGCGGCGTCCTGCTCGCCCAGCTGGGACCGTTTCCAGCCCAGCCGTCTTGGAAACTGCCTTTTACAATGTGCCCCTAAAAAAATGAAAATCTTCCGAAAGGAACACCTCGGGGCAGAAGAGGGCACCTGGACCTGAGTTCTAAACCTGCCTCCGCTGCTCGCATCCCTGCGATGTTGAGAACCTCGGGGGCCTGCTCTGAGCCTCAGTGTCCCCACTTATGAACCGAGCTGATCCTACCTCCGAGCATCGGGACGCTGATTAGCTGCCTGCTGCCCTCCAGCCAGGGTCTGTGCCCAGCCCTGGGGACCCCGTGCTGAATCAGGCCCCGCCTTGTCCCCAAGGGTCCCCCAGTCCCACTGGGAGACTGATGATCAGTGGGGAGTGATGGAGGGACGGACAGACACTGAGAACACAGAGGAGCCCTTATGGCATTGGGGCACTCAGGGCAGACCTCTCGGAGGAGGCGGCTTCTGAGCTGAGGCTCGGGAGGGAGAGCGAAGGTGTGAGACAGGGACTAGAGAGAGGTGCCACTGAGAGCCTGAGGGGACACCCAAGGGGCTGGAGACAGAGGCCAGGGGAGGGCAGCAGGGCAGGCCCCACGCCAGCCTGTGTAGGACCCAGGCTATCCTGGAATATCAATCCCGCCCCCCAGGAACCACATCCTCTAACTAGGAGCAGAATCCTGCTTCTGCCGTAACACCGCCAAGCCTAGCCCACCTGTTTCCCTCTACCCTCCTCTTCCTCGTTCCTAGCCCCCCCGCACTTCACCGCGGCAGCCCCCACCGAGTCCAGGAAGCAGAGACCCAAATCAGGACCTACATGGACAGACTGGCCACCCATTAAGGACAGTCCAGGGTGGGCCAGGTGCAAGGATAACATCAAGGGTGAAGAAAAAGGTCAGGACTAGGGACAACATCAGGTCAAGGTCAAGGATGTCAGTGAGAGGAGCAAGGTCAAGGTCAGGCTGAGTTCAGGCATGAGGTGAAGGTCAGAATCACACACGAAGTCAAGGTCACAGGATGAGGTCAGAGTTGAGGAATGAGGTCAGGGTCAGGAGGCAGGGCAGCCCCAGCCTACCATGGTCTGGAGAGCTCCCTCTCGTCGCAGCAGGGCTGGAGGTTCTCAGGGATGGCTCTTGAAATACTGCTCCAGGTCCAGACACCAGTTCGGAGGGTGGCAAAGGACAGGATGGAGGCCTCCCTGCCAGGCACCTGTTTGGGGCCACTCAGAGTGGGTGGGGTCCAGACACTGTCCAAACCACAGGATCTCCGCCTGTACCGGGCCAAGCGGATCTCTGCACCCAAGCGACAAAGGCCCAGGAAGGGGCACTTGGCCGAGAACACATAGTATGTTGAGGTCTGGAACCAGCTGGGAGAACTTGGCCTTGGGCCATTTGAGGTCAGGAGAGCTTCCATGCCCATACCAGAGGGGAGAATTCAAGGCTGCAACATGGCCCGACCCCTTGAGCTCTGTGACTCTGAGTGGGTCACTGTCCTCTGGTGAAAAGTAGCAAGCACACGTCACCCCGTCAGCTTGGGAGAGGGTTTCTGCTTTGTGGTTGGTTACCAGGGTGACCATGACCCCCTCCAGACCTTGGGCCATTGAAAATGTCTGGGCGCTGAAAAAGCAAAGAGACAGACAAAAGAAAAGTAGACATGACCCCAACGGGGGAGAATTGGAAAATCAGCTCCCCTATTCCACGCTGGCCACACGTACCCCCGGATGGGGCCCATCCCTACCAGGCCTGACCCAGCCCAAGAATTCTCTAGGAGATGTGCCAAGCCAAGTCTGCACCTGCCCCTGGCAGGCCCCCGTGTGTCCAGCACAGGCCAGCAGCCCCTGGCCGTCCAGCCAAGTTGGCTCCCATGTGGGACCCACCACGTCTGATCAGCCGCCAGGGCCGGCAGTGCGGGGCTCAGGCAGTGAGCCCACCCGTCTCCAGGCACTGCACAGCTTAACTGTCCCCGGAGCTGGTCTCCAGGCCTCCAGGCCCCAGGACGGCTGATCCCTGCTTTGGGGGAGGGAATGTGATGATGACAATAAGAGGAGTAGCTAACATTTATAAAACACAGAAGGTGAGGCCATGTTCTAAAACAGCGAATCCTCACCCCATTTTCCAGGTGACAAAGCTGAGGCTCACACGGGTGAAGTCACTCATCCAAGGCTGATAAGTGGGGGTGCTGGGATGAGTCTTTCTTTCTAGTGGTTCCAGAAGGGAACTTCTGGAAGGTTCTGCATATCCCAATGCTCACCTTTCTGACCTCGCTGGGACCTATGATGGAATCCTCCATCCTGGCAGAGACCAACCACACGCTCCACAAGCTGGGGTGAGGAGGGTTGCAGGTCCCAGTCCTGCCTTGACTGCTGTGGGAGATGGGCTGTGCGAGTGTGGCAGGTGCCTGCCCCTCTCTGGGTCCACGTGGTGGGGCAGGTGGCCACTGTCCACACTGGCTATGGGGAGCCGCCTTTCCTTGCCAGGTCCACGAGCCTGGCCCTGGGGACTCCTGGCTCTGGGCTTGCTGAATGGGGAGGGACTTGCCGTCTGGGGCTTTAACACCTGCTTCCTGCTGGCCGGAGGCCTCGTCACGCCAGGGCTTGATGCCACTACACTCCTGCCTCTGGGGATCACCACCCAGGCTTCTCACCCACGGAGGGGCTCCGGAGGGCTCAGGACAGTCCTGGGGGAGGAAATACAAGAGGGAAGGCCAGTGAGAGGGGGGTATGTCACAACAGGGGTTCCAAGTGCTTAACAAACTAGTCCTGATGCTTTTCTTCCCTGGCCTCCTTCTCCACGCTACAAAAGCAGGGGGAGCTGATCAAAAACCTGGTGGAGACTGTGAAAACTCACGGGAGAGATGGTTGGAGAACATGTGCCCCTGGAGCGAGCAGGGGTGTGGCGGGGGGCTTGCTGTAGCCCCGAGCAGGGGGAGCTGTGCGCTCGGCATACCTAGACCCTCACTCTGCCCTGTGGGGAAGTGGGGCCAGCAGTCTAGCCCTCTGGCCGCTGCGACCGGGCAGCCCAGTGCCATGAAACCGAGGTGGCCTCTGGAGTCAAGGGCCCGGGTTCGGACGGCGGATCCCCCACGCTGACAAAACCCACAGCCCGTCAGCCAGGTGCGGCTGGAGCGGTATGCTGCCGCTGCTGGGTCACGTTGTTTGGGTCCACGGACTATGGGGTGGTGGCCAGTTCCGGGGGTCAGAGGGACCCCTGAGGGGTCTGTGCGTTCAGCCGGGGGCCTCCCGGGACTAAGTAGCTTCCAAACCGGAATTCCAGGCTGGTCCAGGGAACTCAGAGGAATACTAAGTCCCTTGTGAAGAGCACCCCACTTTCTAGAGGGCAACTCGAGCTCCCAGGGGTCACCAAACCTGGAAGGGAGCTTGAAAGTCATCAACTGCCTTTGGACTTGGCCCTCCCCCTGCAGGGTGACAGCTGTCACCCGCACCACAAGCGGGCAAGGTGTGCCAGGTGACCTCGCCTGCTACTCCTCACCCCTAACTCTCCCTTCTAACTCTTCACGGTCAGCAGGCCGTCCTCTGCCTTTCAGGCCCCAACCTGGCCGGCCACCACCTTGACCGTCACCATTTTCCAAATGATCTGCAAAATCTCTTTCCTCCAAACCTTTGACCGTAGAGCATGTTCCCCCACCCCAAACACGCCTCCATCCTCCCACTTTCTATCACCTCTCACCTCCTCCCAGAAGCCTTCCCTGGTTTCCCTTCCCTCCCTTCTCCCACGGGAATCACTGCTTCTCTCTGACCTCCACTCTGTAGATCAGCGACTACCTGCCTTTCTCTTGGCCTTGGGGCCTTACGATCATTGCTCCTTGGCCTCCAGCCACCTGGCCACTAGGAGCACAGGGGGGCCTCAGTAAATCAGGCTCCCAGGGGTTGTTCATATATAACCTTCCACGTGGAGAATCATAGCCATAGACTTTCTGGCTAGAGGCATATCAGACCCAGTGGAATCCATTGGCTGCCTAAGTCCAGCCCACCTAGCCCTGCTAGATGCTGAGTGTCCTTTGCAGACTCTCTCAAGTGGCTTTTGCTTGCACACCACCTATGATGGGGAGCTCACCACTTCTCCATGCAAAGGCAACTCAAAATTGGCAAATGCTTGTTGATTATCTACTGCGGCCCTACCCTGGTGTTCTGGGGGACTAAAAGCTCATCCTTGACAAGTCCCTGGGTTTGAATCATTTTTGTAACACAGACAATGTACGCTGAGTTCATTCATTCATTCATCAAATATTTATGGAGTACTTATGAGTGCTGAGCATTGCAGTCACAGAGGGGAAAAAACAGGTGTGGTTTCAAGAGTGAGGGGACAGAGCGCCATTACCCATTCAGAGGAGGCACGAGGGGCTGGGGTCCATCAAACCGGGACTTGAGGATGAGGACAAAATGGGAGTTGTCATTGCTCTGTGAGAAGAGCAGGTGTTGTAGCGACCATCCCAGAGCGCCCACAGAGCTGCCCGGATACGAAGGCGTATAATGCGAGGGGCCGGGGTCAGGCAGGAGAGGGGAGCAGAGGGGCCAGGTGACTCAGAGGTGCAGGCCGAACCATCCAGAGGTGACCCAAGCAGGACCAAGCAGAGGTCCCAGACCTGGTTTGGAGGCTCCCTCTTCTGGTTTAGGGTGACTCCTGGCCTGCTGGGCAGAGGAATCCTGCCCCTTTGTCCCCCTTCGACCGTCAAACCCACAGCTCTTTTTACAGCAGGATGCTGTGGCCACAGGCCCCTTGAACAGGACACATCATTCGTACTTCTGCGGAGCGAGCGTGTTTGCCAGCCCGCCCGCCCGGCTACAGCTATAAAAGAGGCAGGAGGCATTCCGGGGGACATTCTTCTTTGCTTCAAAGGTTTCCCTTTCTTTTCTAAGTGGCTCCAGATTAGAGGAAGGCTCCAGACAGGGGCGGGCCTGGGGAGGAAGGGACACCAGGGAGTTGGGGAAAAGACAGACCTCCCCCTAATTGTCTTCAAAATCTCGGTCATCCCATCTGGTAATTAGGGAGTTGACAGTGCAAAAGGCAATTTCCTTTGGGGGAAGAGGGAGAAAACAGCTAACTGGCTCTAAGCCTGGGTTCTGCCTGCAATATTAACTTCAGGGTGGTGGGTTGCTCTGGCCCGACCTGGGCTCTGGCCCTGGTCACTCGGGAGTAGGGATGGGGAAGCCCATGGAGCCACACTGCCTTGAGCAGGCCAGAAAGGGCATGCAGTGGCCCCTTCTGGATTCTGAGTGGGGAGGGTCATTCTCCAGGAGCGTGCACTTCCCTGGGACTGGGGCCTTGCCTCCTAGAGCTTATTGGGAGAGTCTCTGGGGTGGGGGTGGGGTGGAAACTGCCCCTTTGCTCACTCTCTGATTTCATTACTGAGGATGTGCTAGGGAGCTGGGGGGTGGTGAGAAGTGAGCATCAGAACCCAGACCTCCTGACCCCCGGCTTGCAGGACATCCTTCCCATGTGCTCACATCTCCTTTCTCAGACCCTAGTGGCTGCAGAGGTGGACAGGGATGGCCTGGTGACCAGTAACAACCAAGAGAGTTCAGGGGTCCAGCCATGGAAGCATGGGGCTCTCAGTGCAGCATTATGTACCCAAAGAAGAATGGTGACATGTTTTCCCGGCCACAGTAGCCACTAGGCAGGCTGCACCGAGCACCAGCTTGTGCTGAGTTGTTGCAGGGACTCAACAGCATGGGAGCAACCTAGGGATTGTAGTTCATAGCTCAACTCAGACATGTGGTTATAAAAGTGAACCTATCCTTGGGCTGCATTAATAGAGGTCTAAGTCCTCAATCCAGGGAGGTGACAGTGCTACCTTCCGCTGACCCACACAAACAATAGAAGACCTATGCTTGGTCTTAGTACTGTGCTTTACGGAGGGTGCTTTTTGGAAGATAGCAGCATGTACTCAAATGGGGCTAGGGGCTCTCAGCTGGAGAGAAGCAGCCCTAGTGGGGAGCATCACTGGGGCAGCTTTGTCAGTTGGGCCAAGGCCTCTATGCCCACCCAGGCAGACCCAGTACTCAGTGCTACGGCCGTCATCTTCCCTCCTCCTGGTGTCTGTAGCCAGGCTCACCACCGCTCTCCATGCTTGGCCCCTGGCAAAGAACTTTCCCTCTGTGACCCGACTTAAATCCCATCGTTTAGGCTATTAGCTATTGCTATGTAAAGAATCACCCCAAATTACAGTGGTGCGCTCACAGGTTCTGTGGGTCAGAAATTCAGGAAAGGCATAGCGAGGATAGCTTATGTCTGAGGCCACAGCTGGGAAGACGTCAAGCCTGGGGATGGCCGGCGGCTGGTGCCGGAACCATCCAAGGCTTGACCGCTCACGTGTTTGGCGTCTGGGCGGAGAAGACTCGAAGTCACGGCCATCAGATTTCTGCATGGTGGCTCAGGACACCTGCGCCTCTGTCCCCACAAATAAGGTGGAAGCCGTGGCTTTCTAAGATCTAAGCTCAGAAGTCACAGAGTGACACTTCTATGCTATTCTCTTGGTCAAAGCAGTCACCGAAGGCTACCCAGTGGCAAGGAGAGACCGTATAGACCCTGCCTTTGGATGGAATGCCCCAAAGAATTTTGCAGGCACAGTCTACGACTGCCACTCCCAGCCAGCCCCGGCTCAGGGGAGCTCAGAACATGGCCCAAGGTCACCGACCTAGAGGAGCCAGAATTCAGAGCCAGTCTGGAAGGACTCTGTCCCTCAGAAAGTACATGAGCCCAGGAACGCTTTCTAGAAAGCTCCCGTGGGGCCAGACAGGGTGGCAGGTGGTCACTCCCTCTCCACAGCCAGAAGGCCTGAGTTTAGAAAGGGGCCAGGGCAGGGATGAGAGGCCAGGCCCCCTGGTTCACAAAGAGGAGGGCAGCCCTTGTCCCGCCGGTCAGATGGGAAACTGAGGCCCGGAGCAGGGAAGGGCCGGGTCAAGGTGCCACTGGGAGGCTTATACCCCATCCCCCAAGGGCGACCCAGGAGCAGAGCAGGGGGTGTGACGGGCCCTCCCCTGAGACGTGGGGCATCCCAGCAGCCGATGGCTCAGGCAGTGCTGGGGTTTGGGGCCCTCCCCAGGGGCCCGGAGGCTGCCGAACAGGCCCAATTTGCCGTACTAATACGTGCTTTCTGCCGCTTGGAGGTTCCTCACACCCTCTCCTGTAAGCAGGGCCGGTGGCTACAGAGGAAGCTGTCATTCCGTCAAGCCACGCCCTGCCGCCCTAGCTTAGCAATTAGCCAGGCTGCCCAGCATCCAGCACTTTCCACCCCAGGCTGGCTCGGGGTGGGGTCAATCAGAAGCCACGAGGCGGGGGATGGGGCAGCTTTTTAAAGCCCCTACATCCCCTCCCCCAGAAAACCTGCAAATGGGGCTTCCTTTCCCAGCCAGCTGCCTATGGCTCCAGGGAGATCACCGAGCCAGGAACCAACGCCCCCCCAACACACACACGCACGCACGCAGGCCGGGCCCCCACAGTGGAGGGGACAGTGGAGAGCAGAGCCTTCCCTGGAAGACATCCCTCCCCGGCGCCCAGGCTTATGGGCTGATCTGTAGGGGGACTGGCAGAAGGGCCACAGTCTGAGCATGACTTTGAAATCTGATAGACCTGGGGGGCAAGTCCTGCCAGGCACACCTGCTCTGTGACCTCACACATCACACAAATTCCCCAAGGTCAACATGTCTTCACCCAGAAGGCAAAGCGAGCGGCTTTCCCTTTGCAAGTTAGTCATGAGGCTTAAGGGCACTGTGCCTGGACCGTGACTGGTGCTTATCCATTGTGGCTACAAACCCTGTCTGGCCATTGGCACAGGCCGTGGCTGTCAGTGACGAGGTCCCTAATCCCATCCCCCCCCAGTTTCAAGACTGCGCGGCCCAACTCTCCTCGGCCCCAATGTACATGCGGATCATTATGTCCCTGAGTTTCCAGAAGGTGAATTCACGAGGAACGCTTGGTCTGCCTCACCCTGAAATGGGGCTGCCTGGCTCCCCTCAGTGGGTCCCCCAGTCCTGCAAGGAGCCAGGTTCTTCATGCCTTATTCTCTGCCTGTCTCCCTGCCACTTCCAAGGGATGTGGGGTGTCCCACTTGTGCAGAGCTCTGGCGTCAGGGAGCAGTGGCAGGAGGGGAGGCTGCAAATTGGGGCTCAGGTCAGGGTTCCAGGGTCAGGAGATCGAGCCCTGCATCGGGCTCTGCGCTGAGTGGAATCTGAGCGTCCCCCTCTCTCTGCTCCTCAAATAAATAAATAAAACCTAAAAAAAAAATAGAATATCTTTCTATGAATAGAAGTTCTCCATTCGAATATAACTCAATTCCTTCATAGTCCTCTCCATAGAGGGTTACAAGGTAGTGAGCTTCCCCAATTCTTCCAGAAGCAGCCAGGGGAGGCTTGGGGCAGAGGGAGACGTTAGATTTTACTTCACCTAGGGAGGGATACAGGTAGTGAGCTTCCCCAATTCTTCCAGAAGCAGCCAGGGGAGGAAATGTCAAACCGGGCACATAGTAAGTGCTCAGTGAATATTGTCAGATGAATGGTGAATGAATGAAGGGATAAGTTACAATGTGTCAAAATCACATATTACAATGCTGTACTGCAGTCAGAATCATACTTCAGGTGAATATTATCACATCAAAAGACAATCACATTATCATAAGTAAAAACAGCAGGTGACAAAACAGCACACAGGACTCTGTCTCGGCGTGTGGCCGGACGCACTGAAAACTGCAGACCTTTCAATAGACCCAGACTCGGAATAAAGCGCACATGGTTCGAGCGGGGTCCGTCCCCGCAGGGAAGAGAAGAGAGCCCTTTACTGCGGGCGCGGGTGGGCTGTGATCTAGCCGGGCGCCCGCCGGCACAGCCTCCCTTCCAAAGGCAGCAAGGCCAAAGCCGCACTGCCAAGGGGAGTGGATTCACCTGGATTGGAAGCTGGCCTGTGTTCTTCTGAGAAAGAAATCACGAGAACAGCGCTCACGGGGGCGACATGGGTGTCGCTCTTGTCCTTCTGAGGATCATCACAGCTCCCTGCAGCGGGGTCCTGAGCCGGGGCCGGGGCGCCCACCTTCATCCCAAACGAGGCACCAGAACGGGGTTGGGGGGCAGGTGGGGAGGGCCAGAAGTTCTCGATCAGGGAAGCCTAGCAGCAACATTCTGTTGCAGGGAAGGACTTGAATTAAAGTCAAAATTCATAGAGTGGGCAGACTATGCAACTCTTGATCGCAGGGTCCTGAGTTCAAGCCCCACATGGAGCATGGAGCCGACTTAAAAAAAAAAAAGTTAAATGCATATAGCAAATGCACTGATTATCTACGCTGTCCGTTTCAAGGGGCAGGGGAGCGGCGGAGGGGGAGGCATTAGTAGAGACTGGTGGGAGAGCTAAAATAACCTAATCCATCACTTGTGCCTTGTCTGGTCTAGAGCCAGAGGGTGGGAATTTCTTTCTCTGGGAGTGGGGGTGGGGGAGTATCCAGGACAGGAAAGCAAGGTCCAGAATGCATCAGAGGGGAACAGGAAGAGGGTCCCTAAGAAGGACACTTCCCTACTGATGATGAGAACTGCACGGAGTTTCACGTGTTCCAACTTTTCTTCCTCCACACCGTCCTGCCATCTAGAATCCCAACCTTGGGGGAAAGGGGGAGGGCCCTCTGGCCTGCATGTCCCACTGTACCATCCACCTGCCTGGGGGACTACAGTCGTTAATTTTATGTGGCATCTTGACTAGGCCATGGTGCCCAGATACTTGGTGAATAACTATTCTGGATGTTTCTGTGAATGTGTATTTTAGATGAGATCAGATCGGTGGACTTTGGATAAAGCAGATGCCCTCCATATTGTGGGTGGGCCTCATCTAATCAGTCGAAAGCCTTAATGGAACAAAAACTTACCTCCCCTCAGCAAGAAAGAATTCTACCATCAGATTGCCTTTGGAATTAGACTAATTTTCCCACTGGGTCTCCAGCTTCTGTCCTACCCTGCGGATTTGGGACTTAACAACATCCACAATTACATGGGCCCAGTCCTTAAAATAAATCTCAGTCTTTCTGTCTCTGTCTCTGTAGGAGGAACGGCTGCAGGAATCAGGTGAGCCTGGGCTGGCTTGGGGCAGAGGGAGACGTTAGATTTTACTGCACCTAGGGAGGGATACAGGGTAGTGAGCTTCCCCAATTCTTCCAGAAGCAGCCAGGGGAGGAAATGTCAAACCGGGCACAGTGCTCAGTGAATATTGTCAGATGAATGGTGAATGAATGAAGGTTGCGGAGGGGTCCCCAGCTCTGGGGGATAAGAGCAGGGTACGGGTGGGGTGCGTACAAGACTGAACTCTCAAAGACAAAGACAGAGAAAGGCTTTCCCTCTCTCCCTGCCCCACCTCAGACCCTGGCTCAGATATGGGCACACTGGGGTTTGTAGTGACACTTCCCAAGGTCATGATCCTGCTCCCACCCGACCCTGGGGCACAGAAGTGCAACCGATGCCTTACGTTGACCTCGGGGTGCTCACACTGTGGGGAGGCTGCAAGGCGCCCCGAAGAACCAGGGACACTGTTTGAAGTCCCGGCACCTTCTAAGCATTGAGTTTAACAAGCTGGATGCCACAGGCACCTGGATGAAAGACGCTATATAAAAACAGGAGATAATTACCAATTAGGGCCATTTTCTTAGAAACAGGAAGGTCCCATCTGCCAAGAGTAAACAGCGGGGGCAGGCCCTGCCCCGGCGGAGGACCCGACGGCTGGGAGAGTCATTCTGGGTGGGCTCAGAAGCCAGCGTGAGTCAGAGCGCGGGGTCACGTGGGGCCAGAGCTCCCTCCCCCTGAACCCTGCAGGGAAGAAGTCAGCAGAGATGCAGCAGCAGGGCCCCCCAGAACCCCCACCCTGCTGCCCTCCACCCTGCCTGGCAAGAGTAAAGGAAGGACTGCACCATGTCCAGATGGTGGGACCGCTCCCTCTCACTCAGGGGCACCCCGACATCCTCTGTAGGACATGACAGACAGGGGGAAGCTGGCCCTGTGGCTCCCGTTTCTTCATGTCACAAATATCTATGGAGCACCTCCCGTGCAATGCTGGGTGCTCGGGTTGTAGCAGTAGACAAGAGACAAGCGTGCCTGCCATCCCAGGGCTAACCATCCAATAGCCAAGCCTCACGGGTGCTTACAATGAACCAGGTACTGTGTCCAAGGCTCTACCTGGGCTGGCCCATCTAATCTCCACCCCAACCCTATAAAGGTAGGGTCCCCATTTACAAAGGAGGCTAAGTGACTTCCCCACGACCCCCCACTAGTAAATGAGACGCTCCAGGCTGGGAGCTCGTAATCAGTGCAGTGCCTGCCCCGCGTTCCAGCCCTGCCAGCAGCTGAGGCTCTCAGAAGGCTCCCTGGCATCTAGCCTCAAGAGGCAGCTGCGTCCTGCAGACTCCCAGCCTCCGGGTGGACCCGGACCACTCCCCAGTCCACACTTCTCTCCCTGAAGCCCCACAAAGCCAGACTGGGGAGTCAGGCTCTTCTTCCGCAAACCCATGCTGGCCGTATCCCCACTACTGAGAACCATCCACTCAACCTTCCAGCCCAGCGAGCTGCGACCAGCTCCAGCCCCTCTTACTCCCTGCCCTCTGCTTCCGCTCACACACAGAGTTCATGGGCTGTGTGTCTCTCTCTTTTTCTTCTTCCAATTTTTATTTAAACTCTTGTTAGTTATCACACAGTGCAGTATTGGTTTCAGGAGTGGAATTCAGTGGTTCATCACTGACATACAACACCCAGCGCTCCTCACAACGAGTGTCCTCCTTAATCCCCATCCCCCAGCCAGCCCATCCCCCACCCACTTCCCTCCATCAACCCTCAGTTTGTTCTCTACCGTTTGGAGTCTCTTATGGTTTCCCCCTCTCTCTTTTTCTCCCCCTTCCTATATGGTCATCTATTTTGTTTCTTAAATTTCTCAAGTGGTATTTGTCTCTGACTTATTTTGCTTAGCATAATACACCCAGGCTCCAATCGCACTGTTGCAAATAGCAAGACTTCATTCGTTTTGATGTTTGAGTAATATTCCATTATATAGCTGTATGTATATCTATATGTATGCCTATATCTATATCTATCTTTAGAGGCTACACGTCTCTGAAGGGCCAGTTGGAACCTAGAGCCAGGACCTGCTACCCAGAGCAGATCCAAGAAGAGACCCAGCTCTGTTTACCACCTGCCGTGGTGACCCGGTGACCCCGTTACCATAAGCTGCTCATTAATTCCTGCTTCCCTGCCCAGTGGGAAAGTTCTTTGTAAACTATGAAGTCCCTAACAATGGAAGTGGGTATTAAAACACTCAAGTCAAGGAGCACCTGGGTGACTCAGTAGGTTAAGCATCTGCCTTCAGCTCAGGTCATGATCCCGGGGTCCTGGGATCGAGTCCCACGTCCGGCTCCCTCTCAACAAGGAGTCTGCTCCTCTCTCTCCTTCGCTCTGTCCCCCCTGCTCATGCACTCTCTCTCTAATAAATAAATAAAATCTAAAAAAGAAAAACTCACACACTCAAGTCTAATGTACAGGCATAGTCCAGTTTCCCAAAACCACACGGCACGTGGAGACGATCGTATTCGACATTTCACAAAGGAAGTGACCTACTGTGTCTGGCACCTATTATGTGCCAACTGCCATGCTGAGTGGATCTCAGCTCTTAGCTATGATCACTCCCATCTTACAGGGGAGGCACTTGACCCTCAAGCAGTGGGAGTTTGCAGTGGTGAGAGACAGCTACATCAGAAATCAGCTCTTTCTTTGATGCTTCCTGAATTAGCTTTCTCTTGCTGCATAAAACATAACCATAGATTTAGTGACTTAAAACAACACACACGTTTCCATGGAACAGGAGTCTGGACAGCTGAGTTACCTGCTCAGCGTCTCGTAGTCAAGCTATCAGCCGGGCTGTGCTCTCATCTGAAGGCTTGATCGGGCAAGAGTCTGCTCCCAAGTGTATTCAGGTGGCTGCAGAATTCACACCATTTCTTTGTGACTGTATGATTGAGGGCTTCGTGCTGGCTGAGCGCTGGCAGCTGCCTCAGGTCCAAGAGACCCCTGCGGTTCCTTGCCCCATGGCCTTCCCCAACATAGCCATTTACTGCATTGAGCCAGCAATGAGACTCTCTCCCCAGCCCGCCAAGATGGGTCTTATATAATGTAACAATCATGGGAATGACATCCAACCCCTTTGGCCATATTTTCTTGGTTAGAATCAAGTCACAGGTCCACCCACACTCAAAGGGTAGGGATTACACAAAAGCACAAACGATAGGAGGCAGAAATCACTGGACGTCACCTTAGGGTCTGTGACGGATATGCCCCAGGAGGGGTGAAGGAAACACCGAAGCCCAGGGGGGTCATCACAGGCCAGGCTTCCAGAAGCAGACACTGAGACCGAGTTTGTGATGCAGGAGGCTTATTAAGGATCACGCCTATGAAGGGAGGGGGAAAAGCAGATGGGGCGGGTCTGACAAATGCTCGGCCATTCTGACAGGAAGTCCTGCGGCAAGGAGGGCCAACTGAATCTCCCACGTGGGGCCAGGGTGGCCAGACCCTAGTCCCTTGCTTCCCTTGGTCACTAGATGTGGATTGCCCCGGGAGACCATGAGCTCAGGTGGGCAGACCCCGATGGCAGCACATTCTCCCTTGTGCAGGATTGGGAAACACTGCTCCAGCTGGGTCCCAGGAACCTTCTAGAGAGACTGTCTACCCACTAAAGGCAGAGATGCTTTTGCTTTTGGAGCTCATCTGTTTCTAAGAAAGGTTGCTCTTCTTGGAAGAACACTAGGTAATGTCCAGGTTCCCGACCACCACCCCAATACACACCCCCACCCCCCGGCCACTTCCCCCAGTGAGACTGTAGTCAGAGCTGGAGCGTTTGAAGAGGTAGTGAAGGTTAAATGGGGTCATAGGGTGGGGCTCCCATCCAGTTGGACTGGTGTCCTTAAGAGAACAGGCTCCAGGAGCGAGTCCACAGAGGACAGGCCATGTCAGGACACAGGGAGGAGACAGCTGTCCACAAGCCACGGGCAGGCCTCAGGAGAACAAACCCTGCCACATCTTGCCTTGGACTTCCAGCCTCCAAAACGGTGAGTGATAGAGTCCTGCTGTCTAAGCCCCCCACTCAGGGGGACTTTGTTATGGGAGGCAAAATGTCTGGTGAGGAGCAGGCCCTTGGCCCCATCCCTGGTGGCCCGAGTGGGAAGTGGCTAATAGCTCCGGCGAACGGCTAGTCCTGAGAGACCCTGGGTGAGGAATGGGGAGGGCAGAGGGGGTCCGAAGCCAGGTCGCCCCTGGCTGTGGCAGGGCTGAAGTCACCCCTCCTCTCCTTCTCTTCCTCAGGCCTCAGTTTCCCGCCACAGGACCAGGGAAATGGACCAGAGGGTCACAGAGGGAGGCCCTTCAAGCTCTCGCTGTGGGGGCAGAATCCAGCCTGAAGCTCAGCCCCATGGCTCAGAGGCAGCTCATCAGATGAGAATCCAAGAAGGTGAGAGCTCGTTATCAGGCCTTTGAGGCATACCTGGCAGGAAGTTGCAGGGGTGTGTGCGTATTGGGGTAGGGGCCGCGAACCTGGGCCTTACCAAACATTCTTCCAAAAAAGGCACATCACGTGTCCTGATCTCAAGCTAGATTACAAAGCTATAGTAATCAAAACAGGATGGGGCCGGCATAAAAACAGGCACATAGACCACTGGAACAGAATTAGAGCCCCCCAAACACAAATAACCAACAACATAAAACGACAACCTACGGAATAGGAAGAAAGAAAATTTGTAAATCGTATCCCTGCTAAGGGGTTAACGTCCAAAATATATAAAGAACTCTGACAACTCGCTCACAAAAAGAAAACAAAGGATCCGATTAAAAAATGCACAAAGGACCCAAAGTGACATTTTCCCTAAGAGCTGTAAAAGGCCAACAGGTCCGTGAGAAGGTGATCAGCGGCACTGGCCATCGGGAAATGCAAATCGAAACCACAGCGAGATCTCACCTCACCCCTGTTCGAATGGCTACCCTCAAAAAGCCAAGGAACAGGAGGCACCAGCCAGGAAGGGGGAGGGAAGGGGGCCCTGCGTGCTGCTGGTGGGAGTGTGAGTTGGTGCAGCCGCTGTGGAAAACAGTACGGCAGTGCCTCCGAAAATTAAACATAGAAATACCATATGATCCAGCAATCCCACTTCTGGGAATATATCCGAAGGCAATGCAAACACGGTGTCGGAGAGATATCTGTACCCATATGTTCATAGCGGCATTATTTACAATAGCCAAGACACGGCAACAACCTAAGTGTCCGCCGACAGACGAGTTAAGAAAATGTGGTGTATATAACTCCCCAGGCAATGGAATATTACTCAGCAATTAAAAAAAAAGGGAGGGGCGCCTGGGTAGCGCAGTCGTTAAGCGTCTGCCTTCGGCTCAGGGCGTGATCCTGGCGTTCCGGGATCGAGTCCCACATCGGGCTCCTCTGCTGGGAGCCTGCTTCTTCCTCTCCCACTCCCCCTGCCTGTGTTCCCTCTCTCGCTGGCTGTCTCTCTGTCAAAATAAATAAATAAAATCTTTAAAAAAAATAAAAATAAAAATAATAAAATAAAATAAAAAAAAAGGGAAAGGGAATCCTGCTGTTCGTGACCACATGGATGGATCTTCGGGGCATCGTGCTAAGTGAAATAAGTCAGACAGGGAAAGACAAATACCATATGATCTCTCTTACACGCGGAATCCGAAATAAAAACAAAACCCCCCAAAAGCAAACTCATAGAAAAAGAGATCAGATGTGAGGTGACCAGAGGCACTTATAGGTCAGTTATGGGTCAATAAAGCTGGTTTGAAAAAAAAATCCTGGGGGAGGGAAGGGTGGTATCCCCTGGGGTCAATCCCCCCCCCCCCCGCCCCGCCCAAAGCCTGGGCCTGGAAGGGTTCTCCAGTAGTTGGCTTTGTCCCTTCCATTCTCTGGCTGGCACTTCTGCTTGAAGCGGGAGGGAGGGTGGCCAACCGTCCCAGCTCCCCCAGACCAAGGGGTTTCCCAGGACGGGCTTAACGAGCTGGTGGCCCATTGCGGCTGGGTGGGCTGGCTGAGGGGAGTGGCTGGCCGAGGCCCACAGGGCGGGCACAGGGAGGCCACAGGAGTCCCTGCTGCAGCTAGAGGTGGGGGTGCTTTGGAGCAGCCTCCCCGGGGAAGTCTGCTAAGCACCTCGAAGAATCTCTCCCCTCCCTTTGCTGGAGCCCTCTTCCTCCTCCTGCTCGCCAAGAGGACAAGAGCCTTGGGAACACTGAAGTCACCCCACCGGCCTTGGGATTCCAGCCTGGACAGGCCACACAGGTAGGCCCCGCGCTCCCCGCCTGTCTATCCGACTGTGACGGAAACCAGGAAACAGGCAGCTTCGTCACTCACCTGCTCAGTCATCCGCCACTCCTCTGGGGACCAGCTTTTGCCCTCAGAGCTGGGGACGCTGCAGGAATCCCACACCCCTCTCGCCTCAGGAAGCCCTGCTCCAATAGGCAAGAAGCTGTGCCTCCCGGCAGCTGCGAGAGAGGCCAGGCCAGGGGGCCTTGCACAAACCTAGGCTTAGGGAGGGTGGGCCACACCCTGCTGATGGCCCACTCAATGCCCATTGTGCTCTCCTTCCCTCCTACAGAACCCTGACTCTGTGCTTAGCCAAGATGCTGTGTTTCTCCGTCTCTCTTGAAGACAGATGTGACAAAATTCTTGCCCAAGCTACGTGAAAGGCATTGAGTGCTGTTTCAAGGAAAGCGCCTTTGAAGGGAGGCATGCATTCAGATGCACTTCCCCCTTCCCTGTTTGTGCCACTGAGGATGTAGACGTGATGGCTGGAGCAGTAGCAGCTACTACAAGGCCAGGAGGGGACTCTGATGATGGAAGGTCCACAGTAAGGATAGTGAAGAGGACAGAGGGAACCAGGTACATTAAGAACATCATGGAGTTCCAGCACCAACCACAAACCTCCTGTTACATGCTAAACCCCTAGTTTGTGTAAGCCGCATTTGGAGGACAGGCTCTATTGCTCTGTTTCTGCAAACACGTCCCTAACTGGTACAAAATACAAACAAAAACGTAATGCCTGAGCTTCGTCTTAAAGGAAACAGGTCAGAGGCAGACTGAGCTCAGGTAACACCAGCACCTTTCCTGCCGCAAAACAGCTTTTGGCCCGTTGTCCCTGGACAGCCTCACGAAGTCCCCTGAATGGGAAACAGGGCCCCATTCCTTTGTGGGCCTAAGGAACCCAGGCCCTGCCTCCACCCAGCTCTCCCGCCACCCCGCTGCTCCAGGCCCAGCCTCACCCCTGTGCCGCTTGTCCCAGCCCTGTGGAGACCAATCTGCAGCCTCAAGCCCGTGCCCCCGCCCACTCTGAGCCCTGGAGGAGTCGGGCCCTGCTTCCCCCAGCAAGCGTGTTTCCACAGCCTTGTTTACAGTTGCTGAACTACTTTCGTCAAATTAATTAAATACATGCTAAATCCTCTCCAATTTGTTGTGCGATAAATTAAAGATGCTGAGATCGTGAAATGCACAACAAAACCTGTTTATTCTGATAAAAGCCCACATGACAGCCCGAGTCAAACGTCAGACAGGCCAGCTTCATCGGAGTGGGGCTCCTCAGGGGCCAGGGTCCCCTCAGCCCCTCGTGGCTACCCGAAATGGTGACTCGAGGCACAGAGGGAGGGGATAGGCCCCAGGTCACCAGAGAAGACAATGCATGGAGGCCAGGACTGCAGAATATAGAGTCCTCTCCCAGCATCTCCCACAGGGCATCCCGCTGCTCCCCTGGGGGCCAGCTCACATAGTTACCACTAGGCACACGGGATCCTCTTCTAGCTCTCACTTCCTATCGCAGGCATAGCTTAGGCAGAACCAGTCACCACAGGCCAGACCCACGCCCAGAAACCCTCTGGGGTCCAGGACACACACACCCCCCCCCCCCACCTTACAGCTAGAGTCCTAGAGTCTGCCTCACTCTATCCCTGCTCTGGGCAAAGTGTGCCCCGTGGGTCCACATGAGCACCGCAGGTCCCCTTTGAGAGTCCCCTTCACCCATCCCCTTCCCTGCAGCTGCCTGGGAGAAAAAGGGCATGGTCATTCCAGCTGGAGAAACTGAGGCACAGAGAGCTCTTATCCATCAACTGGGGGCCCAAACCCCCACTTTTCCGAGCACATGGATATACAGATTCAAAGCCACTTGCAGCACTGCCCACGTGGGTCACTCGGCACACCCCCAGCTATGTTCTGTGATTCCCATTTTGTGAAGGAGGAAACAGGCCCAAAGAAGAAAAGGGACTTGCTTGGGTCCCATCGAGGAAGGATGGAGAGCTAAGTTCAGACGCAGAAGAGCCTGAGGTGATGGTGCCCAAAGCCCAGCGCCCCCCCCCAACACACCCTGGTCACCACCCTCCCTCAGCCCAACCCCTTGCTCTGGGCGTCTTGGGGCTGCTGTCAGTGGGCAAGAAGATGAGAACAAACTGGGTGAGCTCCAGGCTGGCCCCTCCTCCTAGGGAGGGTGCTGCCAAGGGAACACGTGAGCAGAGGGGCACTGAAGCTGAGGTTTTGAGGGATGAGTAAAAGTTTTCCAGACAGAGATGGGAGGCTAGGCGGTGGAGTGGTGAGGGGGATTCAGATGGGCTATTTGTAGGACACTGCCTTTGCCTCTCATTTGTTTCCAGAAAGATCACTGGGGGGAGGGGTGGGGAGGGATCGATCTAGTGATTGACATAGGACCCAGGACAAGGAAATGGCAGGGACTCGTCTGTGAAGGTGGTGAGCACCGGGCCCCGCAGGGGGCTCTGAATCCCAGAGAAGGGTCTTGGTCCCTTGGGCATGACTGAGAGCCCCAGAGAGATTTGGGGCAGAAATGTGAAGCAATCACGGGCCACAGCCACGGAGCTGGACCGGAGCTCAAAAACCAGGAGTCTCTCATAAAATTGTGCAGATAAGAGGTGAGAGAGGCCCGGACGGGGCCAGCCTTAGCAGGAAGGGCATTGACGGGAGGTCCGTAATGGGCTAGAGCCAACAGGATGTGGCCTGTGAGCGAGCAGAGGAGGGAGGGAGGCAGGCATCGGGCTGCCCCCCACTTGCTCTGATGTGGGTAACAGGGTGCCTATCCTTTGCACTCAATCAGAATAGACCTTAGCCTTTATACCCCCGGGGAGGGGCTGGGAAGTAAAGGTCCAAAGAAAGCAGTCCCCAGCCAGCCCTCTCGAGGCAGACGTACAGGTGGAGCTTGTGGAAAAATCTAGAAGTCAGGCTGCTGGGGTAGGAGGCCGGGGACAGTGTAGACCTTGACAGAAGTCTAGGGAAGGCCGCCCGGTCTTCGTCGCCTCCCCTCTGTGAGATCACAGCCAAGCGTCCGGTGGAAGTCCCGGGTCCCCGTGAGTCAGCGGGGCCAGCGGTCTGGAGGAAGAGCTGGTCGGGGATCAGGAAGAGGACACGCCGAGGAAGGAGGGAGGACAGAGTGGCACGTGCTGGCACTTCCGCGTCTGTCCCTCGCGTCTCTAGCCCCGGCGGCCCCCAGAGCACAGACTCGTCTTTCGGCTAATGCTAACTCATAGACCCATCGAGGGGAGGGGAGTCTAGGAAGCAAGTGTCCTGCCAGGCCACTGGACTCAGCGCAAACCACCACGGAGGGAAGATAGAGCCACTTGCTGAGACCAGGCACCCGGGGTGGGGGTGGGGGGCGGCAGCAGGTACAAGGCCACGGGGGTGGTTTGTCTATGTTGTTCACTGCTCGAGTGTGCTTGGCCAAGGCATCGGGGGGAGCCTCACCCCTGACCCAGGCATGAAGCTGCTTCTACCTGGAGGAAGGGGCTAGGCCCAAGGGGGGGCAGGGCTAGGCCCAAGCGAGGGGTGCTAAAGCAGACAGAGGCCAGCTTACTCCGAGGGAGAATTCTGCTGTAGGCAGAGCTATTTCAGAGAGAACAAGCTGCCTTTGGAGGTGATGAGCTCCCGATCGCGGTAGACGCGCAAACAGGACTGGACAGATGCTTGGTGGGTTTGGTCCAGGGGATGTTATGAGCATCGGGCGGCCGTTTGGCTACCTGCCCCTCCTGGGGCCGTGAGCCGATAAGAAGAGAGGGCCTCTGAGCATGGGAGGTGGGGTTCCCCCAGCCCTCCCCCCTTTCCCCCTGCTCACTTCTTTTTGGAACCAGCTTGGGTATTTAGAAGATTAATTTCATGTTTGTGCAAAGCAGGGGATTAGGAGGGGAGGAGAGTGAAGTTCTCTGTAGGTTGTTAAGGAAACATCATCTAAAAAAAGACTCTGGCAAAATTGCTGTGGATACCAGTTACAGCTGAACGCGCCGCTTACCTCCAACAACCCAGGGCTTTTAGCTGGTAACTTGCTGTCATTCCCTGCAGTCTCGAAACCCTTGCGTTCTGGAATGTTAAAAGACAGAGCGTGGTGGGGGTGCCTCCTCCCTCCGAGCGGGAAGGGTGGGGACGTCCCACCACCACCCCTGTCCGGCCAGGGTCTGGGCTCCAGACCTCACACAGAATTCGGCCGTGGGGATTCCTGGCTCGTCTCCCGCATGACTTCGCAGCGCTCCTGGGGGCTCAGAGAGGGCACAGGCTCACCCCAGCACACACAGCAAGCTGCTAACTCGGGTCCAAAGCTCCAAAGATTCTTCTCTGAGCTGCCCCTTGCCCAAGGGATGGAGGCCGGGTTGCTGGACCACAGAGAGCCTCTCCCTGGGCCTCAGGGACACAACCCCTGCCCCCCGCGTCCGATATTTTTTCCGGCAACAGCTTTATTGAGATATAATTCACCTACCGCCCAATTCAGCCACTTCACGCGTACAACTCAAAGGCTTTACGTACGAGCACAGAGTCGTGCAGCCCGTCACCACGATCAACTTGAGAACATCTCCATCTCCCCAAAAGGAAACCGTGGACTTGCAGGAGGCACCCCCAACCTCGCCTTCCCACGCCCCGGCAGCCACGAATCAGCTGTCTCTGAGGATGTGACTATTCCGGGCATTCCGTACATGGAATCCTACGCTCCGGGCTGCTCTCACCTGCCACGGCGTTTTTAGGTTCCTCCGAGTAGCGGGTATCAGTCTGTCCCTCCTTTCTACGGCTGAGTAATATCCCATCGTACGCATCTGGCATATTTTGTTTATCCCTTCAGCCATGGACCGACATTTGGGTTGTTTCTCCTTTTTGGCTATTGTGAGCAGTGCTGCGACGGCCATGGGGGTACAAGCTTTTGTGTGGGCGGTATGTTTCCATGCCCTTTGGGTGCTTTTGAAGAGAAGAAATGAGCAGATGGGAAGTGTTCGAAATGAACCTGAGGGTGGGTGAGAAGATGGGGCAGGAAAGATCACAAAGGCTGGGGTGGTCTTGGCAGGCTTCCTGGAGGAGGCAGCACTGCATGGGGCGGGGTGGGGGGGCTTGAAGGGCAGATAGGAAGGGAAGAGACAAAGGGGCTGCGAGAAGCATTCCTGGTGGGAGAAGCAGCCTGAGCAGAGGATGGAGGGGAGGCCATGAGGGCCCCATCCTGGTACCGCGGCGTCTTCTGAAATAGCTGTGAACCCAGAAATATGGGAAGTGGGAGGTGGGAGGCCTTCCTTGCTCTGCCGACCAGTGGCATCAGCAGCTCCTGGGAACTTGTTAGAAATGCACATTCTTGGGCCCCACCCCAATCTGCTGAAATGGAAATACTGCTGAATCAGCAACCTGTGTTTACGGAGCCCTGGGGGGGCGGGGGATGGATGCTCTCTGGGTGTGATAGCATTCACGCTGCCATGGTTGCTCTGGGCTGAAGGCAGACACCCAGGTGGGACCAGCGTGAAGGGAGAGGAGGAGGAGAAGCAAGAACCCAGCACTTGGGCTCTGGCTCCGCCCACCCCTATCCAAACAGCTCCCAAGCCCTGTCTTTGCCTTCCCCCCCACCCCCGGCCCTGTCAGCCTGCTATTCCTACCAGAAGCTTCTAGTCCCCCCAAAGTGCCCCTTTTGCAATATTGTCAGACCCAGAGAACAGCTCATCGGTAAACTAGGTTCTGGGCCAGCACCCCTGCCCCACCTAGGAGCTCTCCTGTCTACCCAGGCATTGGGCTACCCCTCCAGACACTAGGCAGCACCCTGGCAGGTCAGATCTGGGTCTGAGCTGAAGCCAGGCAGAGGGGTGGGGAGGTGGGAGGCCTCTAGAAGGAGGTGGCTAAGGGACTTGGTGATCTCCATACAAGCAGGAACAGCACCCCTGCAGCCGGCCTTTGGCCCCTGCACGCCCTTCCCCAGCCTTCAAATCCTGCAGCTCAACTCAGGAATTGTGTTCATTCATTCACTCAACAAACCCTCACTGGGCCCCCTGGTGCATGCCGGGCACAGCACAGAACAAGGCCAGGTTCCAGCGCCAGCACAGCCCCGGATCATCACCCTGCGTGAATACAGCACGCTTGTGGGCACACAGGAAGGGCAACACCCCTTGTGGGGTGAGAGGGGGCTTCCTGAAGAAGCAACGCCTCCTCGGAGGACAGGAAGATGAGCAGAACCTGGCCCGAAAAAGAAGAAGAAAGAGAAAAACCCCAGCGTGTTCTGTTATCAGCACTGGGCTCAGTCCCGCTGTTCTGTTATCAGCACCGGGCTCAGTCCTGCGGGAAGGAGCGTGCACAGTGACAGGGAGGTGGACTGGGTAGCTGGTGGGTTCTACGTGGCTGGTGGGTTCTAAGGAGCAAAGTCCTGGAGACAGACCAGAGCGGGTTGGGAAAAACAATCACAGAGATCTTGAAGCTGGAGCCTAAGTGGTGAGATTTGCATTCTTAGAAGATCACAGGCTGGCTACCAGCCAGTGGGGAGGGTGCTGGAGGGACGTGGCCGAAGGCAGGAGGAGAGGCCAGTGCTTGGACTCGGGTGGTGACAGTAGCCATCACAGCGATTGCTGGAGTTCACCAAAACCCCTTCTTTGCCTTCCGGGGCACATGACTAAGCTTCCCAGTGTTCCTTGCAATTAGGTGCGGTCTTCTGACGGACTTCTGGCCAACCCACGTGACAGGAGGTGATGTGCGCACTTCAGATCACCCGTGTGCAGTCCTCTGCGCTCTTTCTCTTTTCCCCGGCCGAAGGTCGACACCCAGGCTGACCTTGGGGGAGTCCAGCAGAAGATGACGGAACTGCCATGAACCCGTGAGTGAGGTGTCGGGAGAATCCAGAAACGTGGGGGCTTTTCAGGGTTTGAAAAAGCAACTATTCCTGGCTTTTAACTTTCCATGTGTTACCCTGAAATAAAAGCTCTCCAAGGAAGCAGATCTAATTCAGGGGTGAGAGGATCATTTTAACAAAAACCCAATTAACAGCCCCAGGGGGATTCAATAAGAAAACAAAAAAGAACTGTAGGAAACTTAAAATGTGTTTGCTAGAATTTTAAAAATATAATAAAATTACCCATTCAAGCTGCAGGAGATAGGGAAAAAGAGAGAGATGAGAAAAGGAAAGATTAGATGAAGGGCGTCAATTAAGGAAAGTCAGGGGCTAATATTGGGAGTTCTGGAAGGAGAACACAGAATACGGAGAGAGTAAGTTATCAAAGACACGCAGAAGAGAAGTTTCTAGAACAGAAAGGCCATGAAGTTTCAGATGAGACGTGGCTAAGCAGCCAGCCGAGTGAATGATTCTAAAGCAAAGACATGCGGACACATCCCAGTGACACCTTAGCAGGCATACCTGTGGTCAGCAAACGGGCCTTCACACTTCTGATGGGCTGAGGCGGAGACGAGTCCCCCACACAGAAACTACGAACCAACCAGCCACGGAACTCTCGTTCATGGCACCATCTACCAGAAGATGATGGAGCAAAGCCTTCCACCTCCTGAGGGGAAATGATTCTTAACCTAAAACTCTAGACCCAACCAAACCAGCGATCAAACCAGAGGACCGGATCATTTTTATTGGACACGCAAAAGTCTCAGGTTGCTTATCACATACCCACTCTCCCTCCCCTCTAGCTCCTTCCACCAAGAGGTAAAAAGTAAGTAAACCAAGAAAGAGGAAGAAATGGATTATAGGGCAACAGTGGTTCCAGCCCAAGGGGACAATGAAGGAAAGTTCTAGAATGACAGTGTCCCGGTCAGCAGAGTTTACAGAATCATAACAGTGGAAGCGCTTTATTTGCAGCTTTCATAATCAAGCTGGAGACAAAGCAGAGAAGACTTAATTTAGGTTGAAGAATGCAAATATTTTCAACCACGAAGGTGGAAATGGACACAGGGCGGCTGTAGGGAAGGGGGAGGGAGGAAGGGAGCCGGTACAAATGGGAGAGGGGTCCACAGCCTTATCATGGGCAGCAGGATGTCAGTGATTGAGGAACCAAAGTTCTGAAGATAAATAATAATTATAAACGGGATAACAAACTGAGAGGAGAGGTGGGGCTGAAGGGGGAGAAATAAGGTCTCAGGTCTTGGAGCAAGAAGTCATCAGATAGCTACAATTGATAAAGCAAGAAATCCCAGCATGGGAGACGTCTGCCATCCTTACTGGCCGCAGGGACTCTGGGTTCCTCTCCCATTTTTCGAGACTCCTCCTCCCACCCATAGAGAGGCGGGAAATGCCAAATCCTCTTTCCTCCCTCACCGGCAGGGTCAGGTCCGGCCCTGGCTTGGCTCAGCCAATCAGATGCACTTGGTCGGACTGTGATTCAAAAGCCAGGGGATGGAGAAGCAGACACCACACAGATTCCATTCTGGGAGGTCCGAGCCAGCTTGGGGTTGGGGGTGCCCTCAGCTTCTAGAAGCAGCAGGAAGCACAGAGCAGGGTCCAGCATCGGGGGTGCTGGACACACAGGCTGCGACATCCAGGGTCCTGTGGGGGTCTTCACCAGGCCAATGCTAAGGCATGAGCTGGCGGGGGAGGGGGGTTCCTCCACCCCCCCTGGGATCTCCAGCCTCCTGTTGATTTTATGGCCCTCCCAATACGCTTCTAATAAGTACTCTTTCTACTTAAAATTACCCAGAATCGGTTTCTATTGCCTACAACTCAAAATGCTGATGATGCAAGTGGTTATGAGCTCGTTCTTAGAGATGGGAAGGTAATTTCCAGGTAGAAGTGAGGACAAAATAGTTACAGGTGCAGGGTAACTGAGGAGAGGAGCCCGGCGGGTGGTGGGGGGAAGGGGGAGGGGGATAGTGGGAGTGGGGACAGGGCTCCACTACTTTTCCTCTTCTAAGCCTTTCTGTATGATGTTTTTCTTTAACCCATGTGCATTCATTAATCTGATTACAATTTATATATATATTTATTTTTATTTTTATTAATTTTAGAGGTCAAGTTCTAGTTGCTGAAAGGACTCAGGTTGTGACGATGGGGGGAAGTGGCTGAGTGGTGCAGACAGGAAGCACCGGCCGGGTGTGGCATAGGTGACCCACCAGGCATGCAGGCCGCCAGGCTGGTGCCATAAGAGAAAGCCTGGGGGGGGGGGGGAGCTGATGTCTTCACTGCGTGCCAGGTGATGGGGGTAGATGAACTGGCCTCCAGGGATCCTCAGAGCAGCTGCTGCTGCAGGCCGGGGAGACAGGACTGTGTTCTTGGTCCACTGCCCAAGCTCATCTCCCTGTCCACCTGCTGGTCCCTCTCACCTCATGTCCACATCCCCCCCAATTCTGACAGAAGCCCGTAAGCAACACTCCCCGGGCCTCATAACGTCCCACACTGGTATGTGCATAGGAGGGAGCAGGTTTGCTTTTCAGACAGGTCAGCAGTGATGGAGGGAATGAATGGAGAAACTAAACACGTTTCCCTGGAAGGTGAAGACTTGGCAAGGGAGGAGGGAGGACAGGGCTGCCGGTGGCCAACAGCATATCCAAGGAAGAGAGGTAGACTGTCTGTGGTCGGGGACCCCCGTTGCTGAGCCGTCAGCAATGGGTGGATGCCAAAGGCAGTCGGACTTGGGTTCAGAGAAGTCCACTTGGAGGAGTGAGTTCCCTGTCAAGGGAGGTGTGTAAGCAAGCAGAGGCCACACCTCCACCCAGGACTCCTGCGTGGGATGAGCATCTCCCCCAGCACTGAAACTCGATGAAAAAGGACAGCAAGAAGAGCAAGGGGAGGGAGGGGAGAGCGAGACGGGGCCCAAGGCAAGAGAAGAGATATCACTATAGCAGCTGATAGAACAGCAGCTCAAGATGGAAACATGCCTTTATTTGCGAGGAATTTGTTTCAGCAAATGAGAGACAGTGATGATTCTCAGGCTGTCTCCTGAAATGAACACCATCTGGGGAAAAAAAGACCAAATTCAACAGGACCGATTTTTTTCCCACTAATAAACTAAGCCAAGTTTTGTGCCTGTCCTGATGCATTTTTTCAGAAAGAGGCTCTTTATGCCCATATGCCGGGCCGCGCTTCTGGCCAGATGAAGGAGAGGTTTCACGTCCAAGGCTTTTTATAAAATGATGCTTATTGTGAAATATATTGTTCCAAATTTCAGGTTAATTACTCCCTCGCTTTTCCTTCAAACCACCCACCTCTGCAGCCCCAGATGATACATTGTTTCGTTTGTTTGTCTGTGACCTTAAGATAAACGGACGCAAACTGCATACATTCCTCGGTGACTTTCTTCTTTTGCTAAATATTGTTTGGCGGCTCATTTGCATTGATGTGTGGAGTTGTATTTCATTTGTTTTTATTCTCAGTGGTATTCGCCCGTGAATATGGATATTTTCTTATTGACTTGGGGACTGAGAAGTTTTTCCTTTTTTTTTTTTTTAAAGATTTTATTTATTCATTCGACAGAGACAGAGACAGCCAGCGAGAGAGGGAACACAAGCAGGGGGAGTGGGAGAGGAAGAAGCAGGCTCATAGCGGAGGAGCCTGACGTGGGGCTCGATCCCATAACGCCGGGATCACGCCCTGAGCCGAAGGCAGACGCTTAACCGCTGCGCCACCCAGGCGCCCCAGTTTTTCTGTTTAAATTTCCAAATGTGTACTGTCTTTTCAATTATCTATTTACCATTGATTTCTAAATTAATTTCACTGTGGTCCTAAAGTATAGTCTTATGACACACAGCCTCCGAAAATCGAGGCTAGCTTTACGAACGAACGTGATCATTCTTCATAAATGTTTGTGCGCCCTTGAAAAAAAAAATTCTGTTGCTGGGTGCAATGTTCTCTGTATATCCGCTTGATCAAGTTTGTGATATTTACTATTAAATCTTTTAAGTTCTTTCTTATTTTTAACCACTTGATTTGTAAGTTATTGTAAGCAGTAAGTTTAACTGTCTCATTCTAATGTTGGACTTTCAGATTTCCTTTGATATCCGTCAATTCTTGCTTTAAATATTTTAGGCCATGTGATTAATGTATAAAAGAAGCAAATTGTCTATCTTCCTGTTGAATGAACTCTTTTTTATTTCTCATTCACCCTCTTAATCTCTGGTAATGCTTTTGGCGGGAATTAAAGTCTGCATTTTTCTGACATTACTATAGCTATCCCATTTTTCTTTTTTTTTCTTCATTTTCCTAGAACATATCTTTCTATCCCTTGATTTTCAATCTTTCCGTGTCCTTGTGTTTTTTTGTGTATCTCTTATAAATAGCACATGGCTGAATTCTGTTTTGTTTTTTTTTTTATTAAAGATTTTATTTATTTATTCGACAGAGATAGAGACAGCCAGCGAGAGAGGGAACACAAGCAGGGGGAGTGGGAGAGGAAGAAGCAGGCTCATAGCAGAAGAGCCTGATGTGGGGCTCGATCCCAGATCGCCGGGATCACGCCCTGAGCCGAAGGCAGACGCTTAACCGCTGTGCCACCCAGGCGCCCCTCTGAATTCTGTTTTAATGTTCTTTGACACTCTTTGCTTTCTAACTAGAGAGTTTAAGTCCATTTATGTTTTAGTGATTGGTGATCATTTGGAAGGTTCTATTTTTTTAAAGATTTTATTTATTTATTTATTTGAGTATTTATTTGAGAGAGAGAGAGAGAGACGGCACGAGCGGGGTGGGGGTGCAGAGGGAGAGGGAGAAGAAGACTCCTCGCTGAGCAAGGAGCCCAATGCGGGACTCGATCCCAGGATCCTGAGATCAGGACCTGAGCCGAAGGCAGACGCTTCACTGACAGCCCCCCAGCCGCCCTGGAAGGTTCTATTTTCTTTATTTTTAAAAAGATGAAATGAGGGGCGCCTGGGTGGTGCAGTCTGTTGGGCGACCGACTTTTGGTTTTGGCTCAGGTTGTGATCTCAGGGTCGTGAGATGGAGCCCCATGTTGGGCTCTGCGCTCAGCACAGAGTCTGCTTAAGACTCTCTCCTTCTCCCTCTTCCCCTTCTCCTGCTCGCTCTCTCCCTCTCCCTCTAAAATTAAAAAAAAAAAAAAAAAAAGATGAAATGAAGTCCAGAAGTGTTAAGTGGCTTGCCTGGGGCTGCCCCATTAGCAGGTGCCAGACTTGGGATTCAAACCCATGCAATTGGTCTCTGGGCCGGAGCCTGCACGACGCTGAACGGCCCCCGCCGTCTCCAGCCCCTGGGGATCTCTGTACGAGAGCCGAGACAAGAAGGCAAGGCATGGCCTTTCTCGACCTTCGCAGGGAACAGGTGCACGGGGCAAATAAAAATTTCCGCCACTGTGCGAATATCCACGGATGACAGGGAAAGCACCATGAGCCTGGATGTTGGGATTACAAATCAATTTTAGTGAGATGAATTCATAAATAGGGCATCCGCAAATAAGGAACCTTGGCTGCATATAATCTTTTATTCTCTGCCACAAAATCGACTTGAAAATTATTTGCCCGTTTCTTTAAGTACATTTCTGGGAGTTGCTTTGCTTGACACGTCTCTGTGCTCCAGGATCTTTGTCTTTAAGGTAGAAAGAGTAATACGAGTTCAAAGAACCACATGGGGTCACGGACAAGTGCTTAGCAAACAAGGAAGGGGTTATTGCTTCTTGAATCCTTCTAATGGTCCTGAGCCCACAGGGCAGTGGCAGCCTGGTTCCATGCACCATTGCTAGTTACTCGCACAGAACAGAAGTTTCTGTTGCCAGTAAATGTCCTAGGACCTGTCTGACCCGCTCCACTTCTCTTGTTGGTCATTTAATAAACTCCGATTGACCACTGATTATGAGTTCAATGCCATCATTGATTATGAGTTCCTGCTTGGCGGCAGGAAAGTCAGAGCTGAGCTAAAGAGATAATCAAATGTCAGATCCAGACCTCAAAAGATTGTGCGAAGGTAAAGACTTGGCCACAGAAATGAAGGGAGTAATCCGTCCATCCCAATTACCCAGAAGGAGTTGGAAGGACACTCTGTCCACCTAGACAACACCGAGGCCCTAAGGGAGAGCCTGTCCCTGCTGCCCACATGGAAACTGCTGGGGAGCAGCTGGCGGCGGAGGGCAGGAGGGTGCAGGGTCCCAGAGGACAAGCGGAGAACGTGCTTCTAGAGGAGAGAGGTCAGTTGTAGCAAAAGCTGCTGAGAGGGCCGGGATGATGCGGCCGGGGGACAGCCTGTGGGATTTGATGCATGTCATCTCATTTCATCCCTCCAACAGTGAGTTCAAAGGAGCAAGTGTCTTGCTGGAGATCATGTGGTGGGAGGTGTCAGAGGCAAGACCTCCAGCTGAGGGCTCCTCTCTGGGCCCCCTGGGAGCCTCTGGCCAAGAGCCCCATGTGCGCTCGGTCAAATGACTCGAAGCTGCTCTGTCCTAGGAGGACAGCCAACCTCCTGGGCAGCCACAGGGAACATTTCTTCACCAGTTACTACCAACAAGCCCAGTTCTAAGGGCTTGGCCCATGTGGACTCTTGCTCCTCCCAGGAGTTCCAGAACATTCCATAAGGTGACATTGGGTGGGGGTGGGGGGTAGTTGCACTGCCTTTTGAAGAGAGTCTCAGAGTCCTGCTCAGCCGGGAGTCTGCTTCTCCTTCTGCTCTTCCCCTCTGCTCATGCTCTCTCTTTCTCTCTCTCTCTCTCGTGCACACACACAAAAATAAATAAATGAAAATGAAAAAAAAAAAAAAAAAGAAATTGCATTTGTCTGAACCAGCCCTAGAGCCTGTTTGGGAAAGAGGGGAGTGGTTCAGACCCCTCAACTCTGGCCTTGACAGAGCCCTCTGTTGGGTTCATGTACCTTCCTGGTAAGATTTCATTTGAAACAAGGGTTGCTGAGGCAGGAAAGGAACAAACCAAAAGATTTGAAAACCAAAGGCCTCAAATTCACAGGTTTTGAAACTTGAACGTGATGAGAATCTCCGGGCCCTCGTTAACCGGCATGTGGACAGGACCTGGATACCGGCTGTATATGACGCCTGGGAGATGCTGGGGGGCTAGTCGCAGACCCAAGTGGGGAGGACAGCCTCCTTCTTAACAGGCCTTGTAGCTGGCTGTCCCTGGGTTCTGCTGGGCTCCCCATCCTGGCCCTGCCTGCAGACACCCCTGTCTGAGCCCGTCCTCTCCCCACACTCAGGCCTTGGAGCCCCGGGCTGGATGCTGCCCTCTATGAGCACACCGTTGCCCGCTCTGACCAGCCTGGCCTTGAGCTCTCTGCGAATGCTCCCCATTAGCGACCAGAAAGCCCGGGGGGGGAGGCCCCACCAGTTCTCTGGGCCTAGCAGGGGCTGAGAGAGGCTGTAATGGCAGCCAGCCCCGACGGCCTTGCAGCAATCCATCATTATCCCTTCCCTGGCCCGGTAATTCCATTGTTAATTAAAATCGTGCAGCCTTTAATAACACAGCTCATAATTGTTGTTTTTACCAGCCCTGGATTGGCTGTGCAGGCTTTGGGGGGACCTGGGGCTTGGTTTCCCAGGCTTGGCTTTGACGAAGCTCTCTGGCTCTATATTCACTTGCCCTCGGCCAAGACAACCCCCCCCCCCCGGCCGCCCGCCGTGGACTTCACAGTAGGGCGATGGAGCCCCGTGTCCCCCACCCTGGGGGCCACCCCTGCACCCCCTCGACGTCTCCAAGGAAGGAGGCAGGCTCTCCATCCCCCCGGAGGCACAACCCTCAGCAACACAGCCTGGACGAAGGCTCCTGCATGCACAGTTGGCCCCGGGGACGCCCTGGAGCCTTCCACTGACCTTGTCTGCATGTGGCCACGCTCTTTAACACACCCATCTCCTCTGATGCCCCCACTGCCCGAGCCCCCGCCGTGCAAGCCAGGAAGCTGGAGATCAGAGTGGGAGGAGGATTTCTCAAGGCCGCACAGCCGGCTGACAGCAGAGCTTGGCAGGCCCGGAGGCCCCAGCTTCTCTTCCTCCGCCACCCAAAGTCCCCTTAAAGTCTGAGGGATCATCCCCCAACTGCTGGGAAGGTGATTCATTACCCTCTCTGAACACCCAGGCCAGACCCCTTCCAGGGGCAGCCCACGCCCATGAGTGCTGAGTGTGGGTCTGTGAAGGCCCAGCCCTGAGCTTCGCTGAGGCCTGGCTGTGACACCAGCTCTCTGTCTGGCCCCCACGGCTGTCCTTCCCTCCCAGATACTGATCCCAGGAGCAAACCCGTTAACCGTCCTCCACACAAGTCTCCATCCAGAACCCGCTTTCTGGGGACCCGACCTTCCAGAGCCGTCCTACCCTTTGGTCCTGCTCCCTTCCCTCTGCCCACCCCCCCATTCACCCCAGGGGCCCCAGACCCTCCCCACACCACTGCCCATTATGCTGCTAGCCCTCTGTCCCTTCAGAATGGAGAATACAGTCCCCTCGAGCTATAAATAACCTTGGGTGCCCCCAACCGAAGGTCGCTGGAGGCCAAGGACTCCTTCCTGTCCTTTTCGCCTCTGAGACCAGCTGTGTCAAGCCCATTCTGAGCGCTCAGCTCATTGCTACCTCAGCCAGCCTCCTAAAAGACCCCCCCCTCCGCTCCCATGTTCGCTGCTGGCTTTGTGAGAAGATCAGTCCCCGAAGTCCCCAGCCCTCGGTGATGCCTCAGGGGGAGAATCCCGTTCAGAGAGGACTGCTTTCATTCACTACTACCCTTCACTCCATCACTCAACAAATACGTTTTGAGTACCTGCCTTGTGCCGGCGCCGTGTGTGGTGCTGGGGACACCCCGGTGAAGGAGATTTACAAAGTCCTATCCTCATGAAGCTACAATTCGATGACGGGAGACGCACACTATGCAAGATACAGAAGTGAAATAAAAATACAACAGGCTGGACGGCGGCAGGTGCTAAGCAAGGAAAGGGACGTGAAGTGTCTGGGGTGGGGCGGGGGTGAACGTTGAGGCAGGATGGCCAAGGATGCCCCCCCGCCCCGGAAGGTGACGTTTGACTAACCCATGCAGGGCCCAGACGTGAACCCTAGGGCGGGGAGAGAGCCTTTGTCCTGGGCTCCTGGACCCCGCTGGCCCTGGGAGGTAACCGATCCATAAGAAAGATTCGGAGGGAGTTAGAAAGGAGCGTTCTGCTCAGGACTGGCGGGCAGCTGGAATGAGGTTAAGCAGTACTTGGCAAGAGTTCCAAATTCACGAGAAAGGAAACTGCCATGGATGGGGCAGCAGGATCCCGCTCCAGGATCCCGCTCTAGGATCCCGAAGTCAGGTGGGCACGATCACCCCCTTTTTCCTCATAAGGAAGGTGAAGTTCAAGGAAACTAAGCACGTTGCCCAAGTGACGCCGTGGGGATTCAAAGCTGCATCTTACCCACTCCCAAGGGGCAGTTGTCCAAGAGATAGTCCATCCCTACCCCCCTCCCTGCGAGGTATGCACCCCCCCACCGGTGGGGGCGCCCAGGGCTCTGACATGGGCCCGGCAAGTGAACCTGCCTTGCTTGGTGCCAAGGGTAAGCTGCCCGAAGAGCCGAGGAAGAGTTTTGTTCAGAGCTATGGCCAGCAGGGTCACGGGTCCCTCCCCTGCTTTGTGTCTGTCTCTCGTCTCTCTGACCTCTTCCTGGGAGGGGGGAGGCTCTCCCCTCTCCTGCCCCCACACTGAGGCCAGCTCAGGGGCCGGCAGGAGGGAGTGTGGAGCAGAGACGAGCAAGGGCCCCGGAATCAGGCTGATCTCGGACAGCCCTTAATACTGTGCCGTCTTGGGCAAGTCGCAAGGTCTCTCTGCGCCCCATCGGATTAGTTTTCTACAGCTGCTGTAACAAGTTACCACAAATGCAGACGCTTCAAACAACATGTATTGATTATCTCACCGTTCTGGAGTCAGACATCCGACGTGCGCCTCCCTGCACTGAATGCAGGGGGTCAGCACGGCTGCGTTCCCCCGCTGGAGGCTCTAGAGAATCTCGCCCACTTACCTCTTCCTCCTTCTATGACTTCCGCCTCCCTTGGCCCGTGGCCCTCCTCCACCTCCAAAGCCAGCTGGGTAACATCTTCAGGTCTCTAACTCCGACCTCCTCTTCTGCCTTAAAGGGCCCTGTGATGACATTGGGTCCACCTGGATATTGCCGGATGATTCTTATCTTAACATCAGCTGATCAGTGACTTTAATTTCAACCGCAACCTCGATTCTCCCTTGCCACGTTAGGTAACCTATTCACCCGATCCAGGGATCCGAGAGTAGACGTCTTTGTGGGGGCGTTGGGGGTGGAAGGGGCGTTCTTCTGCCCTCCTTGCTGAGTGGTGATGGCTTTGAGTAATAAGAGCCCCGAACTTGTAGCTATCATCAATAGATGTTTCACCAAAGATCCTGGTGAGTATGAGTTTTTAGGCTAATTGATTTAAATAAAAAACAAATGTGAAAATGTAAGCCTCATCAGAGGGATCAAAAGCCTTAAAGGAGTGAGGGGCAGGTCCTCCCTGAAGCCCCCACATCTGACAGTGAGGGAATCCCTCCAGGAAGTGCTCCCTCAAGCCCAAGACTTGCACCCTGGCTACTTAGGGTATCCCCTTGGGAGGTGGGCTGGCCTGAGTTGTGTGCCAGGATTTAATTAATTCTGGCAGACTCCGAGCCATGCTGGAATGACCCACTCCAGACCTGGCATTTCCCCCCAAACTACCCCCGGGGGCAACTTGCTAGCAGGCTACCTCCCAGCCAGGCAAAGCCAGCCAGCTTCTGGCCTCTGAAAGTGTTATTATCTGGGCTCCAGCTTTCTGACTCTTCCTCAGATGTTTCAAAAAACCCTGGCCCAAGTGAATTTGCTACTTGAGGGCTTATGCATTTAAGTGAAAATCTTGTCATTGATCCCAGAGTCTAATGTCACCAGCTTGTCTTACCAAAAGATATGCAAAGCCCTTGGATCCTTCAGCTCTTTTCCTTGAGAGACAGGAAGTCAAGTTTCTCTTGTGAGACAAGCCCCGAGCCTCCAAAGGTCTAGCTTCAAAAAAGAACAGGTCAGGCTGTTCAAGTCTTCAGTACAGGGGCAAGCCTCCACTCCTGGTTACCATGGACAGTTGTATACTCTGTGCACTGCACAAATACACCCAGCAGAGGTGTCAGCGGAGTGAGAATGGGGCCTGAGAACCAGCCCCCACTGCACCAACCAATGGCATGTATTTCCCCCAGGGTTGTCTCCTCCCAAAGGGGATACACGAAGCCATAGCACAGGTTCAAACTCTGCTTCTCAAACTAGATGTCCATCATGGACAATACATGGTCCCTCTGCACATGACCAGAATACTGCTCAGGTCAAATGTGACACACCGCACAAGCTGACAATTGTATTCTACATTGTCTATTTCCTATTTGAAGAGACAAGTGCATGGATCAAAGCTTGGCTGTCATGGCAATGTCAAATTTCAATCCCGGTGTCTAGACATGCTTGATTTTTGTGCTCACCTTGTACCAAACAGCTGTTTGCATAGCCCTGCTCCTTCCCATTGTGGGACCCCCAGGGATACTCTGGGGCCTCCTGGCCACACGTTTTGGGAGATGGCCAGAAACCAAGGGCAGAGGTGAGGTCTAAGCATGACTCCAGGTGAGGGCCGGCTGTCCAGAGGGAAGGGCAGGGAGACCCTCCTTCCACAGGCCTCAGCTTTCCACCATATCTGCACATGCTCTTGGTAGTGGCTTCTTAGCTGGTGTGGAGGGCTCATCTCAGAGTGGGATCTTCTGATGTGGCCGTGGAAGTCACTCGGTCACGTCCAGTACATTCTATTGATGCATACAGGGCCAGCCCGTATTCAGGGCACAGGGCGGTAGGAAGGCGTGAACACCAGGAGGGGGACTCACTGTGGGGGTCATCTTTGAAGACTATCTACCACAGGGGGTCTCCTACGGCAGGAGCAGCATGGGAGAACCAGGCCAAAGGCAGAACAGCCTAACAGTTCCCTCTGGCTCAGGGCTGAGCCGGACTTTTTCAGAAATGTTGTCCCCGATTGATTTCATAACTACGCTCTGTTACCTGCCCCAGTTATGACAGAGCGCCAGCCCTGCCCTTGGGGTGCCTAGAGTCACCAACTAGCAGGAACATAAGCGTCTTTTTCCTATAGGCAATTGTCCTTCCAGGTGGAGAAACGGTGTGAGATCTTCCCGGTCTCACTACTCAGTCTGATCCCTGATTAAATATCTCTAATGTATTAACTACAGCTCACTCCATGGTCCAACTAGTTTAGAAATGCCCTGCAATGTTTTTTACTCAAGCACAGTCTCAAACTTATTTAACTCGCTCGTGGATTTTCAGCCAGCCCCAGGAAGTACACACCTCTATATCCATCTACTGAGTGATGCTGATGGAGCTTTGGAAGAGGAAGGGTAATGGGAGGGAGACAAGGTTGACCAGATGACTGGACTCCAAGAGCCACCGTTGTGACCAATGGGCTCCAACGGTCTCTGCGGCCTTGGGCAAATCCATACCCCTGCCAGGCTCTTCATCTCCCACTTGTAACATGGGAAGTCAGACATGATGAGTCTATGGACCTTTCTGGAAGCATCTGCCCCATTTCAGCACATGTAGGAATGCATCCAGGCCTTAGGATTGGGATTCAAGCCCGGCTGTTCAGTGCAGATTGCTGTTCCCAGATCCAAGGCCCCTAGCACTTCAAACCACTGCAGACAGGCGCACGCAGCCGCTGAAAGTGATCTTCAATCCGTTCGCTGGCCCCCAGCTGCAGCTGAGTGATGGGCCAGGCAGGGCAGCAGCTTGGTATGAGGAGAAAAGATGGCGATAAGAAGTCAGCCCGGTTGGGTGAAAATCCAGGCTCCTACTTGATGGTGGCATTGACCTTGAGAAATTCCTTAACCTTGCCGAGCCTCAGTTTCCCCACGTGGAACATAAGGGTGAAAATGCACACCTCCCAGGAGAGGCCCAAGGATTCAAGAGCGTATCCGAGTGTAAGCCTGATGTAGTGTCTGTGATAATTCAAACCGCACGCTGGAAAGCAACGTCTGTTTCGAAGGCAGCGGTGCTGATTCTTGTCACTGGAGCAGAGCCTTCCCTGAGATAATTTAGGAGGTCTGGGCTTGGGAGCGCTCTCCGGGCCGAGCTGCCACTTCCCCTGTCGGCCGCAGGATGGATAGGCCCCGCAGCCTGGCTGGAATGGCCATCCGCGCGGCTGCCTCTGAAGATGTCCTGGGCTGTCGCGCTTTCTGGCACGCTGTGCTGAAAAAATGACTCCAAAGAAAAGTAAGCAGACACTCCAGGCCATAAATATTTCAGAGCAGAATGAACGTCCTTTCCCCAGCACCGACTTGCCATATATATAATTTATAAAACCATAACTTGAGTTGAAAGGTAGTCGTCGGAAGAATAGAGAGAGTCCCACTCAGATTCACTTGGTGATTGGGAAAACAATCTAGAAAGGGAGAAAATAGTGTTGGCCAGATGAGGTCACGGGAGGTCATCTGGTCCCACCATCCCCAACCCCCCACCGCCTCCGGCTCCAGCCCGGGACAGAGGGACTGTGGCTGGAATGAGCGGAGGGCACGGCCAGGAGAGGCCCCGGACACCGGCAGACTGCTGGGTCCACACAGCCCGGGGCCTCACTGGCTTTTCAGGAAGTTTCCATGACAAACAAAAGTCAACGCGTTTTTAAAAGATCTTTCATTTCCCCTTTAGAATAGGGAGCAGGGTTTGTCATGAGAAAACAGGCCGAGGAGGAGGGCAGCCACGGGCCGTCGAGGAAAAGAAAGAGCCCCGGACCCAGAATCGGGAGACCCGCATTCCAGTTCTGTCTGGCTCGGGGCCTTCCTGGACTCAGTTTCCCCATCCATGAAATGGAGGACCCAGCATTTCTGTCCTTTAACAGATGCTTGGTGGCTGGCACCTTCCTCTCTCTCCAGAAACGACGTGAACTGACAATACGACCTATTTGCAGATATCATTTTAAAAATCAATACAGTAATGCCTTCACCTGTGAGATCAAGGAGAAGTAAAAGGAAAGTGATATATAATCAAACCACATTTTGCATTAAATGCTCTGGCATGTGGTCGAAGTGAAGGAGCGGAATTGGGGATTGGGGCACCTGCCATCTGCTCACCACGAATGTGACATTTCCAAGAGCCGTGACGCTGAAACAGACACTCAAATACCACGAATAGCCTTGCGTCTGGGGAAGACGTGTCTGGAGCAGCGGACGCTCTTGGTAAGACCCCGAGACGGAACAAAAGACAATCTCTCCTCAATGTTTGCCGTAGCCGCGTGCCTCGGAGATTCCATTTTTGTAAGGCTATGCAAGAAAAAAAAATGTGTCTTAATATGTAAAACATAGTCCAGTTCCAGGCTCAGACCATTTTAAACAAGTTTTTCACCCACAGGAACATCTGGCAGGACACTGGGAGTGCGCGTGGGATGCGGGAACCATTGTTCCCAGAGCGGGGCCGTGGGGCCCATGGGACGTTAGAGGCCCCGGACCTCCCCGCCCCCGCCAGATGCCAGCCTCCCTCCCAGCACTGTGACCACTGACAAGTGTCCCCACACACACGTCCAAGACACCCCCAGGGAGCCCGTGGACAAGGTCATTCTGCACGCCCTGACCATCAGATGCCACCCACGAATGGCTTGGTGACAAACACTCACCTAAAGGCCAGACCGGCTCCATGGTGAGCACTTCAGTTCCTGCCCCACTGTCACACCCTGGTGACAGCAGCCACCAGACTTTCCAGACACACCCAACACTGCCTGAATAGAGCCTGGAGCCAGAGCTTGCAGAAGGGACCCCTGCTCCTTCCCTTCCCTCAGTCCGCCCGCTCAGGAAGTCAGGCACCTGCTGGGCATGGAGGGAGCCCAGCACTCCACCGGCCGAAAGCCCACGCCACCCAAACAGCAGTGCCGGGAGCCCTCTAGGGACAGTGAGGGCTGTGAGGCCATCTCCGGGGGCGGTGAACGCCCACACCAGCTACCCCGCACCACACCCCAGCTGTTGGCTTCCAGCACCCCGCCAGAGAAGATCCAGGTCTCTATGGGCCACTTTGCAGCTGCCGGGCCTGTGTTAGGGGATAAAAGGATCCCAAAGTCCCAGCCCCAGGGCTCACAGCTGCATTAGGAAGGTGGACTCACCCACGAAGCCACAAAGTGACAACGCATAGCCGTGTGCCATCACAGGTGGCCTGAACAGGGCCTCGGGGGAGCCTCACTGCCCTGTAAGCCTCAGTCTGTTCAGCTTTACAATGGGTGTAAAAGTCGTACCCACGTAGTAAGCTCACTGGAAGGACCCACTGAAATGCTGCATACGAACTGCTCAAGGAGCACTCACCCTTGGAATTTTTTTTTTTTAAGATTTTATTTATTTATTTGAGAGAGAGCGAGAGTGAGAGAGCACAAGCAGGGAGGGGAGCAGCAGAAGGAAAGGGAGAAGCAGGCTCCCAGCCCAGCAGGGAGCCCGACCGGGACTCGATCCCAGGACCCCGGGATCATAACCTGAGCCAAAGGCAGACGCTTCCCTGACTGAGCCATCCAGGCGCCCCTCACCCTTGGAATTCTTATGTCCAGAGTTTCCTGGTCCTCCCCCGCCGGTTCCCTGTAATAAATCAATCTCCCTGACTCTCAGCCCGGTTGATGTAGGACCTCCCTCCTCCAAACCTCGCCCAGAGCCTGGAAGCGCCCCGGGGTGTCCCCTGTGAGTCCCAGGCTCTTGACGATCAAATGCCATTCATATCCCCCAATATTTGAGGGGCTCGGAGCACATGGCCCAGCTGAGAGGTGAAGGGAGCAGGGTCTGGTGTCACCATGTCACTTCGAGAGGGTCAAGACCCCTCTTCTGGGTCAGGGGGTCTGCCAGTCCTGCCTCAAAGGTAGACGTGAGTACCAACACAAAAGCCCCGGGACTGCAGGCCGGGCCCCACCGTGCCCGTGACTGCAGTGTGGTCATTCACACACAGGAAGGCCTGGTGGAACCTTCCAGGCTCATGTCTTCTGGCACTACCCCAGGAGGCCTGCTCAGGCCCCAGGAATCCTCCCCCACTTGCTCCCGGTGGGGCTGTTACATCTTCCAGTTGGTGGGCATAGAAAAAAGTGTCAGGGAAACATGCTCGGGGGGTAGTGAAGTTCTTCCTCAAATATGCATTTCCACCCCCAGGTCCCAGCAGGACCCGAGGCCACGCCAGCCTCCAGGACCAGTGGCCCCTGCACCCCCTGCTTTAGCCGGGACCCCACTTCTCTCGAAGTCTGTGCTCAGCAGCTCCCAGGGCCTTGTCAGAGCAGCTGCTCGGCTCCGGCCCTGGCCTCCGCCACCCTCTGTACCCACCCCCCCATCACCCCCACATTAAAAAAATAGAAATAAAAAACTGGACGAGTTAATTTGCTAAAATGGAACGGCGCGCAATAACTGATTACATTTTTCCCCAAAGGAAACTTGAGTTAATTTGGCTGGTGACTCATATGCCAGGCTGCCAGTTACAACACACCAGCCCAGACACAACTCCTCGCTGAGCCCAGCTGGCGGCCGCCCTCCCCGCTCGCTGCTGCGGGCCCCAGGGTCCCTCCTCAGAGAGGCCGGGCCGGCGCGGTGCCCGCTCGGTCCGAAGCCGCTGGTGGTGCTTCTGAACGTGCAGGACCCACGCGCGTGTGCGCACATGCATGTGCACACAGAATCACGAGCATCTGAGCTCACACCAGGCACAGATGAGCACACACACGCACATACACACATGTGCACACTTGGGACGGCACAACAACACCCTGGCCTGGGCCGCTCGGTAAATCACTCATAGTAAGCTCTGCAAACCAGTCCTGGGGAAAATCCAATTAGAGTACCTCATTACTAAGTCATTCCTCTTTTCCCCAGCATCTTAAAGCTTCTGGGGAGCAGAGAGAGGGGAGGTGGGGTGCTCATATGAGCCCTGTGAGCTCTGGGTGGAAGTTCCCAGCCCAGCATCCCATGGGTGGAGGCCCCAGATGGGCGTCTTTATCTCCTTGGGGGCACCTTGGGACCCCACTCTACGTCTGATACTCCTCACACGACCACTCAGCTCAGGCAGAAGTCCCCTTACAGTCAAAAGGCCCACCTATACGCTGTGTGACTTTGAGCAAGGCACCTTCTCTGAGCCCCAATTTTTTCCAAGATGATAAATTTTATGTTATGTGTAGCTTAACACAATTTTTTTCAATTGAATAAAAGAAGAAAGAGAGACTTAAGCTTTCCCCCTTCTTCTTTCCTCCTTGCTACTGGCTGGGGTGTAGAAATGATGGCAGGGGCCTCGGCAGCCTTTTTGGACTCAAAGATGGAAGTCACCTTTGAGCATGGCAGTACAGTGGGATGAAAGGACACCATTCCTATGACACTATGGAGAGCTGTCAGATAAGCTCTGGACAGCTTGTATGTGAAAAGTAAACTTCTATGCTGTTTTTAAAAATATATATGCTCACACTTGAGAAAACTAAAACCATTTGGAGCGGTTGATTGGGACAAGGATGAAAGATACTTCCTAGGACCCCTCACCCAGTCATCCCCAGCAAGGGAACATGGCCCAGGGTTCTGGGTTCTGGCCCAACTCACCTGCCAACTTTGTGTGACCTCGGGTTGATCAGTTTCTTCCCTAAGCCTCAGTTTCCCTACCTGTCTTTTGACACTAACACTACCAGTCTCAGTTTTTCAAATCTGGTTAATGAGAGGCCCCAGCAGGGAAATCACTTGGCAAAGGGCTGGGAGCAGCAAGAACAGGGTCCAAGGGGATCTGATGGAGAGCCAGCGTAGAGCTGGTGGAAGGAACGCCCAGCACCCAGCACTTAGTCCTCTCGCTAAACCTATACCATTTCTCAGGGGAGGAAGCTGAGAAAGAGCATGGAGGTCTGAGAGGCTGGCCAGAGCCCAGGGGCAGCCAGGAAGAGCAATAAGCCCCGGAGAGGAGCTGCGATCCCACAGGCTAAGCGCCCCCCACCCCATGAAGGGACTGGTGGTCAGAGCTTTCTGGAGCCAATGCCCTCCTCCCAGATAAGAAAGTAGAGGCAAAGTCCTCCCCCTACCCCCCAGTTCATGACTCTGCGTGGCCTCTGTTAGGCCCACACTGTGAGTCTCCCTGGGGCCCTGGGGGAGGAGCTAGCCAATCTCTTAGAGGAAGACAGAGAGGACCCTAGGAGCCAGTCCCAGCACCTGGGGTGCAGAAGGAGGAGGAAGTTAGGAGAGGGAATTGCTGGGAAGCAGGACGTGTGGAAAAAATGTTTGCTGGTTTCCAGGAGGGCCTCTTGCCTCCCTGGGGGAAACTGGGAGTTGTTATCAGAGCGAAGGACAGAGATGCCTGTCCCCGGATAAGCTCCAAGAAAGTCTCTCCCTGTGGGCTGACACGTCACGGCGGGTGCTCAGAGAGGCAAGACCCCACTCCCAGACTCTTGCCAAGACCCAGAGCCGAAGGCCCAAGCACGGAACTGTTGTGCATGTGTGACACCACAGTTGGGGAGCAGCAGCCGGGGTCCCGGGCAGCAGGCGCCAGCTGGGGCCACTCAGGCACACCGGGCTCCACCGTGCCATCGAGATTGGTTGGCCCTCCTGCTTTTAGGCATCTAAACAGCGCCGGCGTCAGTCAAGCCAGCTCGAATCCTCCCTCTGTCACTTAGAAGCAGGGGACCTTGGTCAAGGAGGTTTGGTAACCTCACCGAGGTTCCGTCCCTGCCTCTGTAAGGGGATACACACCCTGAGGGCTGAGCTAATGGCCCTCAGCCAGTGGAGCCCCCTCCCCCTCCGTTGTGGACATCTGCGGCCTGATCACTCCTGGGAAGGGCACCATGTAGCAAAGGACAAACGGTGCTGGTCACTTTTGTGGTCACCATCCTCTGACTTCCTCTGCCACTACTGCTTCACGTGCTGTCGTGTCCCTTCCTCTCCAGCAAACAGAGACTCCCAGAGCGGAGTGCTCACGGAGCACGGGTCTCCAGTCCTCTTTTGGGGTCTGGAGCGTCAGGTTCTGGACTTTTCCAGGCCCTGGACACAGCAGAAGAAACACCCTCGTGCTCGTGCGCCTGGCTTTTTAAAGCACACACCAAACGGCTGTCGGATGTCCTCAGATTTTCCACCTGAACATCCTTACGCAGGGCTCTCGGACTGAGGCTCTGAAGCTGGGCGGCCTCCGTGTCCAGCTTTAAGGAGCGATTCCCCTCAGCAGCCACAACCCGAGCTGTGCGGACAGTGGGACTGTGGGCTGGGCTGCGGTGGGGACAGAAGGGGCCCCACCTAGGAGCAGCTTGCCGGGGACATAGGAGGGCTCGAGCCGCCCCAGGAAGGGGTGCAGGGCATGGAGGGCAGGCTCATTCACACAGGCGTTCACACAGATATACACTCACACAGACGCACGAGCACCACCACCACACTAAATGCCCCAACCTCATAAAGCAGGTGTGCGTGACCTTGCCTCCCACTGAGTTCCGGGAGTAATGGGTTCCCGCTCAATCCTAGGCCCTTGGACCACGGACACCTCCTGTGTTTCTTTCTGCCTGCCCTTCCAGGCTTCTGCCTTCTTCCCCTTCCTCCTTGCATCGAGGAGGCTGGGGCTGAGCTGGGGGCAAACAACAGGGACCATCATCAAGGTCAAAGCCTGCTTCCCTTCAGCCTCTGCCTCCACCCCTCCCGCCCCTTAAGTGTCAGGTGTCACCGCCTGGTCCTCTGCGCGAGGTTGGGGGCGACTCCTCCGTTCTCTCCCCTGGGGATGCAGAGGCCAAAGGAACTCCGGGAACTTGGGACCCAGCCCTGCGGGCAGGGACGAGGTCGCGCCGCCGCTTCCCCAGAGAGCCGCTAGGTGGCGCTGCGCTAACGAGGATCGCAATGGACGGGCTGTTGCTGGGCGAGGGTAGGGGCTGGGGAGCCCAGGTGCCCAGCCGACCTCTCCCACGCGGCTGCTCCCACCTGGGTCCCCATGCCCCCCAGACCTGGGCTCATGCTCCCTTCCAGCCCCAGGCTCGGGCTGGGGCTCAGGGCACAACCCCTGAGCCCCCTCTGCCACCCCCACCTCTGGCCCCTCTTGGCCTCTGGGCGGCTCCTTTGGCCCTCCCCTGGCGCAGACCCCACAAGACCACCCTGCTCCTGGGGCACAGCGCAGAGGTGGGTAGAGAGGAAGCCTGGTGAGGGAGAAGAGCCGAGAGTCTGGGTTGGGGCTTCCTCTCTCTGAGCCTCCGTTTCTTTATCTGTAAAATGGGCTTGATCCCTGTCCACAGAGCAGATGAGGTCCAAGTGAACAACTCCTGGCACAGACTGTGCTCGATGAGCAATCGTGCCTCAGTTTCCCCTTCATGTCTCCCTGGGATCACCTCACCTCTGGGCATCCTCACCGCAGCACAGCCTCAGCACATCTAATGGACGGCTGCCGGCCCCCCACCCTGCACCCCTGGAACAGAAAGACTGTGTTCCCTTCCTTGGCAAAATTGGCCTAACCCCAGCCCTTGCTAATTCAATCCCTGTGAGGAAGAGACGGGGCACGAACAACACATATGGACCCCACTCGATGCCAGGAACCAGGCAAGGGGCTTTTCCCCTGTATTCTCCCAACAATTCCGTGTGATTCACAGACAACAAGGCAGCTGGGGGTCAGAGAGCCCGAGGTCACACAGGGGGTCACTGACAGCCAGGGTTGCCATACTTCAGGGAGCCACGGACCCTCGCTGCCTCTGATGAGCCCCTCTTTCCCTGCCTGAGACTAGCGCCCGAGGCGTGGGTGACTAGGCCACTCGCAGACTCCCTGACTCTGTGCTCCACCTCTGTCTCTCTGAGGCCAGCCTTTGCAGGGGCTAATCATCCTGCCAGGAAAGATGTCTTTCCAGCCTCGCCCTGAGGGCCCGCCCTGGCATCACCTCCTGCACGAAGCCTTCCATGATTCCTCCTTAAGTGGAGGCTTCAGTGGACCCTCCTTGGCAGGATGTCCTTAGCTTAGCACCTCACTTGGTCAGTGGTTCAGACACACGTGGACTCAGCCAGCTGTCAGGGACCACGCCACCACACCACTGTTCCACGGGGAAACCCTCACCTCATGCCAAACCCAGTTTATAGAGAAGCCTTTAGAAGGGCAGTTAGGGGATGTCAGGGCCTGAATGTGCCCCTCCAGCATCCCCAGTGCGATGGTATTCGGAGGTGGGGCCTGAGAAGTGATTAGGTACAGCAGAGGGCATGAGGGTGGGGACCCCGCGATGGCATCAGTGTCCTTAGAAGAAGAGAGACCAGAGCGTGTTCTCCGCTACGGGAAGACACAGCCAGGAGGTAGCCACCTACAAGCCGGAAGTGCCTCTCACAAGGAACCAAATCTGTTTCCAGAACCGTGAGAAGATTGTCTGCTGTTTAAGCCGCTTGGTCTGTGTGTCTGTCCCAGCGGGCTGAGCTAAGACGGTGGAGACGATAAGACCAGGCTGCAGGGGGGCCAGGCGACCAACACGGTCACACAGCAAACCAGAGCAGCGACGAGACCCAAAGCAAGGTCCGCGGATACACGTAGTGAGAGAAAACATATGTAAGGAGAAAGGGAGGACGAAGAGGACCACGAATTTAAAACACACACATGCTCACTTAAGGGGCCAGACACGGTGATGTCGAATGCAGCTGGGAGGGAGTGACTCACAGCCAGAGATGTCCCGAGCTGGGCCCTGAGCCTTGTCACCCACCACATGGCATCTGTCATCACCTGGTTTGTGCAGCCAAGCAAGCTCTGCCTCCAGTCCCCAGGACTAATGACCCCGATCACCTGGGGGTATGCTGGGCTGGCTCATGCCAGGCCAGCCGGGCAGCCCCCTGGGACCCCAGAAGCCCTCCACCATCCATCCTCTCTCTCCCTCAGGGTCTCGGGCCGAGTCACTGGGCACCGTGGACATTCTGGAAAGTGGCCTCATGGAGCTGAAGGACCGGAAGTCTGGGCTCTGGCTCTGCTCTGCCCCTGCCCCTGCGTAGCTTTGGGCTCTTCTTTGGGCCTCGTCAATACGGAGATGAGCTCCGAGGTCCATGAGCGGGGGGGGGGGGGGGGGGGGGTGGCTCGTACCACTCTACAGGGAGTGTGTGCGTCTCGGCCTCGAAGGGAGAATTTCCACCATGGCAAGCAGCAAACACCACTGCTTTTTCCTTCTTCCTTTCTTCCCTTCTTTCTCTCTCTGTCTCCATCTATCTCTTTTTAGAGCCAGCTGTCCATCATTTAGCTTCACAGGCTGGGGGACAGGCCTTGGGACAGTCCAGGGCAGGAAGCAAGCTGGGACCTCCCAGCAGCAGACCTGCCCCCCCCCCACACTGGTGCCCCTGGACCACGCAGAGGAAGGCCATGACCTCTGTTCTTCCACGTGCTTGATTTCTTCTTTGCCTTACACGAGCACCGAAAACCGTGCTGACCCCCCCACCCCCTGTCTGTCCTCCCTGACATGTGTCTCAAGCATATCTGGTCCTACGAGACAATATTTTAACAGAGTCACCCCTGGGCCCCATGGGGACCATCAATGATGGGAGGGGCTGGTTTCCGAGGTTCCACGTAGGGAGACGCACCAAGCCACAGAGAATCCGTTCACATCGTCCCCGCCGGTGGCAGACCTGATCCATCAGTGAGGCCGGAAGGCAGGGCCCCTCACGAATTCAGGCAGCGCCAGCATAGAGCTGGCCTAATTTGGACATGGGCTCAGCTAAAGCCGGCCTTCGAACACTCTAGAAAAAATTAAAAAGACCTTGCTAAAGCTATACTCAGAATCGCAACGGAGATGCTTAGCCTACTTAAGGAAGGTGATCCCCTTCAAACACGTTTACTGTGCGCATTCAGACGCACCGAAAGTGATCCCCTGATCAGGGCCTGCCCTTTGTTGCCAGAGACTGACCCCCTCCTTAGCCCCACGCAGAAGTCTGAATTGGCGCCCATACTGAGCAGTAATAAAACTCCCTTTTAAGAATAGCCAGCCGGCCAGCCAGCCAGCCAGCCGACGGCTTTCCTCTTTCGTTTAGCAATATTTACTAAATGAGAACTGTAGCCAAACCCACTGAGTCCACACGCTCAGACACTCTCCGTGTCCCACCCACCCTGCCACCCCCTTTGTGAGGTCTGACTGCAGAGGCCCTGGGATGGGCATGGCTGGGCCACAGGTGCCCCCCGGGTTGGGCGCAGGCGCCGGGGCTGACTTGCCGTCGGAGCCTCGTGGTGGCTCAGTCACCGTGCACTTGGCGAAGGCTAACTGGTCCTGCATACACCCTGGGCAAGCGTCTGGCAGGGCAGCCTCAGGTGGCAAGCCAGTAACCGCCTGCTCTGAACCAGATCAGTGGCTTTCCATTAGTCTCCAGCAGCCGAACCGGCTTCACCAGTGACGTCACACGCAGAACCCCAGGACGCGTCCCGCCTGCTGCCCCTCTCCCTGGGCCCTCCCTGGATCTCCCAGCTCCAGGAGCTGTGGTTTCCACTCATGTCTGCTTCTCCCTGCATCTGGGAACCCAGGTTTAGAGGTCACTCCAACCTGGGGAGTGTAAAAAAATACAAGAAACAAAAACCGGAGGTTACAGTAACAATCCCAAAACACTGCTTCCTGGGCTCCAACCTCATCTGCTTCTCCCTATTCCCTCTGTGGATACTCTGGCTTCCCGGAGCACCTGGACAGAAGAATCTTCTTGTTTCCCACTTGATGGGAGCCCTCTTCCCTCTTCTGCTCCAGGTCGCTGTGGGGATGAAGCTTCTGATTATAGCCTCTGCCGAAGCAGTCCCTGGAACGCTGGGGCCTGCAGAAAACCCCACTGTCCCTGCCTGCACCTGGGACAGTCTAGGCTGAGGAGCCCCATCCCGTGGCCACACAACCGACAATACATCACTCAGTCATTCAACAACGCCTACGTGCCAGACCCTGTGCTGGGCACCAGGGACACAGTGTGGTCTCAAGAGACAAAGCTGCTGCCCTCACAGAATGTGACATGGGTACTGGAAAGGCTACTGGGAGTTCTAGCCTGGAGCCATATGAACACTTATGAGAGCAGGAGGAGAGCTTTGGGGCACATGGAAGGGGCCTGACTCAATCTGGGGATCAGGGAAGGCTTCCTGGAGGAAGTAACCTCTGAGCTGATACCTGGAGAGTTAGCCAACAGGAGGGAATGCAGGTGAAATGCATTTCGCCAACAAGCACAGCAGGTGCAAAGGCCCAGGGGCAGGTGAGAGTTGGAGAAATCATGGGAGGAACACGGGAGCTGGAGTTTGGTGTGTCTTGGAGTGAGAGGGCCAAAGGCCAGGGAAGGCTAGAGAGGGGCCTGTAGGAGTGTGGCAGAGCACCTGGGAAGAGTGGCAGCCAGCTTGCATGGGAAGCTAACCTTCTCAGTGAAGGCTGCACTGTGCAGGGCTCAAACCAGGGTGGCTGTGGGGAAGCCAGTGGCTGCACTGGGCCAGGCCTACCCAGAGGAAGGAAAAAGAAAGGCTCACCCTTTGTGTTCTGGTGCCCCAGGGCCCTCAGGAAGCAGTTCTGAGGCTCTACCACCCTTCCCTGCGGCCCTCGCCTGAGCCTTGGGCACTCCCAGGCTGGGCTTCTGGGCACGGCCAAGCAACAGGCCCAGCCCACTTGTCCACAAACAGGGTGGGCCCTTGCTGCCCCGGCTTTCACATGATGCCAGCCTGGGGAACTGTGCATCAGATCCAGGGGTCTGGGCCCTTCCAGCATGCCTTCTCCTGGGCTGCCCCAGGCAGGGGGCTGCCAGTGTGCCCCTGTGACGGGAAAGTGTCCAGAACACTGCCCTCCACCCATCCTGGTGCCAGCCTAGGGGGATTCGCAGAAGGCCTCACTCCCAGGCCTCAGTCCCTGCAGAGAACGTCTGTCTTCCTGCAGCTGCTTGGGTCCCTGGGGCCCCGTGAATGTGATGGCTGATCAAGTTTCCCTCTTTGCTTGGCCTGCTAGGACCTTAGGAGTCCGACCGTCAGGCCCAGCAAGTGGCTCTCAGGTCATGTAATCATCAGAACAACATTACTGGTTATTTATTGACTGATCGTTGGTCATGTTTTGAGTGCTCTTAATCGATCACTATGTTGCCTGCTTTCCAGGTTTCTTATTCGATCCTTGCAACAACCTAAGGGTCCGTATTACCCCCATTTTAGAGATGAGGTTATGGAGGTCAGAGGTTATGGCCCCGAGAACCCAACCAGACCTGCAACATGCTTCCTTCCCCTGCGGGGGGGACCCTGTCACTTCCCCTTTGGGTTCATTTTCCTTTTGTTTTTCATCCTATTGCCTGCATCTGTATACCTCGTGAAATTCCTTCCCAGATGAGGTCAATATGACTAACGGAAGAACCAAATGTAAAATGAAGATGCCCTCCCCACCCCCACCCTCCAGCACTGAGCCGCCATTCTCCACCCAAAGGTGTGCGTCTGAAGGCCCAGGTGACTTTACTCCCAGGAAGCTCCGGGCCACTCCTGCGGGGCAGGCCTGCCCTCCAGTTCTCCACGTGCCCCGCAGGGGGCAAAGCTCGGACCAAGCCGGTTGGCCATCCGCAGCCGGCCACCAGGATCCCCAGTCTGGCTCACCCATGGGGGGAGGCGGGTCTTAGAGGTTGGCGGGTGGGGCCAGCGGGGTGGGGGCGACCCTGCGGGTCCTGGAGGAGGAGCTGCCGTGTGCTTCCAGGGCTGGGATCTGTCCCGGGGCTACACCCAGCAGCAGATGCGTGCCCCCGGGTCAGGCCCCAGCATCACTAGCCCTGCCCAATGCAGGAACTCCCTCACCTGCTCAGGCAGCCCCGGGCCTTCCTGTAGACAGAGCGTCAGCCTCCCAGGCCCCACACCCCAGCTCCCGAAGCAGGAGCTGCCACCCCGGGGGGAACCAAGCCCCTTCCTCCCAAAGCTGCCCCAGGCCCATGGGACCCTGGGATCTGGGATCGAGGCACCTGGATCTGGGAGAGGACTGAGACCCCACCTGCCTGCCCCTGACTCCCCCCTCAGCCTGGCTGCCTTTCCCCAGGATGAGAGGCAGTAGGAGACAGACAGACAGACAGATAGACGGACAGACTGGCTGGTCGGCACCGCGGGACTCCCGGGCCTGGCCGAGACCCTTTGACACAATAGGGTGGCAGGTTTCCACCGCGGTGATGAGGATGGGGGAGCGGCCCCCCAAGGGGCAGCACAAAGGCAGGGCGAGGGGGTCACTGGTGTCCCCCCACCCCAGGGCCACCCAGCCACCCCTCCACGGGGTTCCACGGGCTGCTGAACTCTCCATGGCTCCCAGACAGCCGCTGCCCTCGTCCTCCGGGAGGGCGCCTCGCGGGCCGAGAGGTGGGGAAAGAGCGGCGCATTATTGTGCACTTTTTCTTAAGGCTGTGATAAGCTCCTTCTATTAGACTATAGATCTCGTCACATAAAATAGATTTGTGGACTCACAGCCGGGGAGAGCCACGTTCCTGAGCCGTGGAAATGGCTCATTTTCCCCCTCTTCCTTGAGTAACTGATGGTCATGAATTTTTCACCCAAATGTCGCCACTAAAGATGTCACCAGCCTCCCTCCCCTGGAGGTTTTATGATTTGGCTCTAATGGGGTGGGGGTGGGGGGCATGGGGGGAGGGGACTGCGTCCTGGGGCCGGAGTGCAGGGGAGCAGCCGAGGGTTGGAGGCTGGCGACAGAGCCGGCTTCCTGACCACTCCCATGTGACTGACCCACTCCCTCGTCTCATGTTCCAACGGCCTGGGGAGGGAGGCAGCACGTGGGCTGGGACTCAGAGAGGCTGAGTAACTTGCCGAAGGTCACAAAGCTTGTGAAAAAGCCCCAAAGGCCGGGCTGCTGATGGCTGTGTTTCATTCACCGCCTGTCACAGACTCGGGCCCGGGGAGGGCGTCCCCTTCCCCATTCTGGCTAAGGACCTCGGTAAGCGAGTAGCACAACCCACGGAGCGGCGGGGCTGAGCGACAAGGCAGACACTCGCGGCCCGGCTAGACGGAGGCGTGAACTCTTTTGCAAGGGTCACAGTCAAGGTCACACGGTAGAGAATAGCCTCTCCTTCTGCCGGGCTACGCTCTGTGAAACTGAGATGCCCCTTGAGATGCAAGATGTGTTTCTCTTTTGGGTGACATCCTGGTGTGGGAGAGGGGACAGAATTGGAACTGGAAGCCCCCATCATCTCCCTGCTGGCGGGGGTGCAGAGGCAGACTCCCCCACGCCAATGCCTGCAGACCAGGAGGGATGGGACGACAGCTCTCTACCCTCTGCAGAGGGCTGGGTTGCCGGATTGAAAGAGAGGGGTCTGGGAAACAGAAGGAGGAGAGAGCAGAGTGTGGGGAGCGAGAATGTTCTTGGGTTATAGCCGCCCGGAAGTCGAGGTCGGTGCGGCCAGCCTCCCCTTAGATGGTGCAGGGGGAATAAAGGGTTCAGTTAAGGACCACTCTCTGGTCCTCCTTCTCTGAGCCACGTGATCAGAGTTAAATTACAATGGACCTCCTTCGCAGCCCAGTGCCTGCTTGGACTCCAGAGACTGCCGCCCCGCAGGACCCTCGCCTGGGGGAGAGGTTAGGGGCCCAGCCAAGAAAGAGCCGGTGACCCTGCCCTGGGTAACTAAGTGGAGTCCTTGCCATCACAGGCCACCCTGAGCCGGGGGACCCCCAGTCAGGTGTCAGATGTCAGGCGAGTACAAGGTTCCCAGCCCCCAGCTCCGCTGCCCCACCCCAGCTCTGCACCGGCAGGAACGGAGGGGGCCCTGTGTGCCGGAGGTGGGGCGCTCTGAAGCCTGGGGTAAAGGAAAGGAGCCTTTTTCTCTTTTTTTTAAAGAGCTGAAGTCTGTTCTTGTGTGTGTGTGTGTGTGTGTGTGTGGTTTCTTTTTTTTTTTATGATTATTTTTATCATTTTGTAAAAATTTATTATTTTTTTTATTGAGATGTAGTTGACACACCATGTTAGAAAGGAAATAAGTCTTCAAGGTAGCTGCCAGAGACTTTCCAGGCTGGAAAGGACAGAATGGCAGCAAAGGCTTGCCTCTTTTTAGAGCCTCCCAGCCAGGGAATCCTCTGGCTCTTGCTTTCACCCTACCAGTGACAGGCAACTCACTACCTCCCAAGCTCAGTCCATCTGCTTACAGCTCCGACTGCGGAGTGAAAGAGAATCAGCCATCCTCTCCCCCGGCCTCCTCACTCAGCCATTCTTCTGGGGACTCTTGGGGACCCCGCGGGACCTGCAGTCATCAGTCACCCAGCAATGGAGCCCCGCCACATACCAGAGCCAGCTTCCTGGTTCCCAGACACTCATGTCTCATGGCCACTGTCTACTCAGCACACCAGCCTTTGAAGCCGGAAGAAGCCCAGGCCCGGGTTACTGTCCTGTCCTTCAGATGCGGACGTTGGGCCACACGGGGAGGCGGTGGAGGATGGGTCTGGAAGAGCAGGTCTCTGTTGCCTGCGCTGGGATTTTGTGCCCCATCCTTGCCGCCTTCTCCTGACCCCAGCCTCAGGGCCTCTGCTCAGAACCGGCTCCCACTGGTCTCCGGTCCTGCTGTGGGGCCAGCCCTGGCCCTGCTCTGAGCCCTCTGTCACACTCCACCAGGACCCAGGCCACTGGCTGGCGAACCGGGGTTACCTGAGGAGGCCCTGTGGCAGGGCCCCTGCCAAAACCTCTCCATAGGTTGCCCGGCCTGAAAAGCAGGAGGCCCTGGTTCTAGTCCCCTGTCCCTCCCCAGACCCCCTCGGCTTCCTCCCTTGGAAGATGACGGAAGAGGCTTCTTCTCCAACAAGATGAGACACCCCTCCCACCTGCATCGTGGCTCAGCACTTCACGCCAGTATGTGAAAGTGCTGGGGGGCCTGGAAGTGGGGGTGGGGACGTGCCAGCTGGGCCCATGGGAGCCTAGGCGGGCCTGGGGAGCCGTAGCGAGGAGTCCAGGAAGGAATGATGGTGGCCCTTCAGCTCTCCTGGACAAGGGTCTGGGACAAGTGGGGGTCTGGGCCCTCAGCCACTCTGCAGAGCCCTCTCTCAAGGATGAGGAGGCCCGGCCGGGAGGTCTGTATGGGGTCTGTGGGAGGCGGGAGCAAGCTTGAGGGGTGGGGGCAATGGGAGGAGCAGAGAAATCCAGCCTTGAGCTCCTAGAAGGAACTAGAAAATGCCCACGGACTGATTGACACTTTGTAAGAATCAAACACTTTGCACGTGGCACTCGGGCTGCAGCCAGATTATTGCCCTATAAATGAGTAAGGAACATGTTGACTGATTCATGACCAGGAGGACTCAAGCCTGAGACGAGTAAACAGGTGATTATAGCGCTAATGGGCGCTGTGAGAGGAGGGTGTTCAGGTGCATGTTATGCTGAGTAAGTTGTTACCTCTGCCCGGGGGGCGAGGAGATGGCCAGGAAGACTTCCTGGAAGAGGCGACAACTCAGCTTATAGCTATTAGCGGCGCTCAGACTGCAGTTCTCCTAATGGCAGAGGATGGCCGACACCGTGAGCCGGGTCAGCTGCGTGCAGCAGAAAGCGGGTCCGCTGCAGAAGGAAGAGGGTTTGGGGCAAGCTCAGAATCACTTTAAACTTTCAAGTTTTATCTTGAAAATGTATGCAAATTTTGCATTCTGCTCCACAGAATATGGCCTTCGTTTCAATAGAAAAACACATTTTCAAATTACTGACCACATTCACGAGTAGATGGTCAAGGAGATGGAAAGAAAGCCTAGAAATCACCCCTCAAATACTGGAAGTTAGTGTAGGATGAAGCCGGTTTCGGGAAGGTAGTGATAGAAGTTTCAATAAACGGAGTTGGCACAACCGGGAGACCGATCGAGCTGATCTATGCCTCACCAGAACACCACCAGGACAACCCCCAAAGGGATCCATGATTTAGAAGTAGAAATTAAAACCCTAAGGGGCGCCTGGGTGGCTCAGTGGGTTAAGTGTCTGACTTTAGCTCAGGTCATGATCCCAGGGTCCTGGGATCGAGTCCTGCATAGGGCTTCCTGCTCAGCGGGAAGCCTGCTTCTCCCTCGCCCTCCGCCCCTCCCCCTACTCGTGCACTTTCTCTCTCACTCTCTCTCAAATAAATAAAATCTTAAAAAAAAAGAAAGAAATTGAAACCCTAAGACAATCAGAGTGACTCCCTCTATAACCGCGGCATGCGGAAACTCTTCCAGCAACGACTTGAAATGGAACAGCCAGAAAATATGATGAATTACATCGATAATAATAGGAAAAGAAATACAAGCAGCCCTTCCACCTAGGAAAAGATAGTCCACCTCATTCCTACGAAGAGCAATACGAAGTAATGCTATAACAAGGATACCATTTCTTACCGATCAGATAGGCAAAAATCCAAAAGTCTGACAGCACAACCGCTAGAAAAGGCTGTCGTGTTGGGAAACAGACACTCTCCTACGTCGCTGATGGGAATGCAAAATGATACAACCCCGATGAAAGACGATTTAGGCGTTCTTAGCACGGTTACAGAGGCGTGGACCCCGGTGACCCGACAATCCCACTGCTGGGAATTTCCAGACACACGTGGAGCACGTGAGAAACGACAGACGCGCATGCGCATTCGCTGCAGCTGTGCGTAATAGCAAAAATCCGGCGGCAGCCAAGCATCTGTGTGACAGGAGTTGGGAATCAGAGGGCCGATGGGCCGCGCAGTGGGATAGTGCGTAGCTGTCCCGTGAGCAGGCGGTGGAGGAAGAAGGAGAAGGCAGGTCTCTATATGCAGGTCTCCCGTGCGTGTATATTATTAGGCACACGGAGGAGATAGGACATAGGTATGCAAACACTACCCGGTTATGCGTTTACGTAAAGACATATTGGAAGGGCCCACAAGAAACTAAAGGCTTCTCTAGGGAGCAGGGGTTGGGATGCTGGGACATGGATGGGAAGGCGACTTGCTTTTCTAGGAATAAATAACTTGCCAAGTAAGTAAAATTTGATGTGTAGCAGGTATTTGTCTGGTGGTCTGTTTATCCCTAGATACCAAGTCCTCGACCCACAGGACTCTGCCCCCCTCCTTTTGGGGAAGGAGGGCTGTAGGCAGCGGGGAGCCACCGAAGGGTTCTAGGCAAGGAGGCACGTGTGAGCAAGAAAGCCCACAACCCTGTGGCTGGGGCTGGGGGTCAAGGGACACAGCTGCAGGGCAAGGGGACCTGTGGTCAGAGCCCTGGGGGCAGCTCTAGATCGAGAAGGGACCCCTTCGGTGCCCAAGCCCGCACAACCGCGCATGCCCGATGTCCCAGCTCCCTGGGATCAGCTTGGCACTGGCTCCCGCCTTCTCTGCAGGCTGCTTTCTGCTAAGGAGGAGGATTCTCTCTGATTTGGGGAGAGGTCACCTCACTGAGCTCAAATAAGCCTGCGGCAGCCAGTTTCTAACCCCAGGGCCTGTCAGCTGACACGACGATAGGGGACCAAGACTCTGGTGCTCAGTGGGGACCTGGAGGGGGTCCCTCTCCTCCCTTTCAAAATGGCTTCCTTCCAGCCACAGACAAGGGTTAGATGGGAAAGTAGGGATTCCTAGATGGCTCTGCATACCCCACCTCCTTCAGGAAGCCTTCCGGGATTCATCGAGATGGTGGAACACCCCTTCAGACACCTTCTGTCGGGCCACAACATTTCCAGGGCTGGGACCCTTGTTCCGAATAGCACACCATCCCAGGACCCTGGGAGGCAGTCAGCCCTGGCACATTGGGGTCTTGATCCGGGGCGCGCGGCCCCTCACCGTCGTGCCCCAGCATGGGTGCGGCTCTGTCCCGAGGAACAGACCATCAAGAGTGCTCTGCAAACTCTAAAGGGCTGTGCATAACACTGTCTCCCTGGAGGAGGGAGGCGGGAGGGGGAGGGTTTGCTTCCCCCCCACAGGCCTGGGCTTTACTGCCCCACTAAATGCCGTGTTTGCTCGCACCCCACCCGGCGGCTTGTACGCACCTGTACGCGGAAGGCTGTAATTTCTCCGCATGAATCACAGGCAGGATCACACCCAAGTTACCGGCACTCCGCTCCTTAGGGCGGGCTGGCCAGGCAGTCGCCTTTGTCTTCCAATTATGCCGTGTTTTATTGCTCTTTTAACTGTAACAGAAACACCCAAAGAGGCAGGGTCTGGAGGGTAATTAATGACATAGGGAACAGCCACGCAAAACCACTGGATTTGGGACCCAAAGGAAGCTCTGTGTCTGGACACAGGGGATGTAAGGAAGTTGTGCCGGGTAGTGGCTCGTGCCTGTGTTCTGGCATCCCACGGGCCTGCATTCAAATCTTGGCTCTGGTCCCAACCAGCTGTGTGACCCCGGACAGGTAACTTCACTTCTCTGAGCCTGCGTTTCCTTTCCTACAGAATGGCGCTGCTGGGAGTGGGGTGGATAACCGAGCCGACAGCAGACATTCCATCAATGCTGAGTCCTCCGAAGGCCCTCCTCCAGCTCAGGTTTACAGGCAGACTTCCCCTCCCTGCAGTTTCCTGTCAATTTCTCTACGGTCCCTGGCACACAGCGTGTACAAAGAGCATGGGCTTCAGACTCCATTTTTCATCCATTCCATAAATACTAACCAAACACCTTGATGTCCTGGGTTCTGGGGATCCCGAGACCCAATCCCTGCCCTCGAGGGGCTCACGGTCCAGCCAGAGAGGAGACCCAGAGCAGTGACTGGGGAGACAAGGCAGGCGACATGCACCACTATCAAGGGAAACCCAAGGGGCACCCAGGCTCCCAAACAGGCCCCAGACAGGCGTGAGGGCTCCGAAGGCATCCCTAGGGTAATGCATGCCTGACTCCGCGCCCTGGAGGAAGATTCGGAGTGAGCCAAGAAAGGAGCGTAGTGTCTCAGACAGGAGAACATGTGCAAAGATCCTGGGGCAAAATACTGCTGGAGCCTAAAAGGAAGGATGGGGAGAGAGGAGGCCTGAGGAAGCGCTCAAGGTGACATCCAAAAGGGCCTTTTCACCCAGGCTAAGGAGTTCGAGGTGTGAGCTCAATCTAGAGGACGAGAGGAGCCCCGCGGAGAAATTTCCAGCACTCTGGTGCTCTGGAGTCGAGGGCGGGGACAAATGGGAATTACAAGGCCAAGGGTGGAGACAGGCAGTTCAGAGGCCAAGGCAGCGATCCAGGCAAAAAGATAGACGGGGCTTGAATCTGGGGTAATTTTGACGTCCTCCTCAGCCACTTACCGGCCATGAGAGCTCGGATGAGTGATTCACAGACTTCTGACCACGGTTCCTCGTTCCTAATCTCAGTGGTGACGGCTAGTCCCCAGGGTGGCAAGATTTCACGGGGAGGAGAAGAGGGACTCATCCACACTGAGAAAAATAAAGGCATGGGGACAAAGGACAGCTCTTCTATGCACTGGAATGCCAACCGTACTGCAGAAGGAAAGAAGGAAACAGAAAATCGGCCCTTGAGCAAACAACCGGGTGATGACTGTTGCAAGGGAGATCCACCCATGGATGCTGAAATTAATGGACAACAGTTTGAAGAGAAACAGGAGTTGCCTCTTCTCAAAGTATCACTCCCCAGATATTTATTCGCTAATGAGGGGAGAAGGACAGTAATGCCACAAGGAGACACACGGCCCGGACACTGTAGCCAAGTGATCGAGGCGAACATAACAAAGGCGTCGAGCCACGAGGCACCGAGGATAGACCACTGTTGCTATGGCATTGTCGCTACAATGCATGACCTCACGCCAATCACAAGAAAACTCAGGACCAACCCAGACTGAGGGACAGTCAACAAAACACCTGATTGGGACTTTTCCAAAGTGTCAAGGTTATAAAGGTGAAGACAGACCAAGGAACTGCTAGCGAGCAGAGGATAAATGACAGCTGAAGTGAACGTGGGGTCCCGGCTAGGGTCCTGCGCCTGCAGGGGGACAGTAGGGGACAATCAAGTGATATTGGAGCAAGATCTAGGTTTACTTCCTTAGGATTGTACCAATGTGAATTTCCTGCTTTGGGCCAACGTGCTGCAGTTTTAGAAGATGCTAACTTTATGGGGGAAGCTGGGGGAGAGATACACAGGAATCCTGCGACTGTTTTTGCAAGTTTTCCCTAAGTCTGAAATTAGCTTAAAATAAACGGTTTTGTTGTTTTTTTGTGTTTTGTTGCGGTTGTTTTTCACAGGACGACATGAGTGGTTCTTAAACTTGGAAACACATCTGATTTGCTCAGAGGATGCTCAGTCCCCTCTTCAGACCAGCTGGATCAGCATCTCTGGGGGAGGAGCCCAGGCTGGAAAAGTCTTTACGAGTCTCCAGGATGCCATTTACAGCCCCAGGGGAAGGGGGAAAGGGTGGGCTATCTGTGACCACTTGGCCCATAGCAAGCCTTCGATAAGTCATCAACTGCTCACCTAAATGTGTTAGTTCATCAATGGACACCTTTGTGCATTCAACAACTATTATTGACTACCTACTGTGTGCAAGACACAGCAAGGATGCTGGGATGGGCAAGAGAGACAAGATCCTTATAGGCTCGTGGAGGAGACAAACAATAGATAAGGGAGATTATTACACGTGATAAGGACTCTAAAGGACATAAGTGGACACAATAGATGGGAGCTGGAGGAGTGGGAGCTCCGTTAGGTGGAGTAGTTCAGGAAGGCATCCTGGAGGAGGTGACATTTAATCTGGGACGATGGGAAGGATGGAGCCAGTAGAAAAGATGGCGGGATGGATGAGCACTTGGCTACAAAGAGCACAGCAAGTGCCAAGGCCCTGAGGCAGCCCGAGGGAAGGAGGGAGCATTGGAGAGGGGTCACGATGAGCAGCCTGGATTTTATTTTTGGTGTGATGGAAAGACTTCAGTAAGGGTTTGATCAGGGCCAGTCGGATGATCTTCAATCCGGTTTAGGATTTTAAAAGATCTCTGGAAAACAAAAAGATCACTCTGGCTGCCCGGTGGAGATTGACTTGTCAGGAGGCTCCTCGCTCCGTCCAGGAGAGAGAGGATGGTGGCCTGGACCCAGGGAGGTGACAACAGAGGAGGTGAGATGCCAACCAACTGAAACAGGACTTTGTATTGAGCCGGGATTGGGGCTAAGCAGCCCCTTGGCCGCCCCCATGCTGGGCAACAGAGCCACATGACCCTTCCACATTCAGCCTTCTGTTTGAGCCCTACTGTCCCCCCAGCCAGGGCCGTCCTGGCCACGAGGTCCTTTCCTACAGAGGCACCCGCATGCCTTAATGTATCACATCCCACACCAACCCTGGGAGTCACATGTTCTCAGCGCCCCTGATACTGATGGGGAAACTAGAGCTCAGAGAGGGAAAGGCAATTGCTCAACATCACACAGCAAGTGACACTCAGGACCAACTGTCCCATTGCCCCAGGCTGGGTCCCAGACTGGGGGCTCACCTCCTTCCTCTGAGCCAGGAGGATGAGGGGAGGTGTCAGCAGAAGGCTGCCCCAGAGTTCTTGAGGAACAAGGGCACGACTGACAGTCCAAGCTGGGCTGGAGCCGCACAGCCTGAAGATGGCAGCACTTTTCCTGGCAGGCTCCCAGGAAAGCTGGTCTCACTAAGGTGTGAATGACTGATAGCACGTGGGGACATGCAATGGGTTCTAGAAGCAAGAGAAACAGGAAGGCGCTGAAGATCAAAACTTGCTCACCCCTCCCATTTGTACCCTCTTGGCAACCATAGCCCCTTTGGGGCTCAGTTATTAGCTGCAAACTCCTCCACTTAATTCCCCAAATCAACAACAGATGTAGGAGCTCAGCCTCTTGTCCACCCCCTGCTAATGCTGCAGTCCCCTCCAGTTTGGTGGCTGTCCCTCCCCAGGCTTGGACGCCTCCTGTGACAGGGCCTTGTGCTTATCGAGGGATCTTAGGTCATCTGACATAAAGGAGCAGAAAGCGCCTTCCTCTGCGGGGTGCAACACGCAGGTGTGTATTAAACAAACACGGCGGACCTATCTGACGAAGACCCCGAGGCCCAGAGAGGGGGCAGGAATGGAGCCGGGATGCAAACTCAGGCGGGGAGCCTGATTCTGGATACCTCTCCAACGGGTGATCAGCGGGTGCCGGACCCGGCCAGCTGGCCCTGCCGTTGGCTCCCCCTCTGGCATAAGTGTGGTCTCCCGAAGGCCACTGCAGGGCTGGGTAAGGGGGAGAGGTCACAATGGGGGACACAAGCCAAAGCCAAGCCGAGTCTTCCTCTTCTCCTGGCGGGGAGCGGGGGTGTCTCAAGACGTCACTTCACCTCTCTGAGCTGCACTCAAAGCAAAGTAGAGCCGATGTGCCCGGCTCCCGACAGAGGCTCCCTCCCCAAACCGCCCCAGCAGGCAGAGCACATGCAGGGTCCTCCCGTGCTGATTATGGGACTCTGGGACAGTGGAGGCCAGCCTCTCCTCCTCCTCCTCCTCCAGCAGGAGGCCCGCCGACCTGCCCCTCTGCCCGTTCCCACATGCCTCCAAGGCTGAACCGGCCCTTGCCCTGCTCTCCCAGGGACTCAGGCCCCCAGCCCCATCCTCCCACCCAGGCCCCAGCCGCCTCCATCCCGGCTCCCTCCCTCCCTGCAAAAGGCTGCAAACGCTTCTGAGGGCTGGAACATCTGGCTAATGACGGAGAAAGTGCTGAGACGACAGGTTATTTCAACACTGTCATCATCCGTTGGGTATTTCAACACTCGGTGCTTGTGCAAGAGACATAATGGGACCTGTCATAAACTCACGCCGTCTCAAGGCTCAGGCACGTCGCGGCGGGGCTGACGGGGAGTTGTTGGGGTTTAGCAATAGGCGCTGTCTTGGGGCCTGCAGCCTCCTTAGGGTTATTTTGATTCCACCGTGGAAGGCCCTGGAGAGAAATCTCAAGGTGTCAGAGAAAACCCAGAGCAATTACCTCTCGGGGTAATTAGATGGTGGCAGAGATAGATAGCCCGCCTTCCTGCCTTCCCCTCCTGCCTGCCAGCGAGAGGGAGAGGGGAGGACCAGGCCGGCCCATCCCGTGGGGCCGGCCCCCACCGAGCCCGGCCCTGTGCGGGAAGGAGGCCGCAGATGACCTCATGGGGACAATGGCGGTGATTCATGGTCCCGACTACACTGCCACTTCCCTGGGGGTGGGCAAGCGTGTGGGTCCTCAGAGGTGCAGCTCCACACCCAGGGCTGGCCACCCTCCCATCATGGCGGCTTCTCCAGAGAGCCGTGGGGAGGCTTCAGGAACCCGCCGGCCTCTTCTCAGTACGCCTGAGTCAGACCTTGGACGGGGACTCCTTGCTTCAGCTCAGCTCCGATCCAAGATTTCGCTGGAACCCCAACCACCCCGTCAGGAGGCTAAGTGAGGAGCGGGGAGGTGGAGTCCGGAGTGGGGGAGGTTGCCCTGCGTGGGGACAGCTGCGGTTGGGAGCTGCCTGCTGCCAGCTCTCGAGGGGCAAGCCCGAGTCACTGCCCCGAGCTGGCAAAGCCAGAAGGATGCGTGATCAGGGACCCCCCCTAAAGCCAACTAGAGCCAGGCTGAGTGTGTCCAGGCTGAGAACCATCTCCCCCCATCCCCCTTCCCTCCCCTCCATGCTGACCACCCCTAGCATAGTCATCTGCAAAGTGTCCTGGGACAGAGGGCCCTGGCCGGGGATCTGGAGAGAGCTCAGGGAGGAATGTGGGGTCTAAGAGTAGGAGCCTATGCTGGGACAACACAACACAGGCCACGTGGGGAACACACAGACCTGGTTAAGGCCGGGGCCTGAGGCAGGGGAGTCCCAGGAACATGAGTTCCCTTGGCACTGGGGAGCCACAGAAAGTCTTTGACCGTGGGAGTTCTGAGCGTACCACGGGGCTTTGAACCTTTCTCTAGGCTCCATCTGGCAGCAAGAAGCGACGAGAGAGTTCCAAGGGAGGGTACAGGAAAGCGGGAGGCACCGAGCATGACCAGGAAGTTGGACAGTAGCCAGAGGAGGACGATGGCCAGAAGGAGCGAGTGGAGGAAAAGGCAGAGGGGATGTGGGCCCGAGGACGTTTGCAAGCAGACGCCCCAAGACCGGGTTCCGTGCTGGGAGAACAGGGACGGGGCACAGGCCCCTCTCAGAAATGAGCCACAGGGGTGGGGAGGGATTCACAGAAGACTTTGGGGTCTGTGTGGGAGTCGGTCCCTACTGGTCCCATGTCCCTCCACTAGGAGGGACGCCAATCCTCTGTTCTGATCAGAACTTCTGGAGCCAGTCGGAGACTCTCCCACGGGGACACATGAATCAAGAAAATGGTGTTGTGTGGTTCTTGGCTGCTGCTCCAGGACCCAAACTCCTTCCTGCCCAGAGAGGCTTCTCCTTGCTGATCCCACCTCCTGGCCCACCTCCTCTTTCTCCAGATTCACCCCCCACCCCACCCCGCCCCGTGGCCTCATGGCCTGCATTTGGGTCCCTGGAGGGTCACCATGGTGGCTCTTCCGAGCTCACCAGCCCCCTCAGCCAATCCCCAGAGTCCTCAACACAGCCCATGCCTGTACCTCCACAGTTCTGCCCACGCTCGCCCCCACTCCGGGCCCCCCCTCCCTCCTAGGCTCCCGCTGCAGGCTCCCCCTCCCCACCCACCTGCTTGGGCTGAAGGCAAGGCCCTCCCTGCCCTGCAGGCCCCGAGCCTCTGTCCCCACCCAGCTTCCCCACAGGAAGTGCAGCCGCATGGCCTCAACCTGGCCTCCAGTGCCTGTCCTGGAGTAGGGACCTGTCTGCAGGACTGTCACATCCCCTCCGCCAGAGGCCGTTTTCCAAGTGCTGTGTGTCACCACGCTCAGACATACAGAGGCTGGGCAGGAGGACGAGGATGGTCTCCTTTGACTGGCGCCTGGGTCTCAGCTGGTGCTCACACCTGTTCTCCACGGCAGTCAGGTACCGTCATCACCCCATCTGACAGACGAGGGGACATGCTGCTTCCACAGAGCAGGACTGGCAGCAGCCACCCTCTGCTCCCTGGGCAGGTGGAAGCCACCTGGCCGCCGCCCTCCCCAACACCTCAGGCCGGCCGTCCCAGTGGCTTCTAGCTCGGGCCCCCTCATGGCTCCGGGCCGCGTCTTCTCATGTGTAAATGGGATATAATAACATCTCTCTCACACACACAGCCCCGGACAGGTGCAACGGGGCTACTGTGTGGTGCTTTCAGTGTGGCAATCAAAGTTCCATCTGGTTCTAGAACTCTCTATCATTCTTTGCCAGACCATCTTCCCAGGGGACAGCTCAGCAGCCCTGAGGCTGGACCACCAACTCCTGGCCCAAAACAGGTCTGTGGTCTCAGTAAAGCCACAACTGCCAACCCAGAAACAGGCCCATTCCCCAGAAGCCCTTGGGAGTTGTTGGAGCCCAGCTGAGGGGTCTCTGTGGGGGCTCCACGCCCCCCGAGGCACAAGCCCATGTGCCCTGAGTGGAGGTAGACCGGCTGGGACACACTCTCACCGCCCCCTCACTTGCTTTCCCAGGCTCATCCTCTCCCTCTCCCTCTCCCTGCCCCATGGACGCCTCTCCAGGAAGCCCTCTTGCACTTACATCCCTCCCAGTGTAAGGCACACTCATGGGATCTGAGGCTGATTCATGGCACATGATAACAAACTATGAAGCGAGCCGAACCCAGGATGGGGAGCAGAGAAGGGGACCCGAGCCCGAGGGTGGGGACGGTGGCAGCCAGGGACAGCCACACTCCCTCCCGCCTGCTCCCCTCCAGGCACACACCAGGCCCCGGGGCCCAGAGGTCCCTGCTCCCTTGGCCCGAGGAGCTGCACCCAGCAGGAGGAGAGGCCCCAGCCCGGCCAGAAGGGGCCCACAGGGCTGCCGGGAGGCTGAGGAGGGCGGCCAGCCGGCCCTGCTGCGTGGGCACTGGAGCGGCCTCACCGCCCAGCCTCCCACCTCCTTGAGGGGCCATGGGGACCAGGCCGGCCTCCCACTGTCACCTCCCCCACTGCTCTGCCGGATGGCACCGGCTCCTCCTGCATCTGCCTGTTTACATTTCCCCCAACGAAAAGCAGCTTTGTTTATGGAAAGGAGCTATTTTGGTTCCACGGTTTCTCTCAACTCCTCTGACTCGCAGGAATGGCTGCTGCTCTCTTGAGGAGCTGAGAGCAGCCCGTCCCCACCTCCCCGGGGACGGCGCCTCGGGGCTCCCGCAGGTGGAGCAGGGCACGGGGCTCTCTCCTCCCGCGACAGTGCTAGGCAAAGGAAGATGCGAGGACCAACACTCTTCTCAGGGGACCCCAGGAGCCCTGCTCTTCCCCTGGTCAGGTGAGTGATAGTGTTCCCATTATACAGATGAGAAACTGAGGCCCCAGAGAGGACGTGGTATCTCCAACGTCCCAAAGCTGGTGATACCCAGGGGTTTCGCTGCAGACCCCATGCCTGCTGCCCACCAGGCCACCCGGGGATGGAGGAGGCTATGCAGGTCTAATGGATGGGGCGCGGGGGGGACACCCATGCTTACAGCTCTTTCTACAAAAAGCCGTGCGCGGCACACACTTCATTGCAGGCTCAGGAAACGACGAACAAAGCGTGAGCAGGAATAATGAAGTTCTACGACGTGGGTGCTTCTCCAGAGAGAAGCCGCCATTTTCCAGATGGGCACCCCAAAGCTCGGAAGGGGTAGGAGGAAACGAGTCATCACATCCATCTCAGAAACACCCAGAGACAGGTTCCCCAGGCCCCCCAGGCACCTGCCTCCCCAGCATGCAGAAGAAGGCGCATAGGGCGGGTGGCCGAGGGTTCTCCCGAATGCTCAGCGCGGCTCTGGGTAGGGTGCCCACACCCCCCACGCCCTTCCCTTGGGACCCTGTGCACTTCCTCCGTGGGATTTGTGATTTCTGGGGCACCTACATTGCCTTGGACCGCCAAGGCAGGTCAACAGCTGTCACCATGACAACAAAGAAAAAGAAAAAGCAAGGCTGATGGAGGTGGGACACCCCCTAGAGAGCCTGCAAGACAACTTCAGGACTAATCCCCCTGCCCCAAGGAGGGGAGCATTCACGGGGGCAGGGACAGGGCCACGGGGCCCCCCGGGCCACGGGGGGCCCCCCAGGCCAGGGGTGGCGATAAAGTTGTGTTTAGAGAAGAGCTTCAACATTCTCCAACAAGGAGGGACACATGCTCAGAGCTCTGTGCATGGCTTCCTCTAGTCCTCCGGGACCCACAGCTGGCGGCCCCTGGTGTCTGGAAGCTCCCACGTGGCCAGGGCACTGATGTGGGCCTGGGGTCACCTGCTCTGGAGCAAAGCCTTGGACTCTCAGCCTTGGGGAGACCCAGCTTCCCTCGGGGCCTTTTGCCCTAGGCTCCTCCTGCCCGGCCTTGCCAGCCACACCAGGCACGAAGCCACTGAGGAAACTTTCGGACCCTTGGCGGAGGGACATGTGTCACCAGGTGGCCTTGTTCCTCAGACAGGTGCCCGCAAACCCTCCTGGCACCAAAGCAGCACTGCCCTAGATGCCTCTTCTCCATCCTCTCGGCTTAGTCCCTGGAGGGAGAGGGATTACTAAACCAGGTGACCCCCCCGCCCGCCAGACAGGGGGGAAGCGTGAAGGGGAAGTGCTATGCTCATCTAAGGGGCAGGCAGGGCTTCCCGGATGGACCTCTCAAGGTCACCGTCACCAAGTCGGCACCCAGGTCCCTTCTCCTGCAGAGCTGTCCCCAAAAGAGGAAAATGTGGCCATTTGACCTAATGGCCTCCTGACCTGGGCGTTCTCCCCAGCACTGATTTCTTCATGTCTGTTAATGGGAACGCCCAGCTTGAACCAGGCTCTCCTGCTCCCGTGGAAAGAGCAGTGGCAGTTCATAAAATACAGTCTCAGCCTTGGCCGTCCCTGTCTCGCTCCTGAATCAGCACGATCGTGGAGTGTGGGGGGGACCCTGTGCCCTGGGAGGCTCACTGGGCCCAGCCGCATGCCATGGGCCCAGGCCTGGAGCCCAAGAACTCCTCATAGATGAGTGCAGCCCTTCACAGTTTACAAAGGGCTCTTTTCATCCTTTGAGGTGGGACCTCAAACGTCTAGAAAACACAGTGCCAGGACCGGGATCCCACTTTCTGTGCCTTGGCTCACGAGTATTGCCCCAAAGCCCACTCTGTGCCCAGGGCTGGTGGTAGAGGCCTGGGGTGGGTGTGGGCCCAGCGCTGCCATCCAGCCCCCAATGCAGTGGGGGATCCTGCTGAAACCCACCTCCCCTGAATCCCAGCCCTGGCCCACCCGGATCCTACAATGCGCTCCCACCCCGGTGCCCAGATGGCCAGGGGGTTCCTCAGCCCCAGTTAGAGACCCTCTGTGCCTCCTCCTGTCCCATCCGGCTTCATCACGGCTCGCTCTCTTTGCTTTGGCCAGAAAGACCCGACCCCTCTTTACTGAGAGCGGCTGACCTGTGGCAAGCACGCTCTGCTCCCTGTCCACCAGGACCATCTGAAGCTGCCAGACTGGTCCCTGAATACACTGTGCCCCTCCTTCCAGGCCCCTGGAGTCTCACGCTCCTGAAGCCCGCCAGCCAGCCACATCCACAGGCGCCCACGGGAAATTCCACCCCCCCCAACAAGTCACCCCACAATAAAGGCGACCACTCCCCGCATTGCAGCGGACACAGGTCACTCAGCCTGGCATCTGAGGTGCAGGCCTTCCACCTTGGTCCCTCCCACCAGACAGGGAGCTCCCGGGATGGGGGTGGGAGACAGGCAACGCAGGAAGTGACTCAGCCCAGGGGCCCTAATACCCAGCACAGGGTCCCCCAGAACACGAGAACTGTCATCCACCCCGTGAATGAGCAAAAGGGCAAATGAAAGAAGAGGAAGTCGGGGCGCCTGTGGCTGGCCTTGGGGTGCCCTTAACTGCAGTACTCAGTTGGCACTGGGCAGCGGGGCCCCTCACCAAGCACAGACCTCCCCCTCGGCTTCGGAGAGCGCCCGCACACCAGTCCATTGCCAGCCCAGTGCCTCTGGACCCTCCTCCTCCATCCGGGGAATTGCCCCTTGTGACCTTGCATCTTCCCTCTTCTCCCACAGAAGCCAGCCGGCCCCCTGCAGCTACCCTCGCAGCAAGGGTTCCATCATGTGACCCGGGCTCCACCAGCCGCACACCTGCTGGACTCGGGGTGGCAGGGGTGACCCGGGAAGCTGGTGCCAGGGTGTGGAATCCGTTCTGGAGAGCGGGAGGCAGCGCTGTGACTGGGGTGGGGGCCCCGGGGGGACGAGGCCGAGTGAGCCCATCGCAGCAGTTCTGCCGTGGGATTTGCCGTGGGATTTGGGGCCCCGCTCCTGGCTCTGGTGCCTTCTGGCTGTCTCGGAGTCTGAGCAGAGGCTGCTTTGGAGCCTGAGGTCTGCGCCCCTGCTCTGGGCATGGCTCTCCCCTCTGTGCCTTTGCCTATCCATACCCCCCAACCCCTCCTGCTAATTCCTTAGCATCCTTTCAGACTCAGTTTCTCATGATCTTTTTCTGGAACTTTCTGGGCTAGGTGCCTCCTCAGGGCTCTCAGAGCCCCCGGGGCCACATCTGACAAAGCCCTTCCACACTGGACAGTAACTGTCCATGGACACACCTGTCTGTGTCCCTAGTGGGTGGTGACCCCCGCAGGGCAAGGGTCATGTCTGGTCCAGTCTGAGCACTCAGTGCTCGGGGCATACAGGAGATGCTCAGGGAACGTTTGCTGAGTGACTGAGGGAGTGGGTGGGAGAAGCCAGAGGTCTCCGGGCTCTGTGAAAGCTGGGAGAGGGAAGAGCAGTTACAGCATGGCCTTGGGGCTTGGTGGGCACGCCCACCCCTCCCCGAACCCCCCGGGCCAGCGGTCAGCTGCTCAGGCTCCAGTCTCTGCAAAGGGACTATGTGGGGCTGGTCAGTGGCCACCACTCCATCTACCGTGGCTTTCTTAGCAAATTCAGTGGAAAAATACTTCCTGGGAAATAAATCTGGAGTTACCAACTGGCTTCAAGACCCCCTCTATCCCACACTGATTTGTGTCTTGGAGATTTAAGCCTCTCCGTTTGTCGTGTGGACGTCGAGGCACGCGGTAGCAAGAGCAGTTTCCTGAGCAGCACTGAGCAGAAGTCAAGTGCATCCCTTTGGACACAGGACGTGGGCAGGCGGGGGAAGTTCCCGAGGAGCTGCTCAGAGGCCATGAGGCCACCCTACCGTGCCAGCCAGGCCAACACGGACAGCACAAGCGTCAAAGTGCCAGGGCTCTCTGCTTCTCCGGGTCATGGTCACCAGAGACTCACGTCCTGGTGTTACCAGCGGGGGTCAGAATGATCCACAGCCCACCCCAGCCTGGGGATGGTGGAAGAAAATGAACCCCTTCCTCAAGATGTCTGCAGTCTTGTGGCAGGGGCAAGACGGGTGACATCCCATGGTCGCCCGTGACCTAGAGCCCCCCCAAACCCCACCCTGCTCCTGCTTCGGCTGAGTATCAGTTTGGATGGTCTCAGCTCCTTGCTCAAAATGCCTCAGTCCTCTGGCCACCCAGATATGGAAGCCCTTTTCCTTAGTTTCCGTTCCCAAACCCACTCATAGCAGGCACTCGTGTGGGTAGAAGGCTTACTGACGGCTGGAGAGGCAGAGATCTGCACTGCAATTATAGGAGCCTCATTAGAATCCTTCTCCCTAGATCCTTCTCTCTGCCGTCTCTGCCCCGGCCTACCCCCCTTCTCCTTCCACCCCCTGCCCCTCAAATCCTGCCTACTGTCAAAGCAGAACCGTCCAGCAGCCCCCGTAGTCCCATCTCCTCCCCTAGAGAGGCTGATCGATTTTCCTAAACAAGGAGGATTCGCTTCTAAGGGGAATTTGGTGCCCGTTCTTAACACGATGAATTTTCAGACCTTTGGGCAGACTTGCCCTCACACCCAACCCAGTTTCTGGCACCACTTGCCTTCCAGGGACCCAGAATTGAATGGAGCACAGAATCAGACCTCACGGAGTCCAGGATCAGGCGGCAAGCCCTAAGGGTTCACCACGGCAGAGCAGGTGGGGAGATAGTGAGGGGGGGGAGCACGACGCATATGGGCGAGGACAGATGAAGGGCCGCCTGCTCTTCGTGGAAGAACCAGATAGGGCTTCACCAAAGACGTGATGGGCAAGGTGGCCTTGACGGGGTTCCATGACGGGGAGAGGCAGCTGGACCAGAGTCCTAAGCAGGACGTCTGGAAGATACCCCGCTCAGGCTGTGCGGTAATCATTGGTTGTTTGTCTGCCTCCCCCACCAGACTGGGAGCTCAGGAAAGGGATCCTCCTTCCAGAGCCAGGTTGGATTAAGCCCAGCCCTGGGAGGAAGGAAGGGAGGAAGGTGAGCAGGCTCGGGAGCTGCGGCGGCATCTAGAGTCCCGGCGGCGGGGGGGTGGGGGGGGCTGGAAGTCACAGGACCCCCCTGATGCTACTGCAGAGACAAGGGGTGGAGTTGGCCGGATCAGCGCACGTGACCACGTCACACTGAAGTTGAGCAGGACACGGGGCTGCGGGTCCTCGGGTCACTCCTGGGAAGGGCCTTTGCCATCGAGTGCTATGAGCCACCAGCTGTGTCCTGTGTGCTGACAAGGGCCATGAGCTCACATGTGCCCAGCACTCTACAGTTTGGGAGATGTCTGACCGCCCGCGAGCTCAGTGCAATCAAGGTGTGGACCCTACCTGCGACCCATGACCCCCAGAGGGTTGAGGGAGAAGATGGACCGGAAACAGCGCCCGAGGCGCTGTGCACCGTGTGGGATTAGGGTAGGCTCTCCAGTCCCCTCGCCGTCCCTTTTCTGGGAGCTTCCAGAGCGCGGAGAGTGGGCAGCACAAGGCATAACAGTTCATCACAGGCTACCTTGCATTGTTCTCTGATGACTGTTTCAGGCTCGGGAGACTCCTCACCTGCACCGGCTCCTCGAGCACAGAGGACGAACCCTCTGCATCGTCTCTGCGCCCACAACCTCCTGGAACCAGGTCCTCAGCACCCCTTCGAAAGCCGCAGCGTCCACTGATTCCCCTACACACGTTAGAATCACCTGGGAGGTGCGCTAAACCACCAATGCCCGGACCCCACCTGCAAGGAGACTGCTTTCACCAGCCTGCGATGGGGCCTGGGCAGGTCATTAAACACACAACGTTTATTATCTGTGACCCTCTGCGGCAGCGTCTCGTGCGCGAGAGCCAGTGCTCACGGGAAACGAGCACCTGCAAGGAAGACCGGCTCTCCGTCCGAACTTTGGTCCCTTTTCAGAGCTCAGCGTCTCAATGGCGTCAGTCCCCCTCTGTGTCAGACGACTCCTGATTCTCAGCGTCCAGCCCAGAGAGGCTTTTGGCTCCAAAATACAAGCCCACGGGACAGGCGCGTACTATGGAGCTCCGTCTGCACGAGGACCCACCAGCTTGCACAACAGCTGCATTAGTCATGTGCTTTAGACCATCAGTGACAGTAAACAAGCTTGAACTAGCCTTGTCCAGGGGAGAATTTGGGGTATCATCTGTAGCCACGGGGCGCAGGGTACCAGTGGGCCCAAGGGTCATGTGGCTCTAACACTCACTAACATCACCAGGAACTGCGTCTCTCTGCACAGAAATGTCCCAGGGAAGGACTCTGATTGGTCCGCTCGAGTGCCCACCCTCCACCATCAGCTGAAGCCGGAAGCACCGGCCGAGGAGCACAGACTGCAGCACAGAGACAGGAGCTCCATGGAAGACGATGGAGCAAAGCCACATCCCAACGATCCCTCTTCCCCCAGACACTAACTATTCATAGTGTTGGAGGAATGACAGCAGCGGCGACCAGAGCAGGCATTGTTAACTGGGTGTATTTGTTAGGGAACTGGTAAGAAACAGATCTCGCACTCAAAGGGGTGATTGAAGAAATGGAATAAGGGGACCAGCTACAAGGGCGAGAGCTAAGAGGACCATCCAGATTCTCTAAATGTCAACTAGACCACAGTACAATGATAAAAATTGGAAAATAGGGGCGCCTGGGAGGCTCACTGGGTTAAGCGTCTGCCTTAGGTTTAGGTCATGATCCCAAGGTCCTGGGATCGAGCCCCGCATTGGGCTCCCTGCTCAGCAGGAGGCCTGCTTCTCCCTCTCCCTCTGCCTGCTGCCTCACCTGCTTGTGCACTCTCTCTCTCTCAAATAAATAAATAAAATATTTTTTCAAAAAATCAGAAAATACCACTCCCCAACTGATAGACCTTATTTGCATTTCCCAGATAGTTGCCCTAATGTCTTTTCTTCTGGTCTGGGATTCAACCTAGGATCCCCTTGCTTTCAGCGGTCACGAGTGTCTGGTCTCCTTTCATCCGGAACAGTTCCTCACCTTTGGCTTTCACGACCTTGACACCTTTGTGTCCATACTGGCCACCTGTTTTCTAGAACACCCCTCTATTTGGCTTTTTAGGCTGTCTCCTCACCATTCGATCCAGGGTATGCATTTCGGGTAAAAATGCCACAAAAGACGGGTCATATCTTTCTCAGTGCGTCATACCAGGTGGCACACGACGTCAGCTTGTCCCAATACAGTTGATACTAATCTTGGCCGTGTGATTGAGAAGCTGCCTGCCAAGTTCCTCCAGCATAAAATTGCTATTGTCCCCATACCAGTAAGTATCCCGTGGGAAGGGTACTTTAAAACTGGAAATGTCCCGTTTCTCGGACACACTCTGCCCACCAATTTTAACACCTGTTTAGGATTCTCCCTGGAAACAGTTTCTACCCCGGCATTTGCCAAATGGTGGTCTTCAAGCCCATCACTGCTTCCACATTTACTCGTTGGAATGTTGTTGTCGGGAAAAGAAAAGCAGGACCCACCTAACGGAGGGTGATTTACAAATGACCAATAAGCACGTGAAAAGAGGCCCCACATGATGACTGGGGGAAAGTGAATCAGAGCCACTGTGAGATGTCACTTCATACCCGCTAGGATGGCTGTAATAAAAAACCCGACTCTAACGGGTATTGGCGAGGCTGTGGAGGCCAGACCCCTCCCTCGCCGCCAGTAGGAATGAAAAATGGTGCAGCTGCTTTGGAAAACAGCCTAACCTTTCCCCAAAAAGTCAAAGATAGGGTTACCATGTGACCTCGCTCTTCCCCAGCCAGGTGGAGACCCCAGGGGAAGGACAGCCTCCGTTCACATGAAAACTCGTAGCAGCATCGTTCGAGCCCCAAAGCAGCAAGAATGCAATGCCCACCCAGCGATAAGTGCGTAAGACGCGGCCTATCCCCACCGCGCGCTATTATCCGGCGGTACAAAGGACTGATGTATGGATGCACGCTGCAGCCCGGGTGAACCTTGCCAGCCCGATGCGAACTTAAAGAAGCCACACGGAAAGGACCGCGTGCTCGAGGATTCCATTTACGAAATGTCCAGAATCAGCAAATTTACAGACAGAAGGCAGATTAGTGATTGCTACAGGCTGGGGCAGGGAGGGAAGGGGGAAGTGACTGGTAACAGGTACAGGGTTTCTTCTGGGGGTGCTAAATATGTTCTAAAATTGGGGTGATGGTCGCGCAACCCCACGAATACAGTAAAAACCATTAAATTGTACATCTCAAATGGGTGGCTTGCATGGTATGTGAAGGATATCTCAATAAAGCTGTTATTACACAGACACACACACACACACACACACACACACACTCACACACACCAGCAACAACCCCCTGAGAGCTTCATGGGAGGGGGAAGCCCGCACGCCCCCGCCCAGCCCAGCGCCTGATTTCCCGCCTCCAACTGCTCTTCGCATGGAAAGGTGCTCACAGCCACGGAGCCAAGCAGAAAAACGACCCTCTCTCAGGCCAGGCAAACCCAGCGCGAACTCGACAGGGTTGCCCATGATTAAGACCGGGCAGATTCACGGCTGCATTTTGACCAGCTATCTCTCTACTCCCCAGTGAAATATCCCAAGCCAGACTGTGGTTTTGTGACTTGAGGCCCAAAGCCATGAATCAACATAATCTACTTATCAAGACCAAAGGCTGCGGTCACTGTGCCTGTGGAAGAAACAACTCATATTTCTCGGCGCCTTGGTGCCAGAGGGCCGGGCCGCACCCTGGTGCCCACTGGGGAGCCGTGCCCGTGGAATGCGCTGGACTCCTGGCACACCGCCCCGGGGCGTACCTTTCCCGCAGCCGTCACGGCTGTGCCACTCGGAGCCTGACAGCCTGAGTCCCCACTTGCTGCTTTAGTGATTCTGGTGGTTCGGCCAGGCCCGGCCAGCCCCCTGCTGGGTCCCCTGGCTGTGGCTCTCTTGCTCTCCTTGACATTACGTTATAAAACACAATACTATGGGGGGGAGGGGGGAGGTGCGACGAGGGGGTTAAAAATATAATCGCCCAGCCATAAAATAAAGACGTCCCGGGGATGCCGTGTGCAGCATGGGGACCACGGCTAACAATACTGGATTGTGTATTTGAAAGATGCTAAGAGGGTAGAACTTACATGTTTTCGTTACAAGAAAAACAGCTTTTGTAACTACACGCCCAGCCACACCGGCTCTAGTGCGGCTCCTCCAACCCTTGTCCGCTCTGGCTCCGGGCCCCTGGACAACCTTCCCGCCCTGCTTTTCGCACACTTACTTGATTAGCTCACCGCGTCCTGAGATCTCTGTTAAAACCCCTCCTTCGAGAACGTCCTCCCTTGATGCCCCAGGACACTTGCGCCTCTCTCTCCAGCACTGGTCAGCGTCGTCCCTGTTGGTACGATGGCTGAATTAATGTCTGTCTCCCCTCACCAGGCCGTTCACCCCCTGAAGTCAGGGGCCTCTCTGCTTCACTCATGCTAACACCCCCACCCCCCAGCCCGTGGCTGGCACACAGCAGACATCCCAAAATCCTTGTAGATGGAAAAAAAGAATGCTGTCCTGAAGTCTCCTTGGAGCCCGTTCCTGGGTTCAGCTTCCGGAATTATCCCATTCTCCCCATAAATCAGATCATGGCCCTCCTCTGCCTAGAACCCTCCTGGAGCTTCCTCCCAGTGAATGTAACAAAATCCAAAGTCCTTGCCTCGGTCGACAAGGACTTGGCCGGGCCTCCCCACACTCCCTCTCTCTTACATCACTAGGGCAAGCCCTAGAGAGTTCTAAGCAGAGAAGGGCTTTGCCTTCTCAACTGCTACTTTGACCTCTCTGTGACCCTTGACCCCTGCAAGTGCATTTCCATCTCCACGTTGTGCGGGGGCCAGACCAATCAGAAAGGACAGCCAGCCCTGGGCACCGAACATGAGCGGAAGAAGAACCACCTGCCAGCCCCCCAGGGGCCTGTGCCCGCAGGGCGCAGCAAGAAGGGGGAGGGGGCGCTGCCCTCCCCCGTGCAGAGGAGTGTCCTATCACTGACCTCAGGTAGACTTGCCAGCGCACAGTGATAACAAAGAGCAAAGCAAACTCTAGATCGACTGCATTATTGTTATGAAATTCTCTACAGATGGTGCACCCCACGGACCACTCACCCACCTGCCCCCTTGGCCCGTCACTGCTCTGCGGGAGGATGCCCACCGTGCCTTCTCCTCTCGGTCAGGTGAGAGGAAAAGAGAGGGCGCAACCTCGTGTTCACACCTTAGGGCCTCCCTGATACACCTGTGGATTTCCTGTCCCTCCACAGGGCTGGGCAGGTCAGGCATTTCCTGCTGGGGAGAGAAGTAGGGGCTCGGTCACGGGGGGCGGGGGGTCACGCTGCAAGAATTCGAGCAGCTCTAATGTGACAGGCTTTCTGGATCAGGGCTCGGGAAGGGCTACAGCATCCACTTCGGATCTGTTGGCTTCCTCTGAGATAAGGGTGGGCATTCTAGATCCTTCCTTGGACCCTCCATAGCGGTGGGGCTGCTGAGGGGGTCCGTGGCAGTTGCTGCTGTTGATGGGGCAAGAGCAAAATAGGAAAGCTTCTGAATGTCCTTCCTGGTTGTTCCCTGTGCCGGCGTTCCCCTCATCCCGATCCACACGTATCTTCCTCTCATATCAGGGAGGCTGACTTCTCCACATTTTTTTTGGATGAGTAAACTGGGGCAAAGGTATAGCCCGTGGGGAGCCAGCTGGTCAGACTCCAGTGGAGAGCGCCCTCCTGTACCTCTGTCCCCCCAGCAGCAGAGGGGAAAGAAATGGGGAGAAAGGGCAGGATCGGGGCCCTGTTCTCAGAAAGGATCAAACAAGGTCCTGCTTCACGACGAGTCAGGCAGTGGAAATCGTTGCGAATCGTAAAATTTCACCAGAAACACCAGGCAAGGAAACTCTGGCCAAGTGGGCAGAGCAACCCTGGCCAGGAAAACAGCCTTCTGTTCCAGGTTCCGCGGGGTGGATTCAGACAGATTCGGCCGCTCAGATCCAGCCCTTGTTAGGGGCCCGCCGCGTGTCCCAGACTTGAGCACGCATGCCATGACGCATTCTGTCCTCATCACCATCCTCGGGGGAGCACTAATGACGCCCATTCTACAGATGATGGAACTGAGTCTCCAAGTAAGGCGGTAACTTGTGTAAGAAAGTCAGGAGCTCGGCCTTCTAGCCCAGGGCTGTTTTCAGGGAAATGTGAACCCTGACCTCCCCAGCCCACTCCCACCTCCTATCCCCACTCCGGCGCTCCCCATCTCCCACCCTGCACAGAACCCCCTGGGTCTTCCCCATCTGCCAACTGGTGGCTGGCTCCTGCCAGAGGAAACCCATCAACCCCATCCCTGAATATTTTGTAAGAAGGGAGCAATCTGGAACTTCGGGCCCAACGTGAAGGACATTAGTAGGTGTTAGAAAAAATAGTCAAGTATGTAATGAATTCCCACAATCTCCCGGGCTGGGGATCTTCATTTCACCCTCTGACCATCCCATAGCTAACAAATTAAAGAGGGTGGCCAGGGCTGGAAGGGCCAAAACAGAGCTGGGGCCAGATTCATATGGAGCTACCAAGGGGCCAGGAGGGACTGCGATGGCCCCTGGCTTCTCCTCCTTATCTTCAGCTTCCTGAGCCTTCTGAGTTGGAGACCTAGGAGGGGACAGTCAGGGCTTCTGGATGGACAATCAGCCTCAGAGTCACCACCACTGGATACCTCCTCCCCTCGAAGCCTCCTCCCAAGACCTCAACTGCTCTGAACTGTATTACCAGCTGACCGAGCCTCGTCCTGTCCCTTTTCACTGTAAGTCCAAGTCCACCAGGCAGGGATTTGGGCCCACAGAGCAGAAGAGACTTGTCTAGAAGCTCACCTTAAATTCTCTACCTCTCCAAGCCCCAGCATGTTGGGTCTGTGCCTCAAGGGTACATTTACGATCTGACTTCTCGTGTGGGCATATGAATTCCATCCCACTGGCCCACCCAGAATCCGAGCTCTGGGAAGGCAAGGCCCTTGGGCTGGGCCTAATTTTTGCATGCCAGAATGCTAGCTCAGGGCCAGGCCGCAGAAGGAAAGAAGAAAGTGGGGAGGGGAGGGAAGGCAGGAGATGAAACCAGGCAGGTGGCATCATTCAGGACCTGCGATCTTGCCCTGATGGGGCCACCGGAGTGCTGGAAATCATCCATTCAGCAGGTGTTTATTTGACCATCTCCCATAAGCTCCTCATCAACACTCAAGTGACAGCAGAGAACAGGGCAAATTTCCTGTTCCTGTGGTACTCACCTTCCAGAACTTTCCAAGGGGACAGCTGATGCAAGTGACAGAACCCAAATGGGACAAGCTTATCCCAAAATGGAAAACCTATCCACTCCAATGACCAAACTGGAGGTCAGGCAGGGGAGATGCCGGCCTCTCGGCCCTTCAGAGGCAGGGCCCCTCGCGCCTCTGGTTCTGCCGCTTGTCCCTGCCCCCCTCCGTGGGCCAGCCCCCTTTGCTCTCACTGCAGACCTCTCTCTGCCCCTGGGAGCTTCAGACTCACTTCTGCAAGCTCTAGCACCAGGACACAAAAGAAGTTTTGTTCTCCCCACTCTAGATGTTAAAGCCCCAAGGAAGGGCTGTGATAGGCCTACATGGTGTCACGTGACCCCCCCCTTGGCCCAGTCGTGATGGCCAGAGAATTGGGTCCATTAGAAATCCATTAGATTTGGTGTCCGGTGAGAGCTCTCTTCCTGCTTCACAGCCCTCTTCCCGATGTCTCCTCACGTGGCAGAAGGGACAAGGGAGCTCCCTGGAGCCTCTTTTATGAGGACACTAGTCCCATCCACAGGGCTCCACGCTTGTGACCTAATCACCTCCCCAAGGCCCTGCCTCCCAACACCATTACAAACCGGGGGTTAGGATGCAACGCACGGATTTAGGGGGGACACAAACATTCAGCCCACAGCAGAGGCCAAGAAGAAAGGGCAAGCACTGAGACACCCCTCTCCCCCCACTCAGATCAGCACCCTAGGGCTGTGCGTGTTTGCATAGGAAGGGTTTGAAGGATGATATTGTCCACCCAGACGGGTGGTCAAAGGACCCCTGAAAAGCTAGAAATAGGATAATCACAGCTATTTCTTGAGTGCTGGACACTCTCTAAATATCAGGGAACACTTATTTCCCTACCCGTGAAGTTTCCATGGAGTGTGGGGTGCCCCCATTCACCTCCTGCTCCCCATCCCACTTCTTCTTCCCGGGGAGGAGAATGGACTCCCCAGATTGGTGGAGTTTGGAGAAGGAAGTGACCGTGCCCAGCTTGGTCCCTTCTGGGCATGCTCCTTTCCAATCGGCCACCCACAGAGACGGTCCAACTCCTGCCAAGTGTCTGTGTCAACTGGGTTCTGAGCTTGGGAGGGAAGAGGCTATATTTATCGGCCTCCCCAGGCCCCCAACAACATGTATGTTATGGTTACCCCACAACACAGTTGGGCGAGTATTGTTACTGTTCCCATGTTAAGAACAGGGACACCGAGGCTAAGACCACCCGGCTGGTCAGGGCCAGGGCCAGGATTAAGAAGCTGGTGTCCCAGGCATACAGCCTGTGACTCAGGCCTCCCTAGAACTCAGGCTTGGTGACTCCCGATCCAGGTCTCTCTCCGTGACACCGGGTCATCTCCTCTCGAAGAACAGGCCTCAGAGAAGGCCCTCAGACGTGTCACCGCTGCCTTCTGGAAGCTTGCAATGAAAAGCAGGCACATTGGCAGAGCTCTCATCAGAAAGAACTGCAGGAGATGCTGTGTTCAACCTCGTGTGAAAACAGGCTTCCAGCTACCTGCCTAGAAATGCCCCTCTGTACCTCCCAGGGCTAGTATGTGAGCTTTCCATGTAAAAGTTCACTCAGGATGCTGAGAACCAGGCATGGCGTGCAGAAAATGCTCTATACCCCGGCTCCTGCAGCTGCTATCCGTGTGACCTTGGACAAGTCACCTGTCCTGTCTGAGCCTTGGCTTCTTCTCCTACGTGACGCATGGTGATGGCAGCCGGTGAGATGGTCATGCCAGGGTCCTAGGAAAAGGGTGTGGAGAAGCTTCTGCACTGTGTCAGGCTCGGGGCGATGGCAGAGGGCTGGCATTCTCTCTGACACCCTCTGGGAGCCCCGGTGAGCGCTCCCCGATTCCTGACCCTAAGCCCATACTGGCCTGACTCACAGAGGGCCAGATTATGTACCAGGCATAATGAATTGCCAAGTGAATAGAAATGGCCCCATTCTGCCATCACGGAGCTCCAGTCTACGGAGACACAAGATTGGTCATGGAGGCCTCATGGGCCATGGCACAGAATTCGGATTTTCTCTTAAATCTCATTGAAAGCCGTTAGGAAGTTCTCAGCAGGGAGAGACATGACGTGATGGGCATTTCAGTTGTGCCGGCTGCTGCGAGGATAACGGATGGAAAGTGGAGCCCGTGCCATGGCTGCTACGAGTGTCCAGACACTGGGCCGTGGCAGCTGAGACTGGGGTGGTGGCCGTGCAGATGGGGGGTACACCTTGGAAATGTCCATACCACGTGATATCTAATGGAGAGCCGAAGGGGAGAGGGAGGGAAGTGTCAGAACAATTCCCAAGTTTCCAGCCCGAGCAGCGAGGTGGACAATGGCAGTGTTTCTGGAGAGAAGAAACAGAGTTGAGCTGGGGACATGGGGAGTTGGGCCTGTCCTGGGGACATCCAGGCAGAGGTGTTGGGGGCAGCAGGGTACCTGGGCCGGTGCTCGGAGGTGAGGACCGGAGGGCGAAGGGACAGAATGGGGGACAGATGGGTGAGTGGGCGCTGTTGCTATGGCCACGGGGCTTGGAAGCAGCTCCTCAGGGTTCCTAGGAGGTGGGACCCCACTTGGGAGATGCAGCTGGCCCCGACCCCTCCACAGCCCGCCCCCCACAGCGGTGCACATTCCTGCAGTGTGGGGGACAGAAGAGGCTTGGGCGGGAAGAGGGGATGGAGGCAGCATGGGCCGACTCCAGGGAGGACAGGAGGAGGACAGAGGAGGGGGAGAGAGGCCTGGACGCCCCTTCCTCTGTCTGTCTGCACAGCTGCCCAGGCCGAACAGAGTCACTGGCCTGCCCTTCATCCCTCCACCTCCAGGAGAGGCCAGCTTGCTGTCAGGGTCAGGTATGGAACTTGGTGACTGGGTCCTGGCCCTGGGGACCCTCCTTTCTGTCACCCTCCCCCCCCCCCCAAATGCTGAGCCCTCCTTGGTTCTCCATGACCTCATCACAGCCTGTAGTTTCCAGTCCCCCGACCTGACGGTGAGCACAGCTGAGGACATGCAGTGTCTGGGCCGCTGTGCCATCATTCAAGCTCCCGGCCCGTGTATACTAGGGGCTTATCAAAGTTTGGCGCATCGGATTACAGGTGCTTGGTTCAGGGGCGCCTGGGTGGCTCAGTGGGTTAAGCATCTGCCTTTGGTTCAGGTCCTGATCCCAGGGTCCTAGGATGAGCCCCACATCAGGGTTCCTGCTCAGCAGGGAGCCTGCTTCTCCTTCTCCTCTGCCCCTCCCCCTGCTTGTGTCCTCTCTCTCTCTCTCTTGCTCTTTCTCTTAAATAAATAAATAAATAAAAGTGCTTGATTCATATTTCTCAAGCTAGGATTAAGAGGTCTCTGTCTCTGTCTCTCTCTCTCTCTGTGATAAGATGGTGCTCAGGGTGGGGGGCGGGGGCTTCTCCAGGAGACCTACCCCTGCTCTGGATGGTTGAGGGAGTTTTCTCTCCCCAGTTTCCAGAGCTGTGAAAGGCACCAACCAGCCTGTCTCCGGCTGCCAGCATTAGTCAGCCACGGCTGGAGGGAACAGCGGGGACCCTTTACGGGCACTCACGGCGTGACAGGCGCTGGTGGGCGCTGGCACCTCACCTGCATTAATTATGACAGTCACTTCCCTCAATATCCCCAGGACGTGGTTCAGGGGGTCCACTCAGAAGGGTCTCAGGAAGGGCATCAGGAGGGCCAAGTGACTTCCCAAGGATGCTGGGCAACGTCAGGGTGGGCCCGTCTGCCCTCAGGGTCTCTGCTCCTGGTCCCTTTCCTTCCCGACTCCCTGCCCATCAGCAGGCCTCTCAGAAGTGACCCTGCAGAGAGAGGGACCTTGGCAGGACGCAGAGGCTCACAAGAGGAGGCCGTGTGACTTGGGGATTCCACTTCCTGGTCTCCCCACCCCCCACCCAGGTGCACAGAGATCTCTGCTCTGTGACACCCCACCGCCCCAGCCTGGGAGCCAAAGGCGCAGTGTCTCTGGCCCGGGACAGAGAGACACAACCCTCACATCAATGCCAGTAACGGTTTACCCACTTGGCTTCCTGTTAGGTTTTTTTCTTCCTTCCCCGTAGGGGTGTCTCTTATCTTAAGCTTCTTGGGGGGGTTTGTGCTGGGCTGTTTACCATTTGGTGACAGTTGGTGTCAGAACCAGCCTCTTGGGAAACATGAAGAGGGGAAAAGCAAGCCCAGGTGGGCCCGGGGTCCAGACTGGATGGGACAAGCGGGCCCCATACAGCCAATGCCAAAGTCATGTCCAGCTGTCCTGCCAGAGTCAGGCTCCAGCTTCCAGACAGGGCCAGCTGAGCCAGGTGGAAGTGATTCAGCTTGCCCTGAGCTCCCTCCTGCTTCAGGGAAGAGCAGGGGCTTACAAATTATCCACCAGGCGGATAACGGAGACATGGTTGAGTCTGCTGGGCTGAGGGGCCTGCTTTGGTCTCAGAACTGGGAGCTCTGGGTTCTTCATGACAAATGCAAAGTAAGAGAATCCACTACAGAAACTGGCCCTTCCCCACTTCCCAATGGTCTTCTAGCAAAGACCTCTGGATGCCCTGCAGTGTGAGCTCTGTCTGACCTGGTAGCCCAGTTCTAAAGAGTGTCTTGCATCCTCCTGGGGTCTCTAAGGTATAGCCCAGCCCTGGGCCCTGGACCCCACATCACCCTGGGCCCCACCTTGCCTTTGTCAATCTGCCCAGAACGCTTGGCGGTCTGGGGCCCTGTCCACACTTGCTCATCCCCACCCTGCCTGGACCCCAGAGCCCCAACCTCAGCTTCACTCATGGCTGCCAGGCTGCTGGTCCCTCCTCCTATCTCCTCCTGCCCCGAGATGTCCATTCACTTGAGGGACCACCTCCTGATCAAATATTACTCTCACCCAGGGAGGGCAAGGTTCTGGACTTGTGATTGCCAATCACTTGTAATCCAGCCAGCTCCCAAGCCCCCTAATCATCCCTCTGGGTCTGTCTGGGGTCCAAGTTCAAGGCTGAACCAGATCTGATTAACCCTGAACTTCTCTATCCAATCCTTTCAACATGTGCCGTCTCTGGGCCATGTAAGGAACAGATGCAGGGAATGAACAGAGAGGGAGAGCTGACTTGGGTGCAACCAGGAGAAATGCTCCTACAGCAGCCAGGCATGGAAGCATGGCCTGGGGCTGGGTTGACCAAACTCTGACCAGTGATGGCAAAAGAGACTCTCTTACCAGTTATCCAGAAACTGACTCCTACAGCCAGGTGAGGCTTGGAGAACCAGACCCTTGGCTTCCCGATTTTAGTTGAGATGCCACAAAACAGAGGGGAATGGTCTAAATGGAATCCCACCAACCCTACTCACCCACCAGACTGAGCTCTAGGAAAAAACTCAGCTCTGAAGAGGGTCAAGCAATCTCGCAGACACTGCCTCTGGTCATGGTCACGTTAAAGGTGAGGTGTTCAGGAAAAAGCAACACCTGAAGGGAAAGGAGAAGACATGAGAGCCCCAGGTGGCTGTCCCCGTGGCCGTCCCCAGTATCTGGCTGCCGGGCTGCCTCCCCTCCCCACAACCAGGCTGGGCAGCGCTGCCCCGAAGGTGCTCGAGGGAGGGCCGAGAAACGGGAAGGAGGGAGACAGCAGTAAGTGCGGGGAGACCGGTGTTCACAGACCACGACCGTGAAGACACACATGCGGACTGCATGTGTCCAGGGCTGTGGGTAACACGGGGACACCCAGGCGCCAGGGAGTGGAGGGGAAACAGACACGTGTGCAAGCCTCTGAAGTTATTCATTCCCCATTCATTCCTTCAACAAACACTTATCGCACTTCTTCTAGGTATGTAGTCTAGGACGGAGATAAGAGCATGGACTCTGGGGCCAAATGGCCTGAGTTCAAGTCCCTGCTCTGCTTCTTTTTTTAATTGCTTTCTAATTGTGGTAAAAAACACATAACGCAACACTTACCATCTTTACCATGTTTAAGTGCACACTTGACCGTGATCTGTGTAAAGGGACTATCTCTGCTTCTGCCTCCACCTAACAATATTTTTCCAGTGCTTTCTGTCTCCTCGTGGGCCCAGGCTGCAAGGGACATAATTTTATGGGCAGAAATCCTGGGCCTTGAGATTGCTCCAGCCATGTCTCTGCTAGGCAAAGTGGGGTAGTGTGTGTGCGTGTGGGGGGGGGGGGGGTCCCCAGGGAAGAGAGTCCCTGCACTTCACTCCTGCATCTTTCCCCCCAGCCTGCCTCCCCTTTAACTTGGAGAGGCTCAGACGCTCCCTGGAAGCCTGAGTCTGCCTGCAATGTGCTTTTACCCTGGAGTCAAGCCGGACCCCCCCCCCCCCCCCGCATGTGAGGGTGGGGAAGCTTGGGGCACCCTCAAAGTGCCAGCAGAGAGGGCTGGACCATTGGGGAAGGAAATACCCGGGGGGGGGGGGGGGGAAGGTGGACAGGTGACCCGTATCGGGACAAAGGGGCTCTAGGGGAGACAGGAACGTTTGGGGCCCGAGGGAGGGAGGGGCATGTTGAAGACCCCAGAGGAGAGAATGGCTGGGAAGGAGGAGGTCGGAGGGGGCGGCTCACCCCTCACCCTGAGGAGCGAAGGCCCCTCGCATTCCCCAGCACCTACTGAGCACTGACTGCCCGGGAAGGTGGATCTGGCCCAGCTCAGGAGACAAACGCTCACCCAGAAGACGTCATTGACTCAGGAATGCAGAGACAGGGCTGGGAATGCAATGACAGCAGCCCAGCAACCCGCAGGACACGAGGAGGGCTCCTCCCGTTCTCCCCACCCAAGGGCCGGTCCCTCTCCCTCCAGTAAGGACGCGTCGAGAGCCACCAGCGACAAGAAGAGACTCTTGGAATGTTCCCCAGCGGAAAAGCCCTGAAAATCCAGCCCCCTCGTTGCCCAGACTGGGAAACTGAGGCTCGGAGAGGGTGCCCCCGCCCCCGCCCCGCGCGCGTCCCCGCTCCGCCCGCGCCAGGCAGGGGGCGCCCTTGCCCACCGCCCGAGCCCCGCGGCCGCCCGCGCCCGACAGGTCCCCGAAGGAAAGCCCTCTTAAAGAGTTTTTCCTTTCGCGTGAACTCGCCGCCTCCATCCAGCCGCGCGGTCTCGAAGGTGAACATCACGTAAATGCGTTGCAGATGTGCTTCCTTCCATTTTTGGCTACCGCGGGGCGCCTGCGAGCGGCGGTGGCCGGCCCGGCGCGATCCAGGCCGCGTTTTCCGTCCCGCCCGCCAACTTTTTCAAGCTGTAGTTATTTGATAATGATTTTTTTTCCCCAAACCTCTCCCAGTAATTGTTATCCTCCCCGCCTGGTGCAGCTCAGGTGATGGGCACAGACTGAAGACGCCTCCTCCTCCGGGTGCACTGGCGGCCGCCCGGGGTGAGAAGCCACAGCCCAGGCACCTTCTGCAAAGCCAAGGTCGACGGTTGGTGTCTGGGCTAGCCCAGCCTGGCGGGAAGACCCCCAACAGCTCCCATGACCCCAGGAGGCTTCTGCACGACCCCCCCATCCCAACCCCATCACCAGGCCACCTTCCCAAAGCCCACTGTCCAGGGGTCATGGCTGTCTGATGGATGACTGAACAGAGGGGGTGTGCTGGGCACCGAACTCCACACTGCAAACATTTATTGGGCACCTACTGTATGCCCAGGCCCCGAGCAAAGTTCTGGCCTCAAGGACAAGCGAGAACAGTGCCTTCCCCCCAGGGGTCCCAGTCCAGAGGAGACTGGGACCACACATCCCTTACCTGGAATGATGAGAAGGCTTCTAGGGTGGGATTCTGGGCAGAAGGTGCTCAGAGTGGCAGAGCTGGAAAAGGCGGGCTTGGCCCCCCCCAAGGCCCTGGGTAGAGCTTCCACACTCTCCTCCCTTAACCTTCATCCCTTCCCCTAGCCCCTGCAAAGGGTCACCACCAGTCTGGGGGGGAGGCCTGTTCTAAGAAGCTACAGGGCTCAGAAAATTGGGTCACACGGGTCAGGGTAGATAGGCAGGGGCCCAGGCTGTTGGGGGTCTCTGAAGCCACCCAAGCAGACAGCTGAGAGACAAGGCAAGGTGTCCCTTTGGGAGTTCAACCCCCAAGGGAGGAGCCAGGTGAGCTCTTGCTTCCCCATTCGAGGGCCACAGGTGTTTCTGATGTTCAAGCACAGTGGTTTGATGGAGCCCTTTGCTGGGGGGAAGTGACACCCCCAGAAAGCCCAACATCCTTTAGTGGAACCTGAATGAATTTTAAGCTTTTATATTGATACATTCGAGGTGGAATCCAGGCAGCCAGCAGCACGGCGTGAAGGAGAAGGGAGTGAAAGAAGGAGTAGGGGCAGTGTTGGGGCCAGAAAAGGGTATCCTCGGGGAAAATCAGAGGGTTCTGCCCCTCCACTCCCCTCACTGCTGGCTCTCCCGCAAGCCCTCCCGCTTCTGCAAACATGGCGCCCACCACTTCCCCCACCCGGTGGACTGGCTCAGAGGCACAATGTGCTCCACAGCGACCAGTCAATCCCAGTGAATGCCAGGGTAGCTGAGGGGCAGCATGGGGGTGTTGCACTTGGCTCTTTCGCAGACCTGCCAGTTCCTCCCCACCAAGTGGTGGGACCCCCTTCTTTGAGCCTTGGAGAAATCCCTCTCTTCCTGTCTCCCTGGGTCCAGCGGAGGCCCTCACAGCCCTCCAGGAGGGGGCTCCCAGAGACACCTCCCCTCCCAGTCCAGCTGGAGGAGGGGCGTCAGCTGCGGGGCTGGAGGCCCCTTGTCTGAAAAGAGCAGGATTTATCTCAGTTTGGGGAGGTCTGGGGCCCCGGGGTCCTAGATCATCATTAGTTCCATCAAAGAGGCGGCTATGATCTGAAGGGGCAAGATGCATGGCGTCCAAATTGGAAACAGCCTGGTGGGCTACGGGGCAGGAGCCGGGCTGAGAGAGGGCTCAGGCCTCCCCTGGGGAGCCCGGGACACTGGAGGAGTCCCACAGACAGTGCACAGGAAGAGGAGGAGGAGGAGGGAAGAGAAAACATTCCACTCGGGCTCCAGGGAAGAGAGCCGAGTGAGATGGAACAGAGCCAAGTCTGCGAGTCAAGGCGACCTCCCCAAGGGGACGGTGAGAGAAGGCGGCCAATCCCACTCGCGACCCGAGGGCCTACTGCGTGTGTGGCCCCGTGCCGCACACCCGAATGCATCCTGTCAGACCGCCCGCAGGAAGAGAAGGCGCTGCCTTTGCTTTACAGATGGGGAAACTGAGGCTAACGAGGGAGAACTGATGTGCCCAGGGTCACCCAGCCCAGGCACCTTGTTCTCCAGGACCTCACACCTCCCAGAAAAGGCAGAGCAGAAGGAAGAGTGGTTCCCAAGGCTCCCTATCCTCAAATCTCCCTGCCTCTGCCCAGCCTCGAGACGAGGCCCAAGGTGAAACTCCAGGTGTAACACAGAGCTGAAGAAACAGGACAGACGTATCTTCTAAATATTGGGAAGTGGTGATACTCCACACAGACGTGGAATTTGGTTTGGTTTTTTTTTTTAAGTAGGCTCCATGCCCAACGTGGGGCTCGAACTCATGACCCTGAGATTAAGCGTCACGTGTTCTAGCGACTGAGCCAGCCAGGCACCCCCGAGAAATGGAATTTAAAGGACACATTCAACTATAAAAACAAATGGAAAAGATCTCTCTCCGCTTCTAGGGCTCTTTGCGGATGAATACCGTCTTTCCAGACGTCCCCCCAGCCAATTCCAGAGGATGTCTTCTAAGCTCTGACCCCATGGGCCTCCAGACAGCTGATCCCCATTCCCCCAACAAGCCCCTCTCCAGTGGATGGAGAGGACCTGGAGCCACACTGGTAGGCGCTGACTCGCTGCGAGCGTCTGGGTGAAGCCCTGCCTGCCCTGGGAGCCGGGGCCCAGCCTGGGAGCCGGGGCCTAGTCTGGGAGCAAGGGCTCCAGCCCCGAAGGGGCCCCAAGACGTAGCCCAGAAAGGACATCAAATGCCTTTAAGGGGAGATAGAGGCAGAGAAACGCTCAGGCTAGGAAACCATCCTGAGGGAAGGGGGATAACAGGTGAGCAACAAGACTTCTGGCTGAAAGTGTTCCAGAAATTGTATGTATAATGCTGAAGAACGGGACATAGCCTAACTTCCAAGAACAGTGAGATAGTTCTGTGTGACGGAATACCCGGTCGCCTTTGCAACGACGCTCGTGGATGGGGTTCATCGACACGGCGATGCTTCACTACGACATTAAGGATTACATGAGGTAAGTCTGGGTACCTGCCCGGCCCACGACAAATACAAACTCCTGACCGTGGTTGGTGTGTGATAAAAGCAAGAAGGAAGGAACGTAGATGGAATGATTTCGAGTCTGTAAAACAGCAAAGGCACAGAAAAAGGCGGGAGGGAAATACAACAAAATATTGCTGAGTTGTGAGATGAGAGATTTTCTCTAACGAGTGAGATTTTTAAAGCTCGTTTTAATTTTTCTCAGCATTTTAATTTGAAAAAATTCAAACATACAGGGAAGTTGATAAAGAAAGAGAGAGAGCATGAGCTGTGGGGAGGGGCAGAGGGAGAGGGATAAGCAGACGCCCCACTGAGCAGGAAGCCTCATGCAGGGCTCGATCCCAGGACCCTGAGATCATGACCTGAGCTGAAGGCAGACGCTTAACTGAGTGAGCCACCCAGGCGCCCCCCTACCACTAACTTTTTATTTTGTTTTATCATGGATCCATCTATCTATCCCTTCCTCTATCCATCCATAAATCCAGTGTATTTTTTAAGGCATTTTAAAGTAAGTTGCAGGCAACAGTAACTTCACCCTAAATACGTTAACATTCGGGAAGAATCGTGTGTCATAGTTCCCTAGAGGACGGAGGCTGTCCTTAGCTCTTGCAGCGGGCTGGTCAGGAGGAACCGAGCCTGGTTAGGGGTGAGGCCAGGCCCTCCCGTCTTATTCTCTGCGTGACCATGACCATGAGTCCCTGGAGTCCTGTGGCTTCTCCCCACCTGAGGCAGGGATAATGAGATGTAAATAAACCTCTCTTCTGGTCATCTGAGGGCATGGGGAAGGTTACTTAAAATGAGGCCTACACTCACCTTGGGCTTCCTGCAGAGAGAGAGATGTTAGATTTCACAAATAAGAACACAGCGCACCCAGTTAAATTTGAATTTCAGATAAACAACACTTTTTTTTCAAGATTTTATTTTTAAGTCATCTCTACACCCGACGTGGGGCTTGAACTTACAACCCCCCGAGATCAAGTTCTATGCTCTACTGACTGAGCCAGCCAGGCGCCCCACACATTTTCTTTTAGTATAAGTGTGTCCTAGGCAATGCTTGGGCCTATGTTGAAAAGTATCCAGTCTGTATTTTTATCTGGCAGGCCTATGAAAGATGGGGAAATAGAAGCCCCGGGAAGGAGGCATGCCAGGAGATGGGAACCAGGTTGGGGTTCTTGATCTGGTGAAGTTTCATTTGTGCTATGCTTTGTACTTGACGATGTGTTTTTCTGTCAATCTCACCTGAGACCCACTCTCCCGCTCGAGGAGAGTATTACTGCCATTTGAAACTGAAGAAATTAAGGCGGGCGGGCGGTGTGTCCAGGGTCCCCACCCAGCTGACAAGAAACACTGTTACAGCCCAGCCTCAGTGTCTGGTCTTCAGGGGAGCTCTCCCCCACCCTAGCTCCTCTCTTGGAGGCCTCAACAGATCATGTACATGGGCCCTGAAACCCACCAGTGGGGCTCTGGGATGGGACCTGCAAGCCCACAGCTCCAGGGCTCAGGGCCCGCCCACCCCTGTGATGGTTAACTTTGTATGTCCGTTTAACCAGGAGATGGGGTGCCCAGATGTTTGGCTAAACTTCATTCCTGGGTGTGTCTGTGAGGGTGTTTCTGGATGAGATTAGCATTTGAATCAGTAGGCTGAGTCAAGCACACGGCCCTCCTCAACATAGGTGGGCCTCACCCAATCAGTTGATGGCCAGAACAGACTTGCTGACTGCTGAGCTGGGACCTCGGTCTTCTCCAGCACTTAGACTGGAACATCCAGCCCTGGCTCCGCTGGTTCGCAGGCCTTTGGGCTTGCCCTAGCGCTTACACCATTGGTGTTTCTCATTCTCAGGCTGAAACTCGCCGGTCTTCCTGGGCTACCAGCTTGCAGAGGGCAGATCCTGGGACTTTGTTTGCAGACGCCCATAATCACAGGAACTGATTTCTTACAGTGTATCTCTTTTTATCCATATGTATCCTATGAGTTCTGTTTCTCTGGAGAACCCTATTGCAGTCTCCCTCAGAGCGCTCACATAGGTCACCCTGGGGTGCTAGAAGGGACCATGTGAGTTAGTGCCCTCCAGCAGAGGCCTTGGCAGGCCACATGTCACACGGTGGGGCTGAGGCTCTCAGAGGTCATGGGGCAAGGTCCATACAACAGGACAGGACAGAGGGAGCATCCAGGCTTTCCGTCAACAATGCCCTTTTCAAGGCACCCTTGGGCTGGACGTGTGGCTTCTAGGGGACGACACGGGGGCAGATGGTGGCAGTGTGGAGTGACAGGAGCTTCAGGCCAAGGCATGTGAGTGGCGCCGCAGACGGAAAGTAGGTATCCTGAAATGGGAAACCCTGCCGAGTCCTCCCTCTGACTCCCCACCTCTGCTCCGTCCTGGGGCAGCCGCTAGCTGGAGCCCAGGGCAGCGTTCTGGAAGGAGGCCGACCCAAAATGTTGAGGTTTGCAGAAGGGAGGCTGGGCCAGTCCTGCCCAGCCACCCTGCCTCTCCTTGCAGGCCTTCAGTCCGTCTTTCGTTTGAATGTGGTCCAAGTGTTTGACCATTGATTTACTTGCACGCGGAGATACCTACCCTCTCCCCCGGTGGACCTAAGACAAATCTCCGGTTAACTATTTTCCAAAAGGCTTATTTTTTAATCACCTGTGTTTTCACAAAATAACCCGAGGATTGCTATTTCTGTCATTCCCGCAAGCACACCTCGTTCCACCGAGACGGGGGCAGTCAGTGTGGGGACCCATGAGTTAAGGTTTCAAGGGGAAAATATGGAAGCTGGGCGCATGCACCTCTCAGGGCTAGAAGGTTCTCCGCGGCACCACGGAGCTCCTTCACTCCTTTCATCTTGGTACGAGCACCTGCCCAGCTGTTGGCAGTGTTGGCCACCAGGACTAGCCCAGGGTCCAACACAAGCCTCCTCACTTGCCACAGGGCTTGGCCAAGCCAGGGCCGAGCGCAAAGCCCAGATATCTGCTCCGCGGGTGATGGTGTCGAAGCGCTGATCCGTACCAGCCCTCACGGGGAGGCTGAGCCCCTGCAGCTCTGGTGAGACTCAAGTTCTAGGATCTTTCTTACCTCGGGTCTGCAAATGTATCCCGTACGTCTGGCCATTGCTTCGCTCACCGGTTCATTGCATTTAAACAGTTATTTAAAAATACAGTTTGTTTTGCTGTGATCATGTACCGAAAAGTGTGCATTTAAATTTAGTAATACAGTAACCAACACTTCGTGGGCCACGTATTGTTGGATGCTGCTCTGACAAAGTAGGGAAAAATTAACTATCTGAATTTCCATGATCTCTCTCCACCCCGCACCCCTGACACGCACACACACACACACACGCACACACACACCCTGCCCCATGCCAGAATTTTTCTTCTCTGTAGGAAAGGGTGTTGTTTTGTTTTGTTTTGTTTTTACTTTGAACCCCCCGAGATTAGTTTTTGGCAAGTTTCCTTTGCTCTCTACCAGTTTTGAAAGAGTCATCATTTCTCTGAGATGATAAACAGTGAAAGATTGCTTTTACTTCTGAAGGCAACGAAAAATCATGTCTACGGTTTCACTTTGAAGCTCATCAGGAAAAGAAAAAAAAAACCTATAACATTTAGCACGTGTAAAGGAATTCTCAATTCATGGGCCACCTGTGTGTCTGATAATCGTTTAATGCTGCCTGCAAAGTTTCAATAAAGCCCCCGAGCAGCTCAATCACAGCAGATAAAGCCTGGCGATGTGCGGCCCCATGTGACTTGCGCCAACTACCCCGTGTCCCCCCGCGTCGTTTCGCTGCTCCGCTTACATGTGTTTTGGGTAATCGCCAATCTTTTCACAGATGAATGGATGGCGTGGAACAAAGAACTGAATGCGGTGAAAGCACGTCATGGTTTTTTTGTATTTTTCTGCAAAGGCCTCGGCATCACAAGGTCCAACCGATGGGCACGACAGACCACCTCTATTTCTTACTCCTTGCGTGGGGGGGCAGTCCGGCGTCCCCCACGTTGGTCGTTGTGGGTTCGATCACCCGTGTTAGGAATCCCGCTTTGATTGGCTGCAGATAAGGCTTTACGACCCTATGTACGTTGACATGGGTCAGCTTTTTCAATACCCGCCGAATCCACGCATCTCTGTAATTGACATCGTGATTGAGACCTTTTCCTACCTGAGCCCCGCGGGGGCTCTTTCTCCGCCCGACCGGTGGTCTTGTCCCGTGTTATTGAATCAGGACACATTGATTTCATCTGCTGTGCCCTGTCATGTTTCAGGTTGTATTTTTTCTTTCTTTCTTTCTTCCCCCCTACCTCCCGGCAATTGCCCTTTGAATTTGCTGACTTCTTTAGGCCTCGATGAATTCATAAGTTAGAATCGCTGGTTTTCTCTCCCCTCCAAATTGCCTTTATTCATAGATGAAAAACACTTGTCATGACTTCTTAACGATAAACACTGTTTTCCAAGGAATAAAATATGTTTAACTCTGAATTTCAGGTAGGTTCTAGTTTCCTCAAGCTGTTATGAGTGAGCAGATAATAATTTGTTAGTGACAGTTTCACCGGGAAATCAATATTTTCTCCCCCCCACCCCAACTGGAGTGATTTTAGGTGCTTTTTACGTCTTCTGTGTTTTCGGATTTTTTACGGAGATTTTTATTTTTCTCTCCAAAACAGAAACTCCTTGTACTACGGGAATGATTCTCCTCTGCAGGTGTATTTTGTTGGCAAACCGTGGGCGCAAGTAATGAGGGGAGAATGTTTTATCACCTCGTTTCCCACCCCTTGCAAATCTGAACATTAAGAGTCGTCAAAATTTCCAGATTTGCCTTAAAACTCCTCATATATTAAAAATAATATTTAGGGGGCACCTGGCTGGCTCAGTCGGTAGAGCATGTGACGCTTAATCTCAGGGTTGTGAGTTCAAGCCCCATGCTGGGCGTGGAGCTTACTAAATAAATAAGTAGGTAATTTCAGCCTATTCATCACAGATTTCAAACTATGTGTGGCGTCCTGACTTGAAACCATATTACTTTCTGTATCTATATTGGTGTCATTTGTACAAAGGTTAACTATTGGCAATAAGGAAACGCGTCAAGTGCTGGAGAGCACCACACTGACTCCGTTATTAAAGAAAAAGCAACAGGGGCACCTGGGTGGCTCAGTTGGTTAAGCATCTGACTCTTGTTTTCGGCTCAGGTCGTGATCTCGGGCTCATGAGATCAAGCCCACTGTTGGGCTCGGTGCTGAGCGTGGAGTCTGCTTGAGATTCTCCCTCTGCCCCTTCCCCCTGCTCTCTCGCGCATGCGCACACGCTCTCTCGCAAAAAAAAAATGGAATAAGCAATGAATAATGTCTTGTTGCTGCTCCTAAATATGGGGCCAAAACCCCCAGGGTCAGACGGTCCTGCATTCACAATACTCTTTGGAGCCACGTTTCGACAATCTACATGATTTTTACATGGGCTGAGCTGAACTCTTAGAAATTGGAACACAGACTTTGATTTTTCACATCTTTTCCCAATAATCGCACTTACCAAGAAAGGAAGCACAGCTGACCATGACCGGTATAGCCAATAATTGAAGGAGAGTAAGACGTTTGTCTTCCTATTGACACAAAGGTATGCGCTTGTCACCGTGAACGTGGGGCTTCCGCGGGTGAGCGGGCAGAGTGTCCGGCAAGGAAGAGGGCCCAATGGGGGCGCCTGCGTGGCTCAGTCGGTTAGGTGTCTGCCTTCGGCTCAGGTCATGATCTCAGGGTCCTGGGATTGAGCCCCGTGTCGGGCTCCCTACTCAGCAGGAAGTCTGCTTCTTCCTCTCTCTCTGACCCTCCTCTCTCTCAAAAAACTTACAAAAAAAAAGGGCATAATGGACGGGTCCTGCTCCTGTGCACTTGCTGGTGTTAGCTCTCGCTTTCTCTCTTGATGAGAAGACTGTTATTGCTTATACTACGACAGCGTGAACACAAGTGTGAACTGTGTTTCACGTGAGCTCATTCCATGGCTTCTGGACGCTTCTCTGTCATGTTTCCGGCATGTCCTTCTCCCTCTCTCTTTGGGAAGTTGGGGTGCCTCCATTCATTCTCTGACTCCTTGGGCTTTCGAGAAGCCCTTCCATGCCAGGCCCACAGCTGGGCCCTGGGCACACAGCGGAACCACCCAGCTCACATCCTAGCTCCATGCTCAGAGGGCAGGACATGCAAACACTTGTAAACTGCTTTTGCCTACAAACTTCTGACACCAATTGTGTGGGTTCCCCCCCCACACACCCACACCAACCAATTCTCCAGCTTTCTGGACACCAGCTGGGTGTCCTACAATTCAATTCTGACACTAACTCTCGGGAATTAGCATGGACCCCACTAACCCAGCTTAAGGGCTCAGTTACTATGACCTCCTCCTGAGACCTGGTAATGTGTTCGAACGCTCACAGAACTCAGGGAACCACTCTACAGACTGTTACCAGCTTACTCTAAAGAATATTATGAAGGGTACGAATGAATGGCCAGAGGAAGAGGTGTATAGAGGGAGGAGGCATGGGGTTAGGGGGATGCACGGGCCCCCCCCATCCTTGGCAGGAACACCCCCTCCCAGCACCTGGTTATGGCCACCAACCCGGAAGATCTCGGAACGCTGCCTTGTAGGGGATTTAATGGAGATTCCATTACAGAGGGACGATTGGTTAAGTCATTGGCCATTGGGGATTCACTCAATCTCCAGCCCCTCTCCTTTCCCAGGTCAGGGGGTAGGGATGAAAGTTCCATCCCCTAGTCACATAGTTGGGTCCTCTGGCAAGCAGCCATTCGGAAGCATAAGAGGAGCACCAAAGGTCACCTCGTGAGCAGAAGCTCAGGTTATGGCTGAAAGGGGTTTGTTATGAATAGCAGAAGACGTTCCTATCTCCCCTGCCTCTTAGGAAATTCTGAAGGTTTGAGAAGCCCTGTGTCAGGAACTGGGGACAGAAGCCAAATGTATACAGGTGACCTTTGAACAATGCACGGGTTAGGGACACCCGGTCCCTGTAGTCAATTATCTGCATATAACTTTTGATTCCCCCCAAACTTAACTAGCAGCTTCCTGTTGAGCAAAAGCCGTACTGATAACATAAGCAGTCGATAAACACATATCTTGTATTTATATGTGTTACATCCTGTGGTCTTACAATAAAGTAAGCGAGAGGAAAGGAAATGTGATCCAGAAAATCATACGCAAGAGGGCCACCTGGGTGGCTCAGGTGGATGAGCAGCTGACTCTTGGTTTTAGGCTCCGGTCATGATCTTGGGGTCGTGGGATCAAGCCCTGCGTCGGGCTCCCTGCTCAGCTTGGAGTCTGCTTGGGATTCCCTCTCCCTCTGCCCCTCCTTCTCCTGCTCTCTCTCTCAAATAAATAAATCTTAAAAAAGGAAGGGAGGGGCGCCTGGGTGGCACAGTCGTTAAGCATCTGCCTTTGGCTCAGGGCGTGATCCTGGCATTATGGGATCGAGCCCCACATCGGGCTCCTCCGCTATGAGCCTGCTTCTTCCTCTCCCACTCCCCCTGCTTGTGTTCCCTCTCTCGCTGGCTGTCTCTGTCTCTGTCAAATAAATCAATAAATAAATCTTAAAAAAAAAAGGGAGGGAGGAGGAAGGAAGGTAGGTAGGAAGGAAGGAAGGAAGGAAGGAAATAAGAAAATCTTATGGAAGAGAAAACAAGGCATAGTACTGTCCTGTATTTCTCCAAACAAATCCGCACGTAAATGGACCCGTGCAGTTCAAACCCGTGTTGTTCGAAGGTCACCTGCACTTCCCCCAGCCTCCCGACATACAATGCAGTACCTGCAAACGACCTGTGGCTCGTTTCTTCTGGCTGCAGCCAGGAAGGGAGAATGAGCCACAGCTTCCCAGAAGTGACTGTGGCCACCCCATAATCCCCACCCCCAGAACCACACAACCCTAGTAAAAGCCATGTGCAAACTCAGTTTCAACGTAAATTCCCAGTCCCTCCACCCGACCTGATTTCGGCGCTCAAAGCTCCGCCAAATAGAAGTGGGTGTGTGCAGCAAAGGGGGGCTTTCTCAGGACCTTCTGGCCACCTTTGGGGGGGATCCTTCACATGCAGAGAGGCTACCTTGACCCCCCAGCCCCCAAGCCTTGTTCCACCTGTGATGCGTAACATGTAACAAGCGCGGCGGGGCCCCAGCTTAGACGCGCGGCGGCAGGCTCCCTGGGCACGGGACCCACGTGTCTGCGCCTAGGTGAACTGCCTGAGCTCAGTCCTACCTGCCCAAGCGTGAGAAAAGGAGGGTGGCAATCCCTGGGAAGCCACGTCCCCTGGACTGCCATTTAGGGTCAGTGAGGCTGACCTTGGCCTGCTGGGTTGTGACCTTGGCCCTGCCCAGTGGCCTCGCCAGGGAGACTGTGCCTTGTCAGGCCAGCCTGACCTCCACTACCTCCACTCCAGTCGAGCCACAGGGAGGGAAGAAACCAAACACAGTGTCTGGATCCTGCTGGTACCTCGCCCACTTCCTTAGCCATCGGCTGTGCTCCGAGCCTGCTTCTGCTCCCCGTCTCCCTCGACACGGCTGGGGAGCGGCCTCACCATCCCTCCCTAGGCCCCTCTGCCTCAAGCTTCTGCCCCTCCTTCTCCATACGCCAAGCTGCGGCCTGGGCAGTGGTCCATGATGCGAATTGCTCTCATTCCTCTCCCATCCAAATCCTTAAATGACCCCCCACCGCCCACTGTCTACAGGGACATGTCCAAACTCAGCAGCCCAGCGTTTGGGACCTTTCAAAATTCCCTTGTCTCCGAATAACCCCATTTACCCCCCTACCCCCTTCCTACCAGCCCCGCATCGTGGCATGTGTGGGCATCACCCATGGAGGGTAGAAAAGCGGTTAGGAACCTGGCTCTGGAGTCCAGCCGCTCAGGTCCCAATGGTGGCAAGGTCAGGTACAAGTCTTTAGGTGTGTGAACTTGAGCAAATTGCTTATATTCCCTCTGCCTCAACTGCCACATCTGAAAAATGAGGATAATAAAGATTCCTACCTCGTGTGGGGTTGCAGTGAGGACTAAAGGATTGAACGCATGCATGTAGAACCCCCAGCGTCTAGCACAAATTGTGCCTCTAACAAATACCCACTATACTATTGTGGCTAGCTCACACTGTTCCTCCCACCCTCATGCCCTTCCATGCTTCTCACCAAACTCCTATTCATCCTTCAAAACAAAATGAAGCTTCAAAGTCCAGCTGTGACCCCTCTAGGGTATCTACTCCCTCTTCGGTGTTTCCTCTGCCTCTTCCGCTCCCCTCCATCCCATCAAATATCACAGTGAGCCCCGACTCACTGCTTCTCTGCCTCCTTAGCTAAACTGTCTTACTTACCCTTCCCCAAAGCCCATGGGGTCAGTTTGATGAATGAATGAATAAAATTTCTGAAAGAGCGATGGGAAGAGATTTTTCACCCAGTATCATCTTTGAGAATACAAGAGACCTCAGTCTAAAGGAAAAACCTGCATTCTATCTATGCGATCTTTCTCAAAGCCATAAAAGACTGGTAATTCTCCCCCCCCAAAAAGAAAAATGTGCACAACTAGATAAAAGGTTGGGAAGTATATATATCAGAGAGATAATAAAATAGGGGAAAAAGGTCTTTATTTAATTAGTCATTATGATCAGGTATCTATGGAAACAGATATTCACACTCGAGATAGACAATCATCTATTCATTTAGCAATGTATAAACAAACACGGAAGTTGGAGTCCGAAGCATCAACATTGGTTCCTTCAACAAATGTTTCTTGACCGTAAAGGATATGGTGAGAAAACAAGAGCCAATCCCTCCCTCCAAAGGTGCTGTAGGTCAACAGGCAACTCCAGCCCACCTTGTTCTGACAGGCAAGTGCGTGGGGTCAAGGGACGGTATGCCAGAGTGTGTTGGCACACCAGTGGGGAAGACCTAGCAGCAGGGAAATGGGGTGGAAGAGACCAGAGATGAATGTAGGAGCATAGCCCTTGAGAAGGTTGGCTGGGGATGGGGGGCTATCAACAGCCAAAGGGAATTTGGAGGGGTTGTAGAAAGTTCTAGAACTCCGTGGGGGAAAGTTCTAGAACTTGATGGGGTGATGGCTACATGAGTGTACACAATGACCAAAATGCATTTAAAAGGGGTATATTGTATTGTTTGGAACTTATACCTTTTTTAAAAAGTCTTTGAGAAGAAGGGAATGATGGTGGTGCTCGTCAGTGCTGTGGGGAATATGGGATTAGGGCAGGAGAGGGTGTGGGAGGGAAGACTCTGGACCCCGTCTTCAACATGTGGAGTTTCAGGTATCCATGGTTTTCTACTGAAAGTGAGGTCCCTACCCCTCAGTGTGAGTGTCACCTGGTGACAAAGATTCTCTCCTTGACCGAAGTTTACTCAGTCTCCCCTAACTCTTTTTCGGCGAGGCCCTCCGTTTTAGACTTCCATGCTCGTTTCGACACCGTCCAATTTTAGCAAGAATCCTGCTAAGTCAGTGTAACCAGAGTCCCCCATTTTCCATATCTGACCATACTCAATATCTGACCAAATTCCTCACGCACAGCCTCTTCCACCTTCCCCCAGGGGACGTGGACACCCTGGCCTGCCTTTGGCAAGAATCCTGTTAGGTCGGTTTGGCCAGAACCCCCCTCACCCCTGGTGTTTCCTCTGACTAATTTTCTATCACTAACTCCACCCTGCTCTCCTTGGCTCTGAGTCCCCCACTTCTCCTCATCATCTGCCATTGGAGCTGAGCTCAATCTCCCTCCCCTACTGCAGGACCCTAGACCCTAGCATGACGGTCCTGTCCCCCCTTGAATACAGCCTTCCTTACCGTCTTTAAGAAGTGTCATTGGATAGTGTTTTCTTAAACACCGGGAGCCTGGCAGAGACGCGGGCTCTTCGGAGCCACCTCAGACCTTCTGAACCAGAGTGCTTGCGTTAATGAGATCCCTGAGTGAGTCATGCACACGTTAAGTTTGAAAAGCACTGATTGAAGGGGCCTGGGATGGCTCCTTGAGGTGAATGACACACAGCTGTGACAACTTAGGGCCACAGACAGGCAAAAGGGATGTGCAGGGCGGCGGGCCTCTGCGGGGCACCCTGGCCCTCAGTGGTAGCCTGGTCAAAGGGAGAAGGCAGAGTAAGAGGTCCAGGGGCCCCGATTTGGGTCTTGGTCGTAAAGATCATCACATTCACTGAGGGTTTCCCACACATAGGGTCGTCTTTGGGTCTGGCTTAACCATACGAGAGCCAGGCAAGATCAGAATGCGTCTTTTCTCGGCTTAACGGATGGGGAAGCTTCCGCTCTGAGAGTAGGGGACTTAAAGGCCCCGTCCAGGTGGCCTGGAAGCTTGGCTGCCGAAGGCCCCCTCGGTCGAGCCGAGAGGCTGGGCTCGGTGGTCTTTGCGGGCAGTTATTGGAGCGCCCTGGGAGGAGGGGCCGGCCCCGGCTTGGAGGGCCTCCCTGGGGGAAGTCCTAGCTTGCCCAGGCGCCTCTCTACAGGCTGGCTTGTTTTCCAGGAATACCAGGCCCGCTCCCCACAACGCCCACTCAGACCAAGAAGTCTTTCTGGTATTGGGCCTGTTCCAAGCAGATGACTATGCAGACACTGTGCCTGTCACCTGGACATGTGGGGGGGGGGCACAGGGGCCACTGGTACCCACTGTGAGGCCTGTCCCTGCAGCCACTGAAACCAGACAGGGAGAGGGGGTTCGAGCCTAGGGGGCCACGGGGCATCTCTTTGCTGCCACCAAGCAGCCTCTGGGAGGGCTGTTTTCTGCCCTCCACCCTTGCAGCTCAGGCCAACCCTTCCTTATGCAGAGAGAGAGACGTAGAGCCCAGAGAGGGAAAAGGTACTGTCTGTGTCACACAGCAGAGCCAGCTCAACATGGAAGCTTGCCCTTTTCGGGGCTTCGGTCTGCATGTGTGCCCCTCACCTGGGCAGAGCCCAAGCCCTACTCACAGGCATGTCATGGGCAGCAGCCGTGATGGCACTGCTGGCCCCGAATCCTGCCTCAGGGCCCTTGCACCTGCTGTCCCTCTGTCTGGGAGACTCTTCCTTTCAACACCCTATAAGCAGGAACATCTCTGCTTAGCAGAGGCTCTCCCTGCACGGCCCCTTGGTAAAACAGCACCTCTCACCCTGCTTTGTGCTCTTCACAGCTCTGAACAGCCCCTGATATTACCCTCTCTATTAATGGTTTTCTTTTGTTTACTCCCTGACTTCCCTGGCCTGGATATAAAAGCCAGAGTGGCAGGGACTTTGTTTTGTTAATTTGCGGTATCCCCAGTGCCCAAACAGTACTTGGCATTTAAGAGGTGCCCATGAGGGATGCCTGGGTGGCTCCACTGGTTAAATGGCTGACTCGATCTCAGCTCAGGTCTTGAGCTCAGGGTTGTGAGTTCAAGCCCCGCACTGGGCTCCATACTGGGCATGGAGCCTACTTTTTTAAAAAAAGAGGTGCCCATGAAATATTTGTCGGATGAATGAATGAATTGAACCTGTGAACACATCCCTATTTCCACCCTCCTTCCCCTCCGTGGTTGGCAGATTCAGCCCCTCGCCCTCATTATTCTCAGAGGTTTGCCTGAGGACCATGGGGCTTCATGTCCATCTTGCCCTCGGACGGCTAGTCTTCCCCCCCTTCCCCGCTCCTCCTGGCTCCCAGGTGAAGTGGCAGACAGTCTGTAATTCTGTCTCGTTGCCGAGTCAGTCATCACCCCCACCTGCGGAGGCAGATGCCATTGCCCTCAGAATCCAAGACTCAGAAAGGTTAAGTCACTTCCCTGAGGCCACACAGCGAGTAATGGAGCAGAGTGGAGACTCCAGCCTGGCTGCCCAGAACCTGAGCTCTGTCGTGTGTCTCTTCCGGGCCTTGTCTGGGCTCTGGGGTCTGGCACGGAGGGAAGAACGCCAACACAGAATCACCACTGGCGTAATACACGGGGAGTGCCTAGCAAGTAGTTGACGCTCCCTGAGGACCTGAGAACTCAGACAGGGCTCTGCTCCCGGAGTCTGTTCTCTTGGAATGTTGTCTGACGGGTCAGGCAACCCTTCTCCAGTCCTTTCTTTTAGAACACCCACCAGGAGCTTGCGGGACCCAGGGAAGCCCCAGGCAGGAGACTGGGAGCTCACAGCATCCTATGAGGGATGCTGGCGTCCAGGTTCTGTAGACGGTTCCAGCCGCCAGCAACAGAGCGGGCGGGTGGGTAACGGGGCAACCCTGGAGGAGGGGTCCATGCCGCCATCCCGAGCAGCCTCTACCCCTGGGGTCTGATGCCCCAGAGAGCAGCTCCCGCCATACCTCTGTGACAAGCCTATCCTCGGCCTCAGGGGAGTGAACAGTGACAGACAGCTCATTACCCCATCGCATTTCCCAACAGCTCCGGTGGGAAGAAAGAATGTTCTTCCCTCCATTGAGCTGAAATCCTGCTTCCTGGAAGCTCTGCCCATGGGCCCTTTGAGGCCTCACAGAACAATGTTTCTTCAGGGGAGGGAGGATCTCTCGCTCCACCAAGTTTTCCCCCAGTGAAATGATTGTGGGTCCCTAACTGTTGCACACATGACGGAGCTCCCTCATCAACCTGCTGCTTCTTTAAAGAGATCAATTCTAGAGAACAGAAGAGTCACCTCCCTTTTTATAGGATACTAGACCTCTGGTAATGCAGCCCAAATTCACATTTGCTCTTTGGGCAGCCATCTCCCACCACGAAAGGTGTGAGCTGAGTTGGAAGAATGACAGGATTGTCATCCACTACCCAACACAGCAGTGAGCGGTAGTTGGCCTCAAAAGTACACAGAAAATGGTACGGCCAAAGCCGGAAGTCAGAAACAACCATGGCTTATTTGGAGGAGAAGCAGGTCTGGCTGAGCCAAGGGTTCTTGATGGGAGTCCCGGGTTGAACAGGGGAGTTAGGACAGCTCATGCAAAGCCTTGAATGACAGGCTCAGGGGTTTGGACTTCTTGCAGGCCTAGGGAAACGACTGAAGGTTTGTTGGCAAAGTGACATGCTGGCCCTTGATTCAGAAAGTTTATGGGCTGGACTGGGGACAGGGAGGAGAGGAAGGGAGCCCACGTTAGGAGGCCACCCTGCCCTCCAAGTGGGAGGTGAGAAATTATAGAATGTCACCAGGGGGAGAATAATAAATGATGATCTGCATCTCGCTTCATCCATCGGTGAGAGAAATCAGGGCCCAGAGAGGGAAAGTGACTTGCCCAGGGTCACACAGCTACCAAGGAACAGAGCCTGCACCAGACTCGATCTTGTTGTGTCGTGTTGTGTTGTGTTTAATTTCTAGCAAGATGTCTTTCTATTACATCAGGCCCTCGCAGGGGACGGCTCAGATCTTGGTAGCTAGTAGGGGTCAAAATAAATATGGGCTGGGTCTGATGTGCCGCCTGGCCTAGGTTGGTGGTGACAAGGAGGCATTGCAGAAGTCGCAGCAACGAGAAGAGGTCGGGACAGGGTTCCACTTGTCCCCTACAAGGATAACCCCTGTAGATCCGCATGGCCTCAGAGCCCTCCCTGGTCCCCAAGGCCAGGGCGTGGGCACACAAGGGACAGCCGCCTGACCTCTGGAGGGAAGCACTGAGCACAAATCCATGGAGGGCCCGCAGAGGGACGCCCTCAGGACACCCGCAATCCTCCCGCCACAGCAGGGGACCCAGCTTAGGAGAACGGACAGATGTCCCAGCCTCCTGCCAACTGACCCAGTGGGCTCTCTGGGCGACCTTGAGCTAATCATTTACACTCTTTGAGTCTTGGCTTTCTCATCTGTGAAATGGGGGTGATGATACTTACCTACCTCATCGCCGAGTTATGGGAATTAATTAATGTTTATAAAGGACTTGGAGATCCACAGATGAAAGGCGCTAGGGAACTACAAAGTATCATTACTGTAATTACATTACACTATTATATCTCAGGCCAAGGGCTTTCTGCAGCTTCGCTTATTACTGAGAATGGGCGATGGGGTGCAGATAAAACCCAACTTCCCCCAACCATCGCTCCAAACTCCAACCAAACTCCATCCAGATCTAAATTCCGGGAGATTCCATCAGGCTTGGAAAACATGACAAGCGTCTCCAGCCCCAGAATTCCCCCAGGGGCAGAGAGACAATGAGAAAGACTGTCTTCTGAGTCTCTTCCTGAAAGCCACAGTTTTGGGGGGGTGGGGATGGTCTTAGGAGATCAAGGGCTATTCTGAATTCATGCAAGCACAGCACCCTGCTGCACCGACCCTGGGTCATCGAGCCATGCTCTCTCTTTCTGGGGGCCCTTTTTGTGTTAAACTGGGACCCTTGTGAGGTCCCTTCCCACAATTTCTCTGGCCCTAAGTCGGACCCCACTTCCAGAACAAAAAAAAAAAAAAAAAAAAGAAGAAGAAGAAGGTGGCTGCCTACATTGATTGAACCTCCAACGATTCCTGCATTCACCCATCATCACCCATTTCTCAATTCCCCAGCCTGGCCAGGTAGGCGAAAGCTAGATCAGAAAGAAATATAATTACCTTTTTACGAGCTTATGACATGGTTGCACCCTCCTCGGCTGCCAGCTTGTCCAGTCACTCACAAATGATGATATACATACTATAAATTATATCATTATCGACCTATAATTACAGGCAACATATACACGAATCCCCCTGAAGGAACTAGGGCTCCAAGATTATGTACCCTCGCCCCTCGACGCCCTGGGAAAAAAAACCCGCTGCCAGGAGGGGAGTTAGCCTATTTCCAAATCTCAAGGACGCTTGGTTAAAACAACAGAGACGCCCCCTGCCATCCTCACGCGCGCACCCCCGGGCTTCCCCAGAACATATCAGCTCTCCCCACGGAAGGCACAAAGCCTGAGATGTTGGCGTGAGCAAATCTGGACATGTGAGGGCAAACTCTCAGGGGGAGACCGAGAGCAGAAGCGCCCTGGCACGGAGCTCCAGGGGGAAGGGCTGGTATCCAGACAGGGGGAGCAGACCCTAGGACACTCCAGCTGGGTGGCCGGGAGCTCTGGGGCTCCCCTCGGGCCTTAGAGGCCACCCTCAAGGCCACCCTCTGCCTCCCAGGACTAGCTGAGCGTTGGTGCCCTCAGAGATGTCCTCCCTGCACTGGGGTGATTCCCAGGGCCTGATAGTGGTCTGGCAACACTACGCCCCTGCACGGTCTTGTAGGGTGGTGGAGGGGTGAGGGGTGAGGGCTGGATCTGCCTGATGGGGGCTGTGGACCCTCCCTGCCACTTGGCTGATGGCAGGGAGCTGTGAGTCAGAGCCCAGCTCAGTTCCTCCCAGGGACCCGTGGGCAGGAGGGAGATGGTCAGTAGGGCCACACCCCAGTTCCGCCCTGGGTCCTGGGGCCAGGTATCTGCTCCTCTCTTCCTCGCTTGCTTCCTTCTGTGGGCCTCCCAGGCCAGCTCTGGAGAGAGTCGTGAAAAGGGCACAAATGTGTCCTGAGGGAGCTCAGAGATAGCCTCGTGCCTGGACAGCACTCGGGGCGGGACAGGGAAGGTGGGGCAGGACTGGTCAGGGAAGGCAGAAGCTGGGGTTTAAGGGATCGGCAGAGACTTTCCAGGTGGGCAAATGGGGGAAGGAGATTTCAAACAGAGAGAACGCCCCCCGTAAAGGCACGGAGGGAGGGATGGCAGGGTACGGTGCGTCCAGGCAGAGAGGGGAAACTTCTAGCAGGTTGCCCAGGGCAAACAGGGGAATGTTGCGGGTGAGGGGGGCTGGATCCTTGGGCCAGGCCTGCCCCATGCCACCTAGTTCCCCTTGCATTCCCCCTTCTGCCAACCACGCCCTGTGGCCCCAGCTCAGGGACCCCTGCTCTGTGACCCGTCCTCCAAGTCCCCCCAGCACGCCTGGTCACACAGAGTCTGTGAGGCCTGGATGGTTCTCTGCCCTGATTCCCAAATAGCCAAGTCCTGGTCAGCTCTGAGAAGCAGCCCCCAGTGCCATCCCCCCAGTCCCCAGCAAGGAGCCAGGGACGGCGGGGCTTTGCCCCGAGTCACAAGTGGCAGGCGCACAGCATCCGAGCGCCTCCTCCATCTGGATGGCAGGCGACCCCAACTGTAGCTCGTCCTTGAATCACATCTTGTAAAAAATCATTTGCACATTTGAATTCAAAGCCCCTCAAAACAGTATAAACACCACCATTCTGAGTACCATAAAAACCGCGTTGAGCATTTATGGAAACTAAAACATGTGTATTAACATATGGCAAAAATTTCACTTACTGCATCTTTTTCACATTGGACTGATGCATGAGGCATCTGTGCGAAAGAGCGTTTGGAAGCTTCAGAAAAGAGCAGAACGCGAAAAAGGCTGTCGCCAAGCCTGGGCTGCTGGCAGAGCTGCAGGGAAGCCCGAGGACCCGTCCCCCGTCCCCCCCCCCCCCCGGGGAGGGCTGGGGGCTCTGGCGGAGGGGCAGGGGGTCCGCCGCCACAGGGCAAGATGGGGGTGCACACGCGGCCCGGCATGCTCACCCCAAACCCAGCAGCGCAGGCTCCCCGGCTCCTGCCCCCTCCTCCCTCCTTCTCTCCCCTCATTTTCTTCTCCCATCTCAGAGAGCAGATGGGTCTCAGGGGAGAAGCTGGTCAGCGTTGGAAACAGGAGAGGAAAGCCCTCCTGGGCCTCAGGTCCGGGCAGGAGAGAGTTGAGCACCCAGTGCCCCAGAGCCCGTGGACCCAGCTCTGATGGAGCTCCCAGAGCAGGGCTTCCATCAGCTTCGACCTGGAGCCAGCAGTCCCTGAAGCTCTCCCTGGTGGCCCCAGCCTCCGTGGCTATCGAGCCTCAAAGGCCGGTCAGGAACATTCCTCTTGTTCTAGGGTTCTAGGCACCTGGGGTCCCGCTCACCAGGCTCAAGTCCGAATGCCAGCTTCCGTTTCCAGCTGTGACAGATGCCAGTGAGAACGCCCAGGCCCTCACAAATCTCAGGTTGACTTATGGCTTCGATGAGGCCATTTTCTACATTTTTACATTTCTTTGACTTACTTTGCTACTGTGTGTCTTGGAGAAGACGCCAGGTGGGCTTTCAGGTTCCCTCGAAGTGGGAGACCGTCCCGAAGGGGGACGCAGAGGGCCTTGCTGGGCAGCTGTGGAGCACATCTTTTGAGGGCTTTGGCACAGATTCATTCTCCTAATTACATGAAGGTCAAGCACGGAGGTTCGGGAACCCCGACACCTGAACACCTTGCAGATTTAGGCCTGGGCTGGCCCTCTGCCATTTGATTGGGATCTCTCCTGATTGGAGGGGAGGGTGTATGAGGGACAAGCCACGTTCCCAGTAGCAAGTTGGAGCCCCGTGACCGTATCACAATCACTCTGGCCGCCAAGAAAGGCCCTTCCAAGGTGGGTGCCAATGGGCCCTTGGGGTTTATTTGTCCAGGGCTGAGCGAGTCTATCTCTCTTTCGGGTGACAGGATGACAGCCCAAGGCAGGCAGTGTGGGGTAACTGAGCCAGCCTAGAACTGGGAGCCTCCACTGATTTTTTTTCCCTGTGGCAACTTTCTGGGGCCACCCTGATGATCTGCTCTGCACTGATGTCCTGTCTGTCAATTGATGGGATAGACTGGGGGCTGCTGGCAAGATCCCCATGGTGCCTGTCGTAGAACACGGAGGTCCAGTCTCACAGGTTAAGGAGGAAATTAATCCCCTGCCCTCCTCCCCATGAGAAAGCTCCTAGGGGCACCCAGACGCGCAGTTTGCAAAGTGCCTTCAAACACGCTGTCACAGTCAAGATACGCAACGGCCCAACAAGGGAGGCATCAGATGGTCGTCTCTTTCTTATATCAGAGGAAGCTAAGAACAGAGAACTGAAGGGAACGGCCCAAGGCCACGTGGCTGATGGGTGGAAGGGGCAGCGTTCAGAGCCACAGACACTGTGCCCAACCCTTGGCCCTCTCTCCCCAGATGACTCCCAGGCAGGAAAGCTGGACTCTCACACCGGAAGCCCATCTCCAGAGAGCGGACCCCCCCTTTCTTGCACAGTGGGTGCTAGCTTGGTGCTTGCTAACTTCTCACCAGAAAGTGGCCTCTCGGGGTCAAACTAATTGCCTGGGGCTCCATGTCTTTATCAGAACCTGACAGGGAGACAAAGAAATATCCAACTTTTCCTTCCTTGCCTTGAGAAAGATCAAAGCCCAGAAAGTAATGTCCGAGATCACCAACCCTTTCCCAGACCCAGCATGCTGGATTTGCGGTTTATCCCAGCCCCACAGGCTCTCCGGTCAGGCACAAGAGACACAGAGCTTCCCGCCAGACTTTCCTTTCTCTGCTATTCGGAGAAAGCGAGAGCGAGAGAGCGAGAGTGAAAGCACCCAACGCACAAACAAGCTAAAAGGAGATAAGATGATACCCTCTCGTTACCCTCCTGGTATTTGACTTCCAGAGATGGCAGCCCGGCGCTTGCACTGGCAAAGAAAGTGGGGTAATTGATCTCCCTTACGACATCTCTCAGAATGTGCTCCTCCCTGCTTTAATTTCAGCCTCAAGGTGTGGAGAAGTAGGCTGCTCTCCGAAAAACAAGAAAAACACATCCTCCCGTTAACCAGTGTGCAACATGGCTGCTGGCCTTTCTCACGCCCACAACCCGAGGGGGCCTGCTCCGAGATAGTCCAGGGGCCTTTTCAACTGGATCTGTCCCGTCCCACCTTCTTCCTGCTGGATGACCTTCCAGAGTGTTCTGTCCTTAGTGGCCATGAGAAGCCATGCCGTGGCTTCTGGAATAAAGATCCGTAGAGAAATGCAGGGAAAGGGAAAGGCAGTTATGATGTCTCTGGTGTTCAATGCCCCCCGCCCATGAAGGGAGGGCAAGGCCCCTCTTGATTTCCAAGGGGAAATTTGGGTGGCCAAAGGAGAAAGAGGCATGCAAGTGTTCAATGAGAGTTTGGCTAGAGAACTGCGTGAGACGGAGGCTGGGCCTGGGGGGCCAGGAAGTGCTTCCTGGGACACTCATGTTGGGAAGGGGGTGCTTCGTGACGGCTCGGAGGGCTGGAGGACCTACTCAGAACATTTAGCCCGCACTGTCGCACTCCGTGGACACAAGCATGATGAAAACCTGAGCTCACCGGCTGGGGGACCTCATGTTGTCAATTCGGGGGTCTGGTTTCAGTGTCCCACCCTGTAGTAAGAGGCGATAACTGACCTTGCAGAGTGCCCCGGAAGGCCCAAGGTGGTGATGGGCATGCAGGAAACTCACACACTGTAAAGCCCTCTTCAAAAGCCAGCAAGAAGCCAGAGTGCGTGGACGTGGGTCCGGGCTGGCCGGTGGTTCTGGAGTTGCCCTTAGACTCTGTCACCATCAGCATTCCTTTGGGAAGAGCCTGTCTTAGAACGGCCCTTGAGAAGTGGCCGGGAGTGGGTGCCTTTCTCATTTTCAGAGGAAAAAAAGACATCGCCTGCGCTGGCTGGCTCACGGTCACACAGAATTTCTGGGTCCTTCCCAAGCAGGCAATGACATCTGGTAACCCCATTGTCTGCTATCTGCAGGGAAGAAAGTGTTAGACTCGAGGGGCAGATGGAGTTTGCCTAGCGTGTCTGTTCTCTTCTCTGCTGCCTTTTCAACTCTTCTTGGGAAGGCAGCAAAATAGCAGCTGTTCATAATTTCATGAATAAAGAACTATGTAAATTTCAGCTATGAAAATGTGTTGCATTACTTGTGGGCAAAGTGTGGTATACGCTCCCGCTCGGTCTCTATTTCCATCTCGTGTGCATCTTTGAGTTTATCTAAACTGCATTCCCCGGGCAAATGCTCAGTTTCGGCATCCGTCCCAGCTCATTGATGACAAGAGTCGTCGCTCCCCATCCCTACGGGCCAGAGCCAGAGGCTGGCGGGCCAGGCTCCCGGTTCAAGCTCCAGTGCCTCTGAGCGAGGTGTCAGTCTCTGTGTGATTTCTTTTACCGATCTGTAAAATGGGTATATTGGCGTTTCTCCCTGGCAGAACACTTGCACGATAATTAGGTGTTTGTGAACTAACTTCCAGCAGCCTTTGGATGAGGAGACCAGGTTTGCAGTTTTCTTCTAAATACCTGCACAAGGCCAAACTTGCCAGCAAAGGATTCCACCTCGACTGGGTCCAAACAGGTACATGAGTTCCGTCGCTGCCTTCTGCCCCATTTCCTCTACTCCTGGAAGCTTCCAGGCAGCCTCCGGGAGGTGTGTTCCTCCCGCTTCTGAGCAGCATGTTGTACTCTTACTCACGATCTTATCAGCTCAGCTCAGAAGTAGCAGGAGGGTCTCCCTGCCTGATGGGTCCCATAGGCGAGATAGCGAGCCTACTGTGAATGGGTCCAAGGTGTAGCACGAGAACCCGTGTGTGTTCAGCTCCTGAGAAGGTGGAACCTTCCAGTGGTGCCCGAAGAGATGGACCAGGCTAACTGGGAAGGATGAGGGCGGAGGTCTGGTGGCCGGTGGTCAGGGTACGACAGGGAAGCATGCGTCCTTTAACGAGCCATCGGTCACCTGGGGACTTGTTAAAAGGCAGATCTTGGGGCGCTTGGGTGGCCCAGTCGGTTGGGCATCTGCCTTTGGCTCGGGTCACGATCTCGGGGTCCTGGGATCAAGCCCCACGTCGGGCTCCCCGCTCCTCGGGGAATCTGCTTCTCCCTCTCCTTCTGTGAGATCTTTCGCTCTCACTCTCTCTCAAATAAATAAAAATAAAATCTTAAGAAAAAATGCAGATCTTGACTCAGCAGGACCTGAGACTCTGCATTTCGACCCCTTCCAGTTCATGCCAATACTGCTGATCCTAGGACCACCCTTACGTCTAGCTGACCCTTGGCGTGTCTTCCAGCCCCGCGAGCCTACACTTCTGTTGATCAGGCGAGATAGTTCCCCAGAGGTCCTGCTTGACTTGGACCAGGAAAGGTGGAAAAGCAGTCAAAGAGCCCCCCTCTACAGGGTGCCCCCCCAACACTGCCCCTCCCCCACTCGTTTCCCTATAGAACAGTGGCTTTTGGTTTTGTGATGAACCCCCGAATTGCTTGCTTCTGACCCTGTTCGCTGAGGCTGTTTGGGGCCTCTTGGAGTCGTGCTGCCTTGGAAAGCTCGGCCCCGAAAGGTTTCCACAGAGGCTGTGGCTAGTGTGGTCAGTCGGCTTCAGAAAATACAGCTAAAGCTCCCTTGCACAGTCAAGGTGAACAGAAGAGAGCCAGTTACAGGAATGCTATTGTGCCCACAGGAAACTGGCTGGCAGGGCCAAAGGAATCCGTGAACAAGAACTTGTTTCTGCCCAGGGGTCCTTTGTTCTCTGAGGCTCCCTCCATTCTCCAAGCCCAGCACACTCCTGCACCCCCTGCGTCAACATTTGAACTCTATCCACTGGGTCCAGCAACCATTTTCCACAGGCGTCCCTTCTCTTGCCAGGTACCAGGCCTGGGGCAGGGGGCACAGAGGTGGGCCAAGCACAGGGCCCCTTCCCATGTTGTACCATGAAGAGAAAGCAACCAGTACACAGAGTGAGGGCTGAGGTAATCAGGGAGGTCTTCCTAGAGGAGGTGAGGTTTCAGGTGGGCCTTCAGGATTGTAAAGATGAAGATCATTGGAAATGGGTCAGCGGTGAGGATGGGAAGGGAGTAAAGAATGCACATCCCAGAAAGACCCCCACAGGGAAACGGGTTCAAGAAGCACAAGGGCTTAAGCAACGTCACAGGGTACGGCTGCTTTGGAAAAGAGTCTGCAGTTAATCAAAAGGTTAAACATGGACTTAACCTATGACCCAGCACTTCCTCTTCTAGGTATGTACTCGAAAGAAGGGAAAGCATATAGTCCCACGGACACGTGTACACAAGCAGCACCGTGACTCACCAGAGCCAAACAGTGGAACCAACCCAAACACCCATCACTTAACGCATAGAGAAACAAAATGCCATGTGCCCACACACTGGAATATTATTCAGCCCTAGAAAGGAATGATACAGTGAGTCTTGGAAACACTACACCAAGTCAGAGGCCAGACACAAAATACCAGACATTGTTATATGCAATGTCTAGAACAGGCAAATATATGGGGACGGAAAGCAGTTAGTGGTTGCCAGGGGCCGGGGCAGAGGGGTCGGAGAGGAATAGGGAGTGCCTGCTAATGGGCATGGGGTTTCTCTTTGGGGCGATGAGAATGTTCTGGAACCGACTAAGGTGATGGCTCTACAACTCCATGAGCATGCCAAACAGCATGGAATCATACCATCTAAGTGGGTAGAGTGTGTGGTATGTGAGTTTCTCTCAATAAAGCTCTTAAAAAAGACAGAAGAAGAAAAATAAGGGTAGCTCTTGGCCCAAGAGTCATCAGTCGTGTTCTTAGAGCTTTACCCTTGAGAGGCACCCCCGGTCCCTGCAGCAGCCAGTTCCCCTTCCTTGCCTGTGTTAGGTCAGGTTCTCCAGGGAGCAGATTCTGAAAGCAGAGACTCGGGGGCAGAAAGTCTATGGGGAATGTTGATCGATACTTCTGGATCCATGTTTTTAAGGAAAGCAGGTTTGAGTCGGGGGAAGGATTGAGCCGGGGTGCAGTCACCAAAAGGCCTCAGCCAGTCCTATGGTATCCTCTGGACCTGGGATGACCCATGAGAATCGTCACCCTTGGAAGCAAGGGGGCTGGGCCTCTTGAGTTGGGGCTGCCTCCCAGGGAGGGGCATGACCTTGAGCAAGGTGGCAGTTTTGTGGGGCGAAGGGCAGTCCTTGAGAAAGGATTCAGCTGAGCACAGTGGGCCACCAGCACTCCCAGCAGCAGGGAGCCTGAAGGGTGTCAGGTGTAGAGGGGGGGTCTGGGCAGTGGCCCCATCAGTCACTGTGTTTCCCTTGCAAAAGGCTGGAGATCCGCTTTCCACCTGCTAAAAGCAAGAGCTTCACCTCCAAGGAGTGAGCCTGTCCTCCCGGCCTTACCACACGGATAAAACAGAAGAAGGCAGGCTTACGAGGCGCCGGGCGGGCTTAGTCAGTAGAGCGTGCAACTCTTGATCTCAGAGTCATGAGTTCAAGCCCCACATTAGGGGCAGAGTTAATTAAAAAAGAAGGCAGACTCGTTTCCAAAGAACTGTAATAGGGATAAGCTTTAAAATAACCGCATGATCGCACGTTTCTGGCATGAGAAGGAAGGACCTGATCCTTGCCTTGTCTCCTGTTTTTCCCTTGCGTTTCTTTTTTTCTTTTAAAACAGCCTGAAAATGGAGATAGAATCCACATAACATAAAACTCGTTCCTCCTTGTTTTTAAACATTTTTCCCTCCCCTTCTGCCATTTGAAGGCGTTTGGGCACAAGGCTCACCCCTGAAGAAGCAGCGACTCTGACCGTCGAGAAATAAGGACCAGCTGGAGGGTGTTAGGACGGTTATCATAACAAGTGTCATTGCACAGTTGGTGAAGTCACTTTTTACTCAAAGAGATGGGGTTCTCTGCAAAGTTATGGCATGTCCCTCGTTGGTCATGAACATCAGCCACTGAAAAACACTGACGTATGTAGAATAGAAAGAGACTGGCTATCCCTTTAAATATTCTTTCAGCATAAAAGAAGGGAAACTGACTTTAGGGTATTCGCTGAGCCTTTTTTTTTTTTTTTTGGTCAATAATACATGATGTTCCGTCCCGCCAATGAAAGCAAATTGGATCATCAGATTGCCTGAGTCACCTGAGAAGCCACAATTTAAAGCCACCTTTCACTACCCACAGTTCCTGTCTCCAAATCAAATTAGGTAGAAAAACAAGTTAAAATAACAAAAAAACAGACACACACATCCAAACCAAAAAACGCCTTAAATAATTATGGAAGCAGGCAGAAGTTGGTTTTTTTTTTTCTTTTTTGTGATCAAAATGGTTGATAACGCTTGTATAAGGAGTGAAAAACATCTCATATAAAAATTTAATCTGAGTGTTTTTGTTGTTAAAAATCTCCTGTGAATCATGAATTATGAAAAACATGACCGGGGAAGGCTGTGAACAAGTTGATTCAAGTATCTCAGGCATCTGGTGATCTCACGCCCCAGTCCGGCTTTGGCTTCTGCGACTGTCAGGATTTTATCAGGTTCAGAGCTCGCTGATGGCCTAACGCTGGCTCCGGGCCTCCCCCGGCGCCTTTCACACCGGCGCCAGATGTTTGGAAGGCGCTCAGGAAACGGTGGAGAACGGGAGCTCGGCCGGTCACCGGTGAATGCAGGGGTCGGTGGCCCATATGGCTCTCCCGCTCTCGAACTCAAGAGGACAGACCCTGAAAGGGCGGAGCATGGTGAGATCGACTTAGACCTTATGATCTCTGACCTTGGACTCTTCACTGAAGCGTGAACCTGGCTCCTTCCTTCCTTCCTCCTGTGTTTATTAAATACCTACTGTGTGCCCGGCTTGGAGGCCATGGGAATGCAAAGAGAGATAAGGCAAGGTCCCTATTCTCAAACGGCTCAGTCCAGTGGCAGAAACTGAAACATAGCTGGGATATGTTTAGACAAACAGATTGCAGATTACTTTTGAGTCTGGGATGGAATCTGTGTGACGTGTATCTGGGGCCCAAAGATGGCGTTGACCTTGAACGTCGGGGCCATCTGCCTGTCCCAGAGAATGGCTGGGCAAAGAAAGGAGTCAGTGACAAATCTGGTGTTTGGTGTTAGAAAACGCTAGCAACGAGCCCATCGGGATAGAAGGGCTCTGACCAATCAGAGTGGACGCTGGCCACGCTGGGGCTACTCTGTGTGTGTGTGTGTGTGTGTGTGTGTGTGTATTGCCCAAGCAGGGAAGAGCCTGGTGTGGCTGAAACAGTGACTCCAGAAGAGAGGCTGAGATGGTCAGTGGGGGCTGAGAGCTTTAACTCAGAGGAAAACGAAGAAGAAACCACAAAGTTAGCAGGAGACAGGCGAGCAAGAGCGTTTCAGGATGCTCGCCCAGGTGGGTCCTGTGAGTGGCAGGTGGGTGATTTGGTCCCTATGCCCTGCACACTTGAGAATACAGAAGCTGAGCTTAATGGCATGGAAGGGACATGAAAAGCAGAGAAGTCTGGGCCACTGGTGCCCTGCTTCCTTTCTTTCTGAATGCGAAGCCAGCATCCAGCCACTTGATGTCTGCTTCTATTGTGTCCGTGACTTAGAAGCTGCAAGCAGGACCTAGGCCACGCAGCCCTGATTTTTTTTTTAAAGATTTTATGTATTTATTAGAGAGAGAGAGCAGAAACAGGGGAGCGGCAGAGAGAGAGGGAGAAGCAGACTCCCCACTGATCAGGGAGCCTGATGCGGGACTCGATCCCAGGACCCCGAGATCATGACCTGAGCCGAAGGCAGATGCTCAACCGACTGAGCCCCCCAGGCGCCCCCAGATCTGATTTCTTAATCAGCTTCTCATCTTTTTTCCAGCCCCACCTAAGACCCGGTGCGGCCCAACACAACCATGCCCTCTCAGGGGGAGGGCGGGGTGCTTCCACAAGGCTTGGCCTTTCTCCTATTAGCTTGGCCAGAGGGCTTGAGACGTCCCCAGAACACCATGGGCAGACTGATAACATCAAAGTGGAACCACAATGATGAGTCCGAGCTCCCCCGAATTTGAGCATCTGCTAGGTACCAGACACCATACGCACACGTAATACTTCATCCACTCCCCACCACACGTTTGAACTCATCCCCCCTCCAAAGCACAAGGTCACCAAATATACTGTAGCATAGCTCTGCCCCTCGAAATGGGTCCAGAGTGGTGGGTGGAGCCCAGTAAGGATGCCGGACCATCTGTTAGATAACTTTTTGGCAAAATGACCAGCTCCCATGCACTTGCCTGCTGGCTCCCTGTGAAACTACAAAATTAGCACCAATCACAGACCTTCAGGGTTGGTCTCAAATCCTGGAACCCGCAAACGTTAAGCCCACCAGTGCCGAGGGTCTATGGAAGTATTGCCACTTTACAGATCAGGAGATCCCCCCTCATTCAGTGTCCGGGACTGGCCTGCAGTCACCCAGCTGGACAGTGGCAGAGCCGGAACTCCCACCCAGACGTGCCCTGCCCTGAAGCCTGCCCCGTTCTCTCGGTGATGACTGTTCCCAAGTGATCTCCACGTTCAAGATTTATAAATGTATGAATTCTCACGGGAGCTGAGATGCCACTTTTCTTTCGCCTCCAAGAAGGTCTATTAAGCTGGATCTGACCAAGTTCCTTCTGTGAACTGAGCTCCTGCACTGGTCTCATCTTCAGAGCCACCCTTCGGGGCTTGCCCATGCCTACTTTTCAGGTGGAGAAGGTGATCACCCAGTGGCCTCTGGGCTTCCTTCTCTCTGTCACAGTCCCTGGTGGTGGGGGAAGGCCGTGCGTTCTGACCCAAGGACCTCAGCTACAGCCTTGCGTCGCAGAAATACCTTTCCCCATCCCCAGCCCGGCTCAGAAACCACAGGTGTCTCTGGAGGGCAGGGGGTCTCCTGTGAGACTTCCCAGCCATTTGCAAGTCAGTCTGTAATCCTTCACTACCCTATTCTACTCAATGTGCTTCAGGGAACAGGCGTCCCAGCCCTTCCAGCACGTTGCCTTAGTGGCTTCTCCCTTAATCCTCTGAGCTAAATGCCCTCAGATCAGAACTGCCAAGGACCACCGCCTCGGCCCCAGCGAAGAGCTGGTCTTGAATAAGATGGGT